>NC_040905.2:206548885-207198885 GCF_004126475.2 Phyllostomus discolor | reverse complement strand
GATATGCAAAATAGAAAAAGATTATCTTCAACTTTTATTAAGCAATTTTTATTTCTCTTAAGATTCTTTTTCTAAACTGGATGTGTAATTTTGTTTAATTGTGGTGATGATAATAAAACAGAAGTTAAAGTTGTAGTTATAAGAAAAAGTTCACCCAATCTTTTGTAGAGAAAAATTTGTGGGCTATTTTTAGACAAAGGTGATTCTGGTTTTTAAAACAATGAAATATCATTTTAAAAAATTTGTATTCATACTAACATCTTAAACTGTTATTTTTTCTGGATTAAGAAAAGTCATTGGCTACTTGTTTGTTAATTTTTTTCTTAATCATAGATTCAGAAAATTTTGAGTGGCAGTTAGTTGTAAAGCGTAGTACAAGGCATTAGGGGCAGGAGGAAAAAATGAGAAAATTAGACCTCAGTCCGTAGGAACAACAGATAAAGATAATAACAGTATCTCTTATTCACTGAGTACTTGCTGTGTGCCGGGCAGCATGCTAGAGGCTTTAGGTATATCATCTCTAATTTACATAGCAACTGCAGTACGTAAGTATCGTTAGTTCCATGTACGTATTGGGTATTCGAGAGATTCAGCAATTTGTCCAAGGTCACACCCTGCTATATGGTTGGGCCCGCTCTTAATCCAGTTACCTGACTTTGGAATTTATACTATCTAATTAAGAACCACACAGACTAAAAGAAATCTCAAAATGCATTCTATTTGCTTGTCAAATATAGTATATGTTAATAGGATATAGGAGAAGTTCCATTTTTTCCCAGCACTTAGCATAAGGAAAAAATAGTCTCAGCTTTTCCCAGCTTGGTTTTGCAAGAGTACTTAATTCATGAGACTATGGTTCTGTTGCTTACTGTGTCACTAGCTTTCCATGTGACTTCGAATGCTTCACCTCACTTTTTTGGGCTGAGATAACCAGTCAGTAAAATGAAGATGATGACCAAGGTCAGACCCACCATTAGAATTGGATAATTTTATGATCAGTGTGAGACATTTAGAGACCCTTAAGTGTCTAGGCTCTTTATGAGAATATTGTAGGCAAGGC
Organism: Phyllostomus discolor; assembly: GCF_004126475.2. NCBI lineage: Eukaryota > Metazoa > Chordata > Mammalia > Chiroptera > Phyllostomidae > Phyllostomus > Phyllostomus discolor. Next base: position 207,197,825 of record NC_040905.2, on the reverse strand, counting down.
AAATGACTCATCAGACATTTGTTGAATGTTTACCTTCTGGTAGAATAAGAGGTCCCTGGGGGCACTGATGAAAGGTGATAGCTGTGGCCTCAAGGAGCCAGCTCAGAACATCATGAGATAAACAGACTGTGACCCAAGGACAGGAGCATGGGGAAATCCAAAGAATGGAGTCAGGTCTACACTAAAGTCTTGGTGGAGGAGTTAATGGAGGCTTCGTTAACCCTAATCTTGAAGGATGAGGAGGTTCTGGCTGGAATGTTTCTGATTTGGTTTTCGGTGACTGCCCCGTCCCTGCCCATGTGGAAGTGTATGTTCCCCAGAAAGGAACAGCAGCAGCTTCCATACCGTTTCACACCCCTTCGGGTGGCTGGGCACCCCTCCTAGAAACCTAAACGTGCTGTTGCAGGTCTTACGCATTAGAAACTGGATGCCGTATCTACTGTTATGTAAAGTGCTCTGTCCTGGAAAGTTTCTGCTTGTCCTGTTCAAGAGCCAACTCAGATGTCACCTCCTTTGTAGCATTTCTTTGATTCACCTGACAGTGGCTTCCTCCTCTGTACCATATTTTGCTGTGTATAATGTGCACTTTTTTGCCCAAAGTTTTGAGGGAAAAATAAGGATGTGCATTATACATGCATGTAATGATTATATACCATGGCTATAATAATCCCGTGTATAAGGAGCACCAAAACGTGGGTGTGCATTATACATGGCAAAATACAGTACCCCAACACGTTGTTTGTGCCGTTGTAGAGTACAAATTTTTCTGTCTGTCTTTCTCTCGCCCATTTGGCTCACTCAGTAAGTATTGGGAGGGAAAGAAAGAGGGAGGGAAGGAGGGAGGGAGGAATGTACATCCTGGTGGGTTGTATTTTAAGTAATTAAAATGACCGTAATGATAATAATAGCAACTAGCATGTATTATTGAGAATTTGCTATGTGCTAGACACAATTCTAAGTGCTTGGCATGCAAAGATTAATTCTGAGAAGAGCCCTTGAGGAGGTCGGTAATGTCCGGTTTGAGAGGCGAGGAGGCTGAGACACGGACAGGTTACCTTGCCTCGGGTGGTGCAGCTGGGAAGTGGGGAGTCAGCATCCGCCCAGCACGCCGGCTCCAGGCAGTGTTCTTCATCTCCATGCTACACTGGCATGATGTGTGAAGGGCTCCCAGAGGTCTTCCACTTGTTATTGTGAGGTTAATTTTCAGCCCGTTTTGAAGTGGCTTCGTGTTTTCCCTAAGGGATTGGCTGCAAAGGTGGTGATCATTCCTTTTGCCCTGAGGTTTTCATAAAGTCTTTTTGCCAGTGGAATATTTGTTGCCGAAGCCATTTAGGAGACAATGAGGTGCTCAGGGACAGAGTGCCGCTGTTCTGCCGATGACACGATGTTTTATGTGCTGCCGTGTTAAAGGGTGCGAGCTCTGTTTTCCCAGGCCCGCGTGATTGAGGGACTTGAGGGAGAGTAAGCAGATTGCAGTTTAATCTTGGGAAGACTGAGGTAATTTGTACAGACCGGTAAGTATTTAGACCTGACGAGGAGGGATGTTGCTTGTAGAAAAAGCAGAAAAATATTTAAGTGTATTTTGTGTGCAAAACAAAGGGTCTTTCTGTAAAACTGGTAACGTCCAGATTATTTTCAAAGAAAGATGCTTTCCAACACGAGATTTTTAAGCCATTTACAAGTCCGACTTGACGGGGACCCTTTTCTTCTTTTTCACCGCTGTCACAGCGTCGTTCCTGAGGTCAGCCGGTGATTCCTTCTCGGCGCCCGTCAGCAGCGACACAGCTCAGAGTCACTAGTCACTCCCTTGTTCCAGAAGCTTCTCACAGCCCATTTTTGTCACAGCAGCAGCTTCGAGGCTGGTCTCCCTGCCACTTGTCTCCTCTCCCTTGGGGTGTCCCGTGCAGTGGCGGCCAGATTAAATGCCCGCACTATCCTCGAGGTAACAAACCTAAATTCTTCCACCTGACAGCCCTTCAGCAGTGGTACCTTCCCTCCCACCGACACACCTTCCATTGTAACCTCGACCGGCCAGCTCAGTTCAGCTTTACTTACCCGTCATCTGCAGGTGTGCTATAATACTTTACTCAGCACATTATTTTTCACTTAAGCTCTACGAGAGCCCTCAAAGATATTTTTATTCGTGTTGTCTAGATGAGGAAACCGAAAGGCAAGGAGGAATTTTAAAAACCCACAAAGGAACTGGCATGAAGGTGTAAAATAATTATTTGTTGAATGAGTGAGTGAATGCATGCATGCATGCATGCATGCATGCCAGTAACTAAGAAAGCTTGTGTTGTACTTGAACCTGAGTCAGTCTGATTCCAGATCTTGTGTCACCTTGCCTCCCAATTTCCTGACAGTTTTGTTCCCTGACCACAAACAACTTTTTCACACGTTTGCTCTGGTCATTCCTTCAGCCTGGACTGTGTTGAGCCCATTGCCACATATTTTTTCGAACACAGGGCAAAACTCGCTTTGGTTAGCACTTTGATACTTGAAATGCTTTTTATCTGCTCATTCCTTCTGCACTTCTGTATCATTTATGTTATGCTTAATTAGATAGTAATTTGTGGCACTTGGAATCGTGTGTGTGTGTGTGTGTGTGTGTGTGTCTTCTCAGACTTGAGCAAGGGACCAGGTGTGGTAAATTAGGTGTCAGACTCAGGTGCAGTACGTAGTTGAGATTTTCCCCGTAGGGCTGATGACCATTCTGGCAGTGTTAGGCCGGCTTACCACTCGTATGTCAGGGAGTATGTAGCTACCTGGCAGTTATTGCAGTTGAAGAGTTGTTAGGTGTGGGGGAGTTCTGAATTATCCACTTTATTTAATTTGCCTTCATTGTGTCTCTGATACATGTGCATTACCATTTTCCCCATGCACGTTTTTCCCCTTAGTGTTGTTTGGTTTAGTTTAGTTTTTTCTTCTGTATTTTATTTTGTTCTCATCTGTACATCTCTCAGGATAACTTCCGTTTGCCCTGGGCGTGGCACCTGTCATCGGAGCAGGGTTTTCTGCCTCGTCCTGGCTCAGAGCCATGTTCGTCGCAGAGCCAGCCCCCTTTTTCCTGGTGTTCAGAAGCAGTTCCCCGGAGTTCCCTCCAACACGTACCAGCGGAGGAGGAAGACTGGGCTTGGGAAATGCAGCCTGCGCCCTGGAGCCGTTTGTCCTTTAGGGACAGCGCCTCAGAGCAGCGGCTGTCCCCACCACACCAGCCCTGGTGCCCGGGAGTCACACATGTGCCAGGCTGAGCCGAGCGCTACTGTGGGTGGGCCATGTTTCCGCAGGCACAGACGTGCCCCCGGTAGTTTTTATTTCGTCTACTTAGTGAAAACTCACCAAGCCCCCATTTGCTAGGGCTGCGGTGTGAATAAACTGCTCTCCCTGTTCTGAAAGAACTTGCAGGCTAGTATTACTCAAACCACAATAAAGAAGCATTAAGGAAATTCTAAATTAAAGGCAACTTGAAAATAAAAATTTCATGTAACTTCTTTTTGAGCAGTTGATGCTAAATCATCTTTACATCATTTAGCCTGATTTAGTTTTAGTCTGTGTAATTTTGCATTCTGCTTTTTCACCTACCTTTGTAATCATTGAATTTTTCATTTTGTATTGTATAATGCAAGTAAATACTTCTTTCCTGCGACTAGCTTCCATTCCTTAGAGAAGGTATTCCACAGTTAACATGCCTCTGCCTTAGACCCCGCTTCACAATCATTCTGGTGCAGAAGTTGAAGGTAGGGAGTGTTTTGTCAAAAGGCAGAGCAGTGATCTTGCTGAAGATGCGGTGGTAGGAGTCAGTTCAGCCTGAACATACACAGTGGGAGATAGTTGCCTTGATTTTTTTTTTTTTTTTAGTTGAGCAGTAGCCAGAGAATGCATAAACACATAGACTGGAATAATAGGGGAGCCCACTGGTAGTTCATATCTACCGGTTTTAATTTAATTTGGGGTGTATTGGGAAACTTCTCTGATCTTCTGAGAAGAGGCGGTGCCACTAGTAATGTTGGAGGTAAGTGGGGCTGTTCTAAGCGTCTAAATATTTAAGAACATCTGAGGAATCTCATGGCAGAATGAGCAGGACTCAGTTCCCGCCCGGCCCTGTGGAAACAGTGGGCTTCATGGTGGGAGGGCTGGAACCGCAGGCGAACAGTGCGCCTCGGTCAGGGGGAAAAAGCGTGAGGATTAGTGAGTGCTGAAGAGAGTGAATCCAGCATTAGATCGGTCAGCTCTGTGTGGGTACTAAACAGAGAGGGGATGACTTTTCCATCCCATAGCTTGTGATGCAGGAAGGCAGACGACCAACAGACAAAAGGTGTGTTTTCCCGCCCCAGAGTTCTGTCCTTTTCTTGCTGGTACATCCTTGTGGTGAACACTTTGAGTTTGTTTCCTCATGTGGAAAAAAAAAAATGGGGACAATAATACCTACTGAATGTGGTTGTTTTGAAGGTCAGATGGAGAATAGAATACCTGTGAAAGTGTTATAGAGGTTGCCGACTCTTCCTCTCATAATGAGTTATTATATTGAGCATCTTGTTTTGAGAGTTTGACTGTCCATCTGCCCTGTAGCCCTTCATCAAGCATTCCCAGAATTACATTCCCAGGAGAAACTCAAACCGTGCCTAACTTCACCCGTACTTAGCTTGCCCCAAGGAAATGGGCTCCTGAAGCTAGTTAGAAAGGAAGTGAAAACAGAATCGTTTCAGTGGGATTTTTTCCCTCCTCACCTATTGAAAAGTGTATTCATGTGTTTTATAAGGCTCCCCTACAAGTCTAATTTGATGACAACAATTGCCATTATGGCTAAATTTATTACACTTTCACCTCTTTTCCCTGAGTGACTCATTATTGAGTCCTGGAAATGCAACGGTGTTTTTGTTTAGGAGGAGGTGGTGGTGAGGGAGAACTTGGGATTGACTTTTAAATAAGAGAACTTTGTATTATATTTCTCTGTCTGGAGGCAATAAATCTGTTTCAGCAGATTAAATACAGACTTCTTTATAAAGCCCTGTTTTCTCAAACCTTTTATCAGCAGCACTTGGCAGTAATCACACCTACGGAAACTTGTAATTTTCCTCAAGGAGGTGACACTGACAGAATTAAAAATGAAGGAGCCCCCCTGAAAAGCAAGTTCATTACAAATTAACAGTGGTCTTAGCAAAGCAGTGGGCTAAGGCGTGTCAAATAGCAATATGGATAAAGAAACCCAGCATTTTAAACTGTCAGAGCTGGGAGCAGGGCTAGCCTGAGAACAAATTAATCACATATTGTCAAGGCAAAGTTGCATCAAATTAACACATCGGATTCCAGCATATTAATGTTAGAATGCTTTCACCTGATTATTACTGCAAACCATTGCCACTCTTTGAATGCAAAGATATAATTAAATTGCTAAATAGAAAGTGCATATAATATCTCCACATGCATTTAGGATGCACGAGCTGAAAAGTGCACATCCCAGGAACTGACAGATTCTATTTGTAGGGGAAAACTTTACTTTTTCCCCCTTTTATTTACTCGGGAGTACTAGAGTATGAAATTAGAAAAGTTAGTTATGTTATTCATATCCTACATGAGTTAGATGAAATACAGGTTTAATTTAACTGATTTGCTACATTGGCTATGAATGCATAATTACCTCTGTGTTTTTCTGGAAGAGAAATGGGAAAATGTTGCACAATGGGCCTTTGCAACAAAATTTCTCATTACACATAATCCTAGTGGTGGATTTGTCATCAAAAGTTGCATTGGAGAAACCAGACTGTCTATTCTGACAACTGTCTTTTATATAGGGGTTACTTTGTGGCTCTGCTCAATCTAGTGTGTGTGTGTGTCATGATATTCAAAATGAAAGTTCTGGCAGACGCCCAGCTGTGGTTGACCTTTCTCTTCAAGAACACAGCCCAGCAGGAAGAACTTGCTTTTTCTTAGCCCTGCTTATTTACGCCAGGTGAGACTTAGGCCAAGCCTTCTGGCTTGCTGTCTCTGTTGTTCAGACTTCAGCCTGACTACTCTCCCTCTGTCCCCTACCAGGTTCTGTTCTTCCTCTGCATTGAAACCTTAAAACTTAACCTTCTTGTATGAAGCCTCTTTTAGTAACCCAGGCATTCGCAGTCTCCCTCTCTTCAGCTTTGGGATAGAGCAGTCTTGATTTACAGAACTCACTCAGCTGAGGCTCAAGGATTTGTAAGCCCGAAAAAGCGAAGTAGTGATCACCAAGGATCAGCTGGTGTTTCCTCAGAACCACGTAGGGTGAGGGATTGAACCTGCAACCTAGTTAAGTGCCCTGACTGGGAATCGAACCTGCAACCTTTCGGTGTATAGGACGACACTCCAACCAACGGAGCCACTCAGCCAGGGCTTGCACGATATTCTTACAGGCAAGCTAGAGAAGTGTTGGCTGGTAATGTTGTGGTCAGGTAGACCCGCATCTGGCCGACTAAGCAGAGTGGTGATTAATGGGTTCATGTCAGACCGGAGAGCTGTCTGTTGTGGCAAGCTGAAGGGCTCTGTGTCTTCACTGCTATCAGGGACTCGAATGAGAACATCGATGATAGCTGATCACATTTGTGGAGGGCAGAAACTGGGAAGCATAGCAGGCATGTACAGTGACAAAGTCAGGCGCCAAAGTGGTCCTGACAGGACAAAATGATACTTGCACTTAGGTCATAAAATCAATTGTTTATGTATGAGGATGGTGTGAAGAAAGGGAAGGGGAAGATGAGGTTTAACCAATAAGCACATAAAAGAAAAGGTTTGGGGTCATGGTTGGTTGTAAGCTCAGTGTGATTCAGCAGAGCCAGATGGTTGAAAGAAACCATTCATTCATTCATTCATTTCTTAAGTGCCTTTTTGGGCCAAGAACTTGGCTAAATACAATGATTAATGAGATACAATGATTAATGAGAAAGGCATAGTCCCTAATCTCATGGAATGCGTGCTGTTGTAGGAGACAGAGACCATCGCAATCCAGGATTGTAAATGCTAGGAGAAGGAAAGTTCAGTCAGCTGAGTTCCCTGGAGAAGGGCACCTGGCCTGGACCTGGGATGGGAAGGTGCTGGGGAGGACCCTTTGTGTGAGCCCTGAGCCGCACACTGGAAGGTGGGAGGGTGTCGGAGAGAGGCTCCCAGGCAGGGGAGATGCTGGTGTCAATTCTGAGGGCGAGAGAGATTCTGCTGAGTTTGGGGGAACGAAAGTTGGTTGAGTGTGTCTGGAACATGGAAGGTAAGTGTGGAAGAGGCAAGAGATAAATAAGACTTTCTGAAAAAGGCTGTGACCTGCTTCTGACAGGCATATTTTGAGCAAGGAATGGACGTCCTTAGGTCTGAATAAATCACTATGCCTCCAGTTAGCAAAAGTAGGGAGTTTAGTATGAGTTCCTGTAAGAAAGACTTTGGCAACTGTAAACAGCCTTTGTTCAGACAAAGGCCACCAGAAGGCTGTGGGGACAGGGAACTAGGACGCATGAGTTGGGATTTACAGAATCCATCCGGAGAAGGTCGGCCCAGGACAATGTGAGCATTGCCTGAGAATAGTGGAAAGGTTCTCGGGCAGAAGAGGCCTCTGCTAGGCTGGGCACAGCAAAGCGAGGGTTATTCATCTTTCCGTGGCTGAGTGTTCAGGGGTGGCTATTTGTGGGAGACAGTGCACGAAAACAGAGAGCCCCAACTCCCTGGACATGCATTGAAATCCCAGGGCTGCTGCAGTGCCTCGGGTAAAAAAAGGATTTCCTCTTTGTGAGCCTTAGCAGCCTCATCTGTAAAATGATTAAACCACCTCGTTTTTGGAAGGCCAGAGATAGTACATTACAAAGCACCTGGCACAGACAGTGGCACGGTAGGGGTTTAGTCAGTTATTGTGGAGTCGGAGTTCTGACCCTTTGATTGTCTCAGAGTTTGCAAGGGTGTGAACGTCGTCGCTCCTGGCATCGACTCGTCCAGTTCGGCTTTGTAGGGGGTCTGATGTGAGGCCTCACTGGACTCCAGGGTCGCTGCCTCCCACCTCTGCGCGCCTCCGTCCTGCAAGCCCACAGAGTCAGTTCCGCAGCTCGAGCCTGCAGACTGAGTTTGGTGTTCGTGTCTCTTGAATATGTTTATGAGTTCAGTGTGTTGCAGAAGCCATGTTTGTCATACTGTAAAGGCGTCTAAAAATGACTTTGGTATTATCCGTGGCCCTGCCTGCCTCTGCCAGTACAGATGAGTGAGCTGCCCCTGCATCTTGAAGTGCACAGGACGTTAGCTAATAGCGTGCACGTTGTTGTTGTGCAACAGCTGTCCGGAACCTTTTCATCTTCCAGAGCTAAACCTCTGTATCAATTGGAAAATGCGCCTTCTTCCCCCCTCAGTCCTTGGCAACTCCCATTCTACTTTCCATTCCTAAGGGATACCTCATAAAAATGGAATGAATCATTTTTCTTGTTGTGATGGGCGTATTTCACTTGGCATGATGTTCTCAAGATTCATCCATGATGTAGCTAGCATATGACAGGATTTTCTTCTTTTTTAAAGGCAGAATAATATTGCATTTTGTGAGTGTATCATACTGTCTTTATCCATTCATCTGCTGGTTAACATTTGGGTTGTTTCAACCTCTTGGCTATTGTGAATGATGCTGTAATGAGCATAGATATGCAAGTGTCGTGATCCTGTTTTCAGTTCTTTGAGGCATATGCCCAGAAATAGGATTGCTGGATCATGTAATTCTATCTTTAGTTTTTTGAGGAACATCTATACAATTTCCCACAGCAGCTCTACCATTTTACATTTCGACCAACAGTGCACAAAGGTTCTGATTTCTCCACATCCTCACCAATGCTTATTTTCTGTTATTTTACTTCTTTATTTACTTACTTACTTATTTACTTATTTATTTAATGGACCCTTATAACAGATATGAGGTTATATACCTCATTGTTGTTTTGATTTGCATTTCCCTAATGATTAGTGGTGTTCAGTTTCTTTTCATATGCCTGTTGGCCATGTGTATGTCTTTGAAGAAATGTCCTTTGCCCATTTTTTAATTGGATTGTTTGGTTTTGAAGCTTGATGTAATGCCGTTTGTTTACTTTTCCTTTCTTTTGCCTGTGTTTCTGGTGTCATGTTTAAGAAATCACTGCTAAGTCCAATGTCATGAAGCTTCCCCCCTATTTTTTTCTCTGGGGGGTTTTGTAGTTTCAGGTCTTACAATTCAGTCTTTAATCCACTTTGAGTTAATTTTTGCATGTGCTATAAGGTAAGGGTACAGTTTTAATTTTCACATGTGGATTTCCAGTTTTCCCAGCACCATTTGTTGAAGAGACACTTTTTGTCTTAAGTGACTTAGTGGAAAGATAATAGTTAGAGTTTCACCCTTCAAATGTATGTGATGTTTCTTGATAATAGATACATATATATGATATTTTACTTAAAATGCCTTTTTTCTTTGTATGGAAATCATTTCACAATATATACATATATCAAATCATTATTCTATACACCTTGAACTAATATAGTATGTCAATTATATCTCAATAAAACAGGAAAATAAAACACCATTTCTACCACTGCATCACCTGCATCTCTTATTCTCTCAGATGCCATGGTTCCTGTTCCTTGCACATTCTGTTTTCTCTGCCTGGAATGTCTCCCTTTGTCAGTGAGTTCCGATTTATCTTTTCAGACTCAGCCCATGTGTGGCCTCTGCTGACTCCCTCAAGTTGACTCCCACAAGTTGTACTTCCACACGCCATTGTCATTTTATGCCCTTTGCTGCCATGACATGTAAGCTCTGTGTGGACAGGGACAACATCTGGTTCGTCTTTATAACCCCAGCGAATAGCACGGATCCTGGCACCCAGCAGTCACTTAGTAAAATTGAATGAGTGCACAGGCCCTCTCTGCCATAGAAACTAGAAGACAGAGGAGGGTAGGATGGGTAGGTTTTATCTGTCACTAGCTGAGCTTCCGTCGCCTCACTTCTAACATCGGCAGATGGATTGTTCTGAGGTCCCTCTGGCTTCAGTGGTCTATGAACATTGCGTAGGAATTCTTACCCAAGTACTGCCATAGCTCCATTCCCACAGATCCCACAGGGTCTAACATCAACCAGGACAGCGTCTTGACTCTTTTTTGACTGGGGAGTGGGGGACTGTAAGGAATGCTGAGGTCAAGAGTCGGGTGGACCCCAGCGTGTTGGCTGACCCTGTCGGAGCTCCTGGTTCTAGCAGCCTGTCCTCCATCGCCCTCACCACAGGCACGGCGTTCCCGTCCACCCTCCCGGGGCCTCCCTGTTTTCATTGCTGAAACTGGGAAGAACGGCAGGGTCACCAGTGCTCATGTCTCAGGACGTCTGTCTGAAGGGGGAACGAATGTGTTTTTGAAAAACATTTGATATTCTCATATCATGTAAGGAAATGAATAATTTTTATATAATACAAAAAGTAAAGCCTCATGAAAATTTGACTGTTGGGAATATGCAGGAGATAAAATAAATTTTACTGGCTGAGGTCAGCTATGCAGCACCTTTGGGGGAGTATGAGATTTTCATAGTCATCAGGGGCCACGGGTTAAAGATGGTCATGAAACGCCACATTAGTTTCTGTTCCTCTTTTAATTCTCTGTGTTCTGTGATGATGAAAGTTTCATAGAAGGCTTCCGTGGGATGAGCCCCACTGCTGTTGTGTGTGTGAGTTACACGTACAGTTTGGTGGTTTATCATTCTAAACCCATCCTAACTCTACCACTTACAGCTCTGTGGCCATTAGCAGATCACTGTATTTCTCTTAAGCCTTAATTTTTCATTAAAAGGAATATCACACCTTTATAAGATTATAGTAAAAATTAAATCAGGTAATTGAAAAGTTTTACTGGCTGGCACATCATAAACGTTCTATTCATGTTAGCTACTATTGTTAGGGATTTGGAGGTGAACATTAAGCACACTTTGACCTGACCTGACCTTTAAACTTTGTTAGATGTAGAAATGAGAAAAGTGGAATTAAAAATATTCATTTCATAGCCCTGGCTGGTGTAGCTCACTGGATTGAGCGCAGGCTGTAAACCAAAGCATCGCAGGTTCGATTCCCAGTCAGGGCACATGCCTGGGTTGCAGGCCATGGCCCCCAGCAACTGCACATTGATGTTTCTCTCTCTCTCTTTCTCCCTCCCTTCCCTCTCTAAAAATAAATAAATAAAGTCTTTTTAAAAATCTTTAAAAAATATTCATTTCATTACTGGCAATTCTGGTTAGTATCTGCAGCTCTAATGCCTTAACACTCCCTCCACTGAGTTTAGATCAGCCCTGCGCAGAACTTTGTACAATAGTGGAAATGTTTTTATCTGTGCTGTTCAGTATGGTAGCCACTAACCACTTATGACCGTTGAGTAATTGAAAGGTGACTGGTGTAACTATGGAACTGATTTTAACATTTATTTAAGTTAACTTTAAATAGTGTGACTATGTAACAGAATTTTAAAATTTAAGTTAATTTAAATATAAATACTCACATGTGGCTAGTGGTTAGTGTATTGGATAGTGCAGGTCTGGACACCGGGATGACCCACCCAAGGAGGGATTAGGTCTGCAAAGGAGGCAGACTTCTCAGAGTAGCTGTCTCACGCCATTGCCATGCCAGTAACGGGGTCAGAGAGAGGTGGGCCCTGAGACCTGATTTGGAAAAGGCTGGCCAGCTCTGACCCCAAAAGTTTGAACACAGTAGGGCTGCTGACCAGACACCTCTGAGAGATTTTGGAACAGGTGACACCATGCCAGGTAACTTCTTTTCCTGGGGTAAAGAGAGGGGACTACTTTCCCAGTATTTCTAAAGGGGCAGAAAGATGTATTTTGTGGCTAAACCTAGGAAGCTTGGGAACAGAAGGAATAGTTCCCTGTACAATTACAGTGACTAAATGTTGTGCAAAGCCTTTGTTAATAATAAATTTTAAAATCTTAATGCTTTAATGATAAAGACTTGTTTGTATTTTGGTTCATTCTATGCATTAAATGTGATCACGGTTTTATTCCTGGGTGCTTGTGAATGTTTTACTGTGTAACTGGATGATCCAAGTGTAGCTTCTCTTTCACACAGAATGCAGACATACACTTAAAGCCACAATCAAAATGTTTTGTGAGCCTCTGTGGGGGAGCTTGGTCCGCAGAGCCCCCCGTCCGTCATGGATGAGAATAAGACTACCGAGACATGATCTGCTTGGGGAGGAAAGGTGGCGGATCTCTCTCAAAGAGAAGGGCTAAGAGCCTTTTCCTCAATGGCTTTTATTGGGTTGTTTACACAGGAATTCAGGTAAAGCTCATTACTCATTGCTGGGAAGTAAGGGTCAAATAACAAGAAACTCTGAGGGTCTATTTTGAGTCAGGGTCAGATAGCTGTAAAACTTTAAGGAATAAACTTACTTATTCCTTGGACCCTTATCATTCAATTGAGAGCATTCGAAACAAAGCAGGTTTCACAGGATTTTACATATTCTTTCTTAGGCCTGATCACCCAGGGAACCCACCCTTTTCAGCACAGGGCAGCACCACCCTGTCATTGTTTCAGGCTTAGGTGGAGCAAGGGAACTAAGGCAACCGAGAGATAAGGAGATTTTCTCACAGACAATGAGGACTCAGGCTTTGTCAAAGCCGAGGGGCGAGGGTCCATCACCCACTTTTGCTGTAGTCCCCAAAGTCCTTCCTTGGGGGCCTCCCACGTGATCATTCCTATCTTAGATCGTTCCCCCCTTGGGGAATCTTACCCGTCATTGGCTAACTGACCAAGCATTGGGGGCCAGATAGGATGAAGTAAAAGGAGCAGAAGCGGTGCTCCTGCCAGGGAGATAAGCTTGATAAGCTTTTGTCTCCTTGGTGGCTTATGGTCCAAGGTCATTCCCTCAGCCTGGGCTGGGGGGGGGGGGCGGGGGGGGGGTTACAGTTTCTGATACCAGGCAGGGTGGTTCCCAACAAGCTTCTGCCCTGAATTCAATCTTCCTTCATTTATATTGAACATGACTTTTGGAAAGCTTATGAAAAGTCAGCTGCTGCTTTGTAGTTTTTGCTTCATTTTTTTTTTTATCAGAGTTAAATATTAAAGTGTGTCCTAGGTTGTATAGCTTGTTTCTAGAAAGGGGAGAGTTGACGTTTCTTTTGAAACTTTCCCGGAGGAGCATCTTGATGGCGCAGCGCCACGGAGTGAGCCGTCCTGCCGTCCGTGAGGAACTGAGTCAGGTCGGCCAGATCTCACATTTAGGAGTTTGTCTTAGGTCACCATCACATGTATAGTGCCCCTCATTTTATTAAAAGTAACGGTGGTTTCACTTCTAACTTTTCAGTTGATATCCTTCCTCATCAGGCATATTCAGGCAATTATATATTGGCCTCAAAGACCCATGTGTATTATGGGATTATTTTAATGACCATGTGATTTATGTAGTGAGGATATAGCATATTTAAAAGAGCCTTCAATTAATTAGAAGGGGCTGTTTAATCTACATTCATAAAAATTTTGATTAAAACATCTTTGTTAAACTTCTTGTTTGATTTTATTGTAATTTATGTGGTTCAATTTATTGAAACATCTTTGAAAATATTTACTGCCTTGCAATGGTAAAGCATTGATTAAGCATTTACTGTGTATTAGGCATTGTGCTAAGTATTTAATATATTTTTTCTCATTTAATCTTCACAACCACCTGTCAGAGAGGTGGTATCACCGGTTTACACTGGTCTGCAGATGGGGCACTTCTCTGGACCCCAGTTTTCTCCCCTTTGTATGGGGTTAATGTTACCCATCTTAGGGCGTTATGAGGATTAAATGAGATAATTCATGCCCACCTTGAAGATAGCATTCAATAAATGGTAGCTGCTATTGTTACTCTTGCTTTATTATTTTTTATTTCATTTTTTTAATAAGTAATATATTTTATGGTTCAAAAATGGAAAAAGGTATTACACAGTGAAAAGATTCTCCCCCTCCTGGTCCCTATTCCTCTGGTGCCTACCTGCACCTATTTTAGTAGTCATGTATCTTCCAAAGTATCCATATGCAAATATGAATATATTTTTGTTTCCCCTTTTACACGAAATTAACATACTGTTATTAACACTGTTCAAGAACTTGCTTTTTTGTGCTTAACACTATAGCTTGGAAATCTGTCTTAGTGAACAGGGAATTTCTCATTTCTTCATGTGACTACATAATATTCCATTACTTGGAAATATTATAATTTCTTTATCGTGTTGATGGAGACTTGAGCTGTTTCTGATCTTTTGCTATTACAAACAATGCAGCAGTGAATAATCTTGCACATGTGGCCTATTGTATGTGAGCAATTATAGATGTAGGATAAACTCCAAGAAGCAGAATTGCTAGGTCAAAGGGAATGTGCATTTGTAATTTTTGTAAGTCTTGCCAAATTGCCCCCAAAGGGACTGTGCCAGTCGCACTCCCACCAGCAATATATGAAACTGCCTATTTCCTCACAGTCTTCACCGTAGAATGTATCAGCTGTTTGGATTTTTGCCAGTCCAGTAGGTGAAAAGTGAATCTGCGTAATTTTAATTTGCATTTCTCTTATGAATGAAGTTGAACTTTTTGTGCATTTAAGACCCTTGGCAGTTTTGTGAACTTCCCAGGTATATTGGATTCTTGATCTTTTTCTTATTTTCTAGGAGTTCTTTATATATTAGGGTGATTAGCCCAGTTTAATCTGTATCTTGACTTTGTTTATGGATTTTTTTGAACTATACACAAATTTTTTATGTAGCGAAGTTTATCATTTTTTCCTTTATAGGTTTTAAATTTTGACTTCATTTATTCAGTTTTTTTTTATTTCTTATGTTCTGCATATCTCTTTAAATTCATTCCTAGATATTTGCAATTGTTGCTATTGTAAATGAGGTTTTATTTTCTATTTCTTAACTATTGTGTGTAAAAAGGCTGCTGGTTTCTGTGTTAATTTTATATTCCTTTACATGATCAGATTTTGTTTATAGTAGTTTTCATTAGTTCTTATAGGATTTCCATAAATACAAGAATATTATTAATATACAATAATATGTAAAGTAATATAGTGATTCCCTTTTACTTCTTTCATTTTCATTTTTATTCTTCTGACTTTCTCTTGCCTTGTGTTGTTGCTGTTATAATCAGCACTACCACCACCACAGCACTTGGCGTTAAGCTGAAAGCTGGCATATATACATATATAGCCATTTATATGTATGTATAAATGTTAGTTCTCTCTTTAAATTGCAAGATATCAGTATCAGAAAATATTAAGACAAATTTTAATGAGTGAAAAGAGGAGGGGGAAGTTGAAAATGTCTTTGTGTTCTGTGGGCCTTTCCTGCAATGCTTGTAAGAGCCTGTATCAAGTATACAGGCCTTTTTGTTTTGCTACTGTTGAAAAATATTTGAGGTGTATATTTTGAGTGGTGGTGGGTCTTTTTTCCCTTAGAAATCACTTGATATTCTTTTTTTCTTTCTTTCTGGAAAAAAATGAGGACTTGAAAATATACCATAAGATTATTATGTCTTTGTGTTCTACTAGTAATAGCCTTGCGTTTTATTGTAGACCAACATAACAACTGAAATCAGTTTAAGGTTTTCCAAGAGCTTCAATTAAACTTAGTAGGAATTTTTTTCCCTGCTAACTTTCTGTTCCTTGATTCATAGTATAGTCCCATAATCAGTTGTTTAGCATTCAATTTTCTCCTTTAAGGGACTTTTTTTTGATTTGTAGACTGTAGGGGATCAGACCAATCTGAAGGAGGAAAGAGTGTGAAGAGAAATTAGAAGTGTTCTTGGCAACTAATGCATTCCTCCCTCCCTCCCTCCTTTCCTCCTTCACTCAGTAAGTCCTTAAGGGAAATTGTTGGTTTCTTGGAAATAATTGGGTACTTTTCCTGTCCGCATAAGTTGGAAAGATCGTGAGGCTGTTCATTCACCTGTGAAGTGGAGAAACAGGTTCACTGTAAATATGTCTTAAATTTTAAAAAGTTACATATTAAGGAGATACAGAACATATTTTAAAGATACATACAAGATATAAATAGTTGTGTAGTCCTTACCCAGTTCGGAATGAAGAACATTACTCTTACTTTTTTTTAATAGTTAATTATTTATTTTATCTTTTCCATTATCATTTATCCCCCTTGTACTCTCTTCTCCACCCACCCCTCCCCCCTCCAGTGGCCATGCTGTTGTCGGTGCCCACGAGTTGTTTTTCTTTTCTGCTCTGACCCTCCACCTCCACCCCCAGGACGTTACTTCTGCTTCTGAAGTCCCCCCTGCATCCTCCTTGCTCTCCTCCTCACAGAAGTGTCTTTAATTTTCTCTCCTCTCCTTATGGCTTTATCCCATATATTTGTGTCCCTGAACAGCATAATTTTGAACTTTGTGGAAATGGAATTGTGTTTTAAGCATTCGTCTGTAACTTTCTTCTTTCAGCATTATGTTCCTGAGATTCACCTGTGTTGATGCCTACAGCTGTAGTTAATTCATTTTCATTAAAAGAGATACCTCATTGTATGAGGATACTGCAGTTCGTTAGTATGGAAATTTGGATTATTTACAATTTTGCTTTAAAAACAACACTGTTTGTACACATTTTACACAAGCAAGAATTACCCCATGGCAGAGGCTCACAAACACTTTGACCATGAATCACATACAACAAAAGATCCATTTTATATCCCAGCCCAGTACACACACACACTTAAGTATTTGTGTACATAATATGTGAACCAAAATGTTTATGGAAGAATACTTACCCTTACTAAGTACAGCTGTACTCTGATATTTTTTACTCTAATCTACTCTAATTGTATTCCATTTTAAAAAATATTGGTCACAATTGACTAAATTGATTTCTCAACCCTTAGTACCAAGGTTTGAAACACTCTGTTCCAGAGTACATGCAGGTGTGGAATTACAGGGTTATAGGCTGTGTGTGCAGCTTCGACCTTAGCAGGCGCTGCCAAAGGGTTTTCCGTAGTGGGCATTCCCATTCACACTCCCGCCAGCAGTGCGTAGGCGTCCCACTTAGCCCATCGAGGTAATTTCTGCCAGCTTGTAGGTGTGAATCATATCTCCTTATAATTTGCATTTGTATTTCTCAGATTATACTTGAGGTTGAACATCTTTTGTGTATGTATTGGTTATTCATGTTTCCTGTTCTGTGAAGTATTTGTTCAAATCTTTTGTCCATTTTTGTGTATCATTTATTGAATTTTTTAAAATGTATTTTAGATAGTAACCATTTTTTAATGTGTTTGGATACTAATCATTCTGTTGCAAATATGTTCTCATGATTTTTGGCTTGTTTTCATTATGTTTTAAGCAGAAATTCTTATTTTAATATATTGAAGTT
This sequence comes from Phyllostomus discolor, assembly GCF_004126475.2. Taxonomy (NCBI): domain Eukaryota; kingdom Metazoa; phylum Chordata; class Mammalia; order Chiroptera; family Phyllostomidae; genus Phyllostomus; species Phyllostomus discolor. Next base: position 207,180,482 of record NC_040905.2, on the reverse strand, counting down.
ATGAGTCTTTTACTTCATTATTTATACTTTTTGTGTTTTGTTGAAGAAATCCTTTCCTGTCCCAGGGTCATAAAGATATTTTCCTACATTGTATTTTCAAGTTTCTGTTTTTTTTTAAGATTTTATTTATTTATTCTCAGAGAGGGGAAAGGAGGGACACAGGGAGGGAGAGAAACATCAATGTGTGGTCACCTCTCGAGTTTCCCCAGTCAGGCATGTGCCCTGACTGGGAATCGAACCAGTGACCCTTTGGTTTGAGGCCGGCACTCAGTCCACTGAGCAACACCACACCTGGGTTTCTTAAGGATATTTTGCACTCTGGCTTTTTCTTTCGTGTTCTGTTCAGCTAGTTCAGGAGCTTATACTGGTACATCCCTACTCCTCTGCCCTTTTGAGTCAAAGGGACCTCTCACTTCCTGTGGCCCAAGGGAGCTGTCTGGCGTTCTTTAGGAGAAGGAAGCTTGTTTTTCTGCTGGGACCTCAAGGGTAGTTAGGGACTTGGATTCTGACCAGTTCAACAAGTAGCCATTTGGTATTCCCAGAGTTCTGGAAGTTCCTTATTAGAAAAGAGACATAGTTGCATTCTTCCAAACAGAAAAATTTCTAATCAATGGGAATGCAGAAATACACTTGTATACCATGTGGTATTAGTTCCGGTCAGAGTATGAAGCCTTTAGACCTCTTTCCTCTTCCGCTTGGTACTACTCAGTCTAATCGTTGTGTAACTTTTTCTTCAGGCCACACTGTGCCAGAGCACCAGAAATAACAGGGAATTGTGCAGCCCACCTCCATCTAACCTTTTACTCTTTATTTTTGCATGCCTAAAGACAAGAACAGTGTGTCTTATTCATTGTCTTTGTGTATTTCTCCTGGTACTTCTAGTGTCACTTTGGTTTTTAGTAAAGGAAATTGGCTTATTTGAAATGTTCGTCTTAATCCTCTGTGGAAATATCAGTTTATGGGAAGGTTAAGGCGGCTGGTTTGGGCTCCTCTCAGAGTCTCGGTTGCAATTGTCAGAAAGGAAACCCCAGGGAGCCCCCTGAGCGAAGGCAGTGGCCGCGCAGAAGGCAGCACTCCAGGTGCTTTATCAGGTGCTGCCTGGAGAGCAGGAATAATGGGCTGAAGGCGGAAATGCTGATGTCTCCACTTTCCCGACTTAGCACAAATGTCTTCTTTACCTTTGGTGGGTTTGGGTGCCACAGAGGCCTTAAATGCAAGAGTGATTGCTTTTAGAATCAGGGTTTTTTTTAAAGCATGGTGTTTGGGGGTTTCCTTGACTTGAATTTTTTTTTTTTTTTAAGAAGTGGATTCATAGCATCCACTGTCAGTGCTATTTCTCTTTCTGTGATGACATGTTCACTATTTACATCAAAGGATTCAGGAAGTGAGAACAAAGAGAAGTAAATATACATAGATAAGTGAAGAAACAAATACATAAAAAGCTTTGCTGTCTTTGTGACATAGCAAAAAGTCCTGACTGTAACGTAACAGTAACACAGCAACTATTTGATGAAAACTTTAAGATTTTTCCCTGGAAACTTCGAAGCATGTCTGATTTTTCCTCTTTAAAGAAGACGGCGACCAGGGAGGAAACCCTAGAATGTGGTGGCCGCAGTGGCACTTTGGAATGCATCACCCTTCTAAGATCTGCGGGTGCTGGTACGAAATACTCCCGCTGCTGGTGCTTGCTTGCCCCACCCCCCACCCCGACGTGTTCATCCTTTGGAAGGCTCAGAAGATGATTTGTAGATTATTTGCTTCTTGCCCCCATATAGTTTTTTTTTTCAATCATCTCTTAACTGTTTTTAAGTTCAGCGGTATTACATATGTTCATAGTGTTATATAACCGTCATTACCATCTGTCTCCATAACTCTTTCCATCTTGTGAAACATTGTTTCGTTGCTAAACAGTAACTCCTCATTCTCTCCCTCTCCCGGCCCCTGACAGCCACCATTCTGCTTTCTGTCTTTATGAATTTGACTACTCGAAGTATCTCATATAAGTGAAATTATACGATATTTGCCTTTTGTGACTTATTTCACTTGGCATAATGTTCTCAAGGTTCATCCATGCTGTAGGATATTGCAGACTTTCCTTTCTTTTTAAGGCTGCATAACATTTCATTGTATGCATGTGCCACATTTTGCTTAAATCCACTCGTCCATCAGTGGAACTGGAGGTGCTTCCGTGCTTTAGCTGTCGTGAATAAAGCTGCTGTGAACCTGGGTGTACAAATGTCTCTTCAAGACTGCTTTTCATTCTTGTGGCTAATATATTCAGAAGAAGGATTGCCAGATCATTTGGTAATTCTATGTTTAATTTTTCAAGAAGCCCTCACAGTGTTTTCCACAGTGGCCGTCCCATTTTACACGCCTGCCAGCGGCGCACGGAGTTTCCGCGTTCTCCGCACCGTCACCAGCGCTCGCTGTTCCGTGGTTTCGGTAGCAGTCGTCCTAACGGGCGTGCGGCGGTGTCTCATTGCGGTTTTGACTTGTATTTCTGCACTGATTGCTAATGTCGAACATCTTTTCATGTGCTTATTGAGCATTTATATATCTTTAAATATCTGTTCTAATTGTGTACCCATACAGTTTTATTTAAAGCAAAACAAGTAACTTTGCAGTCGGGGGAGGCAACTTGAAGTAATGAGCAGCCCTCAGGCCCTGGAGTGAAACAGCTCCAGGCTGGCGTCCCAGCCTCACCCGCCGTGTGACCTTGGGCAGGTTCCCTCATTTCTCCACGCTTCCATTCCATCCGTAAAATGGGGAGCATAGTCCAGTCTATCTGCTTAACTTGTTTTGGCATTACATAAGTTAATATTATGGATGTCAAATGTATGGTGTAGTATTTGTCCTATAATACGTATTTAATAAATATTAGCCACTGTGTTGCTAGAATCATAAGCCAGTCATAAATAATGCCTTTTGTGTTGTCATTGTCTTCTGTTTTGATAGAAATACAGTTTGTTCCATTTTTGAGAATTTTTGGTGGTTTTTCCAGTTGATGGTTCTTACTGTCTCGGTCACTGTAATATTAGGTGAAGCCATATGGAAGTACAATTTTCATGGGTCATAAATGATCAAATAGCAGCAGCTTCATGGAATCCAAGGTAATACAAACTATTTGAGTGTTTAATATATGCCAGAGTGCCTACTATGCTATTTCATTCATTCTCCCCAGCTTCCCTACAAAGTACACACTATTTTCCCACTTTTGGGGTGGGGAAACTGAGGCTGAGAGGCGACACGCTTGCCCGAGTTTACACAGCCGGTAAGCAGTGAAGCCAGAACGCAAACCCAGTTCTGGAGAACCCGAAGCTCATCCGTTTTCCTTCCAGTGTCTGCCGCGTGAACCGCCTCAGAGACGTTCCTCCCCATTTTTGTGCCTAGAAAAGGTGAAAGCAAGAGAAACTACACCATTCCGTCTTAGTTGCTGGTGGTTTGAGTTTTCCTCGATGTCGTGAGCATGAGGTGGTAATCCTGTGTTCGTGGGCCTTTTGTGCTTTTGTCCCTCCTTCCATCCACACTTGGAACACAGAGTGTCGGCTGCAGCCACCTTGCCTCTTTCAAAAAAGGCACTGTAGAGTGGACACGAGTAACCTAGGCTCTGCCTTCCCCCCATTTCACGTGGCCATCATCGTCTCCACCATTTCTTTCTCGGCCTTCTCTCTGTGCAGGGAATGTGCTGGGTGCGGTACCCATTTTGCCTCAGTGTCCCTGTAATTGGAGAGAACGAGGGCTAAAATCCTTGCAGGGTGAAGGAAACTGAGGCGGAATGGAACTAGGTGGCTGAGCTGGGGCACAGGACCCGTTAGTCTGTCTTGCTTCGGGGTCCAGGTTTTTTCTGCTGTGCCCTGTTTACTGTTCCAGTTATTAGGTGCTCGTAGGAGGGAAATGGGGGTAGCCTTTTCTACAGAATAATCGATAGCATGCTTTGGTGTGCTGTCCCTACTGGGTTTTCCCCTTTCTTTTCCTACTTTCTTTCCCTTTTGCTCTTTCCTTACCCCCTTCTTTTCTTTTTCTTCCTTTTCTTTTCTTCTTCCACTTCTCTCCCTCTATCACACCCCATTGTACGTCCCCCTCTTTTCTTTTCCTAAACTTACCTAATGAAGTTTTAGATATAGGAAACCACTTATTGTATTTTCTGAAGGAAATTGGATTCTTGCGATATTCCCATTTGATTTTTTTTTCCTGGTACTAAAAATTACCTCTTAAGTTTAATTTGCTTTCAGAGGAATTGCCAGCTTTTAAAAATATGCCACCCAAACCAGTTAGATTGAATTCCTATCAGTTTCAAAAAGAGTGACCTCAGACTTTGAATGGAGTCTTTGGAATAATAGGATTTGGAGGTAATTGCTTAATATCCGAGTTCAAGATAGTGACAACATGTTTGAGTTCTAAGGAGAGCCCGTTTGACCTAGTACCCTACTTATTCCTAACCTAGATAGCTAAATCCAGCTTTCTTGCTCACAGTGACTGTGTTGGTGAAAGCCCTTCTGTTTGCAGCTGGAGGTTGCACTTTATTCCTTTGTCGTTCCATTGTTTCCTTTAGGGTGAGGGAGAATAATTAAGGAGAACATCTTTTCTGAGCAGCTGGAATCAGATTCCAGCTGACTGCAGCACCTGTGAGGATGGCACCTCTGCCTCTGGGTGGCAGGGTGGGATGCCAGCCTCGGAGCCCGCGACCGTGGGCTCCCAAGTGCAGAGGCAGGGCCCTGCCGCACTGCTCGTGAGCTTCAGATGGCGGCGATAGCAGTGAATGCGAAGTGTCGGCTTCAGACTAATTAGAAGAATGATTTGTGAAACGGTGGCTATTTATTTAATTAATCACCAGCACAAAGCCATAAAACCCATATTTTAAAAATCCCTGTTAGTTTGCCATGTGGTTATAGATTGGGGCACATTAAAAAGTGACATGGTGATGCATTAAAAATGTTCCACCGGAGGTTTTTTTTAGGAAGGAACAGGAGCTGTCTGCTTTCAGATGCTCCCGTGTAACCTGCCAGATTTGACCTGTCGGAGGTTTAGGTATTTGTAAAGGCATTTGTCTTTTGAACAGCATCTTCATTAGGGTCCCGCCTCTTGGAATATTTCAAAATATAAAAATGTTTGTATAGTAATTTAAAAAATTATATTGAAGTTAATTTTGTTACATTTTCTCAATGAAGAACTGTATTTTTCCCATTGAATTATACTATATTTACTAAGCATCACAGTATCTATTATAACATAGGTTATTCTTTTCCGTTTGGGGGTAAGGCAGTCACTTAATTAACTAAACAATAAATGCAGTGATGTTTCTGTCGCAGCTGTCAGAACCACATTTTGTCCCGCCCTTATTACTTTTTATTGAGTGGGCACAGGGATAATTGCCACACTTGCTCAGTCTCATCCCGAGCGAATTGTCATTTTTGGAAAGTAAGAATAAAGGCAGAATTGACTTGTTCAAGAGATGACACTGGCGTTAAAAATGAGAAGAAATAGCTAAGATTGTAACAAACGATGGTGGTTTTTACACAGATTTGTAGTTGGTTTTCAGCATGCGTAAATGTGTGTCTGTGCGGGCCATCTTGCATTTTAATGGTATCTGAAGCTGAATTGGTGTATCTGTGATTCACTCTTTTGTTTGTTTGTTTGTTTGTTTGTTTGTTACCGAATTGTCAATGTTACCGCTAAGCAATCCCCCCCAAAATTTAGGATCACGTATGAAAATGTGTTGCTCAGGTGGATGTTTATAAGGAAATTGTCCAGCTCTTAGGATTGTGTTTCTCAGCTGTTGTGTATAATTACCTGCTCTGTTAGAAGGGGCGCTGGAATAAAACATGAGCATGTTAATGCAGCCTGGAGCTGATGTGGTGGTGATGATTACAATGCAGATAAAGCATTTCTCATAACTGCCGTTGCCTACTGGAGCCTTTGAAACATCTGGACCTTTAATTGAAAAATAGTGTGGTGCTGTGCAAGGCAGGCATGCTAAGTGAAGTCACTAATTTAGAATACAAAAATATAATTGATAAAGTGTTTTATTTACATTGTATTTAAATATTCATACTTTGTTATGCTTTGTATAACAGGGAATTACTGGGTTAAATTTTCATGAACATAGACAGTTTAAATGAGATAAATTAAGTGAAAATGTTAATGGAGTTTTACACTGGAACCAAAAAACAGTTTACTCCAGGTGGGTGTGTACTTTTGTATCTATTGGGGCCTTTTAGGGAAGCAAATAGGTTAGGTCTTATTCTTTGGGTTTTGTGTTTTAGAAGAAGTAATCATCAGTTGGCAAGTAACATCACTGCCTTTCAGTCTTGTTATTACTATCATACCTTGTTATTTAGTTAAAAAAAAATAAAATGTTTCTTGGCATAATGGTAAATGGCTCTAATGGCAGCATTATCTCCCAATAAACCAAAGCCTCCCACCTCTGGGGGGCAGGTTATCAGAGCCTGCCCAGGAGAGCAGAAGAGCTGGTGAAGGGCGTGCAATTAACCTTTGTCCTGCATTCGCAGCAGGGGAACTGACCTAGCAGCCTTCCGAGGAAATCCAATTTAATTTAAAATGAATTTGAAAAGACAAATTAGCCATATCTATTTTAATAAGATAAAATCCCGATTCTCCTTCTGTCTGGCTTAGTTAGGACCTCAGAGGAGCCTGGGCTGACTAAGACTCGGGACGCACAGGAGGGACATAATGCCAGGGGGCTGAGGAAAAACCCAGGAGGCCCTGGTACCCAGTGACTTGTCAGGTTCTGCAAGTGAGCAGGTCTCCCTCCGCCTCTGTCCCCAGAGAGCTGCAACCTGAGATGGGCCTTTGTCTAATTCAGACCTTTAGCTTCTGGTTGAGCTTGATGCCATGTTGATGTCACATGCTGCTTGCCTGTCTCCCCAAGGACCAAACTGTTATTTTCCTCCTTTGTCATTATCAAAGCACATTTGGGTACTGCCACCTGGGTAGCCACATTTAGTAACAGGTACACCTCACAATTACTGATGAGACTCTTACTCCAACAGTAAGGAGATTCTCTGGGGCCCTTGATTTCCTAGGGGACCACTGCTTTTTGAAAACGAAAGGGGAGGGTTCTGCCCACCCTTCAAGGAGCTGCTGCTTCCTTGTGTTTTTTCCCTCTGAAACATAGTGAGGGCTTGCTGAGCCCCATCTGCGTAGGGCTCTGAATCACTCTGAAATCTGAAACACTTTCTGCGTTCTCCCTGTGCACAAGAGGCAGCTCCTGGAAGCAGTCACCCAATGTCCCCTTTCAGTGCCAGTGGTTCCTGCACAGCCACGAGTGCGCATGACGTAGTTGCGAGTGCGTGTGACAGGGAGGCTGCAGGAAGGGAGCCGCTGAGACCGAGAAGGGTGCTTCAGACCTGCACTTCCAGTTCTGAAACGAGAGCTGTAACATGACCTTTCCTAGACTCTTAGCCCAAGACGAGTCACTGAGAGGGTAGGGCTTGACAGTGCTCCCACCTGGATTCCAATGTTGATCCCTCACCAGCTGGCACTCGGAGCAGAGCCTTACTTAACGCACTTCCTCAGCTTTGAAAGGGGAGTGAGTAATCCTCATAGGACTGTTGGGCGTATTAAATTAGATTATGTGCTGAAAAGTACTTGGACCCTGGTGGGTGCCCAGTGAATAGCAGCCAGCAGTGGTAGTGGTGACTCGCCAGTTTCAGAGAGGTTTTGTGTGAACACAAAGGGGTGCCTTCGGAGGAACCTGCTCCTCCAGCCTGGTCTCACCTACCAAGGTTGTCAGCTCTGCGGCTGGCTGATTTTGCTTCATATTGCTGGGATGATTACTTAATTGAATAGTGTGACACGCAGAGAGCTTTTTATTTTTTAAAGTACTTAGTACTGACGGTTTTTTCCAGCGGATTGTGTTTTCCTCTCAGTTTTAAAAATAAAAGTTTTTTGACACTTACTATTTTTTTTCTTTCATTGTATCTGGGAGACATGTGGGATAAAGGCCCAATAGTCATATTGTTTGGAACCCTTCTCAATTGTAAATTTTGCATATAGTTAGACATGATTCTCACCAACAGGAAGCATTGTTCCAGGTGAAAAGTACTTTAGCTCTTCTTTATCTTGCTGCTGTTTAAGTTTCAGTGAGCATTTGCAAACTGCTAACTGGAAACTTTCTGATGACTCTTTGCAGTTGTATTGTTTTTTTTTTTTTGTGGTGTTAAAAATATTTTTTCTATTGCAGACAAGCATCTTTCTCCGTCACCAGAGGTGCAGGTTCTTTGTGTGGCCTTTTCCTCTACAGAATAGCACCTATTCCAGTTATTTCGCATGCATTTTGAGGGTGAAAGAGAATGTCATAATTGGAGAAATGTAAAGCTATTTATTTCCATTTTGTCTGATGTTCTTACATTGTTTGCTAGGAGGTGCGTCAGGGACTTGAATTAATTATAATTACTGTAGAGGCATACACTGATTGAGCAAAGAAAGTAGTAAGCCCATTTGTGCCAAAGCTATCTAATTAAATTCTAACTTTGGATAAGCTAGATGTGCATGAAAGATTAATTTTAAGAGATTTTTAGGACTTACTAAATAATGATTCAGTAGAATTTTTGAATTATATCATTAAGGAACATTGAATCTTAAAGTGATAAAACAGTCACAAACCTACTACCGTATAGAAATTTGTAGGTTTTTTAAGACTGTTCAAAATCAAAGACATAGAATATAATTTTTAAGGTATGTATTATTAACATTTAAAATTTTTGTAATACCAACTGAAACCCTGCAAGGAATGAATATAATATATGCACCTGAATTATTTCCTTTAATATTTATACAATTTTATATTCTCAAAATACTTCATTATCTCTGGAATTAAATTGTCCTTGGGGTAGTTGGAGGGTTATACCGAATTTTCCATATAATTTAGGAGGGTGATAATGGCTGTACTGTAACCTTTTCTAGAGATACATCATCTAGTAATGGAGCCAAGTATACAGTCTCCATTGAGTTTTAATTTTAAAAGTTGATATTAAATCTTAAAAAGACTCATTATATTATGATAATTGATAGAGTTTAAAACATGTAATTCTTCTTTATGGTTTTAAAAAACCTATTTTTACTTTTAAAGCGTATTGATTTTATTATATAAATGATTTAATAATGAAGAGGTCCCTATAGTTACCCCAGGTGATGGGGCTTAGTTCATGCAAATTACCTTTCCCTGATATTATCTTCATTATAGGAGCCATTGTTTGTATAATTAAATGCAAAGTGCCGTGTAACATGGGTGATCTGAAGAATCCCACAATGGCTATGAACATTCACAATGGACACTTCACATCGATTATGCCTGAAGAGGGCTGGGTTGTGCTTGAGCGAAAGCACCTCCAGGTGCCTGCTGTAACCGTGCCCCGGGCTGGGGGAGAAGAGAATGCTGTGGCCCTGCTCTCCTAACGATCGAGATAGAGACCTTTCTCTGGTGCCTGGGCTCCTCAACCTCATGTGTGCCTGAAGGGACATTGTGTCCAAATATCTGCCTGGCCTGAGCAACAGCCTAAGTAATAATAATGGGAAGTAATTGACATTTGTATAACAGCTTGCAGTTCACAGAGCATTTTAAAGTGCTTTATTTTTATTTTATGCTCCCTGTTGTTCTTTGGAGGTGATGGTCTCATCTTTGTTTCATGGCTGAGAAAGTTGACTTTCAGAGAGGTTATGGGCTTGCCTGAGATAACACAGCTAAAGGCTGTCAGGGCGGGGGTCCAGACGGGTTCTGCAGACTCTGCAAAGAGGTCTGTAGCAAGTATATCAGGAGCCACTTTCTGCACTTAAGACTTTGAGGAAATGGTTGTTATTCCTGATACAGTATGAGCAGGCTTTCTTTTCCTTCAGCCCACAGCCCCTTTTATAAAATTTCTTACTTGTATTTAAACATGAATGATTACTGGTTTTTAAAATTGATATCTTGTAACAAAAAAAAATTATTTGAGGCTATTACTCAAACTTCATTTGATAACAATTACACTGTTTCAACCAATAGCTCTAGGCATTTTATATTTTTCCAAAGTGGAAGACTGCTGAGTATCAAAGTGTAGAGGATTGCCCTGGCTGGTGTGGCTCAGTGGATTGAGTGCCGGCCTGCAAACCAAAGGGTCTCTGGTTCGATTCCCAGTCAGGGCTCATGCTTGGGTTGTGGGCCAGGTTCCCAGTGTGTGGCACTCAAGAGGTGACCACACATTGATGTTTCTCTCCTTCTTTCTCCCTCCCTTCTCCTCACTAAAAGTAAATAAATAAAATCTTTTTTAAAAAATGTGGAGGATTTATTTTAAAGAGAGAAAACCTCACCTGAGAGCAACAACTTCCTGTCTTATTTTGTGTCCAGGACTATAGGTTTACATTTACCATGGATGTTACAGAAAGAAAAATTACCAAAATCACTAGCGTAAGAAAGACTAATGGAAATGATATTTTCTCTGCTGTGTTGTACTCTTGAAAGGATTATACCGACTTGACTCATTCCATGGTGCTTAGTTCCTGAGTTATTTTGTTTGAGGGCTTCATCTACATGAAGGCATGTCTGGGATTGGAGATGGATTAGTTCCAGTTTCCTGAGGGCTAGAGCTAAGACCAGTGTGTAAAATCTGCCTGGAGGGTATATTTATAGGGTTGGCCAAAAAGTCCGTTATGTTCTTTTTTATGTTCATAAAATAACAGACACATTTTTCATTTTTACCAGTAACTTTATTGATTCAGATATTTTGAGTATGTCGGTTCTCTCCTATTATTGACTTATAGTGGGTAGAGGCCAGGGGTGCTGCCAAACACCTTCCCAAGCATAAGACAGCCCACAGCAAAGAACTGTTTGGCCAGAATGTCAGTATACCATGAAACTTCTTGAACCACCTTTGACACATTCGATCAGTCACAGCATCTTCTGCATACACTGCCCAAATCTTTTTTGCACTTAAGTTGCATTTTTGCCTTTCTTGAAATAATAAGCATAATACGTAGAAAATGTTGCGTGCCTTCTTCCGTGTTCGGTATTAAATTGGCTGCATAAAAATTCACCAGTTTCGACATATTTTTTTAATTGCACGCTGGTATGACAGCTGTCACAGTACAGTGTAACAAAATTCTTTCAGAGACAAGTTAAAGACAACTAAGCACTACTAGAGCCATCCTATAGAAAAAACGTAACAAACTTTTCGGCCAGCCCAGTACATGGATGGAAAGAAAAGCACGTTCAGCATCAGAACTGTTTGCCTGAAGATGGAAGCAAAGGGCTGGCCTCAGTGGGTGGCGGGACCACGTCAGTGGAGAAATGTTCTGGGGAGATTTGTGGGACAGCCATTTGGGGCAAGTATTTTAAAGGGGGTGGCCCTTAAAATTCCTTGTAGTTTTCAAAGTCTAAAAATGGCAATATATAAAGTAGAAAAAAGGTAGGGGGGAGAAAAGGAAACCTGTTAAACAAGAGATTTTTATTTATTTATTTTTAGAGAGAGGGAATGAGAGGCAAAAGCATTCATCAGTTGCCTCTCCTATGCGCCCCGACTGGGGACAGAACCCAAAACCCAGGCATGCGCTCTGACCGGGAATCGAACCTGAGACCTTTTGCTTTGAGGGATGACGCCCAACCACCTTAGCCACACTCATCAGGGTGCAACCATCATTTCTTGAATATTCACTGTGGACTTGTGATTAAAATGCTTTCCATGCATTATTTCACTGGATCCTTTAAAAAACTCTGTAAGGAGGTACTTTTGTAATCCAAAATAATGGATTACAAAAGTAATTTTGTAATCCATCGGAAATAATGACTCAGAAATTAAATAAAATTGTCCAAGGACACGCAAGTAAGTGGCATCGCTGAGAACTGAACCCAGGTCTTTCTGATTCTACACCTTAGGCTTCTCACCACCACACTGCACTACCTCACTCGCTGCCGTTAATGTAATAAGGATCCTGGAGGTACCCAGATCGCAACTTGACCTTGTTAAAGAATGAGTGACAGTTGATGTTCTTAATAATAAAAGCTTAATGGAACCAAGGTTGGTGATTCAGAGGAAATTAATGAGATTTTGTCAATTTTATTTTAAACTTAACTTGTCAGAAAATACTGTGTCCAGTGACAAACTGTAGAAATGTTTTTGACAAATTAACTTGACTACAGGTGCCAGATCAGGGAAATGTTAATTTAATAACCTTTAAGCATTCTAGATTTATTGAGGGTTAAGATAGCGCTACAAAGCCAAGGCCCTAGCTCTGAATGGATGTCATAGAATTTTATACAAAATCTATTCATAGGTTCAGTGCTACTGTTTTGAATGTAAAAAAATGAGATTTTTCTCCAAGCCCGTAAGGCTAGCATTTATTGAGAGCAAAATGATGCCGTCTGGTGTTTGGATTTTTTTCCTCCCCATGTAGATTCTCTTTATTTTTGATAGTCTATTAAACCTGGCTTAGACCAGAGTTAGGCCAGGTTTTGTTTGACATCACTCCAATCAAATTAAATTCCTTATTCATCTTCAGACTAGTCTAGATACCATGTTATTAAAGACTAGGTCATTGGTAGAATCCAGGCCTTGGTACCTCTCCTCCCAGGTACTGGCAGAGTGGAACTGCAGCCATTCTTTTAGGAGAGTTTTAGCTTTTGAAGGCTACAAATAACCTTTTATCAATTTGCATCATTACATTGTCGGGATACACTGGTTTATTTATTTCTGCATTAAAATTACATATAATGATCTGCTTGTGCAGTTGTGACTAATGAAATAATGTTGCCTGCTTTTTGTCTCTTTAATTGCAGAAGCCAAGCTGTCTGTCCTTTCTCTGTTTCTTCCCCTTGACGGAGAAATTGAACACTTAACAACACTTTCGAGATTCGATACTCCTTGTATTACTGACAAATCTTGATGCGAAGTAGCACTGCTAACTGCACCTGCTGTTCTGAGGACTTAATTTAGCTAACCCACTTCACAGGGGTGTTTCTTAAGCCAAGATTACTTTGACTGAATACCATTTATTATTTTTCCTGCTTATCCTGTTTTGGAAACCATCAGTTACATAATTTTGAATTTAACTTTAATAAGCATCACAATGCATATCATTTTAATTAATGGTATCAGATAGGAAAAATTAATGGGATCAGATAGGAAAACATCTAGTGTAGATGTAATATTTTACTTCATCATGTTAAAATTCTTCAGATTTCGCCCTGGCCGGTGTGGCTCAGTTGGTTGGAGCATTGTCCCAAAACCGAAAGGTTGCAGGTTTGATTCCCGGTCGGGGCGCACGCCTGAGTCATGGCTGTGGTCCCTGGTCCAAGAGCGTCTGGAAGGCAGCCAGTCGATGTTTCTCTCTCTCATCCATGTTTCTCACATCGGCGTTTCACCCTCTCCCGTCTGCTCACTCTAAAAGCAATTAAAAAAATGTCCTCAGGCAAGGATTTTAAAAATCTGCATATTTTAATTCTGTATGTATTCACATTCTAGATTTTACAAGTTACTTAAATTTTAAGTTTTCATCTTTTTTGAGCTGATTATTAATTGGATGACCTGTGGATCTTAATATTGATAATTCATGATTGATATAAAGACAGCTTTCAAAAGAGTAAACTTTTGCAGTATGTATCACAAGCCTCAGAGCATTCATATGCTTTGACTCCATAATCTACTCTTAGGAAAATGTGCATAAACATATAAGGATGTTTGTGAGAATATTATTCATAGTAGTGAAATACTAGAAACAGTACATATTTAACAACTGGAGAATAGGTTGATAGTATCACTACATGCTGTAATATAATGCAGGTATTTAAAATCATATTTAAAAGAATATTCATTCTCCCTGGCTGGCGTAGCTCAGTGGATTGAGCACGGGCTGGGAACCAAAGTGTCCCAGGTTCGATTCCCAGCCAGGGTACATTTCTGGGTTGCAGGCCATAACCCCCAGCAACCACACATTGATGTTTCTCTCTCTCTCTCTCTCTCTCTCTCTCTCCCTTCCTCCCTCCCTCCCTCCCCCCCCTAAAAATAAATAAATAAAATCTTTAAAAAAAAGAGTAGATAAAAAAAGAGAATATTCATTCTGTTGATATGTACATTTTTTTTAATCAGTGACTATGTATCAGGCATTTTATATACATTTTAATTACTTTTCCCAGCAAGGAAGTGGGGGTTCTGAGAGGTGTAGTTAGGTGCCCAACTTCTAAGGTGTAGCAGCTAAAGAAGTGGCAGAACCTGGATTCAAACCTGAATCTGGCTGACCCCAAATCTGTGCTCTTAACTATTGCTCAATATACTTTAGCAATGATATTTTGGGGCCAGATTGTGAAGGGTATTTTTTTTAAGATTTTATTTACTTATTTTTAGAGAGGGTAAGGGAGGGAGAGAGACAAAGAAACATCAGTGTGTGGTTACCTCTCGCGTTCCCACTACTGGGGACCTGGTCCGCAACCCAGGCCTGTGCCCTGACTGGGAATTGACCAGCAACCCTTTGGTTTGCAGGCCAGCACTCAATCCACTGAGCCACACCAGCCAGGGCAGATTGTGAAGGATATTCATTGCCATCCTAAGGAGTTGGAATGCTAACTCTGGAGGAAGCTATCCTGTATTTCTGAGAGCTGGTGACTGGTATGGTCAGTAATTTGAGAAAAATCATATTGATAGCGCTAAGGCATGGACAGAGGAGAGATTTTAGAAACAGGGAGATAGCAGGAAGGCTGCCACAGGGGTCTCAGAGGTGATGAAGGTTAGACTAGGGCAGTGGCAGTGGGGAGAAAGATTTGAGGGACATTTTAGAGGCATTTGGATGTAGATGAGACAAAAAGAGGAGTTAGGTTTCCTAGGCTGAGTGCCAGAGTAGGTGGGGAAAGCCATTACTGAGTTGGAAGTTGAGTGAGAGACAAGCCGATGAAAGAGAAAACCGGTCTTGGACGTGTCGAGTTTGAGATTTGGCTGAGTTTGCAGAGCCATCACGTCACAGAGAGGCCACGCGATACGAACTCTGGAGTCCGGCTGGTCTCCAGGAGCTGCGTTTGTCTTGAGGAGCAGTTTTTCCTCTAAAACCTCAATTTGGGGCATCCCCTGATGAGGGCTACTCCTGGAGAGGGTTGTCCAAATCCAAATTTGTCAGCTCTTTGTGGGTTTATTACTTTTCTTTTCTTTCTTAAAGAAATGGTGTTCTTTTTTTTTTTTTTTTTTTTTAAGATTTTATTTATTTATTTTTAGAGAGGGAAGGAAGGGAGCTAGAGAGAGAGAAACATCAGAGTGCGGTTGCTGGGGGTCATGGCCTGCAACCCAGGCATGTACCCTGACTGGGAATCAAACCTGCGACACTTTGGTTTGCAGCCCGCGCTCAATCCACTGAGCTACGCCAGCCAGGGCTACTTTTTATTTGATGAAAATTACTTAACCTGCTATAGGAAGGTGGCTGAGTTACATTTTTAACTTACATTTTTCAACAGCCTCTCACAGCACCTGGTACATAGTGTGTCCTTAATAAATCTTTCTAGATGCCTTGACATAGACGACATTTTCAAAATTGATCATCTCTTTCTCTTACCTAACACTTTTAAGCCCTCGCATAGATTTTTTAACCTTCTTTTTTGTTCATAATTACAATATTTACTATTTTGTTTGTAAGTATAAAAGTAATACATTCTCAGTATAGACAATGCAGAAAAATATAAAGCAGAAAATTTAAATCTCTCAGCCCCGTGTCTTAGAGCTATTCACTTTTTGTGTATTGGTATAGTAGGTATTTAAATACAGTAAGCATCTTTCCTTGGGTTAATAGGTCTATTGGATGGAAAGGCAAATTTTTTTTTTGTAGGAGGCATTCATTTGCCACCCCCCTTTAGTCCCCCTCTTGAAGTTCTTTATTACATTGTATGATATAGGCCTTCAGGGTATGGTGAATTTGATGAGGGTCTATTTTGTGTCTCACTCGACTTTGGCTTCAGAGCCTGTTGGTTGAATGCATGGGCAACTGAGGAAGCTGGTGCTGAACCAGTTTTCCCTATCTCCGCATTGGCCCCTTGTGCTTGAACTATGCCTCCGTCTCCCTAATCCCATCTTGCAGGAACATAAATTGCCATGCATTGAAACGGTATGATATCATCTTTATTTATTGCTAGTTGCTTTTTGATAGTTAGATGTTGGGTCTTTGGAATACTGCTTGTCTTGATGTGTGATGAATACTTTTAATCCTTTGGTCACCTTATTTTTTAATAAGTTAATTACTTTCTATTATGTTGATGGATTGTTTTATGTTTTAGATGAATCCCTAAATATTGCAACACAGGGACTATTAGAGCTAACTGCCACCACTTTGCGCTTTTCAAAAGAGGTTCCTTATTAAAAAATACACAATTTCAGTGTTTGTACAAAGCACTTGTTCCTGTCATCAGCGCCTCAGGATGGAATTAGAAGTCTAAAAAGATACAGTGCTTTATTCATTTAATAAGTATCTACCATATTTATTCTCATAGTTTTCCCCACACTTGCTATTTCACTATGAAATAAAGAGGATAAAGGGATTCGTAGGAGTATCATTTCTTAACAATGGTGCCCTTAGTCAACTTAAAACAGCAAAGTTCTGTAGCGTCCCGTCTCCCGCCAGTTCCCCTTGGCCAGCTCCTGAGAGCCGGCTCCTTCTGCAGGAGGCTGCTTCAGGCAGCGCTTTTGGTCAGTTGTGAGAAGGAGGAGGAGATGATTTCCAGGCCCTTGGAAGTGGGAATTGATTTCATTTAGAATAACTTTAGGGAAAGAAGGCGTTGATGTGGGAAAGTAGGGGCTTTGGAGTCAAACAGACATGGATTGAATTCTACCTCTTCCGCCTTGGTGGTGGGCAGATGGGTGTAGCCCTACAAGCCTCAGTTTTCTTATCTACAGTGTGAGCGTAATGATAGCACCCTACCTCTTCTAGTGGTTGTAAGAATCAAATGAGATGTTAGGCAAACATTTAGCAGAATCTATTCTCCAGTAGCTGTAACTGCCAGTTCTCGTTATTCTTGTTGTAACAATAACTGTTACTATTAGGGCTCCTGTGGCACCCACCTTTGCTCTCATGTGACCGTGTAATAGGCGTGAGTCGTAGAAATGGGTCTGACCATACAGCCCTGGCCCTTTCTAGCGCACCGCCCTGCATTTCTAAAGCACGTTATAGTTCGTGAAGCACATTCACATTTGTCATCTCCTTGACTCTTCCTGTTTTAAGATACTGTGATTCCTGTACTCCCTCAGCTCTAGTTCTTGAGAAGGAGGAGAGGGGATAAACAGAAATTAGGAAGAGCAATGACAAGTAACTGGGCTGGGGCTGAAATGGAGGTTGAGGAGAGTGATAAAAAGGCCATAAACCCTCTCGGAAAGCTTGCCCTTGTTTCAGTTTTAACCCTGTACTGCCTGGCAAGGTCGAATACTTGCTGTTCAGAGATGTCTTTGCTAGTCATTGGAATTATTATATCCAAGCCAAATAAACCTGCATGGGTGTGAGTGTGTGCATGTGTATAGACATATAAGAGAGAGAGAGATGGAGCAAGAGCATTATGTAGGAGAATTTTTTATTATTTGCTTTATAACACAGAGACAAAACTCAGTAAAAAAAATAATGGATCTGATATTACATGCTGGGTTATAAGAGATGTGGAATTTCTCTTAAAATGTTGTTAAACTGATTTTATGTATTTCCTTACCTTAGTTCTGATTTTCTGCCCTAGAATGATAAAATTACAGTGTTAAAGATGGAACCACTTCATTGCCCAAGTCCCCCCATTTCCATCCACCACTAGGGAACAGACCTCCGTAGAGGAAGGGCAAGAGGGATGAATAGAGGAAACTAGCATTCGCTGAGTCCCTACCTTGTGTCCTGGTAGTATTTAAGTTATTTAAGCATTCATTCTGTAGTTCAACAGATTTGTTTTGGAGAGTCTCCTATGCACCAGGCACAGGGCTACCCATGTGTGTAGCTGCCAGTGGAAGTCACGCTATTCTGTGGGATCTCAAGGAAAGCACTCCAGGGACCCACACCTACGGGAGGTTGTGGTATGGTACAATTCTGCCCCCAGGCTTCTAATGTCCCATGTCCATCTGTCCTGCCATGGAAGAAGTCTGGACTTGTCTACATCAAGGTCAAAACAAAGGCCAGTGTCCAAAGAGTCTGTGCCATTGTTCCGGCATCAGCAGTGTCGGTGCCAGTCCAGGTTCCCGGCTGCGATCCACTGCTGTGTTGCTGTACCCAGGCTCCCGCTTGGAGCCTGTGTTTGGAGTCTGCGTGACTTGGGAAGGACCAGGTGCTTTTCCAAAATAACAAATCAACTTCCTAAGCTTTCGCAGGCTTGCACTGGGTCTGGCCTTTTAACCAAACCCTTCTTTCCCAGGCTAGACCGACAGGCCTCTGTGGTCACCATCTTGGCTCCTACTGCGTGTGTGCTTACCTCCCCCTTTTTATCGTTCTATCCCATCTCCTGGGGATCTGTAACTTCCAAGGGAAGCACGTAGGCTTACGTTCCTAGCTTATCATGTGTAATAATGTCTGATTCTCTTTGCTCCCTCCCTTTATTAACAACTAGCTAACTACCTGCGCTGACACCCTCCTGGAGCTCAGAGGCTAGTGGGGAAGGCATTCACTAAAGATGTACATAAACAAACACATAATATGGAAATTATTAAATACCATGAAGAAAATAAACAATATGTGTGAGAATAACTGTAGGCAGGGATTCTTTTCATAGGCTTATCAGCGAAGGTTTCTGTGAGCCTTCTGTGCAGGCTCATCTGAGCCTTGAAGAAGAAGAACAACAACAAAAATAATAATCTTCATAAGAGTCCTTTTCCAGCTAGGTTCTATCATTATCATCGTTTTACATATGAGGAAATGGAGGAACAGAGAGATTAAGTAACCTTCCCAAGGCCACACATCAGAAGATGCAAAAATCATGAGAAAGGACCTTCTAGACATAGAGAATAGCACCTACTGTGGTTTTGAAAGTGGGAGAAGCAGGTGGGCTACACACACACATATTCAGGATACTTCGAGAAGGACAGTGTGGCCGAAGTCCGATGAGCAGGTGGTGCGGTGGCAATAGGTGATGTTGGAGAGGTAGGCAGCAGTCAGATCACAAGTGGCAAGATTGACCTTCAAAACAATGAGTGACACTCCAGTGCAGTAAGGTCAGAGGTGAAAGAGAGAAGGTGGTTAAGTCCAGGTAAGTTTATAAACTTAATAAGGGGCTGGTAACAGAGTTCCTGTAGGAAAGTTCTTATTTCCCTAACGGAAAATAATATTTCTCACGTGTTGGCAGTTACATGAGTGAAGCACGGGAACTGAAGGTCCAGGGGTATCATGGGAAGCTTGATAGAGAAGCCAGTGTGTGCAGTAGGGGTCTTGGGTAGGGTGCAGGTTACTTCGGGAAATGCAATAGGCTTGCTACACAATGTCGAGTGTCTGTTTGAGGTGTATCAGCAAAACCAACCTGTACAGTTACATGATTTTCCTCCAGTGATGTTCAGTTGGGGAATGCAGAGGGTTGGGTTCGTCCAAGACTGGTGCTCTGCCCGTTGAGTCCAGTGGAGGGAGAGAGTGTTGAAGCTGCATTTGCAAAGGACTGATTATAATAATGGGTCGTGTAATCCGGGGGGTGATGTTGGGAAATAAGGGGGACTGATAGATCATAAAAGGTGGTGGGCCAGTAGATTGTAGGTTGAAGAATTTGAGGGACTACCTCAGCAAATGAGGTGACAGCATATTAAAATATATTCCGTGGGTGGATATTCTGAGATTTTAGAGTTGGTGCAGATCTCTGGGACACCCACTGTGGCCGAGGTGGGGTGGATGGAAAGGTGCTGGGGGTGACGTGGTCCAGGCATGGGGACACTTGGGTATTGGACAGATTATTGCTTTAGAGGAAATTGTCAAGCCTGGTCACAGAATGGGGGGTGGGGGAGAAGATTATGAGGCAAGAGCTCAATCGAGCCTTCAGTGAGTGGAAGGTTGGTGGATAACAGAAACAAATGAGGAAGGGAGAGGGTGGCTTGCATCTCAAAAGAACAGGGATTTTTGCAAGGAAGGAGAACAGTTGGGAACTCATGGGGACAAGAACACCTCCCTACTCCACCTCCTGGCCTTGAAGACTTAGAGTGAAAAAGAAAAAAGCAAAATAGTCTTCAGCAGTCAGCAGAAGCAGCAAATCCTTAATGACCAGCAGGTTTCAACTAAGGCAGAGGTGGAGGGAATGTGTTTTACAGAGAAGTGATGATTTATGGAAGCTTGCTGATTAGTGCTGGAGTTCCAGAGCAGGGTGGGAGGTTCAGGAGGGAGAAGTGGTAGGCATGGGGGAGGGATTGTCGGTGAGTTATGATGGTTAGGGCAAAACGGAAGGCCAGGTGAGGTGCAGATGATGTAAGTAAACAGATACACTGCGTAATGGGATCAGCCCGCCCCCCCGCAGTCTCTGAGAAGGCAGGCCCTTTGTTCCAGCGCTGCAGGCCTAATTGCTTCTTCAGGGAGTGTGGCAGCTTCCCCTGCAGCTTTTTCCAGGGTCTCAAGAAGTGAGACTGCGATTTGCAGGGAGAGTGGCTGATGCCAAGGTCTAATGGTGACTTTTCCAAGGTCACACTGAATAAGTAGCAAAGCAAGTCTCCTGCCACTAAACATCAGGTCTGCTCACCATTCTCATTTGTTTGTTTTAATTGTAGTGCTCATTTACCTTACTGCTGGCAGAACTGGATCCATTAGAAAATGAAAATTAAAGAAAAAAAAAACGCTTAAAACTAGACAGTGTTTCCCCTTTGGGACCTTTCCAGGCTCGTAAGCAGGTCTGTGCAGAGTGGATGAGAAATGGCTGTGCTGCGTGCGGGCCCTGGAGAGCAGTCACTGTGGCCCAGGACGGTCTGCGTGCCCATGCCTGTGTGCTTTGTTTACCCTCATGTGTGTGCTCTGTCCACAGGGTCACGTAGGCACAACGGCCACCAAGAAGATTGATGTCTACCTCCCCCTACACTCGAGCCAGGACAGACTGCTGCCAATGACTGTGGTGACAATGGCCAGCGCCAGGGTGCAGGACCTGATCGGGCTCATCTGTTGGCAGTACACGAGCGAGGGACGGGAGCCGAAGCTCAAGTAATCCTTCCTCTTTCTGGCTGCTCTAGTTTCTGGCTGTCTGCTGGCCACCCGCGCTGCATTCTGGGCGCAGCCAGTCTTTCCAGGCACTGACCTGAGAACCAAACAGCCACGCTGATCCAGGTCAGGTTGCTCACCAGATCTGGGGCCCGTGTAGTAGCTCAGGCTTATCTCAGAGAACCTGCTTGTAAATAAACTGATTAGTTTGTGAATCCAGACACGAGGAAATGCCTTTTAGCAGTTTCTAAAACCTTTCATGAGGCTTGCTGATAAAAGTGGCATGGGAGTTAGTGGGAGGGAACTAATGTTTATTGAGTACCTACCACGAGTTGGGCGCCACGCTGGGCATTTTGTACCTGATATCTCGTTGAATTCTCCTAGCTCCCTATGCGGTGAGCTTTATGAGCCTCATTCTGCATAGAATTGTTACTTGCTGCAGTTACACCAGTGGGAGATGGCAGAGTCAGGATTTGATTCCTGGTCTGTTCCATGCCAAGGTTTTTGCATTATTTCCTTTGGTCTGAATTCGTTTTCTTTGTTGCTAGTCAGACCCTCGATCGCTAGACTCTATTCCTCATTGAACAACTATTTTAAAGGGGTGGTGCTTGAGAGTAGAGTCTCTGCGCTTGCACATCGTCACTTGAACTTGAAAGTGCCGTGCTGCGTTGTTGGTTCTCCCTACTTAAATCTCACGTCCGACAGGCGTCCTCCTGTAGTTTCGGGCGTTCCTCTCGGCCAGAGGGTTTGGGGGTCAGCGAACCGTGTGGGCGCCTTCACTTTGGAAATGCTTCCTCAGGCAGGCTTTCTCCTCTCGCATTTGCAGGGTTAGAGTGGTCTGGTCTGCTGTCAGTTGTTTGGTTTTCTTTTTTTCTTTTAAATACATTCTATTTGCACTTAAAGTTATTATTTCAGGTTCTTTTTTTTTTTAAGATTTTATTTATTTTAAGAGAGGGAAGGGAGGGAGAAAGAGAGAGAGAGAAACATCAGTGTGTGGTTGCTGGGGGTCATGGCCTGCAACCCAGGCATGTACCCTGACTGGGAATTGAACCCGCAACACTCTGGCTCTCAGCCTGCGCTTTATCCACCGAGCCACGCTAGCCAGGGCCCTTATTTCAGATTCTTATCGACATTGCCCTTTACTTTGACTAGATAAAATGTGGATGTAAAGATAATCTTTTTGCTCCCTTGGCAATTGAAAGCCTTTTTAACCAAGATACCACCTAGGCTCAGAAAAGGGTCAGCAGCTGCCCTGCCCAAGGCTGAGCTATGGCCGTCCCTTTTCAGTGTGAAGGGGAAACAGGAGGACGGGAAAGCGGGTCACGGCGCTAGTGACTGACTTTATATGTGTTGTCCGAGTTAATCCTTAAAACATTGCCCAGTGCAGAGCAGAAGCTACGAGAGGCAGAGGAACTTCCCCGGGGTTACCCGGCTAGGAGCAGAGACAGGAGCGCACTGGACACACATTACAGATGAGGAAACTAAAGCCTGGAGAGGCCAGGTGACTTTCCTGAATCCCACAGGAAGGGACGGGACTGGTGTTTCGGCCCCGGAACCTCTGACTCCAGAGCCCTAGCTGTTCGCTCTGGCATTATACTCTCTCCTATAGGTGACATAAAAACAGTCTTTAAATCCACGCTTGCTGCAGGCACTGTGCTAAACCTGGAAATACAGATGTGAAAAAGGCAGTTCATGCCATCGAGGAGCTTATCGACTAAGGCAGATAGGCAATAATAATACTGTACAGTCCAGTTCATTAGCGAGTAATACCAGGTTCTCTGAGAAGATTTGACCCCATATTTGGTGGTGAGAGTAGAGTCATAAAAAGCAGTCTTAAGTGACATCTAAATGGAAACATGAATGAGGAGTAAGAAAATGTGATGCGCCTCTGACTGGTGTGGCTCAGTGGGTTGGGCACCATCCCACAAATCAAAAGACCCATGGGTTCAATTCCTGGTCAGGGCACACATTGGGTTGTGGGCCAGGTTCCCAGTTGGGGGTGTGCAAGAGGCAGCCAATTGATGTTTCTCTCCCTTTTGTTCTCCCTCCCTTCTCCTCTCTCTAAAAATAAATAAGAATATATATCTTCAATGTGATACATGGAGGTCAAGAGGGTTTTCTAAACAGAGGGAAAACATCACTTCTGTTTATGATGGCCCTTCCAAATCATGCTTTAAATTCTATATTCTGCTCCAAGTACATAGAGATGATAAGTGAAATATGTTCTTGACATAGTTGTGCTTAATAACAAGATAAACATCCTGGTGGGCTAGAAGCAGAGCCAAGCACAGAAGCAGGCAGAGTGTGCTGGGAGTAGGTTCCTTTAGGGTGCTACTGTGGACACACCATGAACGAGTTTTACTAGTATGTGAAAACCAGATTTTTCTCAGGCTTCAGGGCAGCTCAGCAGGGCCTGAGGGGGTCAGAGACCTCGGCCATCATTTCTGGGTAGGGAACAGCCTCATCCGTCTACCTGTGTGCCGTACACGCACTGTTATTTTCTAAGTTTACCATGATGTCAGAAACACAAAAAGAATGGGAAACACTGCTTGAGAGTATGTGGCCCAAAGGAACCTCACACCTGGATGGGGGTCAGAGGAAGTCCCACTGCTGGAAACTGGGAGCTAGGGTGGAATATTCCTGCCTGTGAAAAGAAACAACACAGCTAACTCAGTCTGTGACTTGTTTAAAGTTGTATTTCTGGCAGGGGCGTAGCGGTAGCAGTAAGACCAGAACCTGGCCACGAAGTGACTGTGTTTATGGTAGCCCTAGTGTTACCAAAGCACAGGAACCTTGCGCAGCCAGGCATAAGACCTTGTTCCAGACCAGAGGCCCCTGCTCCGACAAAGATGGAAGCGGGTGGCAGTGTCTGTAAAAGCATTAGACAGGAAGTGGGGAGAGAGGAGGGTGGGGGAGGGAGAGGAAGAGATAAAGTGCTTTTATTCAAAATGATCTAACAAATTCAATTCGAAAGCAGAAGAGTGTAACTAGTACCAAGACAGAAAGACAGGAATCAGAAGAATTCACTCCCAACAAAATGTAAGAAGGCAATCTGAAAATTAGTTTCAGATAAATATGTTTAAAATTATCAAAGAGATGAAGGAATGCCATCCATGGTAGACTTTTAGGAAATTATGAAACAAATGAGCAGATGAGAATCAAGAGGTGGATTTAGAAAAGAGCCAATTAAAATACTGGAAGTATAAAATTCAGTTTTTAAAGTTTAAAAAAAGTACGGGATAAACCCTAGAGTGGGCACAGCTAAAGGGGAATGAGTGGAAAGATAGCACTAATGAATTCCACCTAGGATGTAACACAGAGATGAAGAGATTCGGAGAATGAAAAATGAGTAAATTAAGAGACACAGAGGAAAGATTGAAAGCCTCCCACTTGTGAAACAAGAAATGGAGGGAAGAGCAGAAAAATAGTATTTGAAGAGATAATGCCAGAGACTCTCCCAGAATTGAATGCAGATATGGATGCATCTTCATATTAAAAGTACATACAAATTAGCCCTGGCTGGTGTGGCTCAGTGGATGAGCGCTGGACTGCAAACCAAAGGGTCATCAGTTCGTTTCCGAGTCGGGGCACATGCCTAGATTGCAGGCCAGTTCCCCACTAGGGGGCGCTCAGGCGGCAACCACACATTCATGTTTCCCTCTCTTTCTCCTTTCCTTCCCCTCTCTAAAAACAAATTAATAAATAAAAGTACATAAAAATTAAGTGAAAGGATACCTTTTTAACAAATTGGGGTGGAGCGACTGGACATGAATAAGCCAAAAAAAATCAACTACACCCTAAATCTCATACTACGTATAAAATTAACTTGAAATTAATTGTGACTTGCATGTAAAGTGTAAAACTATAAAACCTTTAGTGGGAAACAGGAGAAAATCTTTGGGCTAGACGAAGAGTTTTTTATATATATGACTGATTCAGACCCCGGCCCTCAGGGTCCGTGTGTTGTGGATGTGACAAACAAATTCACACGGACTGCAGAAGTCCTGTGGAGAAAAAGGGACAGCGTGGGCACTCTGAGAGAGAGAGGGCACTAACCTTGCCTGGGCAGGCATTATGGCTTTTCTGGGCACATTACATTGAGGATGGCCCTCATTTACTAAGCACAGGGTTGATTTAGGTGGTTACCTTTTACAGAAAACAAAAGAGAGGATGTTGCTAATTACATCAAAGAAGAAGGATATTTGCAAATGCAAAGGGAAAAGTGGTTGAACTGGTTACACTCATCCTTGGGAGGTTTAGCATAGATTTTAGGAAGTTACTTTAAAGATATGCAGTAAATATTTGCTGCCTCAATTCAGGGTGAGAGAGTTTTAGCAAAAGCAAGCCTCCAAGCAGCCTAGGTGCAATGCAGGCCTGATTCCCCACGGGAGAACCTGCCCGTGGGCTCAGTTCCTGTGTGCTGACCTCTCTCCCTGTTGGTTTTCCGAATCAGGGGCTGGGCTACATTCCCCACACCCCTCGGACTGGTCTCCTATACATGACACTGAAAGTATGATCCATAATGGAAAAAAGAAGATAGATTGGACTTCATCACAATTAAATACTTTTGTTGTACAAAAGAACCTTTCTTTCGTCCTTCCCAGCCCAAAAGCTGTCAGGCAGCAGCCATTGTGCTTTCTCCTTTGCCATGGACCAAAGTCTTCATCTCCACCTGGCCAAGGGGAAGGATGGGGGTTGTGGGAGGGATTGGGCCAGTGGCAATGCATGAAACAGTAGAATTTAAGGCAAAAATGTCAATAGGGATATTTTGGTAAACTACATAATGAAAAGGAACAGCCCACCAAGATAATATAATAATTCTGACTGTTTATGTATCTAAAAACAGTCTCAAGATATTTCAGGGAGGTTATAAAGAGACATTGACTGGCCCTGGCTGGTGTGGCTCATTTGGTTGGAGCATTGTCTCCTAACCCAAAGGTTGCAGGTTCAATTCCCAGTCAGAGCACATGCTAGATTGTGGGTTCGGTCCCCAGTCTGGGCATGTACAATCTCCAGCTCATTAATGTTTCTCTCTTTCCCATCCTATTTCTCTAAAAAGCAATGGGAAAAAAATGTCTTTGGGTAAGGTAAAAAAGAAAAAGATTTTTAAAGAGGCAATGACTGATCCACGGTCAAAATGGAACATTTCCATGCATCGCTATCAGAAACTGGTAAGTAAAGCAGAGGAGAAATTAGTAAGGAAAAGGAAGAGTCAACTGATTTAATTAGCAATTCTAAATCCCCCAAATAGAGACTGTTGAATTAGTGTGTAAGCCTCTGAAATTGAGTACATCTTAAGATGTTTATTCCTGAAGTATATCCAGTGTGTTAACATTTTCAAATAGTTGCTCTGTAACTATTCTGAATCACAGAATTACATTGAATTTGAACAAACCATCATCTTTTTGCAGGTTTTAACAATTCTTATGTGATAAACAGAGTTTCTCAGACCTGTTTGGTATAAGACAGTCTATAAAGTCAGTCCCTGGGGTCTCTTCCTGTCAGACAGTGTTGTGGGAAGTATTTTCTTTCCAGTTTGTTTGCACTTAAGTGTTGAAATAGGTCCTTATTTGGTCCTTATTCGATCTTTCCCAGTGGGTTGGCCCTTTCAAAGAGCTTCATTAACAGGAGACCAAATCGCTAGATGCATGGGAAACCATTCTTCTAATTTCATTCTGGTTGTCAAGCAAACTATTTATTTAATAATATTGTTCTTGCCTTGGCTGGTGTGGCTCAGTGGATTGAGCGTGGGTCTGTGAACTGAAAGGTCCCTGGTTTGATTCCCAGTCAGGGCACAGGCCGGGGTTGCAGGCCAGGTCCCCAGTTGACGGTGGGTGAGAGGCAGCCAATTGATGTTTCTCTCTCACATCAGTGTTTTTCCCTCTCGGTCTCTCTCCCATCCCCTCTCTCTGAAAATAAATAAATTAAATCTTTTTTCTTTTTAAGAAAAGAATATTGTTCTTTTGTCTCTGTGCCGTGAAAACTGTGGTAGTAAGAATGGAGACTTTAGCTGGGATTCTTGGCTTCCTTTAACCCTTGGTCAGAATTGGAAAGTGGCATTTAAGCCAATTTCCTGCTTATTTTAATGCAGTGATTTTAGGAGAAACTAAAGATCTGCTTGGAAGAAACTAACTGAAGTCATTTCAGTCTCTAGGTAGTTGAATTTTTTAATTTAGACTTTATTGTATAGATTCATGTTTATTGAATTTTGATCAGAAAATATAGCCTATAAAATTTCTGCTTAGAGACTTATTTATATTTTGCAGCTTGCCATACAATAAATTTTTATAAATATTTCATGGATTCTGGAAAAATTCTGTATAGGTTGCAGAATTCAATATATACTTATTAAATCAATATCTCTAATCACTATCATGTTCTTACATGTTTTGACTATTTCATCTATGGGTAATTAAGAGAAATGGATTATAGCTGCCATTTTCTTGTGTGTTTCTGTCAAATTCTCCTAAAATTTCAGCAGTTTCCATTTCACTTATTTCATTGCACAGAAGATTCATGCATTTCATATCTTCATTGTGAACTGTAGTTTTTCAACATAAAACAGCCCCACTTGTTTTTTATTTTGTATTGTGTCCTGCCTTGTTCTTTGCTTTGCTTCCATACTATTAGCTTTTCTCCCATTTTTCTTTGCACTGGTCTAGTCTAATGTATCTTTTTTAAGCCTTTTTCCTTTGCCTTTTTGGTTTAGATATGATGAATAATTTTGTGAGGGTTTTCTTTTTTGACTCAGTCTAACTCAACTTCTTTTCATAGGGAAATTTATCTCACTGACATATATTGTAACCAGTGATATGTTGGTTTCATGTCAGTCAACTTGTTTGAAGCTTTGTTTTTTGCATATATATATATTTTTTTAATTTCAATTTATTTGTTATTCTGAGGCTGGTTACCTGTAAGATTTTAAAACATTTTTAATAGACTTTATTTTTTAGAATAGTTTTAGGCTTATAGAAAAATATTGCACAGAAAGTGTAGAGTTCCCACACATCTCCTTCCCACCTCTCATTTTTACTTCTTATCAACATTTTGTATTAGTGTGGCACATTTTTTATAATCAATGATCCCATACTGATCCATTATTATTTTTTACTTATTTTTTATTTTTTTAAGATTTTATTTATTTATTTTTAGAGAGGGAAGGGAGGGAGATAGAGAAAAACATCAATGTGCGGTTGCTGGGGGTTATGGCCTGCAACCCAGGCATGTACCCTGGCTGGGAATTGAACCTGCAACACTTTGGTTCCCAGCCCACGCTCAGTCCACTGAGCTATGTCAGCCAGGGTTCATTTTTATTTTTTTTAGATGTTATTTTATTTATTTTTAGACAGAGGGGAAGGGAGGGGGAAAGAGAGGGAGAGAAATATCAATATGTGGTTGCCTCTCATGCACCCCAAATTGGGGACCTGACCTGCAACCTAGGCATGTGCCCTGACTGGGAATCGAACCAGGGACCCTTTGGGCCCTGATGCTCACTCCACTGAGCCACCCCAGCCAGGGTGGTACATTATTATTATTATTATTAACTAAAGCCAGTCATTTACATTAGAGTACACGCTTTGTATCATACAGTTCTGAAGATTCCATCAAATGAAGTGGTTTTACTCCCCTGACAATGAACTGTGCTCCATTAGTCTGTCCCACCCTCCTCATCTCTGGCAGCAGCTCACCTTTTTACTGTCCCCATAGTTCGTCATTTTCCAGAATGTCAGCCAGTTAGACTCATAGTATTTGTGGCCTGCTCAGACTGGCTTCTTTCACTTAGCAATATGCATTTAAGGTTCCTTTATGTCTTTCCATGGCTTTGTAGCTCATTTCTTTATATTGCTGAATAACAGTCCATTGTATGGATGTACTGCAGTTGATTTTCCCATTCACCTGTTGTAGGACATCTTGACTGATTCCGACTTGTCAACTAAGCTGCTGTAGGCTTCCACGTGCAGGTTTTTGTGTGGACGTAAGTTGTCCATTCATTTCGTCAAGACCTAGGAGTGCATTTGCTGGATTATATGCTAATACTATGTTTCTCTTTCTAAGAAACTGCCAAACTATCTTCCAAAACATATAGTTACACCGTTTGGTATTTCTGTCAACAATGTATGAGAATTCTTGCTGCACGTTCTCACCAGCATCTGGCTGTGTACCTGTTTTGGGTTTTAGCTCTTCAAATAGGTGGGCAGCTGTATGTCCCTGTTTTAATTTGCAATTCTCTAATGAGGTGATGTCGAGCATCTTTTCATATGCCTGGCATCTCGTATTTATCTGCTGTTCACGGTGCGTCTCCATGCCTGCTAGCCACATTTCAGGCGCTCAGTAGCCACATGTTGGAAAGTGCAGCTCTGTAGCATGTAAGAGCATGGTAAAGCTGTGCAGTGGAGCTCACTGTGGACCCGCTCCATTAACACGTAGCCTCAGCCGTCCAGAGCCCTTGAGGAGTTGATGGGCCCTTGGTGGGTTTTGTACATAGTTGAGGGTTTATCTTATGCAATATAAGATTTTCTTAATTTTAACAGTTTTTCATAGAAGGCCCTCTAAAATGTGTTAACATTTTCCTCTGCCTTCTTAATCCATGTGTTATATAGTGGCTAAGAGTGTGGGGTCCAAAGCCATGGTCTGGGTTTGAATTTGATGGTGATACCTATCAGGGTGGGTTTTGGATGAATTATTTCAGTCTCAAGTGTTCCACTTCTTGTATAAAATGAGAACAGGAGCTTGCTAATAGGGTAGTTATGACTATAAATAAGAAAATACTTGGCAAGTACTCAGTAAATGTTCATTTCTGGTTTTGCTAACTACTGTACTATAACCAGCTATCTCTACAAACAAAACTAGTCGTAATTCATCAACAGAGGCATAATTTAGCCCTTTCCCAATGGCTCGGGTAACTCTGCTTTGCCGTGAAAGTGTACAGGAATGTTGGACTGTACATCATGTTTTCTGACAGCTTTGCAGTTTGAGTTCTTCACACTTCTCAGTGCCTGCCCCTGCCCCCCTTTCCTGCCGTCTGCCTACCCACCTCTCTATACTCTCCTCTCTGTTCTGGGTTTCTGATCTCTATTCCCCCGGGGTCAGCATTGAGAACCATTCACCTAAACAATACAGCCTGTCAGGCCCTTTCTGACCCCGAGCCCATCACGTTCTTTAACTGGCGCTTTGTGACGCCAGCACCGTGTCTGCTTTTGCTGTTTCCTTAGTCAGAAATGCCTTTCTCACTCTTTCCGCGAGATCCTGCTCAATCTCGAAGGCTTCACTCCTCCGTCATTTCTTCACTCTGCAAATGTTTACAGAGTTCCAGGGTCTCGGTATTCAGGATAAAATGGAGAACAAAAGAAATTTGTTCCATTCAAAAAATTTACAGTTTCATGGGAAAGAAAAAAAAACAATCAAATGTATTACACTTCGTTCCTGGCTCATTTCACTGATCATTTGTATAGAATAAATATTTATTGAGTGTTTGCTATATACCAGGCACTTTGCTGAGTATACACTGGTGAATGGAACCAGATGTGGGCCCTCTGTCATGGATTCCACGGTTTAGTAAGGGAAATGGGCAGAAAATTCAAATAATTAAACCAAATAATGTTTTCTTACAAGCTGAGCTAAGCACTCTGAAGGAAAGGAATGCTGTTTATGAGAGTCTAGCTCGAGAGTGGAGTCAGGGAGAAATTCCCTGAGAAAGGGAGACCAGAGGCATTTGGAGGGAAAGTCTCGGCAGACGGAACCATGGGGCAGCGAGGCCGTGGCAGGAGGAGGCGTGTGGTGGTCAGGGAACTAAAGCAGGCCAGTGCGGCCGGAGCACAAGGAAGGGGAGAGAATGGGGGTGTAGACGAGAGGTGGGCAGGGCCCACAGTGGAGATTGAGAGACATGGACAGATTCTGGAAGCACTTAAGAGGTGAAAATTCGTGTGACTCAGGAAGGAATTGGCTGTCGGAAGTGCGGGAGAGGGGAGGCGTCAAAGATTTCTGCCTTGCACAGCTCCGCGCTGTGCCCTTCGCTGAGATGGGGAACACCGGAAGACCGCGTTTTGTTTGTTGATTGGTGCGTGAAGGGGAGGAGGAGGGGCGGCCTGAGTTCGGTCTTCCGCCTGTTAATTTCAGATGGCTTTGCTGTATCTAAGAGAAGTTTCCAAAGACTCATTTATTTATATTTGCATGTTTGGAGTTTAGAGAAGAGAGATGTGAGCTGGAAATGGGAATTTAGGAGTTCATCCACATAGAATTAATAGAAGCTTCCAGCACGGATGAATGAGAAGAGAGAAAGGCCCAAGACTGGACATTGGAAAACTGTGTGGGTGGTGCTGCGGAAATGGGGTATCCTAGACAAAAAAAAAGTAGGTTCAGAGCAGGGTCAATGAAGAGTTTAATTTTGGACGAAATGAAAGCTGAGGTTATTTCAGAGATGGATCCAAGTGCAGAAGTCTTACGAGGAACAGAATACATACGAGTTTGGAGTCTGAGCCACATCTATCTTACTGGCCCGTGTTTCCCAGCCCACAGTGCTTGTATTAACACATAGTAAACGTTCAGCAGATAATTGTGGCATGAATAAGAGGACATGGGAACATGCAAAGTTCTGGACTGAAATTCTCCACCCTTGCCGTGCCCGGGAGGCCTTTCTCCAGGTGTCTGCTAAGATGAACTTCTGACTGTATACAAACCTTTATTCATTAAAAATCACTGAGGTGTATGTTCACGACTTGGCGATACGTTTATCCAAGTGATAGATGAAGGTTTGGAGGGAGTTTCTGCAGACACTTTTTTCGTTGAGCTGGACAGAAAGCTTGCCCATCATTAGCATTTCTCAAATGCCAGGTCCACACACTGCTAGGTAATGAACTGGTAGATCTAACACCCTGGAGTGCCTGCCGTGTGTCCTGCTCTATGCCAAGTACTCTAAGTGTATCATTTTATTCCTTGTAACAGCTTTTTAAGTCATAGATAGTAACAGGAGAGAAACGGAGGCTCAGGAAGTTAAGTAACTGGTCAAGAGCACATGTTTAGCAAGTAGGAGAGTTGAGATTTGAACCCAGGTGTTACTCCATTTCCCTTGCTCTTAACTACCACGCTATACAAAGAAATGAGACCCTTCTCATGGTGATAGCACCAGGGATATTATAGCTGTTTGAGATTTTCCCCCCTCCCTTCATCCCTCCATTTTTTTAATTTTCAAAATCACGTCTTCAGTAAGCATTTACACATTGTCTATACCAGCTGGGCCCTATGCTAGGCAGTGGGGATAGAAACAGTCAAAAGGCAAAGTTTATATCCTCAAGAGTCAGGCAAGTGGATGATGCAGACACCAAATGACACAGTTTCAGGTTCATTGTCACTGCGTCTTGCTATAATAGTGGACAGCCAGAATGCTGTGGGGACATAGAGGACAGCTTTTCTAATTCTGCCCGAAGGTGGAGGCCTGGGTCGAGTCGGGGTGGGAGGGATGTCAGGGAAGACTTCCCACTAGAAGGGATGCTTGAGCTGAATCTCAGGAGGGAACCACCTGGACCAGGAAGTGGGAGGGTCTGCCCGAGAGGCCCGAACAGTGATGGGAGCTGGCACTAAGACCTGGCCAGGGCACTGCAGGCAGCTGGGGTGCTGGAATGGGAGGAGATAGGGTTAGAAAGCAGGCGGAGTACAGTGGAAGGAAGGCTTTGTGGAAACTGGTGCTTTCCATGGCTCTTTTGTTTGTATTCTGAAGGAAAGGTTTTAAGCAGGGGGTTGACAGTATCCCCGTTGTATTTTTGGAAGATCCCCTGGTAGTGGGGATTGAGGGTGAATGTTTACAGGGCAAATTTGTAATAAACTTAGTGAGTTTCTGAACCTTAGAATTCTGCCAGCTGAATTTGTCTGAAGAATCTCTCTAGTTCAGAGCAATACAAGAGGACTTTCCAGAAATGCCAGAAATTATGGAATCCGCAAAACAAGGATGTTAAAACAGCTATTATAAACATGCCCTATATGTTCAAGATGATAGAGGGAATCATGAACATAGGAAAGAAGTTGATTTTTTCAAAAACCCAAAGGGAACTTCTAGAGGTGAATAATACAGTATCTGAAATTAAAACTACGCTCAATGAGGGTAACAGCATATTAGACACTACAAAAGAAGAAATCAATGAACTTGAAGATGTAGCAATAGAAACTATCAAAAAAGGGGCTCAAAACAATATGAAGGTCTTGCTTGCACTTAGAAACTAGTGGGTATTTTCTCCCTAGAACTTTTTTTTACCAGAAAATTTAGACTTAACTGTTCCCATGTGAGGTTGATGTGGCTTGACAAACATTATGATAATTTTTTTTCTTTTTAGTTTTTACTTTCTATTTATGGGATTTTTGTTTGGATAAAAGGAAATCTTCACAGTCTTAAAAATCTTTTCTCTGACTTCAAAGAGATGAACTTCTAAGCTGCAACCCTCGGGAGCTTTCTGTCTCTTGCTAATGCCTGACACACTTTTAACATCGATTCTGTCATCAGAATAAGCAGCAAAGCCCAAGTAATGAGAGTTCTGGACATTTTAGAATCATGCACCCATTTATTTTTCATTAAAAAAAAAAACAATAAGCATCCATCTGTCTGGACATCACACTTAGTGTGTTTTGCATTTTCCAAAATGAGTGGATTTTTATGAGTTGTAAATGGAACGCGTGAGATCACATTTGATAGAAATCTGGGATGCTTCCTGGAATGCTCCTGAATTTTCATACATGAATTAAGTACCGTTTATATGTGGGCTAGAGGCTGCTGTATCTCCATAAAAGCCATACTGGTCTTTGAACATAAAGTGAATATTGGTCAGTAATTCAATGGAATAAATTTTTCTAATGGAAATTTTTAGACTTATCTGATAGAATATGAATAAGTGAAATTCAGTCGAGTGTATTTATTAAAGCTTTGGTGCTATATATCTTCAACCCCCCAAACGGGCTCTTTTTGGCAACAGGCTCCATTTTGCATCCATTCACTGTTCAGACTTCCGGCCCTTTCACAGACTTCATGGTCTGTGAGGTCTGCTCCTTGCACATCCGCCCAGCTCTGAAACTAAGCCTCTTCCGGAGGATCCAGTTGCCCTGTACTTGTTTCTTAGCCTCTTGATTCTTCCTGCCTCTCTGGAGGACTTTTAGGACTTTTAGGTTTCTGTGTCTCAAGCTATCTGCTGTGCTTCTGTTAGATAGTTAGTTCTGCTTCTATGTATCAGAAGCTTGAGAGCAGAAGGAAAAATCTTGGCAAAATGAGAATTCTTCATACCAGGCACTGTGCAGTGAATTAAGTCATTTCGTTCTTGCAAGACCTGTATGTAGTGGGGGTGGTTATTTTCTCTAATTACAGAACTTGGTAGCAGAAGCACCATATTTCGGAATCGGGATGTGGGGGAGGCAGGCGGTGCTCAGAGTCCTTGGGACAGGCGGTTCTTTCCACGCGGTGGGGTTAGAAGCCTCCCACTCTCCTTTGTACTTTCCCACAGTTCTAAACTTTCTACAAGAAGCACGCATTACCCTTATCAAAAAATAAGTTCAGTATTTATAAAGAGAAATGAAAGTTACACTATTCATTGTGCAGTATCTGAAAAGTAAAGAAATTTAGAAGGAAAAAGTGCTCATTGCCTAAATGTAAATAGAACCTTTGTAAACTTTTTGGTACCCTTCCTGTTAGTCTTTTTATATGTATGTAATTGAATAATTCCACATAGTTGTAATAATCTCGGTGGCTTTCCCTCCGTAAGGAAGTGAGATGCCAGTACTCCACCTTACCTTTTACTGAGCCCTCTTCTCCCCTGGTCTTGAATTTCAATCTCTGCCGCTTGTGCATTGCCTAGGAAGCCCTGTTTGGTTAACAGGTAGCAGTGAAGCAAGCAAGAAAAGCTTACGCCCTGGCAGGGTGGCCCACTTGTGTGGAGCGTCATTCCGACCTGTTAAGGTTGCAGGTTTGATCTCCGGTCAGGTCGCAGACCAGGAGCAACAGTGGATGTGTGAGTAGGTGGGACACAAACTGATGCCTGTCTGTCTGTCCTGTCTGTCTCTCTCCCTCTCCCCATTCCCCACCCCTTCCTCTTTCTCTAAAATTAATTTTTTTAAATAGAAAAGAAAAAAATCACTTATTTTCTCATTAAAACACACATTTTTAATAATACCCTTTATGCTTTTGTATAGATAAGAGTGATTCGTTCCGCACATGCACATATTCATTCATTCAACAAATGTTTGTTAAGTCCCTTCTAAGTGCCAGCCATTTTCTCATCAGTAAGGATGCAGAGACAGTGGAAGGGCCCTGCTCTTCAGAACGTAGTTGCATAAATAAGAAATGGAGCAACGTAATAGTTACATGCAGAGATATTAACCAAGCTCTGTAAGACCACACAGGAGAATCACTTTTGCAAATGATCATGCTAGGAAGATCGAGGAAAGCTTTTTACAGATAAGAAATGGACTCAGAGATTTGGTCACACAGCTGGTTAACGGTTGAGGTGGCATTAAAACCAGATCTGACTGCAAAACCTGTCTTCATTCCACCGACCTGTGTCAGAAGGAGGCGCCCTTGTTTTCACTGTTGTGTAAGTTCTAGATGTCTCTATTTGGGGAATTCCCGAGTCAGGGACCGCAGCGGCCGGTTTCTCTCCCCACTTCAGAGTGCCACCAACTTCTGATTTGATCAAAGAGCAGTGAAACAGAAGCAAGGAGACCTGAGTTCTCTAGCACCAGCTCTGCCCCTGTTTAACTGGGTGACAGTGGGCATTTCATTCCTCTTTCCTAGGCATCTATTTCCCATCTGTAAAAACAAGGAGGTTGAAATAAATCTCTCTAAGCTTCTGATTTTTTATAAGCCACGTGTTGTGGTTTCCTCCTCCTTTTCTACGTATGTAACATTTCCCTAGAAACACACTGTGTGGCTTTGGCAGAGAGGTAGGTGGGGGTCCAGAATGAGGTTTCTTGACTACCTGGGTTTGACTCTCAGCTCTGTCACTTACATGCTGCTTAATCTTGAGCAAAGCACTTAACCTTACTGAGCCTCAGTTTCCTCATGTGTAAAATGGACATAATAAATGACTAAGCTGATGGGAAGATTCCGTGAGCTTAAGTCTCTAAACCACTTGGCAGAGTGTCTGGCACATAGGGCTCAATAAATGCAGCTAATGCTACTAATGGTTACTATTCTGGTGCTAATCTGGAGTCCTGACGCAGTTTTAAAGTCAAAATACCACGGTGGCTTCTTTTATTGTTCTTTCCTTTTTAAAGACACAAAGGAACCAATGTGTCCGTGCCCAGAATACAGAATTTTAGTCATTTTCTTCTTAGGCGTTTAATTAAGAGGTTTTAGAGTTTGGAGCACTATTTGCTGCTAAACCTTAATGATAACCCAGAGAAGACTTCCATTAGTTTTGTCTAATACAGAGCGAATCATTCATTCTTCTCCTTGCTGTGTCCCCAGTGCGGAGGACAGGCAGTAGCCAAGGGCAGGCACTTTGCAAATGTTTCTTGAAAGAATGAATGATTTCACACTGTGTATTCAGGAACTGGGGAGAGTGAGAGTGCTTGCCAGCGAGTCTGTTGGTACGGATCTGAGCCTGTGGCGTTTGTTGAGTTTGTTTTGAGGGGATTTGGGGGCGTCCCACGGCAGTCAGTCCAGAATTCTTCCCATACCCATTTTTGGCTTTCTGCTTTGATCAATAGGCATATTATTTGCCCTCGAACCCTCTGCGATGCTGGCGAGTCATGGGCATTCCTCGGCATGATTTACACAGCAGTAAATAGCTTGCTTCACCAGCGTCTGCCCTGTTCACAAAACCCCGGGGGCTCAGTGGCCCCAAGGCTGGAGCTCAGTGGACATGTGACCTACAGTCACAGATGTGTGCACATAGAACATGTCACTCAGTTTCATTGTTGCTGCCTCCTCTAGTGTGCATCCATGGTATGTCTTCATGGACTGACATAACCACCCCAGTTATTTTCCATCTGACTTCATTGTTGTTGCGGTACCATTTTTTTTTTTTTTTTTTGCCTCTGTCCTGTGCTCCGCACTATGTATCAGCTCATCTAATCCTGACAGCCACGCCTGAGTTACGTGATTACACCCTTTTTATAGAAGTAGAAACTGAAAGTCGAGGAGGGGAAGCTCATTTTCTCCGAAACCACGTAGCCCAAGAGTGCTGGAGCTTAACGTTGAACTCGGGTCGTCCTGGACACAAAGCTCTTCGCTAGCACACCGTGACCTCTTCCTCGTCCGAGTGCCTGCCTTCTGCTGCTGCAGTGTTCTGTGTCTCAGCGCCCCCTTGCAGAGACCTTTAAGTTTCTCGTACCATTCAGAGATGAATCTTAAATTTCTTAATAGCATTGCAAATACATGAAATTTATAGTGACAAACACAGCCAGATTACTTTCTTGTTATCCATCCATTTAGCAGATTTACAGCTCCCATTAATTTTAATCTGTCCTTATTACCTGTTTTATATAATAAATATCTCTTAATCGTGACAGACTGAGTATAGATCACCTGAAGTAGGCTCTCTCTCTCAATAAGTAGAATTGCAGCAAAAGATTTGTGAATTAATTGGGAAAATTGCAAATCAGGTAGTCAGTGAAATAATTCATTGTCACATCCAATCAATAAACTTTGTAAATCAACTCATTTAATTCAAAAAATGATCTATATAGATCAAGCAACCAATTAAACAATTAGCATATACTTTGCAATTAATTAATTTAAGCATCAATCATATAATTAAAACTCCAATTTAAGCTGCAGAATTTAGAATCCCATTGCCTTGTGAACTAGTAGATCCATGCTTCTTAATACTGGCAGATTTGCACCTTCACAATTCAGCTTTGGAGCAGGGTATCTAAAATGTTTTAAGTTGATTTCAGCTTTATTTTTTAAAATATTTTATTTGTTTTTAGAGAGTGAGGGGGATGGAGGGAGAGAAACATCGTTCGGTTGCCACTTGCACACCCCCCTCTCACATGCCCCCAACTGGGGACTCAGCCCCCAACCTAGATATGTGCCCTGACTGGGAATCGAAGCAATGACCTTTTGGTTGACAGGCCGACACTCAGTCCACTGAGCCACGCCAGCCAGGGCTGATCTCAGCTTTGAATTGTCTTTATGTTGATACAGTTTCCCACCCTTTTTCTGCAAATTGACTTTTTACTTCCCCAAAGAAGGAGAAGGGGTGTGTGTTGATTCTAAACTGGGTGAGTCTAGAATCTGAGATCACTGACCAGATGTTCCAGGAGAGCGAGAAAAGTCCATCAGCAGTTGATCAGGATAAATCAGATCATTTGCTTTACTCTGTTAAGTGTACTTGGTGTTTGGAATCAGATGCTGCCAAGTGAGGCTGATTTTCCTCAGAGAAAGGAGAACTGTATGGACTGTTTTGGTTACCGCATGTACTTCTCCGGAGCTAGAGCGGGTATTTTCTTGGTCCTAACGTAAATCAAAGTCCATTGATTGCCCCCCAAATAATTTTCTCTCCTTTATAGTTTTGTGTATCTCTTTTATGATATTTATTTTATTTACATTTATATTATAGCTAATATAGTGCTGACCTTTACCCCCTCCTATGTCGTAAGCTTCCTTGAGGTTTGATGCTAAATCTCATCTTCAATCTGAGGGATTCTGTGTCTTACCTACAGTAGGTGCTCAGTGAGTATTTGTTGGAAGGATAGAGTATAGAGGCTCTTGTTTCACGTTGGATTTCCCCCTTTGCACTGCTGTGTGTCTTCTCATCAGATGAGGAGGGAGTTGGGGGATCTAACCGTACCTGCAGGCTTCGGGGTGAAGAACGGCCGTACCTCAAGTTTGCGTGCCGTACGTACATCAGGGCCTCTGGTCGCTGTGCTCCTTTCTCACCGTGGTGCTCACTCCCTTTGTGGTTTCCCTTTCAGTGACAATGTCAATGCCTACTGCCTGCACATTGCTGAGGATGATGGGGAGGTTGACACGGACTTTCCCCCGCTGGATTCCAATGAGCCCATTCATAAGTTCGGCTTCAGTACTCTGGCCCTGGTCGAAAAGTATTCATCTCCTGGTCTGACATCCAAAGAGTCACTCTTTGTTCGAATGTGAGTATTGACTGTTGCTTACCTCAGTGTCTCACCTCTGCCTTCTGTGTAATTTTGGATTTGATTTTGGGTTTGTTCATCAAATGAATATTTGGTGTCTGGAGAATCCCGGTGTAATGATTACCTCCAGAGAGATAGATGTGGGGACAGCGCTCGCGTTGTATTTCACGCTTCTGCCCCTGCGTTAAGTACAGACCGCGCCATGGCAGCAAACCAGGCAGACCTCTGAACGTCCTGTCCAGGAGCCAGGCCTCTGGACGTGGTGGGGCGCTTTGGAGTCTGCGAAGCAAGAATTCTCTTCACGGAATCCAAACGAAATGAAAATGGGCATCACAGACACTTCTCTCTTGTGGCTTAACATACTTCTGTTTCTCTCCAGCTTTGTTCAGATCCAATTTGATTTTTCCTCTCGGTTGCCTTCCTTTAGACTGAGCAGAGGTTTTTAACCTTGCCTGTGCCTTTGGCAGTCTGGTAAAGCATGTAAAAGCCTTTTCAGAAAAGTGTTCATAAATGCAGAAAATAAAATTCACAAGACTACAAAAGAATTTGTCATATTTAAAGTTACCAAATTATTGAACAAATTGTGATAGAGTAATACGCACGGCTTTATTAATACATTGAGCAAGAAGATCCAGTGGCAGGTCTGACAGTCACTCCTGAAATGCGGTGTCAGAGGAGTGGCTGGCATGAGCGATGCTGGAGACTTCCGCACCGGCTGGAATGTGCTATCACTGTATCAGTGATTTCTCTTCATGACAAGTCACCAGCACTGCCAATACCACTGTGATTTGTTGATTCAAGGAAATTCTCAATACCAGAAGTTAGTGAAAATAAAAACGTGATTTTTATCCATCCGAATCTGCAGAACGCCAGAGTTTGCCACCAGCCCCCATTGTTAGGGGAAACCGGCAGTGCTTTCTCAGCGCGGCTTCAGCTTTTCCAGCCAAGGTGGCGGCAGCCCCGCTCCTGCCATCTCCTGGGAACAATAGCGGTCCCTCTGGCACCCCCTGCTGTTAGTAACCGGCAAATTCACTATCCAAACGAGATTGCTTTAGAGGACTTTTCTACCTGTCTCTTTAAAACATACTGCCTTTGTTTCAGATTTTTACTAAAAATAGGATTATGCTACCTGTGATATATGAGTATCTTGAGTCTTTCCACCCTTGGGCAAAAAATGAGTACCCGCATGCCTGTGGGGCTGGGGTGACTCCTCAAGCTTTAATAATTGCCGTTTTATTTCTACTGTGAAGTCCTGGTCGCTGTACGTAACAGCAAACATGTTCCTCCTCCTCACATTTCAGAGGCACTAAAACAATAGCTTAAAAGAGTGTTTCAATTCTCTGTGCTAATATAACTACTTTCATTTTCGTGTAATCATTTCCATGTGTCTATATACAGAGTTTCAGTTTTATCATATATGTAGTGTTATTTTTAGTTAACATTATATAAAAATATTTCGATATCTGTTCTTAATTCCTACATCTTGCATTTATTGTGTGCCAGGGATCTAGACAGAGACGGGCCCTGTGCCCATGGCATTGACGCTGTGGCGGAGAGACAGTTGTCCCGCAGACCCTCAGAAGGCGCCGGGCACTAAAACGGGAAAGGGCGTGGTGTGGCGGGTGCCTGACACAGGGCGTTCAGCTGTTTTCTCATTTTGCTTTTAAGGAGTGACTCTATGATAGTCTTTGCTGTATCCGTTTTATTTCTGTTGAATAGTTTCCTTTGGATAATTTTTGTTAGCAGGATAATTGGTGAGAGTAGAAGCATCTCTAGACTCGAGTTACATCGCCGTGTAGCCAGCCTCCTGAAAGATGCACCAGTTCATAGTGCTGCCAGTAGCATTCCCAGAGCCCTCTGCTCAGTCTTACCGTCGCAAGGTGTCATAGGAAGGTTATTCTTCTTACTTTAAAAGAATGTATACAGTGATATTTCAGTAGTTTCTCCTTGCATTTGCATTGTCTATGAATAAGTGATTACATTAAAGAACTCTTCTCGTTAGCACATAATTTTTACACGTAGATGTTAACATATGATCACAGCAGTCTTTTAAACTGAAAGTCCTTTTTAAAACAATAGCTTTTAAATCAATGATTTTCAATAGAGTGGGGTTGGGGGTAGAATGGATACACCTCTCCCAGGAGAAGTGTCTCGCTGTGAACCCCATCTTGCAGGGAGCGGGGGGAGGGAGAAAGGCAGACAGTAACAATAACTGCTTTAAACTTAATACTCTTTTTTTCTCCCTGAATTACTCCCATCCCTGCACTCCCACTCTCACACACACACACCCCAGTCAATACTTTTCTATTTTAAAGTCAAGAGATTTTATTCGACATGTCTGGAGTGTTTCTGAAAACACGAGGTAAAGTAGAATCTTGGTATGTGAGCATTTAGAACAAAAATGTCACTACGTTTTCTGGTTTTTCTATTTCTTGGTTGTCTGAGGAAATAGTACAGGCTGCTGACCATTTGTCCTGTGTATATTTTCTTAGTTCAGCAACCTCCCATTCACCTTTCTGGTCTGTATTCTAAGATAGAAATGTCTTCCCTGCAAGTGCAGGAAAGAGCAGACCTTCAGGAATCTCCAAGGACGTGTCCAAAGTCTCAGAGAGTCAAGTGCCAGCACAGCGGGCGAAACTACCGTCCCTTCTCTTCGTGTCCGCCTCTCCTCTCCGCATCTTCCTCCCAGCGGGGGTGAGCGGGGAGCAGCTGGGAACACCCTGACCTGAGTAGAGCAGGAAGAGAGAGCTAGGTTTGACAGTAGGAGATGGATTCCTACTTACTAAGGTCCAACTGTGTATATGTTATTTCATTTAATCTGAAAACATAGTCCAGTTTTTATTTTATTATTATTTTTTATCCCCACCCGAGAACATTTTTTCATTACTTTTAGACAGGAAAGATGAGAAAGATTGATGTGAGAGAAACGTCAGTCATCTCCCATATGCGCCTGGACTGGGGATCGTACACGCGCAGACTGGGAACCGAGCCTGCGACCCAGGCATGCGCCCTGGCTGGGAATCAGACCCGCAACCTTTCAGCTATGACACAATGCTCCAGCCAACTGAGCCACACCAGCTAGGGCAGCCCAGTTTTTATCATGAGCATTCTGGAGACATGAAGACTGAGGCTGAGTATTGCTGTCAGGCTGAGATTTGAACTTACGCCTGACTTTAAGCATCCCGCTGAGAGTTGGGACAGGGAATCTAGCGTTGGTCTAGTCTTCCAAGCAAATCCTACTTTCTCAAAGCGAACATTCAGCCCCTACTATAGTGTAATCCGTAAAAGCATGGTGGCCTCTGGAGCAAGACTGCTTGGGTGCCAGTCCCAACCTTTCCCTCATTAGTGTGTGATCTTGGATGAGTTACTTCACTTTTCTATGGCTCAGTTAAGTGAGGGTAATAATAATGCCTCCCGCATAGAGCTGTTGTGAGGGCTAAATGAGTCAACAGAGGTAGAGCTCTTAGAACAGCGCCTGACCTGTGTAAGCATTGGCTAAGTGTTCGCTGCAGTTACTGTTGTTACTAGTAAAAATTCTTCCAGGGCAAGAGCTGGATCACTTGTGTCCCACAACACCCAGCATGGCTTCATTACTGTAGTGGGAACGCCACAGACATTTCTTGAGTGGGTAACCGAATAGATGTCTTTGCTGCTTCTCCAGTTTTCTTTTTCCTGTCCTTTCTGTTTTCTATCAGGGGAAGGGCAGAATTTGGGCGGACATTGCTCAGAGAAGGCTGAAATGGAATCGCTTTTGCTGAACATGGGCGGGAGTGGATGTTGGAGATGTTCAGACTTTCCAACTAGTCCTCCCGAGTAGTTGGGCATCCTTACAAGGAGGAGCCAGGCCATGAACTCCTTCAAGATGGGGAGGGCACACTCTCAATTATCTGTGTATCCTTAGCACCTAGCACAGGGCTTTGTAAGCAGGAATGAATGAATCTAAAGGTGTCTATGGGCTGCTAGGAGGGCCCTTGAGCAAATTTTTTTGTCCCACTTGACCCTTTTTATTTTGCAGCCCTGCTCCTGCCTTTTGAAAACTATGAAGCCTCAGGTTGCCTCTGGCTTTCAGAGGCCCTCACCCACCACCCAACTAGAAGGTTCCAGGGGACCATCTTGCCCTGCTCCAAATGAGGCAGCACAGGCTTTGAATTTAGGCTAATCTGGGTTCAGGTTTCAGCTTCACTAGTGACTCGCTGCATGACCTGTAGTTTCGGGTTCTTCATTTATAAAATGGGGGTGATAGTAACTACCTCATGGAATTGTTGTCAGGATTTTTTTTAAACATTAGTAATATATAGATCTCTTTTAAAGGAAAATTAATTCTGAAGCCTCAGTGCTTGCCCAAATTTTATTATGTTACTTACATATGTACAAATGTAAAATTCTAGCTATAAATTCATGTCTTTTGCAACCTAAGCAAAGTTACAAGTTAAATGGAAATAGAGCTGTAACAATAATAAAATACAAATGAACAACTTTAATGCAACAGATGATGTTTTGCTGAAATTAAATCACTGGTGCTGGGTTTCATGGGTGCGAAAAGTTTTACTTATCAACTTGAGCCTTTGGTTTTCACGCAAACATGGGATTATCGTATTATTGTTTGTCCTTTTAAATAATGAAAGTATCTTCAACTGCTTGTTCATTATTTTAATGGGCCAGTTGATTTATAGTACATCCTCCCCAAGTTTTACTGGGGAGGTAAAGAACATTTCTCTGGGATAACCAGTTTCTTCCAGTTTGCCCAGAACTTGACCCGTTTCAATGGAAAGTCCCACAAGAGCACCCCCTCGGTCCCAGGGAGCCGGGATGACCGGTGCGGGAGCTGGTCTGTGCTGAGGGTGGCTCTCTGCCTGCTGATACCTGAGCACAGGGCCGCGTGGGCACTGCAGAGCGTGAAGTATTCAGGCCTGTTCCTCTCTGTCCAGAGATCGGAGAGCCTCGTGCCCATTTCTCCACCACTTTTCTCTGTTGAACAAACTTTGCAGTGATGTCATTTAGCCCTTCCTAAGTCCGCTGGCAACATGAAATAAGTCTAGCTGCTGGAACACACAACCACTCAAATCTCACCAGCTTGATCCCACAGGTTGGCAAGCTTTTCTCCAGAGGACCAGATAAATATGTTAGGGGCCATACAGTCTCCTCGCTGGGCTCTGCCATAGTAGCACAGAAGCAGCTGCACACGATACATAAATGAATGGGCATGGGCCAGATTTGTCCATCCTGGGTTACCCCAGCTTCTTGTTCATATCTGTCTGATGAGGCTTACGTCGCCCTCCTGGGTGTGTCTCCTCGAGGAGATGGCTCAGGGTTCCACCCTCCAGCTGGGTGGAAATGGGGAAGACGGAAAACTGGGAGTCGCTGCATCTACCTCTGTATCTGTCACTTGTGTCTGAGTCACTGTGTGTGCTCTTGACCGTTGATCAACGCAGGGGTTAGAGGCACCAACCCTTGTGCAGTCAAAAAATCTGCGTATAACCTTTGACTCCCCCAAACGTAACTGTCAGTAGCCTGCTATTGACGGAAGCCTTACCAGTAACATAAACTGTTAATTAACACATATTTTGTATGTTACATGTATTACATACTGTATTCT
Organism: Phyllostomus discolor; assembly: GCF_004126475.2. Taxonomy (NCBI): domain Eukaryota; kingdom Metazoa; phylum Chordata; class Mammalia; order Chiroptera; family Phyllostomidae; genus Phyllostomus; species Phyllostomus discolor. Next base: position 207,135,739 of record NC_040905.2, on the reverse strand, counting down.
TACGTCAGTAAGCTAGAGAAAAAATGTTAAAATCATAAGGAAGAGAAAATTCATCTATAGTACTGTATGTATTTTTAATTTTTTTAAACCCACATGTAAGTGGACCTTGCAGTTCAAAACTGTGTTGTTCAAGGGTTAGCTGGGTGAATTTAATTGAACTAAAGAGGTGTCATATGTATATGACACACATATGTGTGTATGTACATATGTATGTGTTATATACATATATATGATTTTATTGCACTATATTAAAAGTGGGATTTTTCAGTTCTGAAGCTTAGAGAGTCTGTGCATTCATCTATTAGCTCAGGAGGCCCTGGAACCTCAGGTAGGAATGTTGCTGTGAGGAAATTAGCTCAGACCCTGGTGGGTAGGAAATATTACACAGTTGCTGTTTTTGTTATTTCTGTCAGAGATTTATCAGTCTGAATAATTCACACTGAGGTGTGTATGGGGTTTAGCGTTTCTTTATTATTACACAATTAATACATGTCTTTTATAAAATAACTTAATAATAGAGCTATTTTTCTTTATGCAGGAGGAGGTTTAAAACTCCTCTTTGATCATGCAAAGATGACTTATTATATAATTATTTGCATTAAGAGAGGTGCTAGTTACCTTAAGTGGGTTCCTAGTTGGAAAGCTGGGTGCCTTTGACGGTCTTACTGAGTCAGGGCTACACCAGCCTCCCCTCCCAGGCCCTCGGGCCCAGGGAACCCCTGGAAATAGAGTTGTTTGGGGAAAGAGAATGGATTACTCTTAACTACTTGCAAATTAGCAGCCCACTAATGGAACCTGCCTGCCTCCTTTACCAGATGAGGGAGTGGATTCTAAGATATCCTTTGTTCTTGATTGATTTTGGACAGAGTGAATTTAAGAGTCCCTGAATTGCTGACTCTGGGGAAGAAAAGTCAAAACCCGTAAAATGAACAGAATCCCCCTAGATCAGAAGTCAGTAAGAGCAATTAAACTGCCCTCCTAGATACATGTTTTACTTACAATGTTGAATGTATCAGGTGGACCTGGGAAAGGAGCAGTTCTGACCAGGACTGCCGGGCAGGCAGAGTCCAGTCAGGGCCGTGCCCTGGGGACAGGAGCGGCGGGGCAGACGGACGGTGGGGAGTCTTACCCCTGAATTGGCTGCCTCTCTCAGGCAGTGCGGCCCCGCGGGCGGGCTCCCAGAGGCAGCGCGGCTTCTGTTGGCTCTGCATTGGAGGGGGGGAAGCTCAGGTGCTTCCTAAGGAGGAATGCCCTAGATTCATTGCTCTTTCCTGTACGAAGGCTTTCCAAAAGGGTCGGTAGTTTTAGCATACCTTCCTGACTAGCTCTCCACAGTACACCGCAAGTGACCAGACCTTTATGAAAGGATATCATTTGTTTGAAGCCCCTCCGACCCTTACGTGATAGTGCCTTGTGGTCTGGAGAGGACAAAAGAAAAGAAAATGATCATTTTTGCACACACACAGTTTAGTGTGCCTGGTAGCCATTATCTCATTTATTCCTTACAAGCAATTCATTTTTTAAACATATAGACGAACAGTCCCTGACTTAGGATGGTTCCGCTTAAGATTTTTTTGTCTTTACGATGGTGTGATGGCAATATGCATTTAGTAGAAACCGTACTTCGAATTTTGAATGTGGCCCTTTCCCCAGGCTAATGATACGCTGTTTGATACCCTCTCGTGATGCTGGACAGCAGCTGGGCGCTCGGTCGTGAGGGCAAACAGCCGATAGATACTCAACAGTGTACTGTGTCACCCGAGTTTTTTGCATATTGTGTTCTGAGCACATTTAAGGTGGGCTAAGCCAAACTCTGATGTTTGGTAGGTCAGGTGCATTAAATGCATTTTCAACTTACAACATTTTCAATTTATGGAGGGTTTATATGGACGTGGTCCCCATCATACGTCAGGGGGCATCTGTATAAGCTGCAGGTCACAGGCAGGAAGTTCCTTACCCAAGGTCACCGGTTTGGTAAGGGGCAGAGCTAAGACAGCATGAAGAATAAAAAAAGATGACCGTGTTCTTTGTAGCCAGGCCTGACAATACGGGTATAAATTTTCCTAGCTATTTATTTTTTGCTCACGTCATAGAGGACCAACTGTGTGTTGTTTCTTTTCATTCTGTTGTATTAGCAAACATTTTCGTTGTCCAGATTGTCCTCGTGTGTGGAAATGTAACATATGCAGCCTGTTTAATTTTGTATTTGTAAATCTGACTTGATTCCCTTTTTGGCAACAGCTACTGTCTAGAGAAAAGAAAAGATTTTTCTTTGTCTCTTTAAAATGGCAGTAATATTGGAGCAAGTAATAAAGACGGAAAGCATTAATTACATACTCCTAAGAATCTAAAGGTCAGACAAGCTAAATATGTATGTTTCGCTCACTGGAATGTCTGTCTGCTGAAAGTGTGCCAGGATTCACTTTGTTCCTCTGGTAAAAGCACACATTTTAGATAGCTATCAACTTACTTTGGTATCCAGAAATTATACCGGAATGTTGCTTTAGCCGCTATATATCTTAAAAGTTTGGGATCAGGTTGCTGACATTAATGTTATTTGTTTCCTGAGCCACCCCCTTTGGCCACGTTTAGTTACTGTGTCTCATTCTGATTTCTTCTGTTCTCCCCTCAGCTTACGTTGGAGTCTGTCAGCTGCTGCTATGTTCATGTCAGGCTAGTGACTTGTAATGTTTATTAATACAATGTCAGTCTTGCTGTTGAAAAAACCGTGATGCTTCTCAGAAGGTTGCGGTAGAACGAAGCGTTTGATTTCCAGATCCTGTCTGCACTGCATTGTGAATACATTCTCAGATGTTATGCAGTTCACTGACCTGACAGTTATGGAACCCCGCCTGGGACCCCATTTCAGCAGGACATATTTGAACAGAAACAGTTTGCAAAACTTTACACACTTAAACTCCTGCCAAGGCAAACTGTTAGCCACTTGAGTTTGTTATAAATACCCAGTGGCAGTGGTTGGAAGTAGCCCACGGTGTGTTTTATATTCTGAACTGAATGTGAATGTCTTTGCGGTTATATAGAGTAGTAAATAATTGAGTTTGATTAGGGAGAGGGACCTCATTATCCCCCACCTGTGCCCAGCTGGAAGGGGAGGGTCGAAATGAAGCCATTAGCTGTCTCTCTTACTGGCATCTCAAAGAGCTCAAATACATCTGTGTCTTATTTTCTTTTCTGGCACAATCAGTCGAGCAAGCTAAGCAGGCATGACCGGATTTGGCAAGTCCCAAGGACTCTGGCAAAGATACACAAGGAGAAGGCGGAGGGCAGTCATTTTGGCTTCTCACTGCCCATTAGTCTAGCGAGTTATGTTTTTGGAAAATGTCTGTTTTGAAAAAGAGTACTTTATCCAATGTCAAACACCGCATACTTATACAATATGCTTTGATCTTTTAAAAAAATTGTCAGTGCAAGGGGAAACAAAATGTGGCATTCACACTAGTGTAAACTCTCTTTATGGATAAAGTAATACCCAAAGGGCTTGCTTTCAAGCAGGCATGCTGTAGTTATTGCAAGGCTTCCTCTTGCTCATACATTTTCATTTTCTACCCCGAAGTGCTAGGGAATGAGCATGTGTGGACTCGGGACCAGAGCGGGTTGGGAAGTAGAGGAGCGTGTCTCCATCACTGTTACGAGCCGGTCAGCTCTGGGGCAGCGAGTGCCGCTCTGGGCTGCCTGTGCCCACTCCCACCAGCTGACGCTGGCTCGTAGAACCGTGCCATTCTCCACGGGCTCTTGGAAAGGAGGCTTACAAGTCACGTGTTAGTCCAGAGTCAGGACATTATTATAATCAAACTGGATTCATTATAGGGAAGTTGAACTTTCCCGTGGTTTGGTCAGCGGTTCTGATCTGAAGGACATGCTCCCTGAAGTCTCCGCGTCCCCTGGGTCCCCGAGGCTCTCTTCTGGGCTGTGGAGCGGGTCAGAACTAAGCTTTGGAGTCTGGCTGACATGGGCCCAAGTCCCGACTCCCCCACTTATTAGCCGTGCAAATCCAGGGGGGCGTCCTAGCCTCACCGAACCTTAATTCCCCCCTTTGTAAAGTGGGACTGATAACAGCACCAACCTTTTCTGGGAAGATTAACTGAACAAAGTAAGTGCTCCATAAATGTTGACTTTTGTCATTGCCTCATCACTCTGTGTCACTTCTTTGTCCATATAAAGAAAAAAAAAGCCGATTGTTGTTATACTACCTTGCTTATTAAGCATTTATTATATACAGGTACCATGTTAACTACTTTAGCAGCATTTAGCCCTCACAGTAGCTTACAGTCTAAGAATCAGTACACTTTGTAGACAAGGAAACTGGAAGTTAGAGAGCTGTATCGTTTACCCAAGGAAGGCGAGCTGGGGCTCCAGCGCAGACTCTGCTGCAGAGCCCACGGTGCTCCGCTGCCTGCGGGCATAGCCAGCATCCGTCTGAGCACGGTGCGGAGCTCAATGAAGACTGTGCTTTGAAACACCTCCACGGAGAAGCCTCTGTGCCCCCCTCACCTCTGCCCCCCCGGCTGCGTGCCCTGTGCTTCTCAGCACTCCGAGCCGCCGGCTTCCACCTTTGTGCTTGTCACACGAACTGTCACTCTCCGTTTGCCTCTTTTTCTCTCCCACTTGGGTTGGGAACCGTGTTGTTGATTTCCGAATCCAAAATAGGATCTTTAATGGACGAGTGACCACAGGTAAATTTCCTAATGCCTCCAGCCTTAGTGTCTATAAAGTGTCCTGGCTGATGTGGCTCAGTGGATTGAGCACGAGCCTGCAAACCAAAGGGTCACCGGTTCGATTCCCAGTGAGGGCGCATGCCTGGGTTGTGGGCCAGGTTCCCTATTGGGGGCGTGCGAGAGGCAACCAGTCAGTGTGCCTATCTCTCACACATCAGTGTTTCGCTCCCTCTTTTTCTTCCCCCCTTCCCATCTCTCTAAAAATAAATTAATTAAATATAAAATAAAATGGATATAGTAATAGTGCCTGTTTTAGGATTGAATAGGTTAATACGGATTTTTAAAGCTTAATACAGCACCTGGCACATAGTAAGTGTGCAATAGATAGTAGCTGCTGCTATTACTGCTATAATTATTGAATAATAATATCTTATACTTTTTAGGTAAAAAAAACTCGAAGTCTCATTGAATTTCTCTGTAACACCACCATGATTTTTTACTTTCATCATCTCTATCCAAAGCCAGTGAGTTAAGCTGTGGTAGAACATACCTGCTTCTCTCGCTGTTCACTCTCTCAGAAAGGAGAACCTTGCCCTGGCTGGTGTGGCTTGGTTGACTGAGTGTCACCCTGTAAACCAAAAGGCCACTGGTTCAGTACCTAGGTTGTGGGTTTGGTCCCCTATCAGGGCACATATGAGAGACAACCGATTGATATTTCTTTCTCACATTGATGTTTCTCTACCTCTCTCTCTCCTTCTCTTCCCTTCTTTTTTTTTTTTTTTTAAAAAAAAAAGAAAAAGAAAAAGCCTTGGCCAGGTAGCTCAGTTGGTTAGAGCATTGTCCTGATACACCAAGGTTGTGGGTTCAATCCCCAATAAAAGCACATATAAGAATCAATCAATGAATGTATAAATATATGGGATGACAAATTGATCTTTCTCTCTCTCTCTCTCTCTCTCTAAAAATCAATACATTTAAAAACAGAGAAAATCTTGAGAATGGAGCCCAGGGTACTCTCTTCTGAGCTTCAGGGGGACTTTGAAGCCTGGCCTGGAGGTTGCTTGCTGACAGCACCCCTGAATGTTGCCACCGCGGCTGGCAGGTTGCACATTTTAATGGCCCCATGTTACCAGTTAAAAGCTGTGATGGTTCAGATCCATTCTCCCAAATAAGCAGTCTCTGCTGAGGGGTCAGGGGAGGGGGCACGCCTGGCCTCGGCTCTCTCTCTCTATAAGTAGAAGCTAAGCTTTTCAGATGAAGACCCGAGCCTCTCCTTCCCCTCCGTGCCCCATCCCTTCCAGTCTAATACGTGGTGGAGGAATGCTGCTGTGTCAGGTTAATGCTGGGATAAACACTTCCCCCTGGTAGCCGAGCGGCTTTGCGCGGGGACAGAGCTGAATTCCTCCAGTGAGTAATCTCTTTTTAAAATGCCCATACGTTTTTCAGTGGTTACGAGACTTGACAGGACCTAACTTTGAATTGACTGAAGCACTCCTGGTAGCATTTAGTCAGCTCCCTGAAGTGACACTTCATCCCAGACCCGGCGCTGGCAGCCCAGGTCGCTGTGGCAGGGCGGCCACTCCTGCTCGGTGCCCCTGGGGTGCCCTGCCCTGGCAGGAAAGAAGCCAGCTACCTACCCCCAGGGGGAGCAGGTGGAGGAGCACTTTCTGAGTCGAGACTGGGTTTGTAGCCCATCTGTCTGTCCATCCGTCTGCCCGTCCATCTGAGGGCTCCTCGCTGCCAGCACAGGTCCCAGCGCGGAGAGGAGAAGGCAGCGCCCCAAGGAAGGGAGGCCGGACGAGCGGCCTGCCCACCTGGCGCCGGCACATCCCTGCGCCCGTGGGCCTCTCCCTCTCAGACCCAGCGCTCGCCATTAAAAGCAGCTCTAAAAGATGTATTTCGATACACTTTTTAGAAAGCCCATAAAAAATCCTGGATATAAAGAAATGAGGCATAAAACCCAGAATGTTTGGAAGTCAAGCTGAAAATTGTGGTAGCAAGCCTCCATATCCATTTATTAAACGTGAGCACAACTTCACAGTCGCACCCAGATGCGTTCTGAGAACCGCTTCCATTCCGCACTCCTGTGCCTCGGAGACGTGTCATCCCCCTCGGTGCTGTCGCCTGGGAGCGGGAGCCAGCGGGGCCCAGTGGGGCGCCCCTCTGCAGGGAGAGCAGCGAGTGGAATGCGAGACCGGCCCGGGGAAACTTTCATTAGGTCTGGTTGCGTGTGCGGTGCGCGGGGCGCAACCTCGTTCTCCTTTTAATGCGCGTGCTTTTACGGGAATGGAGCCCCAGAGTGAGATAGCGCGCGCCCGCCAAGGCCCGCTCCGGGCGCCGTGCGTGCCCCTTCCCTCCGCCGTTGTTTTCATTTTCCTCCCCTGAACCCTGCTACCCTGGCTTCGGCGCGGAGGCTGTAAAGGAAGATGGAGAGCCGAGTTACCTCAGAATGATCACTATCGTTAACATTCACGGGTGGTTCACTTATCATTCCTGACTGCACAGACATGGCAGCCGCTCGGAAGCGTCCGCAGGTGTAGCATGGTGATACATATTACATTGTGCCACAATGGATTTATGTATTCTGTAACAAAAGAAAAGTGTAATGAAAAAATACAGAAGGTAATCCTTTATTCCTCCACCACACAATTTATCAGTAATGCCGGTGGATGATAAGTGCCAGGGATTTCCTCTGCTTGCTTTAACCTTGTCACCCAGGTACATTTTGGTAAAATGACAGAAAAATACAGACCAGGGATTTTCCTCTGTTCAGAAATCTTTTAAAAGGACACTTTTAATTTATGGAAGTTACTCCCAACACAAGGCTTCCTTTTGAGCCTTTAGTCTGCCCACACTGGAAAAGATAAACATATTGGTTTGAAGTAATGCTATCAGCCAGCAGCAGATTAGGGGAGAGTGTGAGCAATTTATAAGCAGACCGCAATCGAAAACAGTTCAGGTGGAACCCAGGTGGCTGGAGGTTCGTGAGCTCTAGCCTGGTGCCGGCGTGCGAGCACCTGAGAACTCGTGTTCCCTCGTAGGCCCGACTCCTCCGTCGCACAACATATTGTCACAGATGGAGCGCACGCCGCCTTCCGAGGAGAGAGCAGGGGAAGGCGAGTCTGAGCGCGGATGATTGGCACCCGTTCCCAACACACGCTGGCCCCGCGCCAGAGCAAATACCCCCAAGTTTAGAAATGCACGAGGCACTTTACATTTCAGTGCCCTTGCCAAAGTATCACTTACTGCATCGCTCCCTAAATATAGTTTTTTTCAAAAGAGCTATTTCTTATTTTGCTTTGATCAGTAAAATAAACTTTTAAAGATTGTTCTGGGATGGGGTCCAGCTTCTGAGGTAAAGAATGGCCAGGGCTCAGGCATGATTCAGTAACAGAGTGTTCAGTGGAATTAGCTTGACAGTTCTCAGGCCTGCTGTTCGATAGCGAGAACTTGACCAAGTTAAAATGGATGATCGTGCTGGCTAGACCGGCGTCGGCTTTTGCTTTTTAACAAATGGAATGTCAAGGATTAAACAGCAAGCCGTGTGGAGAGGAGGGGTGTGGAGATGTCTTTGTATTAGGGAAGCAAATTGGGTCCTTGGTTTGGAGATCAGCCCCCGGCCCCTGCAGCAAGCCAGCCCCCCAGTTGGGTCCAAGCTGGGCGCAGGGCCCCTTCCCAGCCTGTCCTGCTGGCGGGAAGCTTCTCCGAAACTTAGCTAGGGCTTGGCTTTTCTTTCAGGTTTCTTGTCAGTAGGAAGTTCTGCCATGTTTTCTGGCCATGTTCCCCTTGGAGATTCTGGTGGGGGAATGGGAATGCAACCAAACTCCTTGTGGCAATTCCCGTGTTCCATGGTTGGAAACTTGGGTCCCATTTGTTACGTGAGCTGCTTGGAATCGGCCCGTTTTGTGCCAGTGCCCAAGCACAGTGAGTCGTATTCGTGACGCTTGCTACTGCAATTACCAGTCTCAGCGAAGCGCCGCCCACCAGGGCCAGGCTTCTCTTGCGCGGGTGCTTGTCCCTCACCAGCTTCCCTGCGAGTTTGGTCGGCCATGTGCTCACAGGTCGCGTTAGCGTTTAGCCTTATAATTACTTCTGCTTCAGCTAATATTTTATGTGACCTTTTTAAGACAAAGTAAATCAAAACATTCCTGCTGAAGTGTACGTAGATTATGTATTTAAAAATATATAAGTACAGGGTGTTTCTTTTACTGGCTAGTTAGGAAAAGTCTATTCTTTTCCTTGCTGGAAATTGCTTTGGGCTGTCATGCGCCCCCTCCTCGTACACACAAACACATACAGCGTGACACTTTCCCTCCGGGGCTCCGTGAGCTTTGCTATGACAGTTAGTGTCTGCCTGCAGTGACATCTGCTGACACAGGCCCAGTTTGTCGTTTGTCAGGCCTTGCGACACCGACCCACTAGATTCGATTTGAGATCAATTAGAGAAACCCTCCATAACTGACCTCTCTTTCACTTGGAACCGTTCGCACTGGAATGCCTTTCTTTCTCTGTCTCTCTCTCTCTCATTAGAAGAAGGTTTATTTAACCCATTTTTAAATAATTGGCACTTGGAGGTACACTAATTAAAACTTTCTTAAACACAGTGAAGACTGCACTAACATCCTTCTGGTTGAGTGTTGGTAATAATTTACTATCTGTCTTTTCCTTCAGAAATGCTGCTCATGGATTCTCCCTTATCCAGGTGGACAACACAAAGGTCACCATGAAGGAAATCTTGCTAAAGGCAGTAAAGCGAAGAAAAGGATCCCAGAAAATTTCAGGTAGGAGAGTTAAATGATACCGTGGCCATAGCAGCTTAAACCTTGGTTAAAAGTGCTTGGGTATGCATGCCTGTGTCTCCACGTGTGCATGCATGCATACAGGGTGATGCCTGGCTCATAGGTGTTTCAGATGCCACTGCCAGAAAGTTTGGTTAGCAGGTCTGCGGCAAAACAAAGTGATGGTAAGCTGCCCGTGGGCCTGAGGAAGGGATTGGGCCAGTGGCTTATGTAGGGAGAGTATATTCCCATCAGTTATGGAAGCTTTGTCCTTAATCATTTGTGATAGATTAAGCCAGGCTACTTGGGCTAACTCTTAGTTGGTGTAAAGCTGCCTTGAAAACTGAATCAACCCTAAATTTGAAGTACTGCTTTTAATTTCATGTTTTTACATAATTTTCAATGGGGGAAACTTTAAAAAAAATTTTTTTATTGAATTGATTGGGGTGACATTGGTTAATAAAATGATAGGTTTCAAGTGTACAATTCTATAGTACATCATCCATTTGTTGTACTGTGAGTTCACCACCCCAAGTCAAGTCTCCTTGTGTCACCATTTATCCCCCTTTACCCTCTTCTTCCCTCCCCCACCTCCTTCCCCTCTGATAATCACCATACTGTTGTCTGCATCAAAGAGGGGTTTTTTTTGTTTGTTTTTGGTGTTATCTTTTCTTAATCCCCCATGAGGGAAACTTTTAATTGCTAGTGTTTCAGGTACGAAATAAAAGGGAAAAGATATCATTTTTACCAGTTGAAGGCAACTGTAAAAAAAACAGTTTAAGGATAAATTATTTGATTCACAGAAATACCTGTTCATCTCTGATTTCTAATTACCCAACTTTATACAGAAAGTTAGTTTATGGTATTAGCTGTTATATTCAAAGGATATGAGAAAAAATATAACCAATATTGAGAAATAATTATTTTGCAAAATAGCCCCAAGATGCGTCATGCCACAGACAACTTTAATATAAATCAACCTGTATATGACACGTCAGAGATCTTAGCTTTGTAAATAAATGAGACTTCTTAAACACCTTTAGTTCATCTTTTGGAAAGGAAAAAAAAAAGCATTGTTCGGGTTGAGGAAAATGGTTTTGTGTTCTTTTTAAGGAGAGGCATATAATCTGTTCCAGATTTAATTAGCTATCTTCAGATGAAAGCTGAAGTTTTAATAAAAGTTAGAAGAGATAACACAGTGAAGGACACGGATGAGCTGTCTCAAGGCCATATTCCAGGGGAACGATAAGAGCTGTAAAAAATGGCAGAGGAGAGCAATTGAATGGAGCAATGAAAATCTGATTCTCATAAAAAAGAGAGAGAGAGAGATGCTGGTAGGGGCGGTTGTAGATGAGACCTGCTAGCGTCTGCAAGCAATTTGGATGCTTGCCAGGAGTCATTGTTCACCCTCGGCTGTGGCGGCTCCGTCCAGATGTGCCAACTGCACGTTTCGGCTTTTGCCAGCTGACTGCGCCGTTTGATAACCAGCTCTCTGGATGCCCATCACTGGCCGCAGAGATAGAATTAAATGATGATGATCTTCCCACAAGTTGGGAGAGGAAACAATGCATATAAATCTTGATTTCATCTCAGCATGAGAAGTCTTTATCCATCATCACTCATAATGAACAAGTCGTTAGCTGGGATGAATGGTGTTCTGGTTTTTCCAAACACCTCTTTTGTTCATTTTTTGGGTGACTTTTATCCATTGCATGGGGGTCAAACCTCTTTGCATTTAGGGGATGATTGAAGAGGCATACCCTCTCCTTCCCAGGGGGAAGGAGCTATTTTGGAGTTCTAGGTGCCGATCTAAAAGCATTTAAACAGCTTCAGATATTTGAAGATGTTTAATAAGCCTTCATCTTTCCTTATGGTCCTTATTTTTTCTCTTGCTTTGTTCCTAATTTTTTTTTTACTTAATAGTGTATTTTGTGACAGATTTATTATACTCTAAGATAGCATTATTCTGAATTGTCCATGAGGAGACAGAACTAACTTTCTAAACCTACTTAATAACAATTGTGCTGCCATAGATTTTTCAGCCCAGGAAACCTCTGTGAAGTTCCTGGGACGCCACTAACCCAGCGCCGTTCCCTCTGTCCCCAGCCCCCTCCGTGCAGTCGGATACCTGTCCGTCTGTGTCCGTCCCCAGCAGCCACGTTTCTTGCGCACACATTTACTCACGCTCACCGTCGCGTGTGCACCCTGCTGTGTCCATCGGAGTTTGGGGCGGACCCTCGGCAAAGAGTCAGGACTCATTACCTGCAAAACAGTGATGGGCATTGTTTATTCCTCTCACACTAGAGAAGTTGATTGAGATTGATGTAGTTACGTACATTACTGTCCATTTTCTTCTTCCAAAATGCTTTTTTAAAATAAGAAGCCCTTTCTGTTGCTTTATCAAGCCAGGTCTCACGAAATGGAAGGCTCTCCAGTTTGGCAAAGGTGTTTATTTAAGGTTAGCTTGGTAAAGGCAGGGTGCGTTTCATGTTTTCGAACTTTGTGTGGTGGAGTGGACCTGTTTTGGAGGGTGATGAATGAAAAGAGGAAAATCCTCTTGTCATAGCATCAAACATGAGTATGATACATTTACTAAAAAAAAAAAAGAAGAAGAAGAAAAAGTCTGTTGGTGCTCCCAGTTGGCTGTGAAATACTTTCGACTTACCCATTGTGACACACGAGCGCGTAGTCAGGGACTTGGGGGCGGGGGGGTGTCAGGTTAGAGACGCTCACCCAGTGCTTGCTCGGTCTCTGCCGCAGTGACCTGTCCAGTGTCTGTAAGAAGGTCCCCGGCGCCCCTGTGTCGGAGACGCTCACCCAGTGCTTGCTCGGTCTCTGCTGCAGTGACCTGTCCAGTGTCTGTAAGAAGGTCCCCAGCGCCCCTGTGTCACAGACAGAGGTGGAGAGCTCCGCCCTCCCCTCAGACAGCTTTCACCTGTTCGAGTTCAGAAAAACACTGATCCCTTCGCTACTCTTTTCACCTTCGGTGAGAGGGGGGAGATTCCACTTGAGGCTCACCAACACGTGCCGAGTGTGTTTGTTCACTGGGGTTACTTGTGTTGGGGCAGATTTCAGCCAGCCTTTGGTAGGCTGGCAGTGAACTTGCGCTGCTCACCCACCAGCCTCGCACGCCTCTCATCTTTCTTCCAGACTGACAACTCTCTGTTTAATAACGCTGTAATAATAAATTGAGAACTACATTATTAAATCAAAGAGTAGGCCTCGTGACTGCCCTAATGTGTAAATATTGCCCTTCCCTCTGGCACTCGCTCCCCAGTTTTCATTTGTAAAAACTCAGAAGGTGAGAGACAGTTGAGCAGAAGAATTCTTCTTTGTTCAGGTAAGGAGCTTTGTCAATGGGACCCTTAGGGTTTTAGAATATTTTTGCTTTTTGGGGGTAGAATATCATTATAGACACTTGTAGCTGATCTAAAATTTCGACTTGCACTATTTGTAATTATTTCATCAAGTCATAACTATTTATGAACACTGCAGGGTTTTTCCATTAATATTCATGTACTGAACTGGAGTAAGCTTTTCACAGTGTGTTCTAGTCACTTCTCTGCTGAGGCTTATTTTTTTAAGCCCATTTTTAAATGTCTCTTTTAAAGTTTCTCTTTAGCTTTTCATTTTACTCCTGACCTACTTGACATTTGGAATCTACCTGCCTTGGCAGAAACTCCCCACCGTTTAAGAAGAATGTAAAGGGAGAATCCAGTTTTAGAAAAATTAGCTGAAACCTCTTTACTAATTTTAACAGTTGGGTGGGTGTGTGTTTGACATAATGAAGAGTAGCCTGTCGGGTCCCCTGAGTGAGCCGGTGAAACAGACTGACCTTTCGTTTAGTAGGAAAAGGCCGCGGTTCCTCAAGCTCTCCTTTTGTCAAGTTCACTCTCACAGTCAGTGGCCTTCTGAGCCTCTTAGCGTTTTGGTGTTGTTTAAAAGCACTGTGTCCCACCAGCCCTCACCAGCCTGCCAAAGCACGGTGTTGGGTATGACCGAGACACTCGGGAAACGGAAGCAGATCCGATTTCAACCTTAACATTGACACAGAGAAATGAGACAGTTCTCTCGTGGTCTGCAAAAGGCAGGAGGCTTCCGAGTGGGATTTTCCCAAGCGGAATCGTTTTCTCCATGGCTCTGTTTCAGCATTTATTGTCCTTATGAAATGGAGGTGTTTCTCTTTATCATCTGCTGTGGAGCTGAACCAGAAGCTTATTTACTTTCTCTTACCCCTGTCCGTTCTTGCCTTTTGATGTGAAAGGCAAGTTTGCATCAGTCTGAGGATCCTTTTGAAAAGCTCTTCCAGTGTGGTTAATAAGACTTGTGATATTCATTTGTACTTTTCTTACACAGTTTCACCTAGAATTTCAAACAAATACTAGCTTTGTCAAGTAGACTCCCTCCTAGCATCTCTGTTCAGAGTCATAGACCACCTCATTGCTGGCTAATTTGCTGTGTTTTCACAGGACCCCTAGAATGTCACCGATGAGATAGCCTCGTCTAGGGCTTCTCAGACACTGTTCCCCGAAGTAACTGCTGGGAGCCGCGGGGGGCTGTGCACACCTACCACCGGGTGCAGGGTTCTCATCGGAGGAGCAGGCGGTTAATGAGGGCATCGTTAGATTCTCAGGTTTTCTCCTAAGAATCCACGTAAAATGCGCATCTTGGTCCACAGTGTATTGTGGCTGTGTATACACACACTCACTGTGTGCTCACCTGTGCCAGACCTGCGCTGGGCACAGGGCACAGTGGTGAGGCAGATCCACAAGGTCCTTGCTGGGGAGGCCTCACGTTCTAGAAGGAGAGCGATTACAGGGGCCGAGAGAGAACACGAAGATGCGGGGAGCTTGTGGTATGGTACAGGGAGCTCAGGGACCCTCCCTGAGAGATCAGCGTTTCAACTGCGACCCTCGTAGTCTAGCCAGGAAGAGTTGGGGAGGGGCAGTGGCTGTTAAAGCTGACTATATTTTAATATAAAAAGAACATTTATTTGCAGTCAATTTACTTAACTCTCTTTCCCCCAACTTAAAAAACAATGTAGTAAACTTGACCCTTGAATTCTTCCCTGTGCTAACTCCCCACATCTTATCCCTTAGCAAATCCTACCGGTTTTACCCCCCGAATACATCCCGAGTCCATTCAGTCTTCCCATCCCTGCTGGATGAGTTCAGAGCCACGTGACTTTGGCTGGACTGCTGAAATAGAACCCCAGCTGGTTTTCCTGCCTGTGCTCTTGGCCCTCTCTCCAGTCTCCTGTCTGCACAGCAGCCAGAGCACTCTTTTAAAATATAAATCAGGTCATATCTACTCCAAACCCTTCAATGATTTCCAGTTGGAGTTAGAATAAAATCTAAACTTGTAACCACGGTGGAATACACTGAGGCCCAAAGAGAGGGATGTACAGAGAATGTAAACATGAAGAAGAAGAGACTTGGAAAGAAGTTCAGAGTTCGGTGGTTGCAATGGGAGAGAGAATGCAGACCAGTCTGGGGCCCAGGAAGCCGGGCTGGGGAGTCGGAGCCTGTCCCCTGTGGGGGGGCCTGCTCTAACGGACCAGACCGGCAGCCACAGCGTCAGTGTCTGACTCACTCCTCACAACCCCTCAGGCAGGGGCCTTCTTTCTTACCAGACAGACCTGAAAAGTTGTATACGTGTCAATTTGTTATTTATCAAGAAGATTTTAAAGGGGATTTCTGTGTCTTCCCCAAGACCTATTCCAGTGGGGTAACAACGGATTATTTAGTGCCTTTGTGTACTTAAGGATACCTCATTTAACCGTGCCTTTGAGCGATGGGACTTCAGAAATGTCATCAAGTGGGAAGCAATGGCATTTTAGAACTAAGAAACTGTGGTACCTGCATGTGTAATCATATACGTACCTCTCTGAGCCTCCCTTTCCTTGACTTGGGGAGAAATTCAAGTTGCCCACATTTCCGCAGAAAGTAAATGGCAGATTCTAAATTGGAGCCCAGGCTTTTTTTGACCTCAAAGCCCGTATTGTTTTTATTGTACCATGTTGCTTATTAGAACCCTAATGGGAGAACAAATTTAAAATTCTGTAAACAGAAATGTTCATTGATTCTAAGATCTAAATGCACTAGGGAAGTGCAGCATTTAAAGGAACCCTGTGGTGAATCTGGATATAAAGCCAGGAATTCTTTTGTAATTGCACAGTTTGTCTGTATCGGTGTCAGTTTTAATGTTGTATGTCTAGCTTTCTTAAAGCAACATACACCTGTCCTGAGCTGCCCTTTGGAGAAGAGAAGCCCATATGATTTAAATGGACTAGGATTTTTAACACCCTTCTAACCTGAAATGCTCTTCAGAGGCTAAAGTAAGGTAAAGAATCTGTTGTCTGTAGGGTTGAACAGAGTCCTACTTCATGTGTAATTGCGTGGACAGAAAATTCAGTATTATTTCGTGTATGCAAATAGTTTGCGAGCCAGAGACACAGACGTGTGGTTTCCTTATGCTGCAGCAGTTGTCCTTTAAAAAAGAAGAAAAGATGGAGAGACAGTAAATAGGACTGTTGTTACGTTCTTTGTCAAAAAAACAAACAAACCCAAAACAGTAATTTCCGCAGGAAGTTCTCCTCCTTGTGAAAGAGTAATCACGCTGATGCCACGCGTGCGCGAGGGCTGGAGTGAGAAGTAGAGACCTGGCACCCCTGTCCGGTGACCCAGTGGGAAACAAAACCAGGACATTAGGACTGCGGAGGTGTCTAAATGCGTCACTCGGGCTGCCCCAGGCAGGAAGCTGCAGGTGCACACTCCCCCTTGCCTCCCCTCCCCGGTTCCATCTCACCTGAGCCTCCCGTCTGGAGTGCTCCGTGGTCCTGATGGATCTTCCCGAGTGTAGAGCAGGGCACATTCGAGATGGCATTCAGTCAACTGTTTTATCCAGAAAGCCTGGAAGTTCAGAGAATTTATGTCAAGCAAAAATCTTTTGGAACCACTTTAGAGACCTAGTTATTTTAGAAGGGTGTTATGAGCTCTCGCCACCGCCACATCAGAAAAACATGAAATATATCATTCGACAAAACTACGTTTGACCAGCGTTTACTCTTCCTGCTGGTCACTAATCTTTCAGAAATTCATTTTTCATCACGAAATCTATTCATTCACTCGATCTGAGGCCATCGCCAGAGTGGATTGGATTAAGAAAATGCAGAACAAGAGGAAGGGAGAAGACAGCCCCCTGCGAGGCTGTGTGCTGGTGCAGGAGGCGCACACTGCGGGGTCAGAGGGCCCGGCCCTGGGTGCACGAGGGGTAATGCCACAGCACCACCGCTCATTTAGTGCCAGCTCCTGCGCGGGGGAGAAGCACTACTACATTAAATGTATCTGTTGACTGTAAGCTGTATCCTGATTTTAGAAATGTTAGAAATGAAAAAAAAATTGTGCCCTGGAATAAGAAACTATGGTAACCGAATGGGTGACCATGTGCTTCCCTCTCTGAGCCTTACTTTTCGCAGCTGTACCGTGGGAGAGGGTGAGGGAGGATAAATGCAGGCCAGTGCAGGAAAGGGCCGTGTGTGCTCCAGGGCCCTGTGTGGCTCAGGAGACCCTGCAGGGTTCACATCCAGTGCCGCCTGCTCTGTGCCAGCACTGTGCCCGAAATGGGTGCAGAAGAGGAGGCGGTGAAATCTGGTAAATTCATGAATGGAAGTGTTTAAGCTACGACCGCAGCACGGATAGGGAGCACTTAAAACCACTGGGTGAGGCGGAGGGCTGAGAGAAGATGCTCTGGAGTAAGCGATTGCTCTGACAGCTTTTTGAAGATTACTTAGAACTTTGCCAGATGGGTGAGTGAGAAGAACATTCCAGACAGACGTTTTGAGATGTAGTCACAAAACATAGACATTTCAAATTGCTGGAGCAGGAAGACAGCAGAGGAGAAGCTGCAGAAGCTAGGCAGGGGCAGACCCGATCAGGCCAGGCCCGACAGTGCACTCGAAAACAGGAGAGCCACATCCGTTTACTGGGGCTCATCGTGCAGGAAGCGCTGTGTGGGCTCTAGGGGTTTTGTGGAAGCCAAGCTGTGGTCCTCACCCTCAAGACACTCACTGTTTACTTGGGGAGACAAGCCAATAGGTGGTTAAAATTCCATGCACAGGATGAGTGGAAGTCAGTACAGGGCCGGGTGCCCATTGTGGGAGGGAGCCCTAGTCTCGTCTTGCGGAGTCAGGGAGGACTCTCCTGAGCAAACTGCCTGGCTGAGACCTGAGAGGAGTAGAAGCTGGCCAGGTACTGAGGGATGGGAAAGAGCACGCGGGCAGACGGAGCACAGTTGGAGAGCTTGCTGCCTTCTGGAAACGGCACGTCGTGCAGCGTAAGAACGCAGCAGACGCAGAGGTGGGAGGGGGGGAACGGTGGCTCCAGACCGTGTCTGTAAACTGTTGAATTCGAACTTTATTCTGATGGCAGAGGGGAGCCATTGAAAGGAGGGCAACATAAATACTTCTGGGGAAAACAGTCAAACATTTTGGAGGTGCATGAAGTAAAAAAATAAAGGGGTTTCCTCTTTCGTTTAAATTCTTTGGATTTTTGTTGTGGTTTTGGGGGGCTTGGGGGGGTATTAAGTTGACATGCAGATATACATATAGGCAGGGAGTCTTTTGTTTTCTAAAAACCACGATATGCCTGGCACCTGGCCGAGTGCCTGTCAGGTGGAGAACACTCAGTAAAGGTTAAATGAACCCATGAAGAGGATCTGTGTCAAGTTTTTTTAATGATTCCCTACAAGATAGGTGGTTTTGCATTCTTGTACTCGGTGTCATAAGCATTTTTTATCAGAGTGACCACTGCATTTTTATCTTCCTAGTTAAATTTGTTTTAACTATGGGATTGCTTATCAGAGGTTTGCTTCTTCAAAATGTTGAGGAAAAGAAATCGCCCTTCAAAAAGCTCAGACCCGTTCTTGGGCACTCGAAGGTAGTGTGAGAGCGCCTCTTCCCCACCCCCACCGCCCCTGCGTGTCATCAGTCTTCAATTTTTGCCAGACTGGCGGTTCGTGGTTAATATCTAGTTTTAATTTGCATTTGTGGGGTTTTAGTGTAATTAAACATTGTTAAATGGGTTTATTAGCCATTTTATCTTTTGGAAAGGTACTTCTTATATCAGTGAGTTGTTTCAGTGGGAAGAGGGATCGAGAGGAAGGCTCGTTTCAGAAAACTATTTTTAGGAAGTGCCCTAGAGTTTTGCACACAATTCTCCCCACCTCATCTCCCCGTTTCCCGCTTGAGCAGGTGTGCGCACACGCACACACACACACACACACACACACCCTTGGTGTGCAGGGGAAGGCCAGCCATTTCGGTTGCTCGCCTACTGCCCCTTCATTCGCCGGCAGGCGTTGTTTGTGTTTGGCGAGCGCCAGCTGGTGATTCCGTAGACTCCAGTTCAGCTCATTTGAGACCTTATGTTGTTACCTGCTTGCTTTGTCATCAAAACTAGTTTTAAAAAACAGATTTTCTGGTGAGTAGTTTATCTTTCTAAGGCTGGTACACTTAGAAAACGCCCACAATCTGGAAATCGGAAATGTAGACCAAAGAGTTGTCCCCGCTTCCCAGGTTTATTTCGGGGAGGCGCATCTGAGAGCACGCCTGGCAGCATTATGAACAGCACTGGCACCAAGGGCAACCGTGGGGGGTTAATGGGGACCCTGCATCATTCCTTGCCATGTGCCTGGTGAGTCAACTCCTAGAAGTTTCTGGGAATGGTAGCAAGTGGGGGAAAGGCTGCAACCAACAATCAGTGTCACAAAGTGGGGATGACTAATTTGCGGAGGAGGCCGTTGAGACAGATGTTTAATTAGCTGAAGTCAGAGTGGATAAATTGGGGGAGGACTGCCTATGCAGGGAGATGCCTTTCCCCCCTCATCTCTCATTTAACGGTTTCGTTGTGTTGTTTTTGTTCTCACCGTTTTCTGTTTGAAGGTAACTTCCTCACTTTGGGGGTGGGGGAGGGAAGTGGAAAGCAAGTGCCCTTCGGTGCCGCACGCGCACCGCGCTCCAGGTGACTTTGTGTGTAACCTCTACGAAGCCCTCTGAGGCGGGCATTGTCCCTTTGTTACGGCCGAGAACACCGGTCGCCTGTGTCTGTGTGTGTCGTGCGCAGGGCCTTCCTGACGAGAGATGCAGACGAGGTCTGAGCCTAGACCCCTCGGGCCTTGAGCCCGTTGGTTTTTTCCTTGAACTTAAAATGCACAGCATGTGAGGGAAGTTTCTAGAGTAAAAGTCGTAATAGAATTTATTTTGACAGGAGCTAGTGCCACACAGGTGCAGGCATTTGTCAGAACGATCACATGGTCCTTGTAAGATTTGGGCATATCACTGTAGATTTTACTAAAAATAAAAGGAGAATCGTAAACAAATACTGAGCACGAGTTAATGCTACGCACACTGAAGTGTTCAGGGTGAATGTACTGATGTCTGCTTCTTACTTGGAAATGCATTTTTTTTAAAGGGTGGACTGATGGGTAGACACGTGATAAGGCAAATATAGTAAGTGTTAATGGTAGGATCTAGGCGGTGGGCACACAGATTTCAGTGTCTCGTTCTTTCACCTTTTCTGTGACTTAAAAATATAGTAAAATAAGAAAACTCAAAATTAAAAATATGTAATTTAGATTCCACTCATTAATATAAATTTCTGAATTGACAAATGTATGTCATGGAGGCACAGGAAACACTGATTTTTACTTCTTTTTGTAGGGTATTTTATTTTTAATTACTCCATATGTTCAGTGACATCTTGAGGTCACAGTTTCTTCCACTGACATGTGATTTTAAGCAGTATATAGTTATGAATATAAAAATTATTGTTACCACTTACTGAATATTCAAAATCTGCCAGGCAATCTGCCAAACCCTTAATCCCAAAACATTTACTCCACCAAACAGCTATTTGAATGGATCGGGTTTTTTATAAGTGAGAAAACGAAGGCTCAGAGAGGATACAGAACTTGTGCACGCTCACACAGCTAGTGAGGTGGGGAGCCGGGGCTCAAACCCAGATGTGTGACTCCAAAGCTTCAGTTCCCACTCACTGGACTGGACTTCGTCCCGCTGGCTGAGGTTGCAGGAGCCACAGTGCAGTGGAGGCAGGTACGCTTTCTCCCTGGAAACGCCAAGTGCACCTGCTTCACCGGGATGCGGCAGTGTGATTCATTGGGAAGGGCATGGGCTCTGGAACCAAACCAGCCTGGGTCCCCACCCCAGCTGTGCCTTTCACACAAGCTGTGAAGTTAGGCAGGGAATCAAACCCTTCGAACCTGAGTTATCTTCTCTGTCAATCCGGGTACTAATACCTACCTTGTAGGGCGGTTGTTTTGACTAACAGCACGTAAAGCATTTCGCCAGTAATAAGCGCTCAGTGGATGTCAGCTGCCTGTATTCCCGTTGCCACTACCTCATCAGGCGCCTCGTGAAAGCTGGCTTTTTAGGGTTTGATTTACCTCTTTTCTACCCACATGACTTAGCCTTTGCCTGCACCCTTTCTTTTCCAGCGAGTTAAGGCTATAGAAAGCTCACACCCTGTGATAGAACCAGCCTTGGAATCGTGGTTGGGCATGGGTCTGTTGGAAGCACCCTTTGCTTTGAACAAGAAGAAAACTGGGTCTGGAGAATCAACTCTAGTGGCTTTTGACTAACAAGGACACCCATTCCGTGTACGTAGGTGTAGGTTAATGATCACAGAATTCATTCATCATACAGCTTACTTTAGCAAATTCAAAGTGCCAAAGATTCTAGAGGTGAAGTGCACAAACATTGCCTTTAACAAACATGTTTGCCAGTGATTTTTAAAAGCCTTAGTATTAACAGTTGAATAGCTCACAGAGTCTATTGCTTCTTCTCAGAAGACAGTGAAAAGGAAATGTCATCAAATGCCAACAGTTTTGAGAGCACGATTATGGAAGCTACGGAAGGGTTTAGAGTGCTGTGCCCGCCCCTCACGTCCCTCCAGGCAGAGTCTTGGTTTCCCGGGAGGAAGCAGAAGGCCCTCCTCCTCCAGGCAGGCCACTCACGTGTGTATCCCACTCGTAGCTGTAAGGAACACTCTTCCTCTGCCGAGGCTGAGTTAGCCCCTTCCGATGAACAGCCATCACTCCCGAAGTTACCCTACTGCAGGAGTCCTTTCCGAGACCACCCCCGGGACCCGAGACACCTGACTTCTGTCTCGCTGCCTTCAGAGGCCCCAGCACTGGAGCTGGTCTTCCCTCGTGGGCGATTTAAAAGGCAGTTCTAACAATTGCAATACCCACTTTCCATAGCAAATTTTTTTCTTTTTGAGTAAGTTACAGATAGCAGGGCTTTCTGCAACAGCTTTAAGTGCATTAAGGAGACAAAAGAAGAAGAATAGCTCATCGATATGGGTATTTCTTTTTCTGTTGTACAATGACAATAATGCCCGGAGACAAAGATGACTTAAAATCAGGGAAAGACATTGGTGTGGCCCTGAGAGGCAGGTCTGGAAAGAGGCCTTTCCGGCATCTGTTTCTCGTTACCCAGCTACCGACAGGGAGGGCGGCCAGCGAGGTGCATAGATAGGTTCTGCTGTGCATCGAACCTGTTTTCCAAACAGAGTCTGTGAGATGTGATTAGAGCCAGACGCCGCAAGGGCGCAAGGTGGTCTCGGAACTCCTCAGTCTTCCTCCCTGTTGCCGCCACATACTCATGGAAACAGCCAATCCTGATGAAACCCGCCTCACCTTTTGTTAAAGAAGTTGCACGCTATATTTAATAGGACAATGTAAATTAAGGTAGAGTTGAGACAAAGTATGATTTAAACGTAAAAAACCCTGAAGGTCGTGCAGCTCACTCGGGCACAGTGAGCCCAGAACCAAGCTCATCCCGCAGGAAGTATGTGTGAAGCCCCCACTGCGCGCCAGGCGGTGAGTGAGGGTGACGGGCTCTTCCGGGGGAGCGTAGCAGCGGTGGGGAGACGGCCAGTAAAAGGTAAACGTACCAGCAAGATGCGCTTGATAGGTGTTCTCACTTCCAGTGTTCAGTCTGCTCATTTCCTGATAGAAAAGACTTCTGTGAGTCCCCAGTGTTTGGAGTTCCCTCCCGGAGGGACTCCCTCCAGCCCAAGATGGGCATTACCTTCGTCTTTGCGCTTCAGCATCTCCTCACGGGCTGTCAGCACCTCTCCCCGATGATCACAGGGGCAAGTGGAGAGGGCAGCAGGGGCTGGCTGGTGAGTCACGAGCATCAGCAGCGGGGGTGAAGACGTGTGGCCACATCCGGGCTCGGAGCTGCTAGAGAGGACACTGTCCCTTCCCCCGGAGATGCCATGGGCCTGCCCCCGTGAGCTCTGGTCCACTGATCTCGCTAGCTGTGGGCGAGGACCTTACCGAGGAGAAGGACGAGAACCCTCCCTTTCCTTTGGGAGAGGCTTGGGGCGGGGGTGGAGCCTTCATTGGAGTGAGATGAGAGCCCTTTGTGGAGAAGAATGGGTTTCTTTTCGTTTGCCAAGCACCTTGGCCGGCCCACGGTTGGTGGCTGCCACGTTCTGTGGGATGACCTGAGGACGACCCGCGGGGAAAGCCAGACTGTGGCCCACAGCCGCTTCTTCGCCCTCTGCCAGCACAGGCTCAGGCCCGCCCGCCTCCTAGTCCGGGAGAGACTCCCTGTGCTTCGATTATTGGAGATCAAACTTCCTCTGAGAATTAAATCATCGAATGAGAATGTAAATGTCTCAAAAATGACACGCAGTGCGCATCGGCTGAGATTAGTTGCCTCCCAGGTTCCCTTAATGACATGAATCTTTAATGATCCTTGGGGAGCCGGAGGGGGATACCAAAAACAGACCGCCGAAGCACTGATAATCAAGCGGGGGTGCCCAGCAGGAGGACACCGCTGCACACTCCATGTTACAGGAAAGAAATGAAAGCAGACTCGCTTCTGAAAGTGGGGTGCGGGGTGAAAGAGGAGAGAGCTAGGTCCTCGGCTTCCACGGTGGACGTTAGTAGATGCTGTCTGGTATTTATAATGATTCGGGAAACACCTGCAGAGGAATGCTACTAAAAACACGACAGTGAGTGCCAGAAGAAGTAGCCAAAAAGTTTAAACTAATTGCCAGTAAGAAGGGACTCAGGGGTGGTCAGGGAATTAGCTGGTTTTCATTATAGGACTTACAGTATTACTTACTTTTAAAGCTACATGTACATGTTACTTTGATAAAAGTAAAAATACCTTTCAGAATTTGTAAAAAGAAGACAGCTTACTTTCAAATTCTAGAGCTTAAAAATACTTCTCTTTCCCTTACTGTTACATGGACTCCCTGTTTGAAAATTCCCTTTCTCCTGCAACCACAGTCTGCTTCCTCGTGTTGGATGTCAGTTTTCTGTGAGAACATTGTTATGAAATAGTTGCTTTCCATCATAAACATTTCAGACCTTTTCAGGCCGAAGTGTTATGTGAGTATAACCTTTACATTGTGATTTCGTCAACACTTCTCCGTGACCTGTATTTTCTGCAGGTTAAAGCGCAGGCTGTTAGCTAGCTGAGTGCTTTGCCCTGTTCTAAGGATGGCTGATATCTCAACTATAAATGAAAACGGCTGCTTTTTCATAACGTTGGAGTCCCAAACAGCTGTCATGTGTACATTCCGACGATCTCTTTTAATTGGGACAAAAACTAGTTTACTGAGTCTGCCAGCCCGATTAAGTGTATCATCTAACTGCCGTGGAGAGGTAGAGCAGAGGTCGTAGGAAAGCCCACCGAGCTAGAATGCAGCCGTCCCGAAAGGCTGGAGCCGCTTCAGAGGAAAGCCCTGTGAGGGGCCCCTCTTCTGTGCCAGGAACACAGGGTCCTAAGGGTCTGGCAGTGGCTGCTGCCTCACTGCCGCCGTCGCCCGTGAGCCCGAGTCTCGCCCACAGCACCGTGCTCTTCCCGCCCGAAGAGATGCGGGAGGACCACCCCAGCGCTTCCCCAAAGCCTGAAGCACCGCCCTCGCCTCTTCTGCAGCCCTTGGAGGGTTTATTTCAGGGGCAGCCGTCATGGGTGGCTGAAAGCTGTCACCACCACTCACTGGTGACCTTGGTCGGGCCATTCTAAAATAAGGTCACAGCTAGATCACAGACTGCCGGTTGTAGCCTTGTGAATATTAGAACTTAATACCTGGACTCTAGAAGCACTATTACTTGCTACTATTCTCTTTTTTACTATTACTCTTTTTAGTTCTTGGGTAAGTTTCTCAGTCTATGTGAACTTCATCTCCTCATCTATAAGTGAGAAGGATAACAGTATCTTCTTTGTAACATTGGTATAAAAATTAAGTAGAAATTCATTTCAAACACCAAGCACTTAGCTGGTGCTATTTAATGGCCCGGTGAACGTTAGTTCTGTCCCCTCCCTTCAATTTCCGTATTGGGAGACCCAGGCATACTCACAACTGTGTGGCACGGCACTTTTTCGCGAGGATGGCCGCTTTGAGTCATGGCTCCACAGAGGCTCTAGCTGCCAGGGCACCCCGCTCAAATTTAGGTACGCCCCCCTTGGGTGCGGCCCAGAGTGCGTGCATCTGTCTGCCCGGCCGCTCACTGAGCCCTTCCAGGGGTCTGGGGGCCCTCGTCGGAGCGGCAGAGCATGGGTGAGAACACAGGCGTTCCCGTGTAGGGATGGCCTAGCAGCCTTCCTCTGGAGCCCTCTGCCTCTGGGGCCGGGTGCGCGGAAGGGTTAAAAGCTGGAGAAACTTCTGTCGTAAATTTTCTCTTCAGCGGGACTTCCCAGTGAACATCTGACATTAGCAGAGAGGAGCCGCTCGTTGGCCTCGGAGTCAGCTGAAGGAGACAGGAGCTGCGGTGGAAGCTGCTGGATTTACTGTTATTAGCAAGGCAAATGGAAAGCCAGCAGGGCAGCCCGGCTCCCAGATAATAGATCTCACAAGAAGGAAAACGCGCGGCAAGGAGGCGGGCTGGCAGCCGCGGCTCCTCCGCCACCGCTTTCTCCAGTGCGTCGCCTTCTTCTTCTGTGTGTCTGGCACAGGGAGAAGCACATTCTAGCATCTTAGGTTATAAGCCACAACTGGCCTAACATAAAACAAGGTATTTAATTTAGCTTCTTACCTTGTTGGTAGATTCAGAGTTGAACATGGTGAAATGTGCAAAATTATATTAGTGTAGTGAGAAATAATTGCTGTTTATTGAGTACTTATGTGGGAGACTGAGTGCTTTAGCTGTGTTATTATCTCATTTAATCTATAAAGAACCTCATGAGTTAAAAACTCTCAGCCCCAACTTGGAGCTGAGAAAGCAGTGCTTCAAGTTAGCTGGAGCCGGGATTTGAACCCCGCCATTAGGTGTAACCAATGTGGCGGAAGGTATTGAGGCGAGAGCCCAAATGTCTATAAGGGGGCCACACAGGTACTGGCAGTAAGAAAGGCACGTACTGGGGCCTCTGTCCTGGCTTGGAACAGCCGTGGTTGGTACTGTTGTGGGGAGAAGGAGGTGGCCAGGCAGAGAGGACCCGAGGGGTGGGTGGGGCCAGGCCCTGAAGGGTCTGGCCGCCCAAAGCAGGGAGCGGGGCAGCTTGGTGAGCAGGCGACACCCAGAGACTGTGAGGACCGAGGAAGAGCTGTGGTTCTGGGCAGCAGAGACCAGGGAAGAGGCTAACGCTCAGCATCCAAGGGGCGGCAGTGCAGAGAGCCGGGTCCTGACAGGGTCGGGCCGAAAGCGACAGTGAGCAGAAGCCCCATTGTAAAAACTGCCTCTGCAAAACCAGTTTCTTAAAAATGCCCATGAGAGGCCAGCACACAGGTTTTTCTCATTAAATCCAACACAGCTGGCTTTTTTCTCTAGCATTAGAACAGAGGAAAACTAAAAATAATATCTTTAAATGCTAAAATCAAATTTGGCACAGAAAGCCACCGTAAGAGGCGCTAGAAAACGGAGACACCACATCCACCCAGTCAGTTCGGTTAGTCACTCGCCAGACAGACAGGTATCAGGTTCCCTAGTTGCAAAGATGTCCGGCCTCACACTCAACCGCCCTCTCGGGTTCGAGTCACTGAGAGTCGTGGTTTAAGTGGAATTTTCCAAACTATTTAATTGTTCTCTAGCCATGTCTCTCCTATTACTCTCCCCCTCATTCTTACCGAGCAGGTGTAGGTGAGTGCAGATAAAGTAGATGCATAATTTGTGCACGAGGGAATCGAGGCTGGCGGGCGGCATCATGGAGGAGGTGTGATTCGCAGAGAACCTAGCAGGGCACCTAGCGGGGCACCAGGCCTGGGTGCAGCGTTCTGGGCTGAGCTGGGCTGGGCCAGGGGCAAGGGTGGTTCCTAAAGGAGTCATGAAGGCCAAGACCAGACTAAAACAAAGGGAGCCTTGTATTTGGTTGGCCTGAAATTCAAAAATTCCCTTCCCTTGGAACGGAGCCTGCAGGTGAGAGGAATGTTAAGTGGTGCAACCTTCCCTGTGGCAAGGAGAGGAAGTAGGTCAGTCTAGGAATGTGACGGGGCCAATGTTGTCACGGGGGTCAGCAGGAGACGAGCAAATGCAGAGAGCTGCCAGAGGCCAGGCAAGTCCTGGGGGGTAAGCAGAAAGGAGGATGTGGCTTTGGAGGGGCAGGCAGCGGCGTGGAGGTAGGAGACACGCAGTCCATGCACTGAACAGTGAGGAGGCCAGTTTGGCTGGATTACAGAGGACGTAGATGGACAAGTTCGGGTGGACAAATGGTCTGAAGGGTAGGGTAAGGAGCTGGCCGTGCTAAAGTTGTGAGATGATTTTGAACATAGCCGTGATAACCTTCAGAGTTTGAATCCAGAGAGCACCCTCTGACAGCGGGGTGAAGAATGGATGGCTGGAGGCCAGGAGGTGGGCTGGGAAACCAGCCCCGTGGGCTGGGTGGTAAGCGACGCAGGGGAGATGGGTTACGTGGGCAGAGTCTGTGCAACTTGGGGTGTGACTCAGTGTCAACGAGGAGGAGGAAGGCTGAGTGCGTGTTCCAGACGTGTGAGTGAGTGCCTTGTGCACTGCACTGACTTCTCGGAGCCGGAGTCGGGCCGACTCGTCTTTGCTTCTGCAGCGCCCCCCTCAGGGCGAGCCATGTGGCGGGTTCTGTGAACGTTCGATGAACAACCGAGTTCATTCATTGGGAGACTCATGGTCTCATCATTAGAAACCCAGGCACGAGGAAGAAACTTGTTTGGGAAGGAAAGTTTATAGCTGATTGTCAGGTAACATTAGAAGCAAATAACTGCCTGGAGTTCTGTTTGTTCCTTGTCAGCGGTGTCTCCCCGGACAGTTGGTGGAAGTCCCTAAAGAGGACCTGGACAGTCTTCCCCAGGGCTCAAACCTGCTCGCTCCACCACGGCCACGGGCACCCGGCGCGTCCCAGGACACTCGCTCCGGGCGCCTCACTGAGTCTGCTCAGCGGGCCATCAGTGACAGCACAACTGCTGTCCTCGTTTCACAGAGGGGGAGACCGAGGCTCAGGGAGGATGTGGTTTGCCCACGCCGGTCTCTGGCGTGAGCGGGTTTGAGTGGAAGTGTTCAGATTGCCCAGCACCGTGGCAGAGTCTGACGACCGAAAACGTTTGGCCCAAGCTCCTTCTGCACTGACTCCAGTTGGAGTCACTGGTTTTTTTTTTTATAGCTCAGAAAAGGCTGCAGACAAATGAAGTCTCCTTTTTGTTTGTTTCTTTTGTTTTTGTCCTTAGGTGCTTGTGACTAAATTCGCTAATTTCACTGGCTGTCAAGGCTGTGTTAGGGAAAATGGGTTTGAACCGCTGTGGTTTTTGAGTGCTGGACTGGATGTCAGAAACCTTTGCCATCACGGCAAAGTCTGTCACTCTGGATTTACTGTCTGCTCCCCGCAGCCGAATTCCTCAGCAGTGTGATTTAGCACCTGGCTCCCCATCAGCCAGTTTTGGCATTTATTTGAATGCATTACCCCACTGGTTTTCATAAACTATTTTACAATTGTTTAAAATAAATGACTGTTTATTTCCACAAAAACCATCTGTATTTCTTTACAGAGCAACAGATAACTGGATGTAAAATTTGGTAATGTCACAGTGACTCAAGTTAAGGGAAACAGATTGGATTGAAAAATTGGATGCTGAGGGACAGTGTTAAAGGCTTCCATCCTTTCTAGCAAGTGATCTCTGGTTCTGGAGAAGGAACAAGTGCTGTTTTTCACAAGTGCGGTCCGGCCTCCCTTCCCCGAGGGGAAGCGCACCCGTGGCAGGTTGGTGCGGGATGCGGACTGTTGGTGTTCTTCGCGGCAGCCAAGCGGCTGTCCCTGCCGGCGCGCTCTCTGGTGGAGGTGGCGTGGAGACAGCCCTTGTCCAGTGGCTGCCAGCCCTCTCCAGATTCGGAAGTTCTGGGCTGCCCATGCCCATGTCTTCTTGCCATGAGGTCGAGCGCTTTCCACGTAGGCTGCGTGTCGTGGCCCAGAGAACTCGGGTAGCAAGCTCGTTGAGACACGTGGTGGTGGCAGGAGAAGGCAGGCCTGAGTGAAGGAACCGAACTGATTGAAAGGGGGGGCTGGCCCCTGACAGTGTTGGGGCCTTCCATTTCCCGGCCAGTGGCCAGAGCGGCAGATGAGTGAGCATGTTTCAGCTGGACCCACACTGCCCCGTCCGTCCCCGGGAAGCCCGGTCAGAGTGGGGGCCCTTGGAGTGCGATGGAGGCAGATCTTCACGTCTGTTCTGGACAGAGAGGCAGTCGGGGCGGTAGCCAAGCAGACCAGGCTTCCACTGAGTCACAGAGTACTTACTGAACACAGCTCGGCTGGGGCTGTCCTAGGGGTGCAGGGGCGCATAGCTGGCACAAGGGCCACGCCCGTCGGAGAGCCCTTCGGTGCGGGCTGCTCAGAGAAGTCCAGAGGCAGTGGCTCCCGCGCAGCGTTTCGGCTTCCTGAGTGGGAGAGACTGGCCCTAGAGAAGCAGAGCGGGGGAAGACTACCCCAGGCAGAGGCACTAGTGTGAGTGCAGGCACATAGGGTGGAAGCCGCATGGTTTGGGGAATATTTCTGGATTACTGTGTTATTAGATGGGAGGTGGGAAAGAAAGGAAATGAGACCGGGGTGCGGGGGAGACCCTGAGGCTCAGTTCCGGCCTCTGCTGGAGAACTAGAAACACCCACCCACTCCTCTACCTCTGAAAGTGCTGCTCGCATAGCAGAAGCAGCAACTCAGGAATATGACTTACTGAATCCTAGGAACAACTCTGAGAGGCAGGTGCTGTTATCATCCCTCTTTCACAGATGGGGAAGTAAGGCACAGAAAGGTTAAGTAACTTGCCCAGGGTCACACAGCTGTGAAGTGGTAGAGCTGGGAATTCAAACCCAGGCAGTCTGGCTTGTAACCATTATGCCATCCCAAATACGTTAGGGCACTGCCTAGACCACACACACACACACACACACTCACATTGTTGATACCAGGGCAGGGATCAGACCCAGTCCTCCCTGCCCTCAGTCTGCAGGGACGGACCCCTGGCACACCACCTCTGTTCTCAAAGCCTGAGTGTGGGCGTCAGGACTGCCCTAGAGGGAGGTCGAGTAGGCCAGCGAGAGAGAGTGTGGGGTCACCCTTTGTCTTCCACAGCCCGTCTGGAATCCATGAGGAGGACAGGGCAGGTACAGGTGCCCAGTCGGGTGACAGCAGCAGATGGGCACTCTGGCCCTTGGTCCTCAGTCTTGGCCTCTGTGTGGACAGAACTCTGAGCACCAGCGGCTGCCTCGCTCCTTTGAGCGGCCCTGCAGTCCCTGGTCCAGCCACGGCCTGGCTGGACCACAGGAGCCCTGAGCAGCCTGGGGTCCGAGCCTTTTAGTCCCTGGCTCCACGGCTGCTTACGTGTCTCCTCGGCCACTGATGAGCCCCCGGAATCTTTGGGGAGCCAGAGACAGGGAGAGAAGGCCCCAGAGACCCCAGTCCCTAATCCGATCTAGCAGGGGTCACCTCTAAAGTTGTTCTACCTCATTTTTTTAAATTAGATTTTTAATGACAAAAGTAATAATGCCCTCATGTACCCCCTGTCAAAAATCTGAACAAGACAGAAGCCTGTACAGTAGAAAGCAAAAGCCTTCACCTGTGCCGTCTCCCCAGAGGCAGCGCTAGCCGACAGAACGGTGAGAACAGTGCGGCTCGTGCCCCGTCCGACTGTGCCGGCGTGTGTCGTCTGCAGATTTGCACGCACACGTGTAACTGCACTTACAGCTGGGTTTGATTTTATTAAACTGGAGCATGCTCCATGCAGTGTATATATTTTCAGACTTAATGGTATGTATAGAAATCTTCCATGACTTAATAAGTTCACTTACTCTTTAAACAGCCATCTAACATCCCGGTGTACATAATACTGTAATTTATTTAATAGTTTCCTACTGGAGAATATTTAGATTGTGCAGTTTCTGATATTGAAACAGTGCTGCAGTGAACATCTTTGAACCTACGTCATTGTGTGCTTTGGAGTAATGTTTCTCGGGACGGATTCCTTTGTTGGGTCAAGGTCGTTCAGTTTTAAATGCCACCTCGTGGCCACCGTCCTATTTAACCACGGTTACCCAGCACCTCCTCCGAAGAGCCGTGCTCTGGGAATGCAGAGTTGGGTTTTTGGAAAAGTCTCTCCCCCGCATCCCCAAAGATCGCCCTGACTGGAGGGAGGAGGGTGGAACAATGACAAAGAGACAGAACCGCTGCCCACCCAGCCTGCGCGGTGCACCGGCCGAGGCAAGGCCCCAGGCCCCGAGGAAGCCGGGATGAAAGAGCTCCTGATTCTGCCAGGGATTCAGGCGAGGCTGCGGGGAGGAGAGGGGGGTTGCCCAGAGGTGTGCCTTCCCGCGCCTCCCAGGAGCCCGTCTGCGAGGCCGGCTATTCAAGAAGAAATCCGTTCTAAAGAATTATGACGCTCCCGCACGTTCTCCTACACAAAGAAGGAAATCTCGGCTGCACGCCCTTTCCTTTCCTCCTCCTGGCACTTTCTGATTGATGATTGGAAATGATGGCAATACATAAACTATTTTTCTTTTTATTTTATGACCTGGTAATAGCAGTAACATATTTCCAGTAAATGTTTTCTATCGCAATAAAAAAGTTGTAACAGGACTAGAAATGGGTATAGTTAAACCCTAAAGAAATCACACTTTCAGAACTGTGGATTGAGGCAGTAACTCTGTAAATCATGTACCGTAGGAAGAGGCCCCCTCCCGGGAAGGAACTCCGGGCGAGCAGCTGGTGTGCACACTGAGTGCTGGTCGGATGGGGTGGCGCCTCCTGCTAGGGCTGAGCGACCCTCGTTTTGACCCCTTCGCGACCAACCACCCCCTTTCTCTCTCTCTCTCTCATCTCCCAACCCACATCTTCACTCCTTTCTGAACTGATAAATCACCTCAACCTTACAGTTTCTTTTTTCCAGCCCAAAGATTAAGAAGATTATAAAATGCTCTTACTGGAATACAGCACAGTAGTGTGATTAAGAGCCCGGCTCCAGAGTCACACACCTGGTCCTGCCCTCCCCAGGGCACGTGACGAGACCGCTCCACTTTTTGTTTCCTCCTCCCTTACAATGGGACTATAGTAGGGCCTGCCTCTGGGAATTTTATCATTTAGAGAGCTAATGCATGCTTGTAAAGCACCTTGTTGTTGAGGGCCAGGAGAGACCGCATTGTCAGTCACTGTTGTTTTCAAAAAGGGCAGATTGGTGATTTTGTTAAATTTGCATAGTGGTATAACAAGCAACAGTTATCAAGTGTTTCTGGTGTCCCCAGCACTGTGTTACACACGCTCTTCGCATTTACTCCAGGGAGGTTTAGGTCACCTAACTTGCTTGTAAAAGAGCCAGGCTTCTAATCCAAGTCTTTTTGCCTCCACAGTCCAACTAGGATTAGATACTCAGTGGCAACAGTGACGGTAAACTTTGAGTAATTCTGTCGCACGCCAGACAGGGTCTCCTTTGGCTGATAAAGATTTGGAATGCAATGTTAAAAGCCTGTGCTCTTAAAACTGGAGGACTGATCCAAAAAAAAAAGTAGCATCTCCTTTTTCTAATAGGAGGCAGAGCAGCCTGCTCCTTGATCCTTATTTAGGCTTTGTTACCCTTAAGAGGATGGATAGAAGCTGCGGCTTCTGCGTCTCGTGTCCTTAACGTGCTGTAAAAATTAGGCCCTTCCCAGCCTTTGTCTTTAATTTCTGATTCTAGCTGACACCTTCATTAATGGTCCAGTGCAAGCTTTCTGTCGACTTGAGGACTGCTGTGCAAAAGTGGTTTGCTGTCCTATCAATAATAGTCATAATTTCCCCAATACTCTCATCAGCAGTGAATTGAGTCTTGCAGCAAAGAAATGGAAACCCCAGTGCAATGGTTTTAAAGTGATTTGTCTTGTAGACGGCGTCTTATTTCAGTAAAATCAGGTCAGCGCAGCACTGCTGGGTCAGATGTAAGGCTGATACAAATTAGTTGGAGGAAATTGATCATTTGAACTCTAGGTTATTTTTAGCCACTGTAGCTTTTTATATATCTCTTTTCTTTGTTTACATTTGTTTTAATAAACTCGACCCATCATTGTCAGGCAAATTAAATGTCTTCTCCATTTCAGCCGGGCCTCTGATAAGAGGAAAGACTGCTCTCTCCCCACCCACGGTAGAGGCCGTCCCTGCACAGCTTTGGGATCTGCTGTAGTTACTTAAGCCCACTCCTCCTCATCCTCCCGCCAGCCCCCTTGCTGGGGTTTGTTTATTGCACAGACTGGCCCCTTGACCAGCCTGCTCTTCGTTGCTGTTGAAAGTTAATGGGGGCAAAATTGCATTCCCAAACATTTGAACCTGAAGTGGCCAAGGCCGAACTTAGTTGATCTCTGGTGATCGGTTCAATTTAGTTACGATTTTTTGCCATTAGGCTGGGGCTGAATGATGGTGATTTGGTTGAGGCCAAATGTCTGGAGAAAATTGGCTCCCTGATAAGAGTGCTGTTATCAGAGGGGGCTGCCTGCTCATTTACATTTAGATGAGTATTGATTATTTATTTACTCAGAGAAGTGAGATTC
Organism: Phyllostomus discolor; assembly: GCF_004126475.2. Taxonomy (NCBI): domain Eukaryota; kingdom Metazoa; phylum Chordata; class Mammalia; order Chiroptera; family Phyllostomidae; genus Phyllostomus; species Phyllostomus discolor. Next base: position 207,102,288 of record NC_040905.2, on the reverse strand, counting down.
GTTTCCAATCTTATCTTTCTCGTCTCTGCTTGTCAGCAGAAAGAGAGATAGAGCTCCTGACATCAGGCCAAGATAACAGCACTTTGTAGTGCAGATAAAAGTTGGAATGGGCCTTTTTCTGGTCTTGACTGAAAGGATAAGTTTTAAAAATTAGAACTGATGGGTCATGCTTTCAAAACCTTTCCTGAAGGTTTTGCAGTTTAACTAGGCAGGAGAATTGGTTTATTGGAACAGCCTTGGTCTTTCTTCTCTTGTAATAGGAGTTGTATTTAATTCTATTATATTCAGCTGTTTCACTGAGAGCAAATTGTGCATTGGCTCAGAATAGGCTAAAGTGTGACCTTATTGTCATGTCAGCCTGTTCCTTTTTTATTATTTAAATTTCAAATGATCCCATGTGAGCCTCAGAGGGGGTATAAACTACAGTGGTTATCACATGAATATAATTCCCATGCTTACTTATGTTAAGATTGAGCAGGAAATGATTATAGCCGCCCCTAGAGGAAGAGCTGTAAGTGACGGGGCCGACACTAAAGGCAGACACTTTAGAATAGGTGGTGTCGGGTCCGAGCTCTGATGGCGACGGGGTCAGCTTGTCGGCCATGGCGTTGGCTCGGTGAGGAAGTCAGATCCCGCCAGCCCCTGCCGTGGGGCAGACGAGGTTGGCACAGTTCGTCTTGAATGGGTTTCCCTGCCACCAGTCTCTCTTCCAGCCCATCGTCACCAGTGCCACCAGAGGAGCCTTCTGAAAATACAAAGCTGATTACGGCACCCCCTGCCCTGCTGGCACTGGTTGCTCATAAGAGAGAATCCAAACCAATAGCCTCAGTCAAGTATCCCAGCTGCAGCTTCCCCTCGAGCTCCCAGCAAGCCTAGGCCTTTCCACGCTGAAGTTCCCTTGGTGTGGGGGTGGGGAGGGGTTTCAGCACCTCCTTGCCTTTGCACACGCTGTTTCCTCCAGGAAAAGGCACTAATTCCTTCTGCTTCCCCTGGCTCCAAGTCCTCCTCCAAGACTGGGGTCAGATGTTTCTACCTCGAGGCAGGGGAAGTTCATTACACCCTCCACTGTGTTCCACAGCACCTCGTCCTGACCCAGGGAAGGGCACTGTTTGGGTCTTTGATGATTGATCTGTTTGTGTGAGTCCCGCCACATCCCCAGCCTGCTTACTGGCAGGAATCTTTCACTATTATTCATCTGTGTCTGGGACATTATCGACACTCAAAAAAGTTTGCTAACTGGATGCATGGATGGCACTGTAATGTCACATATCCTTGGATGCCTGTGCTGCCAGGGTTGGTTCTGTGGGTTCTGGCATTTGCTCACTGTTTTTAGACGAGATTTGCAGGACCCGAGACACTAGGGAACTTGAGGAACCCTGGCTGTGGAACAAGTCTCTAATCTGAAATGCTGCCCGTAGCTTCAAAGCAAGCTGGTTTAAATAGATACGCTCCCCCTCCCACCCCACACGCCTGCCTTGGACACGTGTGACAAAGGATCGCTGCTCTGGTGCCAGCATTCACTGCCACCTTGTCTCTTCCCGAAATGGGGCTGTTCGTCTGTCGTGACTTCTGGTGGCGAGGGATCTGCCTGCACCTCGCTGCAGCGGTTTCTGCCCCAGCCTGCACGTGCAGTAACAGCAGCCGTCATGGGGCCCCTTGCCAAGGGAGTCGAGGCTTGTCTCAAGCCTCACGGCAGCCCTCTGAGAGGAGTTCTGTTGTCCTCGTTTTACGGATGAGAAAATGCGCAGGGAGCAACTTCCCCAGAATGCATTGCTACTCCCTAAGAGGGTACAGTCGGACACCAGGAGTTTCTGCTCAAAACCGGCCTTGCCTCTTACTTGCTCACACTTAACCTGTTCTGGCCACTTTCAGATTAAAGCAGCTCTTTAAGCAGCTGAATGGGAAATAGCTGACATGAAGGCATATCCATGGTAGCGTTCAGCCTCCGACCTTACCACTTTCCCTCAGACAGGTGGTCCTCAAACCTGTTCTGATGCTCAGCAGTAATAATGATAGGTTAATTCGTGTATACCCCACTTCAATCCAAAAAACATTTGGGAAACATACATTACTATGGTAGGATAAAAAAAAATATATGAATTGAAAACTGCATGAAAGGAAATGGAAATGAAAGACTTGGAGGATTAAATGACACAGCGTGTGTCCAGTCATCACGGTCCGGTCACACGATGAGCGAACTTCCCCGTGGGCGAAGTAGGAAGGGACATAGCATCATTTAGTTACAAGATTTATGTGCAACTGTCTAAAGATACAGAAGAGCAAGCCCGTCGCTCCGAGGAAGTACAGCTTTCCCTGCGACCAAGGTCTGGAGGAAGTGTCTCCCGTGGGTTTTGAGAAATAAGACGCAGAGTGATTGCGGCGATGGTGTGGCTTCTCCCCCTTTGGACCTCCGCACCCGTGTCCCCGTGGGTCTGACCTCGCAGCTGGCGCTGCGCCGTGAAGGCGCCACGTGCCGAGACCGTGTCTGCGCAGTCAAGGACTGAAGGGATGGCGGGAGCCGGGCCAGCCTGTGCGCCTCCCCACACAGCAGATGCCACGGATTTTCTGGGGAACCTGTGTGCCGAGACGTTTTCCACAGGCTTACAGAATCCCAGAAAAAGCCTGCCCGAAGCGCCCAGAGCAGCGTTTTCTCCCTGGCCTGTTTGGTGGCACGGCATCACTGCAGTAGTAAGCACATCACTGGAGTGCCCAAGCAGATTTTCTTGTCACTGCCAAGCAGCTGCTTCCAGAATCTTCCTTCTGTGTTTCCCTCTGCTGTGAAGCCGAGGGCTTGGGGCCTCGTGCGCAGCTGTGACATTTTAAAGCCTCTCTCCAAAGGGTGGATGTTGCCTTGAGAGCTGTGTCCTGTTCAGTGTGAAAGCGCCTTTTATATTTTATGTAATCATTTTTTGGCAGAAGTGTATGAATAGAAACTGACTTCACAGCTTGTCCTTTTAAAATGGTTTGGGCTGCTATTTTCTTTCCCTTCCTCCCATGTCAGCTTCTTAACAATGGAACAAGCATTGGAGAGAGAGTAGGTCCGGGTTGTCACCACCTTGAGCATCATTAACAGACAGTCATTACGTACCTGTTAGGAGCAAGGCACTGTGGTTGGCATGTGGTACAGAGGGCGCAGGCCTGGGCAGCCCCTGGGTGTGACCCCAGTCCCACTTCCTGGGAGACACGGAGCAGTCCCTTAGACTCCATAAGGCACGGTTTCTCCCTCTATGAAGTGGAAGCCGTGCTCTTTAATCCCAGGGTGCCGGTAAACCAGATGATCCTGCAAAAGGCCTAGTGCAGTACTTGGCATGTAGGGGACCATGTTATGGTACATGATGGCTTAGTACTGTTCCAGTCTGGTGATGAGGAGTGATGACTTCTGGCACTTAAAGAGCAGGATGACCGTATCAGACACTGTTCTAACTCTTTACAACTGTCAGCTCGCTGAATGAATCCTCCTGCAGGCCTGTGAGGTAGGACTCAGCCAGGACCTGACTGAGGCAATCCAGCCCCAAGTTCATGCCCTTCACCATCACACTACGGTTGCTTCTCATCTATGCCCTGCCTCTCATCGTACAGTAGGGCACGGAGTCCTCAGTCTGGCTTTTTCAGGGGGAAATGTGTGAAATAGTCTTTCTGCGTCGTGAGATGAGTTACCCAGCGTTGGGGCAAGAATTAAGAGAGAAACTGATATTTGGAGCAGGGAGTCTTCCACTTGGGTTCAGATCTCGAGTCTCACCTGCAATTTAAGCACACCTAATCCTCCCCCAAGTCAGGGTCCGTCCGTTCTCGCTAAGTTCGGAAGTGGGTTTCCAAGTTCTGTAGCTGTTATGGAAGAGCAGGGAGTACCCCGAGCAGATGGCCTCAAATTTTCAGTTACTGACAGAACTGGGCATCCATGGGAATATTCTTCAGGGAGATGGGAAGAGAGTCTCCCTGGGTGGATGGAAAGATAGGATGATTCCGTCTTCATAAGGACCCGCGATACAGCCATAGCATGGCATATTTAGTGTGTGTGGATTTCATTGAAATAAATTATTTCAGGTCATTTTCGTTTTGAACTTAAACAAGAATTTAAGTGATTCAGAACACAAATGAATCCACAAATCTATAAAAATCTATACTTAATGCTATAAACTATGGCCTCTTTATAAGTGGCCAGTAATTTATAGTTTGCAAGAGGAAGAAGGGTTCAAAACACACCGTTTTTGAGCCAAAGATCTTTGGGTTTCATTTTCCCATTTCTCCGTCCTACCTTCATGATCTTGGGCAAGTTGCTTCACCCTGCCAACCCCCAGGGCCCCAGGCTGACACACGAGTATAATACCTACCTCTTAGAGCTGCTGCGAGGATTCAGTAAAGTAACGTACATGCAGTGCCTCAAGCATCATGGTCACCCAGGAAATGGGACTCGTTGGCATCCTAAGCGGCAAGGAGAAAGCCCTAAAACTACTTTCTAGAAACAAACTATTTTAATAGAGATATCTGCAGTACCCCAGAAACAAGAAAGTAAATGTTGAATGATGGTGTTTGTGGCTTTGAGAGAGGTGCAGGGGCTTGTGTTTAGGGGTCAGAGACCCTCCTTAGTACTCCCTGCCTCCCCTGGTCTCCCTCGCCCGTGTTCCCCAGGCAGCTGCAGTCACCGGGAGGAGGAAGCATGGAAAGGGGACCCAGCCGGAAGTGCACCCTAATGCAGCCACGTGTTGGCTTCCCGCAGTTGGGAAAGGGGCGGCTTGCTTACAACCCAGCTGTCGGGCGGCAGCCCCAGAAGCCCGACGCCCTGCATGCTGCACTCAAAGTCACAATGAATGTGCCAGGTTGCAGGGTTACTTAAGATGAAAATATTGATCTGCGTAAATGGATATTGTCTACTTTTGATTAAATTTTGCATGTGAAGGACCCATTGGAGATGCCATGACATGTGATGATTGTAGTATCCTCAGATAAGAGGGCTTGTAAGTGTATATGATTCTTCTTAATTACAGAAGTAGCCTTTATTTATTACAGGAAATGTGAAAAATACAGAATAACACTAAAGAAAAATAAAAGCACTTCTATTCCCACTATTCGGTATGGCCACTATTCACCTTTTTAAAACACCCTTTCAGTATTTTCCCCCATGACTTACACATATTTTTCATAATCGCAGTCATCCCACACATCCTGTGTTATAATTATCTGTTTTAATAAAATAGCATACTACAAATGTGTTTTATAAAATTAAATATTTTGCAACATTACTTTTAATATCTTCATAGTATTTTACAATATTTTCTTGGACCAAGTATTTCAGAATGGTTTATTAGCTCTAGGGTATTCCCAATTTTTGGCTATCGTGAAAAAATGATGTATGGCAGTTCAGCCTGTGCCCAGGCACCACCGTGAATCCATAGGCACGGATGGCAGGGCCCTACACACTGCGCTGCTGGGCTACTGGGGACAGGGCGGTCAGAGGCTGTTTAACAGGCCAGTGTCGTAGAAAGCATCTCTCCAGGTTCAGGGGTGACTCCCTTCCCTGCAGTGGGCTGAGGATGCCCACAGCTGTGAAAGGTGTGCGTTAGGGAAGGGAAGGGAGAGGGTGCTTAGGAACCTCCCACCAGGAAGTTTTCTTAAGTTCGCCTAGGCATGATTTTACCGTGATTACAACCACAAGTGAATGTGAAGGCATGCAGTGATCAGCAGCAAACGTGCCTGGTCTTTGACAAACGTCACTGACAGGTGACAGGTACAGGTAGCAGAGACCAAGACTTACCTGGATTTTCATACCCTTATTTGCTCAATATTTTGAAATTAAATTTAACTATGCATAATGTTGAAATACAATACCTTCTTAACCTGAATACAGCATACAAGGGGGGAATCCCCCAAAAAACAGAGTTTATTTATAAAAATTGCATATTTATTCTTTTATATATATATTTTATTTATTTTTAGAGAGGGAAGGAAGGGAGAAACAGAAGTATCAGTGTGTGGTTGCCTCTCACGTGGCCCTCATTGGGGAACTGGCCTGCAACCCAGGCATGTACCCTGACTGGGAATCCAACCTGCGACCCTTGAGTTCGCAGCCCCGTGCTCAGTCTACTGAGCTACGCCAGACCAAGCTGCATATTTATTCTTAATGTCTAAACTTCAATCACCTTCAAAATACTCTTCATTTGATGCAATATACCTATTGAGATGTTTTCTCCACTGCTCAAAACAGTTTTTGAACTTGTCAATTTTGATGCCTTTTAGTGCTTCTGTCATTTTTTGTTTCACCTCTTCCACATTGGCAAAATGTTTCCCTCCGAGGACTTGTTTCATCCTGGGAAACAAAAAAAAGTCACTCAGGGCGAGATTGGGTGGGACACAGGGATCATGTCATTTTTTATCAAAAACTGCTGAACACTCAGCACAGTGCGGGCAGGTGTGCTCGTAAATCTCCCATCATGAAATGGGCAAATGCATTGAAAGAATCTTCCAAAAAAATTCAGTGAAGCCAAATGCAGCCTCTTACAGCAACGCCAGCTGGTACACTGATATAGAAGGGTTCCTAGGACACTCACCTAGTGGGGGAAGCCTGTACTACAAGGGGCCCACCCTCCAGAAGATAGTTCCAGCTTTTGGGGGGGAGTCCCACCTCATAGGAGCGTTTTTAAGAATTGTGTAGACTTCCAAGCATGTACTTGCTTAAACACATAGTGGTATACGTTTTGAGCATTGTTTACTTATTAAAGGTCTAAAAGCTGTATTATAAAAAAACTGAATGTGTGTATGAGTTCTGAGAACTGGCAGAAGTGCTGACGAAATACCAATTAAATTAGAGAAAAGATCAAATACACCAGGAATCACAGTGCCACAGATGGACACAAGATGTGTGGGGGGGGGGGGGGGACGGACGCTGTGAGAGGAGTGAAGTGCCCCCAGCTGGCGGAGAACTGCTGGTCATGCTGACGGCCCCTGAAGGACGCACCTAAAAATACACCTTCTGCCCCGGAGGCCCCCGATGCTTCCCTCAGATCTCCGGCGCCTCCGCCTCGGTCGGACCAAACATGCCTTTCACAGTCAAAGCAGTGAGGCAGGTTGGCCTCTCATCTTCCCCATAACCACTAACAGTGCAGGAGTGGTCCTTTGAATCTGATCATTGGACCCCCTAGGTGTTATCCGAGAAGAGCAAGATCGCCATTTGGCTTGACAAAGAAATACATGAATAAATGTATAAAATGCCCCGGCGTTTTTATTAAGTTCCTCCAGAACCTCCCGTGTGACAGAGGATAGCTGGTATGCCTGGGTTCCAGGATTATTAAACCTTCGTCTTTGTATTTTCATAAATGTTTCAAAAAATCAGGAATGAGCACCCACTGTCCTTCTGTTGCTGTAACCGAGAAACCTGAGATTTGTTTTTTTCTTAACCTCATGTGATTCTTAAAATTTTTTTGAACATTTAGACTGTCATTAGAGTTATAAACACATCTTATTCCTGCTTGTAATTGATTATTCATCATTATATAATGATTATTAATAAGTTCGTTTGTAGGAATCAATGTTTACTAAGTGTTTTTCTTTACTTGGAGATGAGATTTCACTCATCTCACGGTGTTCTCCTCTCCCACATTTTATGTTCATCCATGGCATTGTGGTTTCATGGTATAGTTGATCTTTTCTCTAATTTAATTGGCATTTCATTATTTCCTTACACTTAGAGTATAGTACCTCTACTGTTCACAATAATCCTTCAAGGTTGTAAGTTTTTTGTTTTTTTTTTTTAAGATTTTATTTATTTATAGGGAGGGAAGGGGGGAGAGAGAGAGAGAGAGAGAGAGAGAGAGAGAGAGAGAGAGAGAGAGAGAAACATCCATGTGCGGTTGCTGGGGGTTATGGCCTGCAACCCAGGCATGTGCCCTGACTGGGAATCAAACCTGCGATGCTTTGGTTCCCAGCCCGCGCTCAATCCACTGAGCTATGCCAGCCAGGGCAAGGTTGTCTTAGGAAGCAGGCTCAGAAAAGGGTAGGTTACTCGCTCGTAGATGAGGAACCGTGTAGCCACGTTGTGATCCCGGGCCAGTCTGACTCAAAACCATCTACCTCCCACCGTGTTTCCGGGGGAACTGAATGGAAGCAGACCTGATGACACTGTGGAACAAGCCGCTGAGTGAAACCTGTGGGGAAGACACCCAGCCTCTTCCGTTTTGGAGAGCTGGACCCACAAGACAGACCTCAGCAGGTTCCCAGTGCTTTAACAGCTCTTGCCAACGCATGGCGTGTTTTCAATGTTAAATTCACTGTTTCAGCCTTCCTCCGCTCCCCCTGCCCCTTTGGTCTTCCAGGCCCCCAGTACCGCCTGGAGAAGCAGAGTGAGCCCAACGTCGCCGTGGACCTGGAGAGCACCTTGGAGAGCCAGAGCGTATGGGAGTTCTGCCTGGTCCGCGAAAACAGTACGTTGGCCCCCTTGCTCCCTGCCTGTCTGTCTGGTACTGTCTTGCCGAGAAGTCCCGTGTCTGGGGACCCTGGCCTGGCCTCCCTAGGCGGATTGCAAGGGACTGTTTTCCAAGGCAGAAAGAGCTCAGCCTTGCTGCCAGAAGTGTGTTCCAAAGCGAAATGATTGATTTCATGCTTTTTGGTAAAGTCTGCATCCTGTTTGGCTCTCTGTGATTAATATTTTTTCTGTTAAACTGTATCTTCCTAAGTTAGGATCAGACCTGGAAACAGCTTAGAAAGAGGAGGCCTTTTCTCTGAGGCGAAGGCTGTTTTGTGTATAAAGCAACTGGCCCTGTCAGTGTTGCCATTCAGACATCAGGTTTTAGAAAATTCTCGTTTGTGTGCCCTTAGCAGGAGGCAGTGCAGGGTTCCTAGTGCTGTGTTATAAGTCTCTCCACAACTTCAGTTCATTTCGCTCCGTTCTCCCTTTAGCATTTCCAAGCTGTGGATCTTTGCCATTCCTCTCCTCTGCACTCCCGTTGACTTAAGGAGCAAGTGACACGTGAAAACTGAGATTGTGATAGCCAGCCCTCCGCGGTCACCCTGCTCCAGGGCCTTTACACAGGCCCGTTCTTCTCCCCACTCCAGCTGTCATCCTTCGTCTCGGTGCAGACGTCCCATTTGCAAAGAGGCCATCAGTGATCTCCCTGTCCCCCCCACCCCCGCCAGCTCCTGACCCATCCCTCATTTGTCTCCCCTGCTACGTTTTGTCGTAGAACATACTACTTTTCATTCATTGTGTATATTTCTGTCTATGATTGTATATTTTTCTCAATGGTCATTTGATGTCTGTTTCCCCCATGAGCTTTCCAGGCCTCTGAGGGCGTCCCTGATCCACAGCAGGTCGCCCTTCATGAATTCAGCCAGTGTTCACTCCTCACCCCCGACGTACTGTAGGAGCTTAGTAAGTATACAGGGTGAGGCAGAAGAAGGTTCACAGTTGTGAGTACGTGAAACACCGAGTTTATTCTTATATTCTCGTTTATTTGTGATTGTATTGTTTTTCGTACGAACAGCTGTAAACCTGCTTCTGCCCCGACCTGCAGACTGAGTGAGTGAATGAAGGGCAGTTTTCCCATCGTGCCACGGACCCTCTAAGCAAGAGCAGGCTGCTGCTCGTTGACCAGGCCCCCAACAGCCCCTTCTAGAGGGGCACGTGCAGAGCTCCCCAGGCAGGTCCGATGTGCTCCTCGCATTTACAGCAGATTCTGAAAAGCAGAAGGTTGGCTGGTGTCCCCATGGTTTATATGAGTATCTTGTATAAATACATAAAGAAAAACCATTCAGGTTCTCAAATGGTCCGGAAAATTCAAATAAGTAGTAAGCATTTGTAACAATGTTCATCCCTATCAACAGTCTGAGACACAAACATTTTAAAGCAACCTGTCAAATAAGCCAGGTATTTCCAAATGAGTCTTCGTTGCTGGGGACAGGGAAATGGGTTATATTCCTATGCTGGTGACTATAGTGTAAGTTAATTTAATGTATCTGGAAGTATCAAGAAACCTAAAAATATTTACCCAACATTTCTGCACTTGGAAATCTATCTTACGGAGAAAAGATTTAAAGTGCAAGAAAGATTTATGTATGATAGGTGTTAGATGTTTATAATATTTACAGGAGTACATAATGTCTGTGTAATATCCCCATGTGGGAAAATTATGCGGGACATCACCTTTTGTAAAGGCAGACTAAGTAATTTGAACAGATTTTCCCACTGAAAGTAGCAAAGCTGATTAAATTCTACAAATCACAGAAAATTAGTAATAGCTGATATCTGGAAGGAGATGGAACTAAAAGAGGTAAGATCAGCACCTAGGACAAATTTTGTCCTGACAGCATTTGAATTGGAAGGCTGTGATATTTAAAGAAAATTTTACATCCTTTAAATTCAGAGATTGCGTAAGAAGAAAGGCCAAAAAGTAACAAGTTAAGCATTTAGCTCAAGAAATTAGAAAACAGAAAAAGAAAAGGAAAGAGAATAAAAGGAAGGAAGCAATGAAATTAAGAGCAAAAATTAAGAAAATAGAAAATTTAGGGACATCAGAACCAAACACTGGGTCTTCAAAAAGACGAACAAACTCGCTAACGCTCTGAGAAAGTGGATCAGAACCATGGGAGAGAAACAAATAATGGAAAACACAAACAGTAACAAGAATAAGAGCGGCACACGACAGATCCTGCAGTCACCAAATAGATAATACAAGGTCATTTTAAAAAGTCTATACCCAAAATTGTGAAAATGTAGATGAAAAAGGGGAAAAAACCTTAAAATTGACACAAGAAAAAATAGAAAACTTGCATAGTCCTGTAACTATTTTGAAAAATTGAGTTTGTGATTAAAAACCTTACCACAAAGAAACTGAGTCCCAGACCACGTCGCTGGCCAGTTCTACCAAACACCTGCGGAAGAAACCACCCCAGCCTAACCTACACCGGCTGTCCCAAAGGGCCAGCAGTGAGGTCGCACTCTCCGGGTCACGTGAAGGGGCCGTCGTAATCTTCTTACCAAGCTCCGGTAGAGACCCTGCATGGCAGAAAACTTTCAGACCAATCCTAAGCAAATGTAACTATCCTAAACCAAATACAAACAAACTGAATTATAGCATTCTAGTAAAAGAATGTAACACTCCCAGGTTGCTTTTATTCTAGGAGTACAAGGTGAGTTTAGCACTAAAACGTCCCAGGCAGTGTAATTTGCCAGGGTAGCAGATTGAAAGGAGAATGCCGTCTCAGGAGATGGAGAACGCTCTTCCGTTATTCTGGGTTGTGTTTACTAGAAATTGTCATTACAAGAGAAATAACTTGGATGTAATATTAAGAGGGAAGATTGTCAAGGATACAGAAATAACACAGCTAGACTAACCTCAACTATGTAATATCAAACCCAACAACCCCCCCAACCCCCACCCCCCAAAAAGAAGAAAAATTGGAAGGAAAATGCCAAAATGTTTAGTGGTTATCTCTGGTCAGCAAGATTCTGGGTAATTCATTTCCCACCCTCTTTATTCTTTACTTGTGTTTTCCACAGTTTCTAAAATGAGTGTGCGTGGCTTTCTAAGAAGAAAAAGCCAGCAAGCACTGAGGGCAGGGTCACACCGGCACAGATTATATAATGAGAGCGCCTCCTAGTTTCACGATCCTCACGACAGATGCTCGAGTCACACCCACGGTGGAACTGTGACAATGCACCTCTTTGTAGCTTTGCTTATCGGATTTTTTTACCTGATATAAACGGGTAATCCCTCCCTCCCTGTCTTTTTCTTTCATTCTTTAAAGAATTTAAACATACTGGGGGAACTCATTCACAAAATAGGAACTCTGTAGTGGATTCTGTCTCAGAATGTTGATTCTTTGTTATATAAATAAGAAAAACTTGTTATTTATTAGCATCTTGGTAAGTGTTTTGGATATGTAACACTTATTTACGTAAAATAATTTTTCAGACAACAAAGTGCAACTGGAGTGAAACCTTAGCCTCTCCCCTCGCTCCTAATTCCCCTCCCAGAGGCGGCAGTTGTTCCCAGGTTCCTCGGTATCTCTGACCCAGGGATCATCCGTGCGTGTGCAGACGTATTCTGCATATGTGTGTGTGGATGTACCCACACAAACACACACGCACACATGTAGCCAGCCCTCCGGGTCCATGGGTGTAGTCAGCATCTGCAGATTTGACCAACCGCGGATGGGAATATCCAGGAAAAAGTGTTACGTTATTGCTGACGCTCACTAAGTAGTTAGGCCTGCGTGGTCGCGCCCTGAACAGTGTGGTGTAACGGCTACTTACAGAGCATTTACGTTGCGTTCGGTGTTGCAAGTGACCTGGAGATGAGCCAAAGCGTATGGGAAGGATGCTGAAGGTGACACGCAGTGCACCACGCCGGTTTGCGTGAAGGACCTGAGCGCCCACGGACAGCGGAATCTGCTGGGGCTTCTGGGTCCCGTCCCGTGCGGGTACCGGAGGCAGCAGGGCCGTGTACACACACACCTGTGCTCTCTCCCGTTCGGAAAACAAATGGCAGCCAGCTGTCATCAGCGCTCTGCATTTTTCTTTTATCATTCTGACCAGTGTTGTAGAGATCATTTCACATTGGCCCACATAATACTTTACCTAAAAATTTACCTCTTTTCACCTGTTGCACAGTATTTCACAGTATACGGTGACTCTAAATTGGATTTTCTGTTTGTGTCTTTGTTTTAAGAGGAGGTCAGACTTTCTTATACTAGGAAGGAGAGAAGCTGTGAGAATTGGTGGATAAAGCTTTGAAATCTGGGCTCCTGTCCTTACTACACTTCTAAGCATGAGCACAGTCTTAGGTAACTTGTGTGACATCTGTGAGCCTTGGCATTCCCATCTTAAAGGACCTGCAAGAACTTCCGGTTCTTACACTCCGAGTCAAAGTCATGGTGTCAGCGAAAGAAGATGTTCCCGGTACTTACAAAGACCACGAGGCAGTGGGTGGTTTCAAATCGATAGAATACTATAACTAGTTTTTGTAAAATGTAAGTAAATTTAAAAACCAGTTTATTCTTTTTCTAGAAAAGGGTTTTTTTTTTAATTTTTTAAAATTTTTAGAAATTCCACCAAGAACCAAGTATTCTCAAGTAGCTCCTATGAAAAAGTTGGATTGAGATTTTAAAAATATTTCAAAAATAGAATTTTTTAACTTCTTTTGGTATATTTGATCAGGACAGGTTTAAGTTTTCTATTCATTGATTGGTTTTAGAGAAAGGGGAAGCGGGAGAAACAGACAGACACACCTCAGTTGGTTGTTTCACTTATTTATGCACTCATTGCTGATTCCTGTGTGTGCCCTGACCAGGGATTGAACCTGGAACCTTGGCATATGGGGACAGTGCTTTAACCAACTGAGCTACCTAACCAGGGCCTTACAGCCATTTGAAGAATGAACTAGATTATGAGCATCTATTATGCAGTGTTTAAGAAAACATGCTATCAAGCCAGACTGCCTTGGTTCACATTCTGCCCCTGACACTTACCAGGCTGTGTGACCTTGGACAGCTTAGCCTCTCTGGGGTCGTTCATCTGCCCTCCTAAGATTGATGGGAGGAGGATTTCAATAATCATAAAGTTCTTAGCAAGGTGCCTGGCACATAATAAACACTCAATAAATGTTGACCATAATTAACAAGTAATGAAAGAGCAGCATTCTGTGACTGACGGAGCAAGTGGGCCACACTTACAGAGGCCCAGAGTCACGGGACTATCAGGGCCCTCCCGGGGGTGCGTGATGGGAGGAGGGAGAGCGAGTGGGGGGTGAGGCAAGGCTGTCAGGCTGTGTCGCAGGACCAGAGAACTTAGAAACTGTGTGCTTTCCGGCAAATGTGTTTGCTGTTCTAGAAGAGATGTGCACTTTATAAGTAAAGCCATTTGATTGAGAAGACTGCCGTAAGAGTGGGTATTGTCTTTCACTTTTTCTTCCTAGAAACTGTGGGGCCTAACTTTGTATCAAGAACATCAAAAGATTTTTTTGAACTTGTTTATTCAGGCCTTGTATTGTAAGGCGTGGTACCAGACATTTCGAAAATGGGCTCTTGTAATTTTCACAACCGCCCCACAAGATATTTTGTCTGTGGAGAGAGGTTGTGACTTGCCTAGAGTCAGCTCGCCAGTAAACGATGGAAACAGAATTCGAAGTCAGCCGTCTGATTCCAAAGGCCCCCCTGGGATGGTTGCTAAAACAACCTAAATTTCCAGTCCTAAGGGTAGCGATGGCAACTGGCTTTCTGAGAGCAGCAGCTCGCGAAGGAAGCTGGTGTGACAAGGGTTTCCGCCTAGGGACTGAGAGTTAACATTTGTGCTTGGATCCTGGCCTAAAGAAGGAAATGACAAGCCAAAGTCCTTGAGCTCTCCAGTTTGGATTCTTGTCTGATAATCTACTACACCCTTCAGCCAGCTGTCGGCTACAAGCTGGAAGCGGACCAGAAGGAAGCAGGAGTGCGCTGGGAGAGGCTGGAACGGTGGAAGACTGCCGTTCTTGTCCAAGCGTCGTGCGAGTCCTGGCGCCAGCCCGAGCCTCGGTGTCCTCTTCTGCCAAATGTTGCCAGTGGCCTTTTCTCTCACCCACGGGTCCTAGTGGGTCACCCGTCCAGGTCCCGAGAAGAAAGCTGCGACATGAGCCAGCTCGTTCTTTGCACACACAGCCGTAGGGGAGAACCCTGGGGGTTCCCCACTGCCGGGGCCACGGGAGGCCCAGCATCACACCGGCTTTATGGAACACCAGCAAAGTGTCAGACGCCTGTCTTTGCCGTCGCATCGCTCAGCGGCCTGTCCGCACAGCAGCCTGTCCACACAGCGAGTCCGCACAGTGCCTGAGGCCCAGCCCGTAGAGCCCGCCAGACGAGGGTGAGTGGGTGAGCCACCGCAGGCTCTGACACCGTTTCACCTCCGGGCCATAGCGGTTTCCAGTGTAAATGGAGGTGGTTGAATCTATTCCACAAGATTTTTTTTTTTTGACGTTTAAATGAGATACAGATTCTCTACTTAAAAACAGCCTCTTAAGCCAGTGTGGGCGTCATCTGTATTTTACAGAAGACTTTTGAGACTTACAGGAGTGATTTGCTCATCATCACTGAATAAAAACTGGGCCTGGAAAACCATGTCTCGTGTCCATTATTAAGTCTAGTGAAACAACTGAGTCTGATCGTTGTATTTCCCAAATAGAAGTTACTGTAGTGAGAGGCTTCAGTTCACTGGACATCAGCTGAACCCTCTCTGAGCTCCCTTCCTTTTCCAGGAGACCTCGCATTTTTTCAGTATTTTACTGAAATTCTTCATTTCCTTAATTTATACAGAGAAAGGGCCTCAACTCGAGGTGCACAGCCACCGAGATACGTGGCCTGTGGCAGGGGAGAGTATCTCTGGGTCTCCGTCTGTGGGAGTCCTCTTTCACCTCCTTGACTTTCTCCTTGAAGACCCAGGAGAGGAGGCATTTCCTAAAAGCCTCCCCAGACCATCTGGCTGCCGTCCGCTGGGCTCAGAGAGAGTCCCTCTCCTGCCCCCCTCTACCCACGGATCCCACCGCATGGGTTTGCCCGCTCCCCCACAGGGCAGTGCCCCCCCCCCCCCCCCCCGCCTTTCCACCCGCTTCGCTCCGGGGATGGGGTGAGCCTCCCGAGCCCCTGGCACAGCCAGGCTTCTCACTAGGGCTGCACGGGACAAGTAGGACGGCTTTAAAGAGAGAGAACCCAGGGTCGGGTGAGCATCTTCCTCTCTGGGGGCTGCTTCTTGGTGGTGCTGGGGCTTCACCACCACCAGGGCTACTAAGTGGAAAAGGCGGGTGGGGAGGAAAAGCACACTTAGATGGGGAATGACTGCTTTCTCCTGGGGTGCTTCCAGCTCCCCGTCACGATGCTTGTTCCTCGGAGCAGGTCCCCCCTCTGCCGGGTGCTCTGTGCCAGCCCTGGAGACTCCCTGGTGGTTCCGTTTGGCTTCCAGAGGCTTTGCCTTCTTCAGTTACAAATCACTGATCTCTCCTAGTTCTGTCATGTGACTTACATGGTGGGGGTGGGGGGCGGGGATTAAAACCTCTTTTGCTGTACCACAACAGCAGTCTTCGAATGCAAAAGGAAATGTGATTGTGCAAATAAACTCTACATAGAAATGGAAATGACTTGGGGGCAATCTGGGCTTATTTCTGGCTGAGTTTCTGCTGAAAGCCGGCTACCTTAGGGAGCCTGGCTCTGGTGAGGGAGACGTGTTCACTGTAAGGAGCTGTGTCTGTGGGTAAGGGTTTTTTCAAGCAGACGTTGGGTAACAGCGCCCTGCTTGCCACATGCTAATGGAGTGCAAAGGAAACAGAAATCTTATCCCCTCTGTAAAGGATGCCTGTGCGTCTCTGCCTCCTGCCATCTGGCTATTGTGGGACGGTTGGCGGTGTGCCGTCGGGGGAAAGGCAGGATGTCTGGGGCCGCTGTGTGATCTCGGGCAGGCTCTTCTCTGTGAGCTCCCCCCCCCCCCACCTGTGAAACGTGATGGTGACTCCTGCCCTGCAGGGCGCTGTGCAGGTTGCGTGAGACTGTGCACACGAAGAGCACATGGGTAAGTGCGATGCCCAGTGCAGGTACTGGTCATCCCTGGTGTCTGTCTGCGTGCCTGAGACACCGCAGCTAGTCGGATCGTGTGTGTGCTGGCCTCTCCCCACATTGTTCCCATTTTCCCTCTCGCCTCTTAGACTTCCCGCAGGCCCCCGCGAGCAGCGGCCAGCACCAAGGGCAGGTGATACGGAGGCAAAAGCCAGTGCGGACCTGGAGCTAGAGGCAAACTTGGGCCCTGTCCGCACCTGCCGCTTCGGTACTGAGTGCCTGAATTGTGCTGTGTGGGTGAGAAATGCCACATGAATTGCGTTTTTCACTCTCCTCCTTTCTTGAAGGTTCCCCCCTTTTCATTTTATCATTAGGCAGTAATTAGTATTCAAAGGAAATTGGTCTTAATATATTAAAATTGGTTAAGTGCATTTAGACCTGTACCACAGCCAATGCCTTATTGGAAAATGTAATTGGGGACTCTGTGTATGTAATTAATTGAATTACAATTAAGAACTTTCATTAAGCGATACACTGGTACATTAGAGCAGCAAGGAAACATGTTTGACGAGCCGCAAACCCCGCACGGGCTCTGAGCGAGGGCGTGGGGACTCGTGTCCCGCTGGTCGGCTGGCCCCGGAATCCGCCCTGCAGCCCCTGACCGACGGCGTGGCAGTGCATCAGGTGGCATTTCTGCCGTGACTCCGCTGGTCGGGGTGGGGTTCTTCCAGCACAGGTGCCCTCACTCTGACTCCGGAGTCAGAGAGAGACGCCTCAGTGTTGGTCAAGTGTAACAGCCCTGAGACCTTCTGTTGTTGTAAACAAACAGTCATCCTTCGAATGCCCCCTCCATCCTCTGCAGGGTGGCTGGCTGCACCCTGGGCACGGACGTGTTCATTCATCCCCAGACATCACCGGCACCCCCCTGCCAGGCCAGCCGCAGTGCTGGGGCAGGGGAGGGGGCCCGCCCCCTGGAGCCCACAGCTGCGAACAGTGCCGCGAGGGGTGTTAAGGAGTGTATAGCAGGGGCTGGAGCCGGTGAGAGTAGAAAGGGAAGACTCCCTTGAGGAGGAATAGAAAGGAGTCAGATAATGAGTGGGGGGAGAATGT
Source organism: Phyllostomus discolor (assembly GCF_004126475.2). Lineage (NCBI taxonomy): Eukaryota > Metazoa > Chordata > Mammalia > Chiroptera > Phyllostomidae > Phyllostomus > Phyllostomus discolor. Next base: position 207,084,675 of record NC_040905.2, on the reverse strand, counting down.
TCCAGGCCAAGGCACTGCTAGTACAAAGGCCTTGGGAAGGAGCCTGGCGGATTCGGGATGAATGAATGAAGTGCGAGCTGAGAGAAGAGACTGAGGGATGGGTGGAGCCTGGGACGCAGAGCCCAAAGGGCCCCTTCCAGGATCTGCTCTTTTTAGAAATTCCACAAACCTGAAACCGTTTCTTTCTGATCACCTCATAAACCACGATTACTCTGCTTTATCGAGGGTCTGAAATCTCCCTGTGGAAAGGCTCTGCTCCAAGTGTTTAATCAATTAGGCCCTGGCAGCAGGGGTCTCCACCCTGGTTGCAGCGTGGCAGGTGCAGTGAAGGGTACGTCCTACTGTGTGATCCCGGCGGCTTTGAGGGGATTACTGAGAGGGGCGTGCGTGCGTCCGTGCTAAAGCATGTCACCTATTGATTATTTTTTAGAGACCAGCAAAAATGACTAGTAGCCAAAGGGAAGTATTTGATAGAAGAGAAGTTTGGGGCTTACGAGGCTTTGGGGACTTAAAAGGTCTTTGGACCAAAAAAAAAAAAGTGATGGATGTAGAAAGCGCAGGGAGCGTTTCTGTCCACGGCTCTCTTATGCTTCCCGCTGTGAGTCTTACAGGAGGAGGAGAGGGTGCTAGGTTTCGTCCCCGATTCTTTGTTCTGGCAGGGCCAGGCGTGGCTGTGCTGCCCTGAGACATGTTTATGGCCCGCGGGTTTGTGCCTCGCCAGCCCACCTGAGGGATGTATTTACCCAAAGGGTTGCGTGGCGGTTAAGGGCACATTTTTGGAATCAGACTGACCTGGATTCAGTTCCTAGCTCCAGCCTATACCAGTCACGCAGCTGTGCCAGCAGGATGACATTCACTAGCAGGAGCCTCATTGTTCTCACCTGTGAAAAGAGGCTAATACCCAACTTAAAAAGGCTTGAGAGGGCTGCGAACCAAAGTGTTGCAGGTTCAATTCCCAGTCAGGGCACATGCCTGAGTTGCAGGCCATGGCCCAAGCAACCACACATTGATGTTTCTCCCCCCTCCACCCCTTCTCCCTCCCTTCCCTCTCTAAAAATAAATAAATAAAATCTTAAAAAGAAAAGGCTTGAGAAAACCAAATGAGCTAATGTATTTAAAGCACTGAGCATAGGGTCTGGCACATAGTCACCTCTCAGTAACAGTTAACCCGGTTGTAGTTTTTGTTGAGGCAGGGTCCCAGCCTGGTGAGGTGGTGCCTGTGGGAAGCTGGACACGGCGTGTTCGGGTCACAGTAAACACGAGGGATGGCGCAGCAACTCAGGCAGTGCGGTGCTGTGCGTAACCCGTGTTGCGGCGAACGGCATTCGTGCCCCCCATGGCATTACCGGACGGGCATCTATCTGTGTGCTCTGTGGGCCAGAATGGTCTGCCCTCGAAGGAACCCCTTGTCCAGAAGGGGCGTACAGACAGATGCTTATCATGTAGAGACTGAGGGTGAGAGCCCCCGAGGCTGCAGGGTTCAGGAGAGGGGTCAGGGAACATTCTCGACTAGACCTTGGAGTGTGTGAATACTGAAGAGTGGGAGGACATTCTGGTGTCCCTGAGCAGAGTCCGGTTCAGCTGAAGCAGGGATTGTTCCGTGTGGGGAGGAGCGGTAAGGCTTCGGCACACAGTGGGCAGAAGAGGGTCTGCGCTTCACTTGGTCAGCCGCTCGCACAGCAGCGTTTTACTCGGTGCCAGGCCTCGAGGTGGACACACTGCCTCTCCCTTTGAGGAGCCTCGCTCCCCCCCCCCACCCCCACCGTTTTATTTTCCAGGAGTCCCCTGCACACACTTCGCTCCGGCCAAAGGCAAACACGTGCGGCTCCCTCTCTACACGCTCACTCCGTGGGCTTCGCGTTTTTCCCACACGGTCCCCCTGGGGTTTGCCTGCCCCTTCCGGTCCTCTGGGAACCCCGCCGTCCTCCTGGGTTCCTGGAGCACCGGCACGGGCAGCGGCGGTGTCACGCTCAGCTGCTGTAAAGGCGAAGGTGTAACCGTGGCCTTCGATCTTCCGGCCGGGTTCTGGAGTTGGCATCGGTCTTTTTGGAGAAGGAAGGCTGAAGTTGCTTTACCTGTTACTAGATTGGAGCTTTTCGACTTTGTCTAAGACTCACTGAACCAACCATAGAACAAAGTTCAAAGTCCCTTGTAGTTTGTACCTCTGAACACAAAACGTGTCAGCCGCACACAGTAGGTTCATCTGGGCTTCAAGTTAAGGGTCAGTGCTCAGTGGCTGGAAGAGTCACGTGTGTGCCTGTAAGTGTCTCTCTCAGTTTCTCTTTGCTCCAGTGAAAACAGTTTTTGATGCTACGAAACAATACTAAACTAGCCCCGATCGCCCGACAGCAGGTCTGCTACTCTCACCGAGTGCATGCAGAGGCTTTCTCTCTGTGTCTGTTGTCAGGCGTGCAGCACCATACGCAGCCGTGACGGCACTGTTATGACTCATCGTGACTGTCCACACGACACCCGGGGACAGCGAGAACGGGGCACGGGACAGGAGAGGCATCCGCGCTCAACTTTTTGGTCTTAGGACCTCATTGCACTCAGGAATTATTAAGGACCCCTAAAGAGCATTTGTTTATTATGTTGTATCTACTCATTAGGAATGAAAACAAAAAAAATTAAATATTTATGAATTCATTAAAAAAGCAATAATAAATTTATTGCATGTTAACATAAATTTTTATGAAAAATAACTTTTAAAAATTTAATGAGGAGAGTGGGACTGTTTTATTTTGTTTTCTTTCCCCGAAGAGCATTTATTTTTTTTTCCATCAGGAAGGCAAATTATTGGCTAATCACCTGAACCAGTGGGCACTGTTTTATATTTTTGCAAATTTCTGTAATGTCTCTCTTTATGGAAGGCACCTGGATTTGCGTATCTATTTCTGCAATCAGTCTGTTACAGTACATTGTTTCAGTTAAAGTATGTGAAGAAAATTTGGCCTAATACAGATACATTATTGGAAAAGGGAGAAGTATTTCAATAGCCTTTTCCGGCAATAGTGGTTATTAATTTTTATCACTATACCAAAACTTGAATGATAGTTTCGTAAGGGTTAGGTACAATGTGGACTCGAAACCATATCAATGAACTTATTACTTTGGGTACTTGTAAGCTAATAGGCATGAAGAGCAAATAACGTCTTACTGCTATTATGATAAAAGTAGTATTGAGATTACGGATCCCTGGAGGGTTCTGGGGGACCTCCCTCCCCAGTGGGGCCTGGACTGCACCCCAGAACCACTGGTGTAGGGTTTACAGTTAGCCACCGACTCTCTCCCCGCTGCTGCCCATCGGACTGTGGCAAGAGGGGAAGGGAGGAAGGGAGGAGGACAGCGGAAGGAACGTGGCGGACTTGCGTCCAGCAGGCCTTTCCCGGCCCCGCCTCTGCCCAGCGGTGGAATCTTGGGTGAGGTTTTGACCCAGTCTCCACTGTGGCGTCAGGGTTAGGGAGTGAGTCTACGCCGCTGAACCCTTGCCTGGGTGCTTCCAGAGTCACTGCGCCCCAAGGCCGCTTCCCAGCCTTGGCGCGCTCAGCACCTCCTCCTTTTCTTTCTTCCCTACTTTCTTTTTCTTTCTGTGCGCCAGTCCCCGGACTCCACCTGCCCCCTCCTTCACCCCATCTCTGCTTCCCTGTGCCCTGCTGCTGCCCTGGCCTGGTTTTGCCATGAACATTGGTGCCGTCGCCCGCTTCCTCCTTCCTAATTTCTTGTTCCAGAGAGCCAGGCTTCTTCCCCGTGGATCTTCTGCTCCCCTCGCACCTTTCCACGTTATCAGTGTGCTCCGCCATTCTTCCAGAGCCTGTTGTCAGTCCATTTGAGATCCGGTGCTCCAGTCGCTTCCAGGCCCCGCCCCAGAATTTGATCTATCACAATACATCTTTGAGTTATTGCAGCTCGAGCGTTTTGACACAATACATTATGGTAATCCATGGCACATAGAGACATTAACACTCCCGACTTTGACAAAATACATTGTGAAGTCTTTGAAGGCACCATTATAATTTATCTTGTCATTCACCAACAGGCCCAGTTCAGCATTAATGTAGATGAACACAGTGTGGCTTTTGTTTCATTTAATTGCTTGTGACCTTTTTAATTGCTAATTTAACAAAAATACCAAAGGGTAATATTTCAATTAAATTAACAGGTTGGGGAGTGTTTTTGTTAATATATTTACTTTTGAGACATTGTGGTTCTCTCTACTTTTTGAGTAAATAAAAATGTCTTCTCTCGAGCAGAGGTGGGTTTTTAAATGCGCAGTTGATAGTACAGTAATAATTCTAATATGCACATGATGCAGTGCCAAGCATATTTCACATGAGGTGGGTTTGCTCCTTTCTAGAAGGATGTAGCTAGACAAGGTGGCCATACGAAGTCGTAGAACTTGCCTGGTCCCAAAACCGGCTTTCAGCGTAACGATCTGCTTCAGCTGTTCGTCTCCCATGAAGAGCCTGTTGCCTGCACCGTGTATCAGGAGCATCTCTCTGCCTTGTACTGTTTCCTTTGTGTTCCGCAGCAAGCCTGCAAGTTCCTGAAGACCAGGAACCCTGCCCGGCCCTCCCGCGCTCCTCCAGCTGGCTGGGGAGAGCAGGCGCAGGTGGCGAGGCTGGCTGGCCTGTATGCAGAGACAGGCCCCCAGCAAGCAGCGAGCAGCGGCGCTCCTGAAGCTGTTCCCATTCAGCAGATAACTTGCTTCGGGGTGAGCAGCGTGTATCGGGGGCACGTGCAGGGCCGTTTCTTCCCGCTCCGCGCCCCCAGGTGCTGTTGCCCCTCTAGTCGTGAAAGCAGGACATGCCCCTTGTCCACTGGGGCAAGGCTCAGAGCGTGCCCAGGTATCAGGGGGCCAGAATCCTCGAGCCGGGCATGACTTTACACTGCCAGAGAGTAGGAGGTCAGTGCGAGGAGCATTAGTATGTGGAGCCAGCTCCAGCTGTGTAAGTCTTGAATACAATTAATAGGAGAAAATTGACAAGGCTTGCTGGTTATTCCATAGCTTTAAGACCTCTACTAAAATCCTATCATCTCGTCTGCCCGTTATTAACATTTCAGCAAAATATAAAGTTTTCATTAATCTCCCACAGCAAATTTAGGAGTGAAAACTGGCACTTGTTTGAGCTTTTAGGACTACATTAGCTGGTGTATTAAACAAAATATGTCATTCTTCAGTAGCTTCTGTGAGAAGCTAAATCAATTTCCAGCCATATTTATGCACCACTTTATCTAAAAGCATCTGAATTATCATTTACAGCTAAGATGCTTTATTAGCAGCTGGCATTGAAATTGCTCAGTAAAAAATTATATGTCACGTTATAGTAATTTTTAAATTGGTTTTAATCCAATATCATAAAATGTAAAACTCTTAAGTGTGGGTTTTTTTTTTTAGTAATTGGCATTTTAACATAATGAGCTGTTACCTCTTTCCAAATCAAATACCTGCAATATTTAGAAATATTTACTAATATTACTTCTTTACTAATTAGTAAAGAAAATAGAAATTCTTAAGCTAAGTTGTATCTAATAATGGCATGTCTTCAGAAAAGCTGGCTTTAAATGATTCTTAAAACATGAAAGGATTTTAATATTTCACCCAAATTCTCCACAGTGTCTGTCTGTATGTATGTATTTCTAAAATCGAAATAAATATATCTTAGCTGTTCTGTTTCAGTAAAATAAATATTGGAGAAAGTGGATGGTTATTCAGAACTGTAAATTCTAGCCAGCCTCTCAGTTTGCGATGGGGACATTTCCCCGAGGAGGTGGTGAGCGCAAGGGCGGCATCACAGGTGTCCCTAGGAAGGGAAACGGGTTACCCAGTGGCTCTTGCAGGCGTCCAGCGCAGCTCTGCTAATCCTGGCGAGGTGACGTTGGTCACGGCACCCAGCCTCTCGGATCCTCGCCGTCCTGTGGAGACGGCGCCTGGTGTTCATCCAGGGAGTATTTACTGAGCTCTTGCTTTGTCCTCTGCGAGGCCTGGGCTGCAGTGGTGGGTGAAGCAGCCGCTGTGCCTGCCCGCGTGAGCTTCGCAGCCTCAGGGCAGAGACGGAGAACCGCTCCGTGTGGGGAGGATTCTGAAGGGAAATGCAGGGTGCGTGACAGGAGGTGAACTAGACCGGGGGTGGCGGGTAGCAGAGGTGAGGGCACGTTTCGCTGGAGCATCACCTGAGATAAGCTCTTCGGGAAGAGCAGGGAGCAGGCCTGGAGGGACAGGCCGGGAGGGAGGAGACCGAGGAGAAGGGTGACCTGGGCAGAGAGGCAGCGTGTGCAAGCTCTCCAGGATGGGACCGTGTCTCAGGCATTCAGTGAGGGGCCCGCCCGTCAAGGGCAAGGCTGCGTGCGTCCTTGCGAGGGGAGAGCATTGTTGTAGAATGGCCCGAGCTGGGAATAACTGTAGCATTGGAAGGAGAGTGCTCGGGTCCTGATAGACGAATTCAGTGTGAAGGCATCAGAAACCAAGTTTGACTTAAAAGCTCGCTGTACACTGTAAGCCGTAACTAGGAAGGAAACGTGTGTAGTTAGGCTGCCAGTTATGGAGCAAAACATTCCTGTCTTATACCCAAATCTAGAGGTTTTTACTGCTCCAACTCTATCTCAAGGAGCTCTCTCTGGCTGCCCCTGCAGAGCTGTCTCTGGGTGTCCCCTCCCGCTGGTGAGTGGCACCAGCAGCTGCACCTTCAGAGGACCACTTTGCAACCTCTGGGGGGGAGAGAGTTTAGCTTTGCTTTTCTAGCATGACCTTGGACACGTGACTTCGCCTCAAAAGCAGAGAGTGGGGTGCAGGACGGCCAGCTGATAAATAGGCAGTTTGAGAATCTCAGAAAGGACAGGGATTCCTCAAGAAGCATGGACTACTTTTATGATCAGGAAAATTAATATTAGGAAAAGAAACAAGAAGTGTGACCACTCATGCTTTTGTGATTTTTGCCTCAACTCTTGTGGGGACGGAGAGCCGCTGGCAAGCAGGAGCCTTTCCCCCTCTGGATCCCTGTGCCTGGCCGAGGGCCTGCCACAGCGTAGGCAGCGTCTGTGGAATTAATTGTTGAGTGATTAATATGTTACCATTCTCTGTTTACCGGAATGGCATTATTAAGTCATCGCTCAGACTTTTCTTCTCCAAATTAAATCGCCCATATTATTTTAATGTATCCCAAAGCATTTTAAGCAGACACCATTTGCCAAGCCTCATGGATCTTTATGTGTTCAACTGCTTTTGCCTCCCCAGGTTCAAGGGCAGACGGGGTTTTTGAGGAGGATTCGCAGATCGACATAGCCACAGTACAGGACATGCTCAGCAGCCACCACTACAAGTCATTCAAAGTCAGCATGATCCACAGACTGCGCTTCACGACCGACGTGCAGTTAGGTGAGTGCGCGGGCAGGTGAGCAGCTGAGCCCTCCCTGTCCGCCCGCAGTCAGTGTAGAAGCAGGGGAACAGACAGCATGCCACTTCCGCGTGACCCACATCCCTAACGGTAATGTGTTTTTGGGGAAAGTGTTTGAACAATGAAATTCAAAGTACCTCTTTCGCGAACAGAAGAGAAGTAGAACTGACTCGAGACTCTCTTCAACCTGGCCGACCTCTGCCAAGTCCCAGCGTCCTTGTCCCTCCGTGGTCCGCTTACGTGCCGCCCTCAGAACTGCTCGGTCGCACCACACTTGCCTTTTCCCACCCAGTGGGCCCATCGCCTGTCCATTCGTGCAGTTCTCCGGGAAGGAGGCTTCCCGATGATCTCAGAAGTCGTATCTGGGCTCTCACCAGACAATTCGGAACTGGCTTTCAGCTAATATTTGGGGTTAACTTGTTCCAACTAAATGCTCGATTTCTGTTTTGACTTCAAGCTAACAGGAGTAGAAGAAGTGTCATAGTAGTCAACACGGCATTAATACATTATTGTTGTCATGGCTGTCACTCAGAGGTGTCCGCTGTGTATTAGGCGCTGTGCTAAGTGCTTTCTGTGCTTTGCTTAACCGGCTAGAAAACGGCGTTCTCCCGTCCCCACCTCATTAAACAGGGAAGGGAAATGAGGTGCGGAGAGGTGAGGGCTCACGCGCAAGCTCACACAGCGGGTGGGTGGTGGCGTCAGGAGCAGAACTCAGGTCTGGCCAGAGTGACTGCACCCGCTCCCTAACAAAGGATGCTGGGAGGCGGGGGAGCAGGGATGGAGCCCGGCTTGCTCAGTCACAGAGCTGGACTGCGTGTGCCCTGGCTTTGCCGCCGACCTCAGCCGCACCGCCCCTCCTCTCCAGGGCCTTGTGTGCTTCATGCGAAAAGGGAGACGCCTGGGATTCTAACTCTAAGGCTCACGACTTTATGTTTCTCACAAATGCTTTGTGCGTGTCTCATCGTCAAATCTTTCCTGGTGTTGGCATTAGTCTGGCTAATTTGTAATAAAGCCAGAAAAATAATCTCAATAATTTCTTCCCAACTTGACTGACAGGGCCTTGAAATGCGCTGCCAGTACAGCTTAGAAATTAAGAAACGAGTGTCTGAACCACAGCTGGTTTAAATTGTGTTCTTTATCAAGAACCAGCCATGTCGGGCAAGTGTCTTCATCTTTCCGAGCCTCAGCTCCAGTCTGCCCAACTGGGAAAGTCAGGGGGACCGGCCTCTTGGGGTTGCCGTGGGAATGAGGCAGCTGGCCCGTGGTAAGCGCTAGCACAGGGCCTGGCAGTTGGTGAAGCTTCTGTAAATGAGAACCGTTAGTGGAGAAGCAAAATAGGGGAGCACTTAGAGGACAGACCCAGGACTTAGAAGCCTGGTTCAAACCCAGGCTCATTTGTTAGCTGTGTCATCGCAGGCAAATGGTTCACAGTCTCAGTTTCCCCATTTGTAAAATAGAGGTGATAGTGCCTGTCTCACAGATGGGGTCATTATGGGGATGGAATGTCACAACACACGCAGAACACTTGGAAAGGCACCTGGCATGTAGCAAGTGCCCGGTGAACGTCAGCTGCTGAGATGGTGGTGATCCCAGCCCTGGCTGGGTGGCTCAGTTGGTTGGAGTGTGGTCCCAGTGCTGGTCGTGAGTTCAATACCCGGTCAGGGCACGTGCAAGAATAAACCAGTGGATATACAGATGGATGAAATGGCAAATCGATGTTTCTCTCTCACTCCCTTCCTCTCTTTTTCTCTCCAAGGTCAATAACACTTTTTAAAATAAAAAAAAAAAAGATTAATGGTGGTTCTAACAAACTAAACAGATGAATTAGCACTCAGTAACTTTGAACCAAAACACAGAACCCACCTTGCTTTCCCCACTCTAGACTGTTTCTTCCTCCTTACCAAAAAAAAAAAAAAAAAAAAGATCTGAGTCTTTAAAGTGGTTTAAAAAATGCTCAAAAAGAAACCAGATCCAAAAAGGGTGGTAAAAGTACATACCGTATGATTCCATTTATATAACATTCAAAAATACCCCAAAATACCCTGCTGTGGAGAAGTGATTGATGGGGTTGTCCTGGGGAGCTTGCGGGGGAGGGGGGCCTCCGGGAGGCTGGTCAGGTTCTGTTCCTCACCCGGGCGCTGAGTCCACGAGTGTGGAGGTTCGCGCCAGTCAAAAGTATACACTCTTAAGATTTATGCACTTTCTGTTGGTGTACGTTCAGTGAAGGGTTTACTGAAACAAGAATGCTACGCAGACACCCAGTTTGCACATGCCTGAGTGCAGTACCAGCTTTGTGGGCTCCTTCCCCTGCTTCTTTCCGAAGGCAGGAAGCCGAACTTGGAGTCACCGGATGCTGCCCTCTGTGCTCATTCAGAAGAAAAGGTCCACGAAAGGACCTGGGGGAGGAGCCCAAGCCCTGCAGGCAGGACTGGGTTGGGACCCCAGCATTTCTGCTTCCCAGTGGTGTCACCTTGGACGAGTCCTGTCCCCAGCCAGTCTCCGTGTGTGTCATTCACAGAATGCAGATGGTTTTAACCTCCTGAGAGTGTGTGGCAGCAGTGCACAGAAGCTGTATTCGCAGTGGTCGCTTGGTGGTGGTGGTGTTACTGTCACTGTTGCCTAGTTGGCCTACTGCTTTCACTCCCAGTCCACCATCTTGAGAGTCTTGAACCGCATCACTCGGAGCAGGGAGGGACTCTGCTGGAGCCCCAGTGGGACTTCCCAGGTAGAAACGGGTGATGACAGTGGTGCAGGTAGCTCTCCCTAGAGCGGCGGTGCTCAGCCATGAAGTGACCAGGCGCCAGGTCCTGGTCATCTCTGGAGGCTTCTGCTGGTACACAGGGCGCCCTCTGGTGGACAGTCACGGCGCTGAGGAGCTTCTGAAGCATGTCAGAGTGTTCCTGTTATGGTCTAAGTTGTTGTTAGCATTGTAAGCAGAAACTTCATTAAGTCGTCCTAAGGAAGTTTTTGACAAATCACATAAACTGTGCCCATGGGCACTGCACTGTGCAGTGAATACATGCACTCATTTCCTATCCCATGTACGTGAGTTCAGGCATGTAACTTAAGACCCTCTGTCCCCCCTCGCAAAGCAGATGGTGACGCCCTTTCATCGGACAACACCACCAAAAGCCTGCTCGCAGCAGCCCAGATACGCCCCCTCTCCTAACCGGAGCCTACCGCAGGGCGCAGGGCAGCGGTCAGCACACCCTTTGTGAGCCTTCAAGTGAGCGGCCGGGTCTGGAGATCAGTAAATAAATTGTTTCATTTCAGCTGAGTGCCCAGGTGCTTCAGATCTCCCCTGACACTGACGGAGGGCCCCCTCCCCCGTCCATCCCGTGTCAGCCAGCCAGCGCGGGGGCTTCACTCTCCCCCTGTGGCAAGTGCGGCTAAGCGGTAAGCGTCTGTGTGCGGCATTTACCTGGCAGCCTTGCTGAGTCCGCAGAAACCGCCCGGCCACTCGGAGCCCGCGGTACGTGAGAGTGCACGGCTGGGGTCGGCGTCCCCAGGCTCCGAGGTGCCGGCGTGGCTGCGTCTTCTGACGGGCCGCGGTGGCCGGTGCTCCGGTGCTGCTGTCTGCCTCTGTCTCTGAGGCTAGGAGATGGGAGGGTCAGGCCTGGATCTGCAGGACCCAGAGGCAAACGAGTTTTCTGCCAGACTTTTCTATGACTGGAAAGTTTACTGGAGTCTATTAAAGAAACCTGTGGCAGAGATCTGATCTTTTAAAATAACAGTAACAAGAAGAATTATAATTTTTAGAAGCAGTTATTGTTCATCGAGTGCTTACCGTGTGCCAAGCACCCTGCCGATCACTCTTTCACATGCGTTGTCCCCTGTAACTAGAGCTCTGTTATGAGGTAGTGTTACAGAACAAACAAGGGGGGCCTGGGATGATACACTATTATTGAAAGAAGGCCCCGGGTCCGTTATGTCCGCCGCCAGAGGAAAGACGTCTCTCAATACCAGAGATTCGTGAAAAGGAAATGAAATGTTTATTTAATCCTATACTAACTTAAAATAGTGACCTAATGTCTTTATCAAAAAATCCTAAAGTCCCTAAAAACACCCACAAACACACAGTCCTTCCTTCCTTCCCCCTTTGCCCAGTCCAGAGTACCATATCTCAGGAAAGGAAATAGAAGTCCATGGCTCAGGCAGTCCTCTGGTTCTTCCCAGTCAGAACTCCCTCTTGACTGGGAGACCTCCCTGGGTTCCCGGCACCCTCGGCTGAGTCACCGGGATCTCTGCTAAAACCAGGTGGTGGTTCCCCCTTCTAAAGCTGCAGGGGTCCCCACTCTGCCAGGCCGCGTGGTTCTGCCAGGCCGCGTGGTTCTCTCCCTCAGGGCTGCCGCGTGGTTCTCTTCTCAATGCTGCAGGAGTCTCCACTCCGTCAAGTCCGCGTGGTTCTCCTTCCTAAAGCAGCATGGTTCTCCTTTTCAGGGCTGCGCATGGCTCTCCTCCTAAAGCAGCACGGTTCTCCCCTCAATGGCCACCAAATCTGGGTTTTAAATCCCCGCAGCCAATCTTCTTCTGCAGCCCCATTTCCGACTCCTCTCACACTCAGCTTCACATGCCAGAACTCGTATCCTTCCAGCTTTACTGGGCTGCCATCATGAGTCTGGGCAGGCGTGGCCCCATGTCCTGGAGCCAATCCTCTCTGAGCTCCCACACAGGCGCTGTAACTCAGGGGACCTGCCCCCCCAGTTACATCTAGGTGGGGAAGTTACTTCTGGGTGGGGAAGTTACTTCTGTTCCCCTGTCTTAGAGCTGATCACAGTTACTTAACATATCTATGCAACCAGCCAAAGGCTATAGATATGTTAAATGACCAACCCAGAGGTTAGTGCAAGGCTGTTCCTATGCAAAACAGCTCTCAATGGCCCTGCTTCATTTGTCCCTTCCCCCAACCCACACCCTGGGGTGGGGGATGGAGACATCTTAAAATCTCCTGGACACCTTAAGTTCTGGACCCCATTTCAAATGCCTATTTGGGGCCCCCCTCTTGGCTGCACCCTGTAACAGTAGTACTGATACTATCTCCGTACTTGACACAAGGAAGCTGGGGTACAGGGAAACACCACGTAAGGAATGAGGCTGGAACCGGAACCCAGGGCTGTCTGGGGCTGGCTGCCGCGTCACGCCCAGAGTGCGAGTCGTCACTGCCCTGACGCCTTCAGTTCCAACACAGTGTCCAGGATACAGCAAGCGCTCACCCCGTGACCTTGCCTACCGCACACAGCACACTGACGGTGCCACGCCCATTTCACGACAGAGGAGACAGGCTTGAGAGGTTAATGAAATAACGTGGTGTGTGTAAAGCACTCAGTGCTCACTGGCATGTGGGTACTACCTAACAGGCAATAACTCCCTCCCTCTCGCCCTGAGCCATCAGATACACAGTGGGGTGTCCAGTCCCAGTAGGAGAACTGGGACTAGAACCCAACTCATATGCTGGACTGAGTCCCTCACGCCACAGATGCCTCGGTCATTAGTACCTCACCTTCGCAAAGGACGTGGTTGCCTCCGTTCGGCCAGTTGTAAAGTGTTCGCACATCCCTCAGCCTTCTCCCCACCCTGGCGTCTGGCGCTCAGGGTCTGCGTGGCTCGGGGGCCGCTCCCTCACCCTCCTCCTTTCACGTCGTCAATCGGTCACTGCACTTCCCCCTGGGCCTGGGCCTGGGCCTGACGTTGGGATCCTCCCTGACACGGCCCCACGAGCAGCTCCTGCCAGTCATGGGTGTCGTTGGCGTGCTGTCCCTGCTCTGGAAGGCTCACCAGACGAGGCCACCATCCCTGCCCGTTCCTCGTCTCCTGAACACATTCTGGGGGTGCATTGTCTTGCCTGCATCCCTCTGTGCTGGGCCTAAAAGTACAAATGCCCTTTGAATGTAGCCCTTGCTGGAGCTCAGGCCAAGCTGAGGGTCTTTTCATTATGTGATCTCCCTTTTGCCTGGTGCCATGTGGCAGGCCGTAGGATCAGGCCCTAAGGCATGCGTGCAGCCCATACATGCCAAGACTAGCAGGGTGCGTAGGTTTGGGGAAAATGGAAACTGAAGGGGTCAGATGGTGAATGCCAGCCGCGATTGAGAGAGCCCGCAGTGTGCTGTCAGTGAGTCTCCGTTGGCTGGCTGGCAGAAGCTGAGCTGTGAGGCACCTGCCTAGGGGCCACCCAGAAACCTATGAAAAACAAGGCGGAGAGGGCCAGGACGCCGCCATCACCATCACGTACCTCTCCTCTATGCCGCGCCCCCAGCCGTGCTTCCGGTCCTGACCCCGTGTCGGAATCGCCGAGTCCCTGACCTCACCCCAGACCTCCTGGCGCACAGGCCCCCTTTAATTGTGGGGTCTGAGAAACACAGCCTTGGGGTATGCGAAGGGCTTTCCTACCCCTTATCTCTCTGTCCAGGGCTTGTTGTCACCGGCTGGGCAGGTCAGCCTGGCTTTCCCGAACACAGTCTCAGGCTGAGAAATGCTCTGATGCTTGTGCCCCTTGTGCTAACTGGATTCCTTCACCCCATCATTTGTCATTGTAGACTGTCCTCTGTCACCAAAGGGAAACATAATACACGTTGAATTCATACCGCAGTACAAATACACAATATACTATCCGTGTCGTGTTGCATGTACAGCCTAACAGTTCTGCATAGGATATACAAAGTCTGTACTGGATTCACAGACAAAGGCTATATTGTAAAATAACCTCTACAAAAAGGTCACCTCCCTTAATCTCTTCATAAAACAGTCCACAAGTGTGATCATAATACTTGTGATCACAGTAGTTATTTATCAGAATTACCAAGTACAACAGCCCATATCTGAGAGAAGACAATGAACTTGCATCTCAGAAACCGACTCCAGCCCGGTTTGTAAGGGCTGCCCAGAGCGCTGTGCTGAGGCAGCAACCTGAACCACGTCCAAGGCAGCGGAAGGAAACTCTGTGGTTGATTAGAAATGTCTGATCTAGGACCCAGGCTGGTGAGGGGTAGCACATTTGCCACCTAGGGTCTCCCCCGTTTACCTCTCCTGTTGCATTTACTATCTAACCCCCTGGTTGATGTCTGTAACTCAAGGAAAGCTTTATCACAGTGTTAATTTTCAACATGCAAGGGGGGCCAAAATCAACTTGGAATTAATGTATAAAAATTGTGTATTCTTACCTGTTTAAACTTCAGTCACCTTCAAAGTATTCTCCATTTGATACAATACAATACCTATCAAGACTTTTTTCCCACTGCTCAAAACAGTGTTTAAGACTCCCCGATTTTGATGCCTTTTAGTGCCCCTGTCATTTTTCGTTTCACATCTTCCACATTGGCAAAACTTTTCCCTTTGAGTACTTTTTTCATCCAGGGAAACGGAAAAAAAAAAGTTGCTCAGGGCAGGATAGCGTGAGTAGGGAGGGTGGGGCACAGGGGTCGTGCCAGGTTTTGGTCAAACTGCTGCTCACTCACTCAGCGCAGTGCGGGCAGGTGCGCCCGTAAACCGCCCGTCATGAAATGGGCAAACAACAAGTTGAAAGAGGCTTCAGAAAACCTCATGGAAGCCGAACGCAGCCTCCCACAGCAGTGCCCCCGGTGCACGGCCAGAGATGGGTCCAGAACGCTCAGCGGGCAGGGAAGGCCTGCGCTACGAGGGGCCCGTCCCCTGGAAGGTACTTCTGGCGGGGGGGGGGCGGCAGTCGTTGAGTCCCCCCTCATACAACATGCAGACTTAAACACGTGGACAGCACGGGACTACGAGGGTGAGAGCGAAGCTTGTGGCCTGGACCTGATGGCCCACCAGGCTCACTCCGATGCCGACCCCAGCTCTCCGCGGCCGTGTGAATGAAACAGCGCCCTGTTCCTTCCCGACGGGGTGTCTGTGGTGTGCAGTTCGTGTGACTACGTGACCTGGAAACGTGTGTTTCTGACAGGTGGACTGGTCTTCCTTCCACATTGCTGTTTCATTTTCTTTTCGAACACTAAGGAGCTAAGCCTCCTCTAGTCGAAGACACTGAAATGATCCTGAGACATGCATCGTGCTCCACTCCGAAATCCCTGGGACCGCTGAGTAGTTTGAGGATGGCAATTCCAGTATCAAATGACTGCTCTGTCCCTCTTGTGGCGACATTTTCTGGCCCAGGAGCTAGAATAGAACTTAAAAGGCAGTAATGAACTTGTGCGTACACGACAGGAGCTGCCGAGACTGCCTCCAGAAAACCCCCTCACCCTGTCAGTGATGGGTGCAGTGGCGGGGTTGCGAGGGGGAACCCCTCACTCGGGTGTCGGAACCCTGGGGGCTTTCCCCAGCTGTGCACTTTCCTCTAGCTGCCTGCTCCCAGGTCTGCTTTCTTGAGAATTCCCGATGACGACACGTCAGGGTCCTCGGGTGGCTGAGAGAGCACTGAGAATTGGAAGAAGCTGAGAACGGCCACCGTCGGGGAGTGAGTGGAATAGGATGTCTGAGAGGTGGTCAGGGTCCTGCCCACTCCCACCACTCCCTCGTCCTTGGCACTCGGGCTCCAGCAGTGCGCCTGCGCCTGGCGTGGGGGAGACCTGGGTTTCCCGCCCTGTGAGTGACGTTATAAATTACCTTAGGCAATGGCATTACTGCTTCCTAACTCACATTGTAAGCTCACCCAAGGTGTCTATGTACCAAGGCAATACTTCATTTGGGGCTCTAGCTGCCCCAGCACAAAATCTTTGTAACTGCCTTCTCTACAGAGAGAATTTAGCCCTCACCTGAGGACAGGTGTTACTGGAATTAAACCGTCCCAGGTCTCAGTCTGTAAGCTCCGCCCTTATGTTGAGGGCTGTGCAGGGCATCGCTGTATGTTCACGGCCTCACTCGTGTTCAGGCCATCCCTTAGTTTGCATCTAAGGACACTGGTCTGGTCCAGTACACCTAGATTTGTCACTGACCACACGTTGGGATTGGCAGCTTTTAGCTGGGTTCCCAAATGGTTCCGGATGCTTACCCCCTCGAACGGAGCCGGTGACCCTGGGCCCCAGTGTCTCACTTGATCGGAGGAATGTCAGGCTCTGCTGGGTTTCATTGTATCTGTGGCCCACAGTATGCCTTGGCCATCTATTTTGGGCTTGTAGATATTGCCAAGGCCGTGGTTTTTATACTGTGATGCATTTGATCACTGTGAATACACCCACTGTACAAACTGCACAGTGAGACAGGGGAGCCGGTCCGTTCAAGCCCTGGCCAGGGAGTGTGGGGACAGGAGTTACGTGTCCAGCTCTGTCCTCGGAGGGTGACATCACACAAGTCCTGTCCTTGCCCTGAGCCCCAGTGTCTCCGTACAGAGAAGGAAATCCCCGGGCGAGGTGATCGGGGAGGTCTCATTAAGCCCAGGCAGCCTGTGTGTCTGATCCTGTGTGTAAATTCAGACAAGTTTCAGAGGCTTCCCTGGCTGCGCCGTGGATGCTATTGATCGGCCATGCGGCTTCCGTGAAATCCACTCTGGCCAAGAGTCACTCAGTGGCACTCCCAGGGGGGCTTCTCCAGGCTTTCCTGGGCTCTGGGTAACCCAAAGACGAGAGATTGTGGAGTTGTATAAAAAGCTACTCCAGGATTTAACAACAGTGGGGATTTTGTGGTCTTAGATTCAGGGTGGTAGGAAATTGATGAATGAACCACAGCTCTCGAGGTCTGAGCAAATAGACAATAACTCAGGAGATACACTGAGGCATGGAATGTCATGTGCCCTAATTTCTGCCGGGCTGGTGTTTTAGCTTGCTCAAGGGGCGTTTTAAGTGTGTCTCACAGAAGCTGCGCCTCCTGAGAGTGAGGCAGGCCCCTCTGGGGCGCTAGGGAACAGGAGAGGGGTCGGCACACACCAGACCAGTCCGGGGGGGGGGGGGGGGGCTTCAGCCCCAGCTCTGCTGCCTACTAACTCAACTGACGCTGGGTAGAGGCGCTGTTTCACCTTTCTGAGGTCCATCGTCAGTAATAGTTTCCGGAATAACTGATGGAGCCCTTATTACATGCCAGGCACTCTCCCTAAATTTATTACAAGCTCTTGCCACTCCGTTTTCATGAGACCTCAGGCGCCGGTTGTGTCGTTGCCTGACTTTACAGAGGAGGAAGGTCGGGCTCCTCGAGGGAGAACACGGAAACATCGTGGGAGTGTGCAGGCAAAATCAGGACCTCCGAATCCATACCCAGGAGGCGCCGTGGGAGGGGCTCCCCTAGCACACGGGTCTGCACAGCTCCAGGTGCGGGAGCGCACCTCC
Source organism: Phyllostomus discolor (assembly GCF_004126475.2). Classification (NCBI taxonomy): domain Eukaryota; kingdom Metazoa; phylum Chordata; class Mammalia; order Chiroptera; family Phyllostomidae; genus Phyllostomus; species Phyllostomus discolor. Next base: position 207,067,061 of record NC_040905.2, on the reverse strand, counting down.
TGCTGCTGACTCGAGCTCTTGCAGGTCACCGGAAGGAGGCATCCCCAGTGGCCCTGGTGACGGGAGGTTACTGTAAGGACTCAGGGATGTGAGGGCAGTGGTCTCCCAGCTGGACAGTCGTCGTGAGCCCCGGTCCTTCCCAGGCTGGGGTCTAGAACAGGCCCCAGGGAGACTTCCCCTCACCCCCGGTCTGGGGCCAGCAGGTCCCTTGTTCCCAGCCCTCCCGTGGCTGCCTGAGCTCTGCCAGTCTGGCCCTCAGCACGGAATCTGTGTCGCAGCCCAGTGCCTCCCTCTGGGTAACAGTCGTCATGAGAAGTAGCAGTACAGGTCACTAGCTGTGAGCTAGTCGCTCTTCCATGCACTTCCCAAGTCTTATTTCACTTAACCCTCACAACAAGCCCGTGAGGTCGGCACCGTGAGGCAGCACCATTTTACGGCAGGTCGGCCAGTCACGTAGTTAGGGGATGGGAAGGCCAACATTTGAACACAGAGCTCTTGGTCTCCAGAGCCCCTGCCCCTCACCCCTCTGCCCTGCTGCTGCCCTCAGGTCTGAACGGGCTCCCGCCCCCCCCCCCCCCCCACCGACAGGCTGCGGTAAGCTCTCAGCCAGCCTCTACACCCAGCGGCCCAGCCCTGGGGCCACTCGGAGGAGGACCGGTCCGTGCTAGCAGGAGACGACACACACAGCGCTCATTTCCGTGTATGGAAATCGCTGGGTTAGTTCCAACAGACGAGGGTCTCCTTGTGAACGCCGCAGCCCGGGACAGACCCTTCCCCGGGGAGCTGTGTGTGCATTAGAGCTGCGGTTTTGTTTGCTTTGAGCCGCCTTGTTAAGGAGGGATCGGTGTGCTGGCGGCGGTGCGGGACCGCGGTCAGGCGGGCTTTCCTGCCTCGGACAGGCGGCGCAGCCGGGCGCCGTGTCTGGGATCTGTCGGAGTGGGAGCATGAAAAGGTCATGACGGGTGGGCGTGGGTGAGGAGGGGTCGCGGGAGACCTGCAGAAGGAGACCAGTGGCCTCCCCCGTTTCCCAGGATCTTAGGCCAGCCCCCATGCTCTCCTTCTCCGGACGCGCAGCCGCTGGGTGCCACCGTGCAAGGGGCATTGGCAGGGGGTTGGGGCAGGGGCCCGGGGCCACCCCAGAGCCCTTCCCAGCAGCCCAGGCTCCTGGTCGCTTGGGCACTACTAGACGGACGCGACGTTCAGTTACGATGCCTTTTCGCGGTTATCCATTACAGAACTCAGCCATGCTAGATTCTGAAATAGAAACTGAAAAGGGAAAAAAAAGTCAACTTTTAAAAAGACTTGGATTTATTTGGGGTGAAGTGTTTATTTTGGAAAAATACAGAAAAGGGGAGGACACGGTCCCTCCAGCCACAGCTGACCACCGACCAGTTCGGAGTGTGTTCCTCTCGTCTCTTTTCTACAGATGTTTTTTTGTCCTTTTCACGAAACGTAAGAATTTTTCCAAGTCAAAGCCTTCCTCACACGTAATTCTTCATGGTCCTGCTGTGTTCCCTCATGGCTGGATTAACGAGTCCTCAGTTGTTTGGCCGTTTAAGTTGGAGAAAAGTAAACTTAACAAAAGCCAGCTTCCCTTGTCTCTGAAACGTGTGCTGATGACTTGAATTCCTGACGAATGGCGCCCGGTGACACGGTCAGCAGTGGGAGGAGCAGCGCTGTGCCACTGCGGGACGCGTCAGCAGTGCCTCTGCCTTGCTCTCGGGGCTTCCCACGAGAACTTTAGCCGGGGAGATTGAAACCGTGCTCAGTGGTCCAGAGATGATGAGGATGATGATGATGATGGTGATAGGATTTCATGCTCCAGTTTCCCATGTGTGAACACAAACAAGTGTGCCTGTATTGTCACACTTGCACGTCTGTTCCGTGTTGAAGACAGAGAGGAGGCTGAGGGCGGGGCGGGCAGGTTCCTCGCCAGGTCCTCTCCGATCAGCGGACGGAGTCTGAGCGGAGCAGAGCGGAGCAGAGCGGAGCCCAGCACCGTGTTTGGGGACCGGAGAGCTGTGGGCGTGGGAATGGCTCTTCCACTTAAAAGCTCTCCAGCCTTCGACAAGCACCTCACCTCTCCTGGGGCAAGTTACGGAAAACCCCAGCACAGCTCTGGCAGAGGAGCGTGGTGGCCGGGAGGCCGCACTCTGGAACCAGACTGCCTCGCTTTCTCAGATTCCAGCTTTGCCACTTTTTAGCTGTGTGATCTTGGGCAAGTCCCTTGACCTCCCTGTGTTTCCTTCCATTTCCTCATCTGTAAGATAGGGATAAACATAGTGACCAACTTGGTACGCCTGTGAGACTTGAACCGATGCACACAAAGGATCTCTAACCATGCTGGCACGTAGTTGGTGCCAGTTACCGTTCACTTCTCTTTGCCCTGGCCTGGCCTCGAGTGTGGTGCCAGCCTCCCGACTGGTCCCCTCTCCACCAGGCTGCCTCCTCCTCCCAGCCAGAAGGACGCCTCAGACTCCCAGGCCCGGGGCAGAAGAGGGCTCTGTTTGTTTCCAGGCTGGATTCTGTGGACTCTCGGTAGCAGCGGGGTCTGGGTGTGCCCCGGAACCTGGGCTCCTGCTGTGGACTGCTCCGCCAGCCCCCTGGACCAGAGGCGGGGGGCCGCCACTTCTCCAGGAAGAGCAAGTAGGGTCCTGGCGGGCCACGTGCCCTGCTTCAAGAAGCTGAGACTTACACGCATCTCAAGTAGGATGAGACTGTTTAATCTACAAAAGCAGTTTTCCCATCAGGACAGACTCCCCTACAGGCTCCTTTAAACAGTGACTCCTCTAGGCAGGCAAGTGTTGTACAGATCATTAACTATTTGACTGAAAGCCTGCAGGGCAGAGAAACTTAAAACTAAAGTGTTGAGGGCCCCTGCCAATTACAGATCAATCCAAAATGAAGATAAAGTATCTCTGGAACCAGAAGTCAGTGGGGAATGTGATTTGATTCAGAAAAAAATCTGATTTACGCGCAACTTTTTTGGAACACACCAGTCGTTTAAATGGCGTTCCACCTGCCCGCCCATCTCGAACCCAGTGCATCCATCTCCCCCGTCTTCGCCCCCACACCCCAGACTCGGGGTTCTCCTCAGCGCGCAGTGCCTGCACCGTCACCCCGGGAAAGGGCGTCATTGGGAAAGTGTACCTTTGGTGGTGCGGAGCTCAGGCAATTGATGTGGAGATACAGCCTGTAATTGATGAACTATACAGTAACAATTTGCAGATAAAAATAATAGAAGTTAAAGTGTACTTTACATGATAAAAGAAAGATGAAAGAGGACGAGAGTCTGTTACATCTGAGATGGCTACGAAAGTCCCGCTTTGTGGAGTAGGCTCTGTTGAAAAGATTGATGCAACGGGGAGTGACCTTGGCTTGGAGCAGGAGCTGGTGATGTATGTATGAGCATCCCTCTGCTAAATGGACCCAGATTTGTAGCACTAATATACATGGGAGCCCAGAACCAAACTCAGTACAGCAATAAATCAACAGCCACTTTGGGTGTCATTTCTGGTTTATATTCCACTGTTGTTCTATCACTTTAATTCATGTCACTATCATCTTTTCATCTGGAACAGTTTTATATAATTTTCCAGTGGAGTTACCTGACAAATCCTATCAAATTAACAAGGTACATTAACAATATTGACTGACTACGGCTTCAGGAGTCGCAGGGCCGTAGAACAAAATTTTAAAACCGTGTCTCTCTGGTGATGATTTTTTTCCCCCCTCTCTCGCTGAGAAAGAAATGTGGGCAGGATCTATTCCACATAAGAGATATGCACATTTATTTTGCTCTGCTCTTTCTGACTTTTATAAATGTCAAAATAAGAAGCAGAAAGAGAGGGGACCAAAAAAAAAAACCCCACTTGCTCCCAACAACCATGGCGTAAGTAATTTTCCTCTTTCAGGGAACTGTAGAAATGCCCAGACCTTTATCAATTAATGACCAAATTGGAGGGGAGAGTGTAACTGGGTGGTCGTAATCTATTTTAAGTGAAATGTAATAAAACTGGTCTCCTGATACATTCTCGCCCTCCTGAAATCGTCTAGCCCTGAATTTCCAGAGTCCATTGGACTTATGACATCATGCCTAATTGAAATATGGTGCTCCTGAAATATGTCTAATGACAAATTCCAGCATTCGATTAATAAAAAAAATACCAATTGTTCTTCTTTTCCGAAGACCACTGAGTAAGGACCAGGGTTAAGTAACCGAACTGCCTCGCCTCCTCCGCGTAGTCAGCCCGGCGTCCCCTGCCTTTGTCTGGCCGTGCGGGGATCCCTTTATTCGTACCACACAGTAGAACCAAGGGACGTGCGCGGCACACCTGATCACTAGAATTTTGTTTGTATGTGTTTTCTCTTTTAATTTTAAATTTGCTCACTGACTGTGGTTATGGTGGGGGCGCTGTGTTTTTGTTGTTGCTTTAAAGATTTTATGTATTTTTAGAGACAGGGGGAAGGAGGGAGGAAGAGAAGGAGAGAAATAATCAATGTATTTGAGTTGCTTCCCACACGCCCCCACCTGGGGACCTGGCCCGCAACCCAGGCATGTGCCCTGACTGGGGATCCAACCAACGACCTTTGGGTGCGCAGGCCGGCACTCGGTCCACTGAGCCACACCAGCCAGGGCTGCTGCTGCTGTTTTAATTGAGCTGTTTCTTTCATCTGCTTTTTCTTCTGGCCTACTAAGTTTTCCTACATCGTATTGAAAAATTTCTAAGGATGATCCATAGAATGAAATATATTAACTCTGATTGTCTTTTCTGTTACAGTGTGTGCAGTTGATTGTTTTATTTCTTATACTGCTACTTCATTTTGCTCTTTTCACTTTGACCCTGACCTTTAAACTATGGCCTGAAAATTAATTACTTTCAAGATTCCATCTGGGGCCCACTCTAGAAGGCGTATTGAAGGTTTTTGTCTCACTTTGTGAACAGAAATCCTCAATTTTCAGCAGGAGAGAAAAAAGAGAGCATGTAGCCGGGGACCTGTGTGTCGGGCTGAGCATGCACTGCCCCGGGGACACTGGGACGGCAGCGCGGTGCCCCGGCACAGGCATCCAGGCCACCTCCCTGCCGGGCGCTACCTTTGTTCCCCGGGCACCTTTGCTCCCAGTCACTGTGCCGTGTGTCAGTCTTTCAGAGTCCCGAAAAGGAAGCCCGAACGCCAGCATGCGGCATCCTGCCGCAGAGTCCTGGTATAAAGTCTCGGCTGCACGCAGCTCACACCCACTGCCGTCTCCCCTCCGTGGAGAAGTGACCCCCCAGCCGGAAGCCAGGCCCCAGGACTTCAGCTCCGGAGGTTCTGTGTGAAGGACTCTTTGATCCTCCAGTGGCCTCCTTTAAATATAGCCTGGGTTATTCTTTAATGTCAGAGAAGGGAAGACAGATTTTGCCTATTTTTAGTTTGTAAGATTTTTCTAGATCAGAAACTCTTCGTTGGTAGCTTGGCTTTTTAGGCACAGGTGGCATTACAGATTTACCTGTCCGACACAGATCTTGCCCTAAAGCAGCGACAACAAAAAGACCTCTGACCATAATTGGCTTTTAAATGAACCTTATGTTAGAGTTTATTTAATTATAATATAACGGTACTGTAGGATTAACACAATGTAGGTAAACTCTATATTGTATCTCTGTTATGTCTAAGAGGTGTATTTCTTAATATTTTTCTGGTTGTTCACCCCCTGACCTCGCCCGCCCGGGAAACCAGACCGTGTGACTTCTGCGTGCCATTCGGAGCCTCCTTATGTCGCTGTTAAGCCACGGCGTTCCCCCGAGCCCTGAGAAAGAGCTGATGCTCATCCAATTTATGATTTACAAAGCAGGTCAAATGATTACACTGAAATCACTTACACCTTCCACTTCTTGTGGCTTCTTTTTTTGTCCTCCCCTCGGCCTTACAGGTATCTCTGGAGACAAAGTAGAGATAGACCCTGTTACGAATCAGAAAGCCAGCACTAAGTTTTGGATTAAGCAGAAACCCATCTCAATCGATTCTGACCTGCTCTGTGCCTGTGACCTTGCGGAAGAAAAAAGCCCCAGTGAGTAGTCCCTTTTATTTATGTCTCCTTTCTCTCTCCCCCCTCTCCCCTTCTGTGTGCTGGGTGCCAAGAGAATATATTACCACCGTGTCCTTTTTTCCTTGGGTCTGTTTAATTCATTACCAGAAATTTCTTTTAATCAAAGGGGATTGTATTATGGTGCCCAGAGTCTGACATGGGGCCCCGTCCTGCTCAGTCTTGATGGCAGCAGGGAACCTCACAGCTCCTGACCCCAGCAGCCTCCCCAGGGGTCGGGGTGGGGGAGGGGCGGAGTGCTGCTGAGAATTTGCAGCCACCAGAGCCCTCACTTCACTCTGAGCTCCCTTCCTCCTCCCTCTTGTGGGGCTCGGCCAGTGAGAGGCCAGTGAGACCCGGACCTGCCTTCCTTCCATGCCAGACCAAGGGACGCCGGGGCGGGGGTGGTTCCCGTGTGGGCCGAAAACTAGATTTAGACATGCATCCCGCCGGAAGTGTCACCACCCTCCGGATTACTGGCAGTTGTTCGACCTGCCAGCTCGTAATCAAACTCCTGCCTGGTCCTGCAGAGGAGACCCCTGCAGATTGGCAGTCCTCTGCTTCAGTTATGAAAGTAGACACCGTCTGGTCGTATATTTTGGCATATTACATTTTTGCAGTTAAGTAATGGAGTGTAGTGGTTAGATCGATCATTTTTAGGACTTCAGTCACATCGAGGGAGAGGAAGGACACGGATCACACTGAAATCCCTCCGTGGAAGAAGAAAGTTTGAGCTGTATAAGGACCCGTTAGTCAACTAGAGAGGGCCGTGGGGCGGTGGTTCTCAGGGTTGGGTTCCTGTCAGCACTGCCTGCGGAGTTCATTGAACGTGCAGCTGCCCACGGCCCGGCCCAGTAGATTCTGATCTGGTAACTTGGAGTCCAACTTGAACATCTAACTTTTCTTAATCTGTTTTTTTTCCATTGTCCACTAATCGAGAACAAATGTTACAAGGAATGATAAAAGGTGTAAAGGCCAGCACGTGTTGAGAATATGGTTTAAGTTTTTGCGATCACATTGACTGAACGGGGCCTAAAGCAGCACAGAGCCCCAGAAGGAGGCCTACAGACTGGGCACAGGCCACACTGGCAAGGAGGGAGAGCTTGGAGATACAGGGGGAAAGAGGAAGGCCAAGTCCACCCACCTTCCCACCACTCCGGTCAGCCCAGTGAGGCCTCTGCTCTGCGAGGGCAGCCGGAAGGGGCTGGTGAGACTCCTGCCCGCTGCCCTGGGCCCCTGGCCCCAAGGCTGCCCAACTCCCTCGCCTTGAGATGAACACCTTCTTCCTAATCTCTCTCGCTCCAGCTTGTTGGTCAATAAAGATGTCATTGTTCTAGCATCCTTCTTCCCAAGAACTCAGGATGCATTGAAAAGTAACATCTTACAAATTCTCCAAGTGTCTGAGAAACGGAAGACAGCCACATACACGTTGGATACAGGGAGAAGCTGGAGTGGGAAGGGTAGGGAAAGAACCAGAAGCAGTACTCAGGTTTCCCGTGCACTCACCCCCACTCACTGTGCCAAGGAAGGCTGTGATTCGGGCCCTGGAAGGTGTGGGGAGTGAAGGAATGATGCACTACCACCACCACCCAGGGGTCATTCAGTCACGAAGTGGAGACGTCTCCATGAGTGAGGCCAGGTTCCAAGCATGGAGCTCCGGAGCGGACGTGGGCCCCACCATTTCAGACCTACCGGGTGGTTCTGTGTGAAACCTCACCGCAGGTCTTACAGAGGTCTCCCCCTCTCGTACTCTGGTCCAGAGACCCGGGACTTGTGATGCTTTCCTGGACAGAGAAGCACACTGCCGCAGGAAAGCCCTGCCTCAGCCCCTGGCGCCTGCCAGTGTGCCTTCCAAACCATCTTCCTCAGAGCTCCAGGCTCTCAGGGCCCTCATGGGCGTGTGTCCGTGCACATGTGCACGGTGGGGGGCACAGTGGGGCATTTAAGCCTCCCCTCCAACCAAAGAAGCTTTACTTTCTTCTGGTTGGGGATTCTGCGTTCAAAAAGTCAACTGATAAAAAACGATTTTTGAATCATCTTTTATTTTTCATTTACAGTTGACACACAGTATTGGTTTCAGGTGTACACCCCAGTGATTAGACATTATATAACTTACTAAGTGTGATCATCCTGGTAAATCGTGTACCCTCTGACACCAGACACAGTTATTAGAATGTTATTGACTATATTCCCTGTGCCATAGTTCTTAATCTGTTCGCCTTTCTCACCCACACCCCTAACCTCCCTCCCATCTGGCAGCCGTCAAAATGCTCTGTATCTGCAAGTCTGTTTCTGTTCTGCTTGTTTCTTTATTTTGGGTTTTAGATTCAGTTGCTGATAGATATGTATTTATTGCCATCTTATTACTCATATTTTTTATCTTTTTGTTTCCTTTCTTCTTAAAGAAGACCCTTTAACATTCCATGTAATACTGGCTTGGTGGTGATGAACTCCTGTAGCTTTTTCTTGTCCGGGAAGCTCTTCATCTGTCCTTTGATTCTAAACAATAGCTTTGCTGGGTAGAGTCATCTTGGCTGGAGGTCCTTCCTTTTCATCACTTTGAATATTTTTTGCCGGTCCCTTCTAGCCTGCAAAGTTTCTGCTGAGAAATTCACTGACAGTGTTACGGGAACTCACTTGTAGGTAACCACCTGCTTTTCTCTTGCTGCCTTTAAGATTCTCTTTTTGTCTTTAACCTTTTCCAATTTAGTTATGATTTGTCTTGGTGTGGGCCTCTTTGGGTTCTTCTTGTTTGGGACTCTCTGGCTTCCTGGACTTGCCTATCTATTTTCTTCAACAGATTAGGGTAGTTTTCTGTCATTTTCTTTTTCAAATAGGTTTTCAGTCTGTTGCTCTCTTCTCCTTCTGGCACTCCCACGATGTGAACATTGGTGCACTTAAAGTTGTCCCAGAGGCTCCTTACACTATCTTCATTTTTGGGGACTTTTTTCTTTGTGCTGTTCTGATTGGGTTGGGGTTTATTGTTGTTGTTTGTTTGTTTGTTTGCTTGCTTGCTTCCTTATATTCCAAATCACTAAACAAATTCTTGAGAGTTACAGGCTTACAGAATGAAATTCAGACTCCTCAACATAGCCTTTACAGACACTGACCACCCCAGGCTCATAGCCCACAACCTCCCTTTCTGAACTTGGCTGCAGTCACTGTGAACTGCTTGGATACAACATGCCGCAAATTCTGTGCTTCTGCCTGGAATACACCTTCACCCTGGTCGTCTAACTTATGGACACCTCCATTTTCCTGTGCCCAGTCACCCCTTTTTCAAGATCCAGCTCGTGTGTCAAGCCCCCCTCTGTAACGTTGCCCCCAGGAGTTTGCACACAGTGCCGTATTTATCTGTTTGGGGTTTGCCCCTCGCCCCTACGCCCTCTCCATGCCGAACTGATCAGCCAAGGACCTGGTTTCTGTAGCACAGTGCTGCCTCGAAATTGAGCCTAATGAAGCAGCATTTAGAAACCCGAAGTTACTCAGCATAATTTATGTTGTAAAGTGCCCAAACAAAGATGTATTAAATGAATCAGCTTGATGCTGGGTTTTTTTTTTTTATGATTTCCAGTATCTTCATCAAATTAATTCAGTGAGTTAATCTATAAAAAGTTCATCTTCAAGACCATCATCAGACCACAGAATTAATCTCCTGAGCTGCTGCTTTTTTTTTTTTTAAGGATTAATGGTAACCTTTTTATCTTTTGTGTCTGTTGAACCTTAGAAAAAAGTTATTTTAACAGCACTAAAAGAAATGAAGGTCACTATATTTCATAAGTTTAGCCTGTGATTTTTATCAGCATAGTGATGTATGTTTGTAGCTGTGTTTACATCAAAAATTATTCTTGGGGCCTTCTTGAATGAATTATGGCAAAGAGAGAGAACCTAGAAGTAGATAAGGTTTTTGATTTCTGCAATATATTTCCTTTTTCATGTTTTTATCTCTCGTAACACAAGTGTCTTGCTGAAGACTGGAACCTGTGACCAGCGAGAATAATTTAGCTGCAAAAACACAGCAAACGTTTATTAAACAGCCTTCTCTACAGAAGGCGTTAAGTGTTGGGAGGGTAATGAAGTTGTTCCCGGCTTACTTGCGACGTGTTTGTCAGAATTTTGAACAAAAAAAGAAATGGTTTTTAAAACCTTCGAATATGGCCAGTTTGCAGTGTTTATTGAGAAAGCTGCTGTCAGACCATTAATTTGGTCGTCATCAGGAACACACACAACTCGAGTTTAATTGATGCCGTATCCAGAAAGCACGCGAGCGGCTGACTTGGCAGTGGGACCGCGCAGTTACCCGTGCTGCGGAGTCAGAGCGACCCAGGCTCCGGAGCCAGGCTCCATAACTAGCAGGTCCGGGGCTCTTTCCTTCCCCAGCGTCTCCCTCGTAGGCCATGCTCTCAGGGGGAAGATTTATTGCCCTGGCCCTGTGAGTGTTTAAGAATCTGGAACTTAATGACTAAATAGATGCACGCCTTTAAAAAAAACTGGACATATAAATATGGACTCTTACAAGAGTTAGTGGAGAAAATCCGGGTATCAGAGGCCCTGAGAAGGTCAGAATAAATTCCGCCTTTCTAGATTTTTTTCTTAAAAGGCATACGCTGCCATTATTATTCAAATCAGTGATTTCTCAGTCTGGTTTTGCCACTCCTTAGGATATCTTTTGCTATTTTGAAGGATGTCACAAACCTCTAAAAGATGAATTAATTTTAATTCATTGTAACTGAACAAAGATGTTTATGGCACATACCAGAGGGAAATGTTTCCGTATCAGAAACGACGTGGTTAAATGGTCATAGAGAAATAACTCTCCATCATTACACAGGTCTAGACACAGGCTTTGAATGCGGTGGCCTCCCTTTTTAAGTGCTAGCCTCGAGTTCCAAGACTGAAACAAAGGCGAGGACTTTTCTGTGAAACTGGCGCCCATCAGAGACGCTCGGCTTTAAATAAAGTACCAGACCCAGCCCCGCCAGGTCTGGTTTTGTCGTAAGAAGTCTGTGCAGGTTTAGGGTCTTTGAAGGAAGCAGCCTATCATTAAGAAATCAGATTTAAACCTTAATAAAGTAGCTGTCGTCTTTATAGCTGAAAAAAGCTCTGTATCTCAATTAAGTATAGATAATATAAAATCTTAAGGAAGCAGCATAATAGAGGTAACCTGATTACATTCTCTTGCAATAGTATAATTTAAAGGAAATCTGATTTTGTTGATGCTGGTTATGTTGGTGGGGGATTGTTTGGGTTTTCTGTTTGTCTTTTGTTTGTTTGTTTTTGTCCAAAACACTGTTCGGACCCAGGACAGGGACTTGGGCTATGAGTTAACCCCCATCGTTCAGCCCTCCTCGTGAATAGCACCCACCGAACATTCGCAGTGGGAGTCCGTTCAGGTTGTGAGTTAAATTAGCTGGGCTTATTGGAGACCTCCCGCTTAAATGAATCTTTCTTTTCATAAGTACTTGACAAGATCTGTAAAGTAGTGTATTTAATTTACTAATTAAATTAAAGCTCCTGAATAATGATTTGTCCACATTGATTTAGCTTAAACGGGGAAGATCGGCATTGTTGCGATCTTCGGGAACCTTAATGGCCGCGCCAGAGAGACACAAAGGCCTCTTGTGTTTTATAGGTCAGAAGTACATAGGTAAGCCCGGGCTGTAATTGAATTGCCTGCACTGCACCCTGCAGTTGCAGATTTCCTGCGCCTTCCCATTCCATTGTTGCGCTGGGGCTTAAGAGAATGTTAACGCGGTAATAGGCACAGGGCCTTCCCCATTATACGTCTGGCTATCGAGCGGTTCTGCATGACTAGTTAAAGAAGATGGCAAGAAGATTAATGAAAGCAAGGCTAATACAGAAGGGGGTACTTTTGCAAGACTTCTGCTGAGGAGATATTAGAGCTGAACCAGAGCTTGGCTTTTTCTTTATCCTGTGACCTTTGAACCTGCCTTACTGTTGAGAGCTGCCAGGGAAGTCGACATTTTGATTGATGTTGGTACACGAGTCAGTCTTTCCCATTGAATTCCACATCTGCACGAAAATAGCTTTTCCAGCAGAATTCATACTGGCTAGAAGTGATAGCCAAATTGATGGCTGAAATGCTTTTATGTAGTTTTCATTTAAACCTAAAGCTATTTGATGTTTTAATTCAGTTTCCAGTTTTCATAGATTATAAGCATTCACTTATATGTCCTTAATGGGTTCGTCAGCTCGTCGAGAAAAGCCAGTATTCGGAGTGTTCAGAGGTTTGCGAACAGAGCTGCGAGGGGGCTTTAAGGGGGAGTAAAAGCACTCGTCAAACAACCCCTTCGGCATTCTTAAAGAGAAGAAAAATCAGACTGCCGAGAGCCCAGGCAAACCGACTTCAAGGTTTTTGTAAATAAAGCAAAGCGTCTGTTTCTGGACAACTGTAGACGAGGAACTCTGAAATCTCACCTGTATCCCCGACCTGAGCCCCAGCTCAGAAGTTCCCTTGATCTACCCAGATGCTGGGTTCCCTAACCTTGACCTTGGGACACTGGCATTCCATCTGAAAGAGATTGTCATGGTCTGCTTGTGAGACAGCCCTGTGTCCTCACTAATTCCATTACCTTGTTTGTGGAGCTGCGGGCCCTCAGTGTGTGTGCCTGTGTATGCATCCTCTGCCCCTCTCCCGGCAAAGAGTGGCAGAGGGACTCGGGTTTTGTGACTGAAGTTGACTTGGGTACACCCCAGCCCAGGCATCGAATTTTTTGACCATCCAATTTCTCTCCTCCCTGCTTGACAAGGGTAGTTCTACCAGGGAGAACACACACGTGCACACACTGATGTGACAGGTGTTCCAGGTCCTGAAAGGGGAGGTGCCCAGGAATGTATTCTCGAAGTGTTCGTGAAAATGTGTGAGAGGGAAATGAGGGCGATGGCAGCCACCGCGGGGTGAAAGAGCTACACCAGCGGTGGGTGGCCACGGCCATGTCGTCAGACTGTGGACCCAGGAAGCAGGGCACTTGCATTTATGCTCACAGGGACCTGTAGCCCAGAGGGGCGCAGCCCATCCTCGGGGACTGTCGCTTCCCAGGACATCCAGACACTTCTAACCCTAGGTGGGCAAGCTCTGTCGCGTCTTTATGCCCTGACAAGGACTTACTGCATAGGTTCCAGATCAAATACGGTAAGTACTGCCCGACTACAGAGCACAGCGGACTCTAACATATTAAATGCCCCAGTTATTGAATTGCCTTTTCATAAGAGTACTCTGGAGCACAATCAGGAGCAGGCAGTGCCTCATCCTTTTAACAGATATGTTTCCTAGCCCTATTAAAAGGGGTCTTCATCTATCCTGTCAAAGAGAGTCTGCTGGGGTTTTTTAGTTTAATTACACTATCCAATTAAAACTCCTTGCTGCATTTGGATGCGCCTCTCCTTGGGCCTGAGTGGATATGACATTTACAAGGCTCGCCTTTCAAGCAGACAATAGTGTGATTGATGAGGTGCACGTTCAGTGAAGGAGGCGAGTGCCTGTGGAAGTGCTGCTTAGTGCATTTTGATTTATTTATCATCTTCTTCCAAAACAAGGGAGCTGCCGGGAGATGGGTTTAGGCAACCGGGGGGACCACCTCAGTTTTTCCAAGTGTGTGGGAGGGAGAGACCCTCAGCGCGCCACCGGATAGCGGTGAGAAACACCACAAACATGGGGCCACCTTGTGTCGGCCGATGCCAGCCTGCGTGCTTAAGTGTTTTGACTCAGTCGGGTTGCCAGTGACCTCCAGCTGCAGTCTGCTGTTAAACAGCCTATCTCTGTGTTTCCAGGAGCATTTCTCTGGGGCTAGATACCGTTGGCCAGGCCCCTGAAAACTTAGCCTGTGGGGGCCAGCCCTGCATGTGTCCCATTGACCTGGGACCTGGTCACTAACTGGTGGCACCTGACGTTTGCACCAGGCGTGCCTCTTTGTGCTCCCAGCAGCTTCCTCCAGCAGTCCGGCAGCTTCTGTCCAGGGGCTGCGGTCAGTGCTCGACAACCCTCTAACTCTGCCTGGGCGCTCTGAGCACTTGAAAGTTGCTTCTGGAATTTGGAATCGGCCATGAGCAAGTGAGGCTCTTCAACAAAGAAATACGGAGGGACAGTGGAGAACTTTTCAAGGTTATAGCGAGAAGATGAACCAGCCTCTTATTCTTAACCTATCATTGCTGTCTACCCTCAGCATGTGACAGGTGGGGCCAGTGTGTTTGTCTCCGTAGTTCCTGGAAAAGAGGTGTTTCGGTAGTGCATGGCGTCTTCGGAAGGGTCAACACGCTGAATGGAGAAGGCAGGAGACTCTTCGCTGAGCCCCATCCAGAGGATAAGAACATGGCACCTCTTGTGTTCATTGTCAGGCTCTACGGCTGCTCCTGGGGGCATGTTCTCTGACTGTGAAACATGTAAGAAGGTGTTTGTGATCAAAATTGGCTAGTGGGTTTTCTTACATTTCCTGTAGACTTTCTTCATTTTTCCATAGGACTTACTAATAAACAAGAAAGAATTTACTTGCCTTGCACAAAATATTGGTATTTGTTAGAGCAGAAAACATTTGGAGGGTACCAACTCTTTTTTCCCCCCTCAGAGAAGCATTCTTTTTGCTATTAAGTTGTCCCTTCACTGTTGACCTGGACCTATGGACCCATAATAACAAAACAGTTATCCAGGGATAATGAAAAATGTGATGCATTTGCATTTTTCTAGATTTACATCACCATTTCCTCAAATTCTTTCTCTTGATTTTAGCATCAGAAGAGATCCTAGTTGAGAAGAGGATAAGGGTAGGGGCTGTTTTCCACTGAAAAACTCTGTATGAAAGATTTCTCAGCTGGATAAATGATGGGGAAAAGCTGTTTCCCTTGCCTCCTGCCAAGCTCCAAATTGTGTTTTCATAATAAATAAATGGAGTGCTTAGATTTTAAGTTATTCTTATAGACATGGAAAAAGTAAGCCATCCTTTCATTAAAATCAAAGTGTGTATTGCTTACAAGACTCCCATAGGCTACTTCCAGGACAGGGTAACTGCTAACAGATTAGCCCTGCTATCATAAATGACTGGCAAGCTGCACAGGATAAAAGAAACTGTTTTCGAACCCTGGCAAACAGGCAGTACAAGACTATGAGCCCTGAGAGAAAGGAAACAAATGAGGTGAGACCTACTATCACTTCAGCTTTCTTCCAGGGCTTCCCAGGGAGAGTGCAGCCGTCTCAGTGAGCGGGGAGGCAGAGACCAGAGCCGGAGGAGGCTGCAGCTGCTGAAATTTGCACAGTCAAGTTTGTGGAGGAGGGGCCCGCACCGAGAAGGAGCTGCAGAAAGAGGCCCTTGAACCTGTTGCTGTGAACTGAATTCTGCATGCCCAGGGCGGGGCCTCACGAGGCCAGTCAGAGAGCAGCTGCTCGGGCACGCTGAAATTGAGTTCTGGCCAACCAGAGGGGCGCATCCAGAGCATTTAGTAGTGACCCCAGAAAGGCTGCATCTCAGGAACATGGCTAAATTGGCGCTGTATTAAAGACTGCTCTAATCTTGGCCTAGTAAAGCTGTAGAAAGAGCAGACTGGCCCAGAAGTAAATTAACTACCTGACAGAACAAAGCTCAATATTCTTTAAAGGAAGGCAACACAATACAGACACCACACAATGTAATGTTTATAGTGTCCAGCATCCAATCAGAAATTACTACACATGCAAAGAAGCGGGAAGATGTGTCCTATAACCAGGAAAAACATCATCAGTAGAAACAGAGCCAGACACGGCACAGGTGATAGAATTAGCAGATAAGTACACCAAGTCTTCAATTAGTGTTGTCAGCAGGCTCTCGGAAACTGCAGCTTTAAGCAGAATGGTACATAACGAAAGCAGTTTTACCGTGGGCTAATTGATATAAACAAGCATTGTTACTACAGCATATTTCTGGTCACAGAAATATCAGCAAACTTCTCAATAAAGACCCAAAACACTTCTAATACTAAACATTGAAGTAATTGTGAACTATACATACATTTAAGAAAGATTAACAAAAACAGGTAAGATAATTATTTCCCAGTCCATTTATTCCAGTCCACTCTCAAAGGTGGCCAGAACCTGTCCTGGCAACTCAGGGCTCAAGGCGGAATCCAGCCCTGGACAGGACGCCCTCCCGCTGCAGGGCTCACTCACGTGCCCACACCCAGACAGTTAGACACCCAGGAGACCTGTGCGCACACCTTTCACATGCGGGGGCGAAGCAGAGGACCTGGAAAAGCCGGTGCGAGCATAGGGAGAACATGCAAACTCCACACAGACAGGGGCCTCCGCCAGGAATCAATTTTGTGTCTCATTAGCATTAATGAAAGAGTGTTGAGCAAAATGCTATTATTCAATGACTTGATGTACTTTAAAATAGCTATTATAAATATGTTCAAAGATTTAAAGGAAAACAACTCAAAAAGAAAAATGGAAACCATTAAAAAAAGAATCAAATGAAAATTCTAGAGCGGAGAAATACAATACCTGAATCAAATAATTCAGTGTTGGGAACAGATTAGGAATATTAGTTAAAAAGATCTGTGTGTTTTCTCTTGTTGCATAATAAATTACCCCAAAACTCGGTGCCTTAAAACAACAACAACATTTGTTATCTCCCAGTTCTGTGGTCAGGAATGCAGCACAGCTTAGCTGGACACCCTCACTCAGGGTCTCCCACAAGACTGCAGTCGAGGTGCCGCCCAGGGCAGGACCTGCCTCCAAGCCCACTGGGTGGCTCCTGGCAGCGTTTACTTCCTCGTGGGCACCCTTAGCTCCTGGCCACCTGGGCCTTTCTGTAGGGAAGCTCATCAGGTGGCGAACAGCTGGCTTCATCAGAGTAGCCAAGAGCAAGAGGGTACCGGCAAGGAAGAAGTCACAGTTGTTTGTAACCTCGTCTCAGAAGTAACATCCCAACAGTTTGGCTGTGTTTTATTCATGAGAAGTAAGTCTCTAACCCTTCCACAAAGAATGTCTGGTTCCCTGTCTTGGGCCATGTAAGAATTGGAGGCAAAGAGAGGTCGACTTGGAGAAGTCTGGGGCCAGTTGTTCCTTGCAGGCTGAGGATCAGCTGTCCTGCCTAGGAGAAAAAGAAAGAAGTCTCTAGGTCTTACCCAGAAAAAGGTTACTCAAGGGTGTGAAAAGCAGGAGGTGGGGTCACTGGAAGTCATTTTAGAATGTGCCTACACAGTCAGTGAACTTGAAGACAGGACATAGAAACTGTTCAGACTGAAGCACACAGAGAAAAAATGGATGAAAAGAACAGACACTATAGAATAGTATCAGTTGTTCTAACATATATATAACTGACTTCTCGGGGCTGGAAGAGAAAGCTTCCGAATTTGATTAAAAATACTAATTCACTAATCTTGGAAGCCAAGTGAAGGCTAAACAGGATACATATAGAGAAAACCACATCAAGGTGCATTGTAATCAACTTGCTGAAAACCAAGGATAAAGAGAGAAATCTTGAAAGTGGCAGGAGAAGCCAAGGTAAGAATGATTGCTGACTTCTCATCAGAAATGATGCAACCCAGAAGACAATGGAGTGACATCTCTAACGTGCTAAAAGAAAACCTGTCAGCCCAGAATTCTGTACTCAGTGAAGACATCCTTCAGAAACGAAGACGAAATAAAGACATTGCCAGACATTGAAAAATAAAAGAATTTGTTGCTATTAAACCTTCACTATAAGAAATGTTCAAGGCTACAGGGGGGAAAATACCAGATAGAAATGTGGATCTACAAAAAGAAATGAAGAACACTCAAAATGTCACCACTAGCAACTGTGTGGAATGAACCAAGAAGAAGGGAATAAGCAAGAGAGACCCCTTACTGGGGACCAGCAAACTGGGGCCCTCAGGTTCAGGCCAGCCCGCCTCCTGCTTTTGTATGGCCTGTGAGCTAAGAACTGTTTTTACAGGTGAACGCTTGCCATTGGCTTGGCGATCGAGGACACCAATTTTGAATTTCATTTAAGTGAAATATTATCTCCCCCCACCAAAAAAAAATCTATCTTTCTCATTAGTAGACCTGTATTTCCCCCACCAAAAAAAATGCATTTGACTACTACATTTTTAATTTTGTCAATTAAAAATGTGGAAAATTTCCCCCCTAGCTATATAAGTATCTGTAAAATATTTTAAATTTTGCCTCTTGGCTTGCAAAGCCTAAAATATTTCTGTTGGGTCCCTTATCCAGGAAAAGTGCGCTTGTCTTAGAGAACGGAGGGAAAAGACAAAGAGGCTGCCGCAGGCCAGGCAGCGCCCCGAGGGCCCTGTGCGCACTGCCAGGCTCTCCCAGCAGCTCCGTGGGGTGTATATGCACGTGTCCTAGAGTTGCAGGGCGGTTGGTTCTCTCCCAGCACCGACTCCATGAGGCTGGCACTAGTCCCATGTTATAAAGGGGAAGCTGGGGCTCAGAGAAGTTAGGTGACTCGTCCAGAGTTACATAGAGATGATGGCAGAGCTTTTCATTTGTCTCTCCGCCCCTGGCATGAGGCCAAGGCCCTTAAACTGCTTCTTTTGATGGAAGAGTATCCCCATCCCTGACTCAGAGTCTACAAAGGCTTTTAACAAATGTCAGCCGTGCCTGGTTATCTGGTTTCTCTTCCTAAAGGATATTAAATGCAGAAAATGGGAACAGAGGCGGGAGAATGATAGAACTTAATAAAGGCAGTGGGACGTGAAAACTGACAGAAGTTGACCAAAGATGAAAGAAAACAAAGCAAAGACTATGAAAAGGAGGTCTAAGAACTCAGTAGGCACGGTAGTGTGGCCGAGTGCAACTATTTTGTGGCAGCAACAGGAAACCACGACACACTCGTGCTGCGCACGGGAGCAGAGGCCTCGTCCCTGGGAAGGCACTTGTGTGAGTGTCAGAGTCGCAAGCCGAACCAGCCCTTCACCTCATGGGCCACCGCTTCTGCTCGGGAGGACAGGTGACAAGCTGCGGTGGCTGAAAATGAAGGAAGCGAGCCTATCGCTTCAAGAAAAACAAGTGATCATATTTGATCCCAGTGGTGAAATTCAAGCTTTTGGGTGACAGACTTTTGGGGAACTTGTATCCAGCACTGCGAGATTGGCTTCTCCTGGCGTACTTTTCTGATGAGATCAGTCGTGATATTAATGACCGTGATTTTTTTTTTTCATATCATGTAATGAAATGTGCGAACATTTGGAAGACCTGCACAACTCAGTGAACCAGCGTTTCCCAGACTGCTACACGGCGTGGCAAAACCGTGTGAGCATACAAGGTGCATTTAAAGTGCAAGACAGACCGATGGGTTTTACTGTAGATACAATACGTTTATGAATGTGGTTTTAGATCCCACATTACAAGTAATCTTTAGGAAACAAACCATTTATCAAGCTCAGTGTGGCGTCAAAGAGGGATGTTTGCAAAGAAGAGTTGAAAATGTACCTCCCTTTTCCAAACCGTCTCTCTGAGGCTGGCATTTCTTCATAATGCTCCAGCCAAACCACTGTATCACAGCAGGTCAGATACAGAAGCACATAGGATAGCCCGGCTGTTTTCGGTTAAGCCAAATATTACAGAGATCTCAAACATATAAAATAATGCCACCCTTCTCATAAAACTTCGGGGAAATATAAGGTTTTTCCATTAAAAAATCTTTCATGTTAACTTATATGGATTTATTAGCTTTAGTGAATTAATAACTATTTTTAAAAGTTCTCAGTATTAAGCCAAGAAGGCCCTAGACCAAGGTGGGCTGTAGGCCCCATCGGGAAGCCCCCACCCTGGCCGCTCAGTGCCAGCCGCCCAGGGCTGGCAGGTCATGTTCTCAGGGAGCCTCCTTCCAAAGAGCCACCTCCGTCCTGTTTGCAGTGCGAACCCGAGAGCGCGTCTGTCAGCAGGAGGGTGTCCGTTGCTGTCCCTCTTTGCCTGAGCTGTCCCGTCTTGTGGGGACAGCAGCTTCAGAACGGCCGCTCCGCTGGGTTGACCAGGGGAGCCTGTTTTTTCAGCGCAAGCTCTTGTTTAAGAGGGTAACTTAGAGTACAGACGCTGAGAGGTCTCCACTTCTGACATTTGTGCTGCTAATTAGTTTCCTCTGTGTTACATTCCGTCTTCTGTGTTTCACTTTGGGGAAAAAATGTGAGTGTGAATGCATTGTTACGTATCCCGACTGCTGTGTCGGCATTCAGAGCAGGCACGCAGTATCGGTGTCTGCCTTGGGCGGCTGACCAGGCGCCGGTGCTGCCTTTGAGACCCTGTCGAGTTGCATCCGCTCTGACAGCGCTGTGAAACGGGTGTGCCCAAAGGAGGCCCGGGTGAAAACAAAACCTTCAAAACAATGGTTTTACCTCCAAATATCAGCTCCCTCGCAGCTGTGAGAGTGATCACCTGCACCCACTGAGCCCCTGCTGTGTCCCAGCGCTGCGTGAGGCCCCCAGAGGTGCTGCCCCCTCCCTGAGCACCCGGCCAGCCCGGCCCGTGCAGGGCCCGCACTGAGCTCGGACCCGGCCAGGCTGGGGTCGCAGCCCGACCGGCCGTGGGCTCCTGCTGTCCCTGCAGGCACCCCAGGCTCTTGTGCCTTAACTTCCCAGCGAAGCGAGCAAAATCATTGGAACTGATTGGAATAACAGACCTAGCATTTCCTCTTAAATCATACTGGTATTTAATTCTTTTTCTCGGATGACATGTTTACAGAGACAGTTTGCCCCTGTGGCTCACCCTCCCTGTGAAAACTGCTGATGTTCTTTGAATTCAAGGGTGACCTGCCCACCTCTGATTCCCTCCGACCCCCAGGACCAGTGCCCTGTGGGCTGCAGCTGAGGGGTCGTTTGAGCCTCGTTCTGGTGCCTGAGGTGAGCCGTCAGGTGCCTGAGGCTAATGCGGGGTTTGGTAACGAGACTTTTCTTGTTCTGTGTTCTTACCCTGTTCAGCGGGCACGGAGATGCCGTGAGTCCTTCTTCCCAGACACCCGTGGTGCACCGCATAGTGTCAGTTACTCGTGTTTACTGGTAGATTTGTTTCCAGCAAGAGGTCAGTTAACTTGTTACACTTTCTTGTATAGGTTTGGGATCAGGTGAAATTATGCAGGTGTGAACTCTGCTTATTAGCGGATATTCTGCTGTGAAAGAGTCCCCAGGCCCTGCCAGGGTTCCCTTCTTCACCGTTCTCAGTCAGCCCCCTTCTCGGCATCCTTTCTGCTGCTGTTCAGGTCAAAACGCACCCAGTGCACTCCTACCTGGGTGACCGTGGCACGGGGGTCCCTGCCTCCGGGCCCTGGGGAGCCAGGGCGAACACCCAAAAGTACAGTATGACCGTTCACGTCACTGCCCGGCTCACAGCCAACCCACGGGTGGCCTCCTCAGCCCGCAGGTCTGGCAGTCCCATCCCTTTGTGCCTGCCCGTGTCACCCGGCCACCCGCTCACTGTACCTGACCCTGTCTGCCGCATGTGTCCCCACGCCACCCTGACCCTGTTGCATCCTCCCCCTCCCCCACCGCAACCCAGCTGACTGCCCTTCTGTCCACCAGCAGCACAGGGGTCCCCGGAGCGCACCGCCCCGTGTGCGGCGAAATGAGGCTGTTCACATGCCAGATGCAGGGCGTCCAACAACCCTCGGGCCGCACTCGGCCCAGGACGGCCTTGAATGCTGCCCGACGCAAAACCATGAATTTACTTAAAACCTTTTTTTTCTCATTGGTTTTTGTTAGTATTTGTGTATTGAATGTGTGGTCCACAGCTCTTCTTCCAGTGTGGCCCAGAGACGCCAAGAGGCTGGGCACCCCTGCCAGTGGAGCTTTCTCTGGAAATGCCCCCACGGAGCAGGCAGGGTGTCTGCCCTGGCCAGCCCGCCGCACCGCAGCCCGGTCACTGCCCACATCTGTGGCCCCGCGGCAGCACGGAAGGGCCGCTTCGCTGCCGTTCAGTTCAGGTGCTCCGCCTGACACTCTGTGCGCCCTCAGTGACGGGGCCACTTCCACCGGGAAGGACAGATAAGCCAGAGGCTGCGGAGGGATGGGGGGGGCTGCAACTCTCTCTTGTTCCTGCCCACTTCCCTTCCCCCAGGGGGCTCCGGGATGGGCCCTAGGGACAGGCAAAGGGCGCACACAGCCCCTCACACAGCAGGACACAGAAGGTGGCATGTTTGGGGCCCCCAGCCTACGTGTGCAGACTTTCGGGAGACTTGACTCAGGGTGATTCCTGCCCAGTTGTTCGCGTGACTGTCGTGCGGACCACGGGCCTCCCCCTGGGCCCGCAGTCGGCCCACTCCACTCCGTGCGGACGTGTCGAGGCCCCTTCCGAGGCTCCCAGGCCCGGGCGGGCGGGCTGCACACCACACGCACCACGCGCAGGCTGAGCTCTGACCGCAGAGCCCAGGAAGGGTTTTTCATGGAGTCTCATTGTTCAGGCGAAACATGCTCTTGAGCGTCTTGAGGTTTCGGTTTGTCAGTGACGAGTGGGAGCAGGTGGCAGAGACAGTCCAGGAGATCGCTTATCAGAGTGGTCAGTGAACCCCGAAGCTCCCGGGCCGCAGGCCTCCCCGAGACCTTCTGGTCCTCCTTAGCCCCAGGCCCCGGAGTCTGTGTCTGTCACGGCCAGGTGTCCGCAGTCAGGCCTCCTGGAGGGGCGTCTCCGTTTGTCCTTCACGGCCCCGCGACCTTCACGGATGGCTCTGCCTGCTCGCAGCGTGGCTGGCAGAGCCGCCCGCACGGTCCTGCCTGGCATGGAGTCTCCAGGGCTCCTGCACGGAGAGGCGCCCTGCGAAGGGAGGGGCCCGCACGCACACGCACACGCGTGCAGATGCGCCCGTGTGGGAGGCCCGCTGTCCCGTCCGAAACGGGCAGTTTGTGTGCTCACACAGCCACTCGCGTCCGGCTGAGGATTCTGACAGTTCAGTGCCACGATTTAGAACCAGGCTAGACTTGTCAAGGGACTGAAAGTGAGGTCTTTCAGAAATTATTAGCTAATTTTTTCAATATGGAATTTATAGTCACAATTAGCATAACATAATGATGTTTCCAGGATAAAATCCCAGCAGCTCAACTTTTCTGGCCACAGACGTACAACATATATCAGTTTATTTTCGGAGATCTGAAGAATTACCTACTGTAAATAAAGTTCCCGAGAAGATTTCTCCGGGAAGGAGGTGAACTTACAGTAATGTGGGTGATGTGTTGTTAATTAACGGCCGCGACCGGCCGGCGCTTCCGATGGAAGGCCGAGGGTGCGGAGGCCTCACGGGAAGGACGGGCCGAGCGTTAATCTTACGAGTGCTGGGGTCTGGTCCTTCCCAGGCCTCTGCAGGGGAGATGTTTTGAAGTAGCCTAAGGGGGGAAAGGGCTCTCGAACTAAGAATGAGGGGCCCCCGGGGTCTCCCAGAGCCCAAGGACAGCGTGTGCTCATGGGACAAAGGCAGCTCACACGGGACCCAGCCAGCTGGTGTCTCTGTCGCAGTGTAGAGGAGGGATCCAACTGGGTCTGCTTTGTGAGGCGCCAGCTTTCCGTGGCAGTCTTCAAAGCAGCCCTCTTCCCCACCCCCCAGCCCCCAATCTTTCCCACCTTCCCTGGTAGAGGGACCAGAGGCCTGGGGAGCAGCTTCCTTGCTGGCCAGGGCTCCCCCTCCCAGCAGGAGCTGGGGCCAAGGAGGAGGCTCATAGCATTACTGTCTGCCTTTCTCCCTTCTGTTGCTCATGTATTCGGCCTCAAGCACAGTTATTTTTGGAGTAATAATTTGGAATTAATTCACCTTCTACCTCAAAAATACCAAAAATGTAATTACTGTGAGCACGAGGTGTTCCTCAAAGCCTTCCCAGCGTGATGGTGCCCTGAACATACACACTCCAGGGTAAAATGGGGCCTCACTGGCCATTTGGCCGGATTTGCTTTTAGCTGTCCGTCTTCTCCCCGGCCGGTGATGAGAAAAATGAACCTCTGGGCAGGTAGTCCCGCACAGCCTCCACGTGCTTGCGCTCACGTTGGAACGCTAGGAGAATCGGGGGGCCTTCCCCACAGGCGCCCTCAGCCCTGCCTTTCCTCTCTCTCCAGGTCACGCCATATTTAAGCTCACGTATCTAAGCAATCACGACTACAAACACCTCTACTTTGAATCTGACTCTGCGACCGTCAGTGAAATCATGCTCAAGGTGAGTGTCCTTCTCGGCCCGGCACGGGGGTGAGCAGGGTGGGCGTCTGCGGGCCTGGGCCCCCCACGCTGATGAGGCTCTTGGCCGGCTGGCTCCGGGCTCCACAGACGAGGAGCGTAGCCGGTGAGTGCTGCGCCCCGGGCCGCGCCTCGGTCAGCTGTCCTGTCCCCGCTTCAGCCCAAGCAGGACCCCCTTCCGCTTCCTCCTAGCCCCCCAGGAATCCTGATTCTTTGTGTATTCATTATCCTTTTAGGCATCGGTTTTCTTTCCTTCCATCCATTGTCAGGAGCCCCCTGAGGCTCCTGGAACAGACTCTGAGGAAGTTGTTGTTGTTTGAAGACACCTTCGAGTGCCCGAGATAATTTGAGCAGCCTGTTCTAAACACCCAGCTTGATGGTGCTAGAGCTGTAGTTACCTCAACAGAGTTCACGGGGCACCTTCGTGAGCCAGGCCCCGTCCCTGCCCCCAGAGCTCCTCCTCTGTCAGAGGACACAGACACTAAACATTAAAACCATAAGCAGCCTATGAAGGGGCAGAGAGGCGGTTCCCAGCGCTGTGTGGCGGTGGGGGAGGGTCAGGGGCGGGGAGGCGGGCTGCAACAGGCCCTGGGGCTGGAGCAGAGCACGGCTGGAGGGGCCAGGCCCCCCAGAGTCTTGCCAAGTGGGGTGGGACTGGGAGGAGCTCCCCAGGGTCTTGCTGGTTCAGCAGGGCCCGAGATGCGCACCTCTGAGATGCGCCTAGGCCGAGGTCTGCCCCCTCGCTCTGCGCACCATGCTCTACACACCGCGGTCTGATGGCCCTGGAATAGTGGTTTCAAACTTCCAAACCGAGAATCCTTTCTTTAAACTGATTCCTATGTAGATGATCAGATAGAAAAAAAAAAAAAAAAACAGCTGCCTTGGCAGAGCAGGTCTTAGAGCCAGAGGGGCTCTGAGTTGCATGGTGCCGGCTGGGCACGTCACCTCTCAGGGCCTCAGTTTCTCTGCCTGTGCAATGGCAGCCCACTGCCCCCACCACCGCAGGCCTGTTAGAACACGAATCAAATGAGACGTATAGCCCCACTTAGGTGGTTACTCCCTCTCTCCTTGAGCGTGGAAGCCACCGAGTAATAGTGACAGACGGTGGCGAGGCCATGCCGAGGGCCGCACGGTGCAGGGCCTGGGCGGAGCAGGCCCTTCGCGTGCCCCATGTCGTGGAATCTCCCCAGCTCTAAGGTGCAGGGTCGTAGGGTTGTTCCCGTTTCCTGTGAAAACTGGGGCTCAGGGAAGAAGTGTCCCCAGGACCGTGCCTGCCAGAACCAGAACTTGCACCCGGCCAGGTTCAGCCGGTCCCGGCACGTGTGCTCCTGGCCCCTGGAGGGTGCGGACTTCAGGAGTTGAGTGGGGGATTCCAACAAAATGCAAGTGTCTTAACAGAAACGTTTTGAGGTCAAGTCCTCATGGCTGTGAAATACTTCTCATGGAGCAGGTGGGAATTGGAAAGACGGTGCGCCGGGAGGGCAGTCCGGAGCCGAGACCCAGGGCAGGGAAGGGGGTGGCTGGGCGCGGGTGTGCAGACCACCGGGGCCACAGGGCCGGTGTGCCCACCCAGAGCGCTCGAACCCAGCAAGCGAAGGGTTACGTGCGAAATCGTCACCAGGCGGCACAGGGAACTTGAGTGGCGTGCTCGGGGAGCAGGTAGAGAAATATTCCATCACCCCGTCAGGGGCTGGGCTCTTTTTTATAGCCAGCATTAAAATATTCAAGACCTGAGAAGGATTCTAGTAAAATTATAATCCTGTGTTTGACATCAAAATAATTTTCACAACAGCAGATTGATGACAGAAACACAGGTTTATGACTTCAGTATGAGGCTGTGGAAGAGCAAGTGCAGAGAAATCATTTTGCGGGACCAAATGCTCCCCCGAAGCAGATGCCTTCCTGCCAAGTCCCCGAGGCCCGCCGCCGCCCCTGAAATGTCTGTTTTCATATCAGAACGTTTGTAGAAATACTGCGTCGTGCACGAGACTCCGGGAGAGAGAGTCACAGTGTGCGCAGGCCTGATTTAGTCAGAGAGCTAACGGCCGTGGTCCTGATGGAAGATTAAATTCCACTCCTCCCACCTCTGAGTTTTACAGCAATTTAAATACTTGGCGTTATCCGCCATTCCCACGGTGTCTCTGATACCGAGTGACCGCGGCCCTGCCCGTGTCCGGGAGTCTGGCAGAAGTGTTTCCACCAGAGGCCCGTCGGGGGTCAGTCTTAGACTCAAGTCGTGCAGGCGGCAGGTCCAGAATCCAGGCGTCTTCCCCACAGTGCGGGCTCTGTGCTGAAGCTAGAGGAGAAATAAGGGCGAGGCTGGGGTCACAGAAACTGTGATGAACAGGCAACTCCATCAGGTTATTTCATCTCGTCGTGCTTTTCTCCACGTAGGAACATGAGTGTCTCCCACTTACTGAGCACCGCCTGCATGCAGGACATTTCAGACACCTCATTCTGCCCTCCCAGCTGTCCCGCGGTGGGGTCGTTCCCATCCCCATTCCACAGATGAGGAGGTGGAGGCCCAGCGTGTGTGAGGGTGGGGCATGGGCTGGAAGCCCGCCCCGAGGGGTCCCAGAGCCTCCCTTCCCGCCCCTCGATGGGATTGCACAGAGCTCTGGGTGGTCCCTAGGTCTGCAGGCTCGGAGAGGAATCTCAGAGGAATCACTGGTCTCTTCAAATCGGGTTCTTCTCGTGATCGAGTGATGGAAACTGTGGCTTTATTGGCCATGAAAACTCCCTATATTTTTATGCCTCGAGCTGTAAAACGCATTGGAAGTGAGACACTCTGTAGTGCATAAAATTGTGCAAGTTTTAAGCCACAGCATATTAACCAGCTAATGGCAGACCAAAGGGCGTTTTTATCTTTTGATTATTACATTAATCTTCCATTAAAATTATCTATGTGATTATCACAAAGCACTGAAGATAATAAATTTAGGAAATAGTTGGCTTGTTAAGGAACGTTTTTAAATCCTTTTGTCAAGTTACGTGTGCCAAAAATAAACTGAAAACACTGGGTTGGCCGAACGTGCAAACAGTATAATCCAGAGATGGCTCTCATTAGGAATGATGAAACCTCTTATTTTCCTACACCGTCTGCAGGGCCCCGAGTCGTCAGCTGGCCCCACGGCCCTTATGATTTATTGCTCTCAGCTGGTAACGTGGCGAGGCAGTGGGCCAAGCGTGTCCGGCCTTCTGTACGCACACACCAGCCTTTCGTGCCTGCTGGCGACTGTCAGAGCAGAAAGTTTGCAGGGGACAACACAGCATCGGAGCCTCGGCCCCTGTCGGGCGGGGCGTGCCGTCCCACCCTGCCGGCCCCGAGCACCGGCAGGTTCTTCCCCAGAGTCAGCGGGGCCTCCCCATTCTGGGGCAGGGCATGTGGCCCGGAGAGGAGAGTCGGCAGAGAGAGTGGCTGGTTTCTCCGGCCAGAAGTATTCAAGTTTCTAGCCATAACTCCGTGTATTGGAGAGTGAAGAGAAATGGTGTTTGCTCACCAAGGAGGAAAAAAGGGGCACCCAGAGAAGCTGGGGGCAGCAGGCTGCCGCTGTGTGAGGAGGTGGGGCCTGGAGAACTCGGAGGTCTGCCGGTCACAGCCGACCCCTCGTCCCGGTCCTGGCCCAGGCACTAGCTGTGGGAGCCCGAGTAGGTGGCGTTGCCATTCTGCGGTTTTCATTCCCACAACGTCCTCCTCTTTCCAACGAGGAAGGCGGGGCTCAGGGAGGCAGCTCGTGGGAGCAGAGCACAGGCCATGCAATCCGAAAAGGTGCCCCACTGGCCGGCAGGCCCAGCCCAGCACCTGCACTCTCCCAGCCTCCGGCCCCGTCCCAGAGCGGCCCCGTCCAGAGCGGCCCCGGCCCCAGCCGGCCAGGCTGTGGTGACCACTGGACTCCAGGCGCAGGACAGCGCCTGGCCCTGCTGCACCCAGCCCAGGTCCCCTCTGGTCACGGAGCAGAGAGTGGCTGCTGGCAAGTGACCTGGCTGTGTCCTCTTGCTTTCTAGGTCAACTACATCCTGGAATCACGAGCGAGCACTGCCCGGGCTGACTATTTTGCTCAAAAACAAAGAAAACTGAACAGACGCACAAGCTTCAGCTTCCAGAAGGAGAAGAAATCAGGGCAGCAGTGACGCTGGCCACCAGCCTCGCTCTGCTGCCGTAGCTCCGAGCCTACCTGCCGGGGCCGGGGCGCCTCGGGTCCCCACCCTCCGGCCATGGTCCTCGTGGGGAGGCCAGCGGCGGCCGTCCTGAGCAGTGCCCAGGGCCAGGCGACCCGGAGGAGCCTCCCGCTTCCTAGCCGGTCGCAGCCGGTCAGCCCCGCCCGGCGGTGTACATAGCCACGCCCAGACATTTCCTTGCAACTTGATCAAATTTCTTAAACGAAGAACAAAAATGTACATTTCTTTTTTCCTTTTAATAAACAGGTGTACTCTTTATCACGGTTGGTGTGACGGACCGTTCTTTGGGGCAGAGGATTGATCGTGTTGCTCACTTTAAAATCCGTTCCCACACTGAACAGGCAGATCAGGAAAGCTTGGGCTCGGCTTCTCAGAAGAGATGTTGAGGGCGTAGTCGATGGATTTAACCGTGCCGCCTGTGGAAGCGGGCGCAGCGCTTTGGGGCGGGCGGCACCTCAGTGAGGTTAGGACGCGGGTCCCAGGCGGGCCGGTTCCCCCGCAGCGGCCTCCCCCGGCGTCCCAGCACCTCTCATTGGGGAGCCGCCCACTGCACGGACAGCAGGGGGCGCGGGGAGGAGCGGGGCGGCTGGGTTTCCCGTCATGCCCAGCCCCCCCCCCCCCACGTCTGGGAACGGTCTCTTCCGCTCGTGAGTAGCAAGCGTCCACTTCACCTGGCAGTGAGCCCTGCGTGCGTGCGGGTCCTGCACGCTTCTCCGCTCTGCCGGCTTAGAAGGGGGGCCTCTGTTCCCCTTCTCCGTCGCCACCGTGCGGAGCCAGCCTCGCTGTCGGCCGACTGGACGCTGCTGCTTCCCACCGCGTCCGGGAGAACGGTGCGCAGACTCCCTGGGGCACCGGGAGACCGCGTCCTCCGGCACCACGCCTCCCGCCACACCGGTGGCCCCTGCGGTCCTCACCAGCCTCCAGGATCCTTTCCAGGGTGACGTCCTTTCACACTGTCCCTGGCCAGGGTCGGGGGCCAGACGCTTCACGGAGGACCTGCATTTCCAGCAGCTTTTTAAGTGGTTGCAGAGGAAGAGATGTGATGAAAACAGCATCTCATACTCGAGCGTATTTCTTCGCACAGGGGGTCATTTGAACCCGTTCCTTTCTCGTTCCAATCTCTGCCCGGTCGACAGCAGCACCCTTTCCCGGTGTCTTCCACCCCCACCCACCCAGAAACAGCCAAAGGAATATTATCTGTATGTAGCCTTGCTCTCTGTTTTTTGAATTTTTAGCAGTTTTATACTTAGATACCTCTGGAAAATGTAAATGACTAATTTGGTCACGAAGCCGGTGGCATATTCGGTATTAAAATAAAAGGCATATAAGTACCATCTTTTGCGTAGTGCTCTGAATTCTTGAAGTCCCAAGTACGTCACCCCGAAGACGGCAGCCCTGCGGTGAGCCGCTCTGGGTGGCCGTGGCCATGGTGCCGACGGCCGTGAGACGCCCCGGGGCCTCCCTAACCCGAGCCAGCCAGGACGGCCCCCTTCACCCCGCAGGCATCGGCTCCTCCAGTGACAGAATCCACACCCGCCCCGCAGGGTGTCCCGGTACACATGCAGTTCACGCGAGACGTGCGTCCGCCGAAGGAACCGCCACCCAGGTCCGCCAGGCGTCCGGGCTGCTGGGAGCCCCTCTCCTCGGCCCTCCCTCACTCCCCGCAGCGGGACTTGAGGACAAGACCGTGAGCTCCTCAAGGACAGGCTTTTCACAGGAGCAGGAGGTCAGCACCCGGGTTACCTTGAGGCGAGTCCACAGGCCCCACTTCCCCTTTCCAGCAGCTTCTCCCAACCTGGCTCTGGTGTGACCCCCGACCCGAGGGGGGTCACAACTAGGACTTCGCCAAGCGTGGGGGGCTGGCGGGCCTGGGCAGGGGTCCCTGGAGCCCCGGCCTCAGCCAGTCACTGGCACCGCCCCCACGGCTGTGTGCTGGCCCTTTATTAATAGGCCTGAGCCCCTGGAACCCCGCAGCCAACCTCTCACAGGGCCAGTCGTCACCTCCGAGGCAGAGGTGAGGGCTCAGGGCCTGGCAGGGCCTCCTCGCCTTTGGCCCAGGACACACTGTGGCTCTGGCCCCACGGCCAGGCCCTCAGCCGCTGGGCTCTGCCTCCACAGCTAGTGTCACTGTGGCCCTGAGCCTGGCACTGCCCCCTCGGGGCCTCCGCGTCCTCACCTGTAAATGGAGGTGCTGGAGTAGGCAGCAGAGAAGGTCTTAAATGTCTCTGAGTCCCAGCGAGCCCACTTCCTTCCCCGGTTTCAGTTTGCCAGGAGGCCTGCGGGGGCTTCTCTGCTCCTGACAGAATTCTCAGAGCGGAGAAATCCAGAGTGGGGCAAACTCGGGTTTACAGTTGTTCGGATGGTAAGTAACACAATAGTAAATAACAATACAGGAACACACGCACCCTGGCCCGTGTGGGTCACTGGGTTGGGCGCCATCCTGCAAAGCGAAAGGTCTCCGGTTCAGCTCCCCACCAGGGCGCACGCCTGGGTTGCGGGTTCAGTCCCGGTCCGAGCAGGTGTGAGAGGCAACCATTTATGTTTCTCACTCACATCAGTGTTTCTCTCCCTCTTTCTCACTCCCTTCCCCCCCCAAAAAGTAAATTAATTATAAAGAAAAGAAAAGGAATAAACTCTGTTCTGGCGCTCACAACTGTAAACCTACGTTTGCCCCACCCTGGATGGGGATATCATTAGTCCCGCCTCCCCTGCTGGGGAAGTAGCTGGTGTTCTCTCCCAGAGTCTTTGAGTCTCTGCTTGCACACCTCCAGCGACAGGGCGCTCAGCACCATTCAGATCATCATTTTCCTCACTGGCCCATGTGGTCACCCTGGCTGACCGCTGACGGCCCACCAGGTCCAGTCAGCACCGAGCTGCCAGCCTCTGCACGTCAGATTCCCCTTCCCGTGGTGAGAGGCGCCTCCTAGCGCCACACCTGCCTGAGCCCCAGGGGGACACAGGTGTCCCCACCACTCCCACGGCCCATCAGCTATTTGAAGACCCCCTTGACGTGCCTCTGAGACTTTTCTTCATGCGCTAAAAAGCTGGAAGATGGTCCCCACCCCTGTCGTGTCCCTGAAGACCTGCCAGCAGCTTAGAGTTCCTTGTTCCCCAAGGTCACTGATTGCAAACATCAGGGCCCAAGAGAGGCGCAGAGCCCCGACTCAGCTGGCAAGACACGCAGTGCTGAGGCCAGGAGGTGGGCAGGTGGCCCGCAGGACACTCCACAGAGAAGGCCAGGCAAGCCCTGCGGAGACCAGCCTGGGCCTGGAAGATGCCGGGCAGAGAGGGCGGGCGGGAGGAGGGAGCAGCGGGGCGGAGGCCTGGAGGCCTGAGCCGTGTGCTGCGGCAGCCAGCGCCCGCCGCGGAGCCGACAGTCACAGCTTCTCAGCGTTCCCCTGCACACGGAGTGGCCTTCCCCCTGTGGAGCTCCAGGACACCTGTGACGAGGGAAGGCGCTGAGCCAAGGCTGGGAGGTTGGGGCGACCAGGCTGCAGCCTCCGTGTGGGGGGCGAATAAGGGCCCACCCACTCCACATCCCGACTTGGG
Organism: Phyllostomus discolor; assembly: GCF_004126475.2. Lineage (NCBI taxonomy): Eukaryota > Metazoa > Chordata > Mammalia > Chiroptera > Phyllostomidae > Phyllostomus > Phyllostomus discolor. Next base: position 207,035,135 of record NC_040905.2, on the reverse strand, counting down.
CCCAGCATCGACAGCATTTATTTCCCAGCCCAGTGAGGATGGGGGCTTCCGTGTGGGTGGGGGAGGGGCCCTGAGGTGGGGGAGGGGAGCCAGGCGTGAGGGGAAGGGTTTGTGCTTCTCTCTGAGCCAGCCCCACCCAGCTGCCTGCTCCCCATGCCCAGTGCCCACATCCTCGTGTGGCACGGGCTCCTGCCGCCTGACTTGCCAGGGCTGCCGTACGGTTCCCCCCTTCTGGGAGGGAGGGCCTGGAAAAGTAAGGAAGGAGCAGGGGCTTCCCCCACTTGAGCTCAGAGGGCCAGGGTGCAGCCCGGGGGTCAAACCCCAGCACCCCCAGCCCTGGCCTGTGAGCTCGAGCACATCACACGATGTTCCTGCCTCCCAGTTGGGGGTGAGCATGGGATCCACCCGACCGCCCCCATGGGCATCGGCAGCCAAGGGTCGGGGGAGCCTCAGGTTAAGTGTCCACTCCCAAATCCTCTGCTCACCAGCCTCACACCCTCCAGGTACGTGGTGGTCTTCTCCGTGCCTCAGTGCCCGTGTCTGTAAAATGGGACGAAATGCCCAGTTCTCACAGCCAGGGCCAGACTGAATGAGACCAGGTGTGCAAAGTGCCTGGTGCCTGAACACTGGATAAACGGCAGCATGACATTGACCTCTGTCCTCTCAGTCCCATTGCCTGGATGCCATGTGCTGCCCAGTAGTGCCCTCTCTGTAGGGGCCCAGCTGCGCCGCCCTGTGCCCTCCTTGAGTTTCAGAGCCCCAAGAAGCCGCCCCTGGCAGCTGCCCAGACCAGCTTCCTCTGTGCCAGGACAGAAGGCACACGGGAGCCAGGCCTCGACCCTCTGCCTCAGGGACAAGGAGTTTGGGTGGGGCCATGGACCGTGGGCCTACACCTGGTCCAGAGCTGCCCTCTTGAAAAGCAGACCCTGGAGCAGGGCAGATGGCCTCAGAGTCCAGCTCTGCCTCCTCATTGGTGTGTCCTTGGACGAGCTACTTTGCATCTTTGAGCCTCAGTTTCTTCTTCTGTAAAATGGGGACAACAATACCTACCTCTAAGGGGCATGGTGAGGATTAGATGAATTGGCTAGTCAGGATGGGCTGCGTTCTGCTGCAGCAACAGACGGCCCCAAGGCCTCTCTGACTTAATATTTCTCTTCACACGTGGTCAGCTGTGGGTCCAGCCGTCCTTGGGCTCCTACAAAGGCTGGGGCAGGAACAGAGGGCTAGGGGAGGACAGCAAACATGAGATAAATGTGGTTCAAAAGTGACATGTCACTGCCCACTTTTACCCATGTTGCAGTGGCCAGAATTAGTCCCGTGGTGATGCCTACTTTCAGGGGGCTGCGGGCTGGGACTTCCCAGATCCACATCAGCGCCTGCCCCCAACTCTTTCTAAGCCCTCGAGTGGGGCTAATTACTCTTTTATTAGCCGTCTCCTCAGTCCCCCTAACCCTCATTGTACAGATGAGGAAACTGAGGCAAAGGGAAGCAAAGCCCCTCACCAGAGGCCCTGCAGGTGGGAAGTGGCAGAGCTGGCTCTCCCAACTCCCACCCGCCCCACCAGCTGTCCCCGGCCACTCAGGGCCCCCAGCTCGGCCGATGTGGCCCAGACACCCGAGACCCCGCAGGCCTGGCTGAGGCCCCGCTGGGAGGGCCCTGCTGTCCGGGCAGCAGCCGAGGAGCGGGAAAGGGTTAAGTCTGTCGTGCCGCGTTCCCACCGAACACTCCGCTTAAATGCCGAGTCCCAGTGGGGTGGCGGCGTTTGCTGCGAGCCCCTGAGAGGGATCTGTGAGCCCCGTAATCTCGTCAGAGTAATGGGATTATATTTCAAATCGCTGCGGCCTGTTCATTACCCGTTTAAACTCCTCTGACAGAGGAAAACTTCCATAAAACGCACTCGGCAGCCCTCGCCCGACTCCCCTACTCTCCTCCCTGGTTAGACAAACAGATGCTGAGGTCTGGAATGAAAAAATAATGTGCCCATTCATTCATTTTTCTGACAAGTCACAGTAGATTTTTAACTGCCAATGAATGACCTCCCAGAGGTGCCCGCCAGGCAGCGGGCAGCCATTTCCGCCAGCACGCCCCCCCTCCACCCCCTCACCCCCCCTACCCCCACCCCCCACCCCTGCCCCGGCCAGGCCTTCTCCTGGGACCATTGCTGGCGGCAGGCTGAGCCACTCTCCTCACTCTGGCCTGGCCCAAAGGGTGTGTGTGCCGGGGCTCTCCGAGGTCAACGCGCAGAGGGCTGGGGGCCTCCCTGGGCAACCAGGACTCGGTGGTGGTCCCGAGTCACACAGGCCTGGGTGGGAATCACCGCACTCGTCTAGCCAGGGGACAGACGAGGACTTCTGGAATCTCTCGGAGCCTCAGCTATCCCATCTGTGAAATGGAGAGAGAGAGCACACTCACTCCATGGTGAGGGCTCAGGGGCCTGGCTGGGCTGGCGCTGGGCTTAGTTCCCACTCCAGGTTCCCTGGGATGGCCGTGACCGGGAGGAAGCAGGACACCAAGTGCCAGGCCCCCTCTGCACCCTGACCTCGGTGCCCTTGGGCTCTGCAGATGGGCTGGTCCCTGGCTGGGTCACAGGGTCACAGAGCAGCAAGAGGAGGAGCCCCTCTGGCTGCCCCCCACATGTGCCCACATGTCCACCCTCCACCCCTCCTGGAGCCAGATCCCCTGACCGTGGAGACAGGCAGGGAGGGCGTCGGTGTAAGGGTCAGTGATCCCCCAGCGACCCCCTGTCAGGGCCAGCACACGCCTCACACTGTGGACACTTCCTGGGCGCACATGGGCTGGGCCCTCTCCCGGCCGGAGCTCAGGGGGCAGCCCGACACCCCAGGGAAGCCCCAGGGTCCAGCAGGGGGGCCTGCACCCTCCCTCTGGGGCCCCCACCGTCCCTTCTCTCGGGGACCCCCACCTGCCTCAGCCCTGTCGCCCCAGGCAGGGTTCCCATCTTCCTGCGTTGACACTATGAATACATAAGAAATACTGTGAGGCTAATTCTTTTTAAAATGATAAAATTTGTCTATATTATAGCACTCCAGCCCCCAGCTTCCTGAAAGCTAAAAATATTTTAATGTCATATTTCCATGTAAATTTTACTTTAGAATTTAATATCCTTTTAACATACATTAAATTTTTAGCATTCTTCAAGCCCTTGACTCTTCTAAGGGCCCAACCGATGAGCGTTGGAGGAAAGGACTGGGAGGCTGCGAATTAGCAGGGGGCATCCAGAAGCCAGGTTACCCCAAATCTCTGCGCCCCCCACACCTTGGGAGTTGCTCCTCCGGCTGGGGAGTGTCTGAGCCAAACCCCAGGCCCTGGGGAGGTGTCTGCAGTCTGGGCTTCCTTCCCCGAGGGCGGGGCTGTGGCTGGTGGCCTTACTGGGGCACCAGGGGTCCGCCACAGCAGCGGCCCAGGTCGGGGAGCCGGATGGCTAGCGGCCAAGAGCCTGGGCCCTGCAGCCAGGAGGCCCCGTCCAGGTTCTCCGTCGCCACTGCCGACAAGGGACCTCAGCATGCTTTCTGTGTTTCCTCATCCAAAAGTGAGGCCAAGGTCAGAGGTCATGGGCAGGTTATCAGCTCCGCAGAGGAGGGCAACCTCCTGGGTGACTTGACTGGCCTTGTCAGGGGTCCAGAGTGACGACGTAGATGAGCCAGATCATCTCACTGTGACGGATCTGTGCCCCGCACCGGTTCCCAGCGGGAGACCTCCGTCCCCCAGCAGCTCGGGGACTTTGCAAAGCCCCACGTGGGCCCAAGGGCTGCAGCCTCTCATTCGTTCTCGCCCTGGGGCTCGGCCAAGGGCAGTCTGGGGAAGACTCTGAACGTGGCAGGGAGGGGTCCACAGCAGCCTTTGGGGGAGAGTGGGGTGGCGGTCTCACGCCCCCCTGGGCTCACAAGGCCAAGATGTGGGGCCTGCCTGGGGCACTCGGCCCACCGGCCTCCAACTCTGGATGCTGGGGCTGAGCTGACCGGGGCCCACACCCCCTGTGTGAGTCCCCATGCCAGGGTCCTTGAGTGAATCCTCAGTCTCTCTGAGGGCCCAGAAACAGGGGCAGAACTAACCAATCCTCGTGGGGCTGCTGGCGGGGAGGGGCCGGCACGGGAGGGGTTGCTCTGAACCCGTGACGTGCCACAGAGCACTCGCCCGGCCGTCTGTCCAAGCAATCATTACCCGGTTTCAGAAATTTATAGGGTGGAGACATGAAATTCAGTGAGATGGACAGCTCTGCTTTCTAATCGTTTTCAGGGGATGGTATAATGCATCGATCGACAGCGAAGAAAGAGCCACCGTTTGGGCTCCGACCGGTGTCTGTGGCCAAAGCACAGACGTGTTAACTCAGATTTGCAGAGCACGTCTCCATCCTGCGACGGGAAGGCGTGGGTGGGAGGGAGCTGCTGTTGCCGTGAGATGCTGGGGGCACCTGGGGACCAGGGAGGGACCCCTCTGGAGCCTGCCCAGGAGAAGCCCACAGAATCCCTCCCAGGCAGCCGCTAAGACGATGAGAAGAGTTTCCCGATGGAGAGTGAGTTCCCGACTCTGGAGGAATGTAAGCACTCAGCATTCATTCAACGAGTACAGAAATGACCCGACTCAGAGCCTCATGGTCCGTGGGCCCAGACCCATTCTCTAGGGCTCAGACATCAGGTCAGATGTCTGTCACGGGAGCTGCTGTGCCTGGGGACTGCAAGCAGGCACCTCCTTCTCCCCACGTACCCGAGAACGTTCCTGGGTAAAGGCTCCCCCCGGCTCCGGTGGTTCTAACAGGAGGATGACAAGCTGGTGGGTGCCTGGGGAGGACAGATTCTGAGGCAACAGGGACCCTCAGAGCAGGAGGAGGGAGAGTGCCAGGCAAGGGCAGCCCCGAGGGAGGTGTGTGGGCTCGGGGGCCTCGCTGCGGAGCCGTGGCTGTGGTGCCACAGGGAGTGAGAGCTCAGGGGTCACAGGGACGTCTGCCCAATGGCTGTCTTCATCGTGACCCTGTAAACCCTCTGTGGAAAGGGGCCCCTGGTGGCTACTCCTGGATCACTGGCTTCTCCCACCCATGTAGGGGGAGGAGGGACTCACCCTGTCCCTGCCTAGGGTGCCGTGAGGGGCCCTCAGTGTTGGGAGGTATGTGTGTCGGCTGGGGCTGACACCAAGAACAGCCCTTCGTCAGTGCAAGTGTCGCTGGTGGACAGGAGTTCAGCAGCCACCCTACAGCACCCTCGCCACCCTCGGCCCTGCTGTCCCCCTTCTGCGCTCATTCTCTCCTTCTGAGAGGAGCGTCCCCCACATGGCCAGGGGGACACGGACAAGCCTTCAGAGCCTCGGGAGGGACTTCTCCCCCCAATACCATAGACGCATCCCAGGCCAGGTCTCTGATTGGCCTGGCAGGGGTCACGTGTCCGCCCCCGGGCCAATCCCTGAGGTGGGGCTGGACTACTGCGACTGGCAGCGCCTCCAGGCCGCGGGGCTCAGGGGAAGGGGCCCCAGTTCCCGGGGCCGCCGGAAAGGGGCGGGGGGCCAGTACAGTCAGCGGGCCTCTCAGCAGGGACCTGGTGCCAACCTCTGCGCTAACGCCCTTTTGTAGTTCCTCAAAATCGCCAAGAAGCTGCGGCCGATAGCGCCGTCCCACGGTAAGAAGGCTTAAAGGGTGAAGGGGCTTTGCCGGGCAAGGAGGGGGCAGTGGTGAGACGCAGACCTGCTTCTGACTCCAGACCCCCCAAGGGTCTGAGGGCCGCCCTTCGACCTCAGTGTGCCCCGGGAGCAACAGTGTGTGTGTGTGTGTGCGCGTGCATGTGTGTGTGTGTGCGCGCGCGCGTGCATGTGTGGGTGTGTGTATGTACGTGCACTAAGTATGTAGGGGTGGGTGTGTGTCATGTGTGTGTGTGTGCGCGTGTGTGTGAGTGTGTGGGCATGTACACGACCGCATGTGTGTGTGAGTTTAATCCGTGTGTGGCCGCTCGCCCCCTCCCGGGCAGGGGCACGCCCACCCGCTCACACACCTGCGCTCCAGGCGCGGCGTCTGCCCTCGGGGGAGGCCGTGCGTGGCCTCTGAGCAGCCGCCCCCGCGGCCGAACAGCTGGCCACCATCTCGGCCCGCGTTTCCCTGTCACATCCGATTTGCAGAGTCGCGTCTGCAACAGGCCCACGGGGGTGTCCAGTTAGGGCTTTTTCAGGTCGAGAAGTATTGTCCACAGAGTCTCTAGTTTTTCCGACAAAAAAGGGATGTGAACAGCCCTCCTGCTTCCCGTGGGGGGCTGACACTCACTGGGCGGCGTCTTCCTCAAGCTGCCCCAGTGAAGAACGCCTTAGGGGTCACCCTGAGGTCCTCTATTATCCCATTTCACAGATGAGGAAATCGAGGTTCGGGAGTGCTGTCATTTTCCCAGGATCACACAGCAGCACTAGGGTTTGAACAGGGCCTGTCCAGCCCCTAAGCTCCTGCTTGTCACCGTCCCAACCACCGCCTCCCTGCAGATGCCTGAGCCGCGCAGTGCCTGCTGGCCTGACCTCAGGACCTCCTCCTCCAGGAAGCCTGCAGGGCTAGCACAGCCCACCTGTGCCCCTCAGACTGTCTGCCACTGCTTTATGGAGCATCCAGGAGGGTACAGCACTGCGTGGCTTTGACCTCCCATGTCATCGTCTTAGCCAAAGCCCTTTGACTGTAGGAGGGGAAGCCTGCGATGGGTGGGGGCAAAGGGGCTCCTGTAACAAGCCGCCACCCTCGGCACAGCCAGGCCCTCCAGGACGAGCGACATTCCCTTCCTCAGAGGCCCGGGTTGTCAGTTACCTCTCCTCCTCATGTCCTTTTTGGTCCCCCAGGTGGAGAGGACACCTGTACCTCAGGTCCCCCCCACCACCACCCTCACTGTCGTCACCTCACCTTGGAGCACCATCTCCCAGGGGGCTGCAGGGGTCAGCAGTGCCAGCCCTGACTGGGCCAGGGAGCGGCTCCTGGGTGGGGCATGTCCCTCTGTCCACGGGAAGTCAGGAGCGCAGAGGTGGTGACCGCACAGCCACCTGTCCCCTCCTGCCCAGACACTCTTCCTTAGGGCGAGGCCGACTGTCGGCTTCCAGGACCACACCTGCTTTTCTTCACCAGTGCCTGGCACATAGTCCATGCTCAACAAGTACTTGTGAATGAGCGTTAAAAGGTGGCCTGGTCCCAAAAGGGTTCTGTGGATGCAGAGGTTCGGGAAGCACCGTGTTGACATGGCTAGGCGGGGTCCTCTCCGGCAGGACCCCTCAGAGCCTCCGACAGAGCCCTGTGCAGTGTGCTCCCGGACGGGGTCCCTTTGTGCCAAAGCGCGTGCTCACGTTTCCAGGGCTGGGGCAGCCGCGTCAGGCGCTGGCTGGGAGCGTGGTGTCTGGAGTCAAGCAAACCCGTCTGCCACCTGTTAGCTCTGTGACCTTGGGCAAGTCACTTCACCTCTCCACTCTCAGTGACCCCACACGCTTCCTCAGGGATCATCAGGGGCACTCCACCTTTGTCCAGGCTGCCATCCTCGCCCCCCTGGCCCACACAGCAACGGCCACCCCCCACTCTGGCCTCTCTGGCTCCCATCTGGCTCCTGCCCCCGAATATGAGCTCTGGGTCCGGAGGACATCTTGCTCCCCACCCACTGTGTCCCCAGCACCCAGAGCAGGCCTGGCACAAAATAACATTGTTGAACATATGTGTGAATGAATGAATGAATGAATGAGCATTCCTATGAGAACTCTCTGAGTTAGTCTGCAGCAGGCCTGGCTTGGCCCAGCAGCCCGTGGCCACCTCCACCCCCCTCCCTGTCCCTCCCCTATACCTCAGCCTGGCTCAAACCTAAAGGAAGCCTGAGTCCCGCCCGACAAACATGTATTCAATTCAAATAATTATGATATATCTTACTGGAAGTTGGCAGACAGCAAAAGATGATTGGATAAATCCTCATATGCACATAAAAACAATAGCCACCACCTCTAGAGGTCGCTAGAGGCTCCAGGCCTGGGCTCAGGACCCAGATGCATGAGCTCCTTGCCTCTATGCCACACCCGGTGGCAGCCTGTGCCCATTATACAGATGAGGAGAGTGAGGCTCAGAGTGCTCAGTGACTCACCCAAGGTCACACCACCAGGGAGAAGCAGGGCAGAAATCTCAACCCAGGCCCCACAGTCTTAACCCTTCACTGTTTGTTTGTTTGTTTGTTTGTTTGTTTCTTTGTTTGTTTAAGAGGCATGGGACCTTGGAAGAACACAGTTCTGGAATCTGGATTGAAATCCCAGTTCTGCCTCCCCTCCTGTGTGTGGCATCGGGCCAGTTTTCACCTCTGTGAGCCTCTGTTTCCTCACCTGTAAAATGGGGCTAGTAAACCCTTCTCTAGTAGGTGGGAGAGAGAGTTCTGAAGTTGAGCCAGTTTTGTGGCTGTGCATGTTCAGAGGGACAGAGAAACCTAAGAAGTAGCTGCCTTCAAGATGAAGCCCTGCCCTGACAGGTGTGGTTCAGTTGGTTGGAGCATCATTCCATAACCGAAAGGTTGCTGGTTCGATTCCCGGTCAGGGCACATGCTCAGGTTGCAGGTTCAATCCCCAGTCGTGCATGTGAGAGGCAACTGATCAATGTTCCTCTTTCACTCTGATGTTCCTCTCCCTCTCTCCCCCTTCACCTTTCTCTCAAATAAAAGAAACCTTAAAAAAGGGATGAAGCCCTTGGCTGAGCCTAAGGCATCAGGGCCCAACACAATGGCTGGCACATAGCAGGTGCTCGATAAACTTTTGTGGAACGAGTGATTGCCTTCTGCTTATGTCACCAACTGTCCTGGGACACAGAGAGAGGCACAGAGCTTGAACCGGGGTCCTCTTTGGACACACAATGAGAATACAGAGCATGCGCCCTGGCTGGTATGCCTCCGTGGTTTGCAAACTGAAAGGTCGCCAGTTCGGTTCCCGGTCAGGGCACGTGCCTGGGTTGTGCACCAGGCCCCCTCTTGGGGGCGGGCGAGAGGCAACCAATCAATGTATGTATCTCTCACACATTGATGTTTTTCTCCCTCTCTTTCTCCCTCCCTTCCCTTCTCTCTAGAAGTAAATAAATAAAATCTTTTATTTAAAAAAGAGGTAGAATACATAGGATGCAACGGAGCACTGAGTGATGTGGAGGCCCGGCCGGCCCAGACCTGTTCCCCAGGTTCAGGAGCTCTGTGTGGGCACGTGAGCCCTGGTCCATGCCTTCCGAGACAGCGGCCACACTGGGCAAGAAGGCAGCCCCGACAGTCGGGATTACCCCCACACAGTGGCCACGTCCACCCCCAAATCGGGGTGCCCTGGACACCAAAAGCCCCACTGCGATTGGTTTCAAAACAGAACAAATTAATTGTTAAATTGTCACCCGACTCCAAATGGAGTGAGTCGAAACCCCGGGCCGCCTAAATTCTCAAGAAGAAATAGCCCATCTCCATGCCCCTGAGAATGCTGGGTAATTACTTCTTCTCCTTTGTCTTGTTTTATTTTAGCAGAACCACCAAGAAGCAGCCACAAAAATCAGTTAAAGCTTCCAAAGTGCTTCTTCCCACCAAAATCTTTTATAAAAGGTAAAAAGATTTACAAGACCTGGAGAGCAAACCAAGCGGGATAATTGTTTTTGGACTGACCCCAATATTTTCACCCCGGCGACCCTGGCTGAGCACCTCGCCCCATATTTACGATTCCTGGTCCTCCGCACACCCCGGGCGACCTTTCTGAGCCTCCCCCTGCGAGCCCCCAGCCCCTTATCGAGCCTGTAACTCACCCTGACGTTATCTCTCGGGAGGGTTTTATGCCCTTTAATTTAACTCCCCTCATCATTATTTCCCGGACTTCAAGGTTTTCTCTTTCGAGCTGCCCTTCCTGGGACAAGCATAATCTGTTTGCCATGGAGCCCAATAAATATGTTTGTGCGGGAGACGGAACCACCGGGGAGAGTGGCTCAGACCCGGGAAGAGCTCCGCTCTCAGCCCCTGGGGGGCGGCGAGGGGCGGCTGTGTGTCCTTGAGCCCCTGTCCCCGTGGGAGCCACAGACTCGGTTCCAGGCCGGGTGCCGGGATCCAGCAAATGAAAATACAGGATACCCAGTTACATCTGAATCTCAGTAAACAATGAAGTTTTCTTAGTATACTAAGTACGTCCCATTCCATATATGCTCACAAACGATTTGTTTACCTGAAATTCCAATGTAACTGTGTGTATCTTGTGTGTTTTATCCGGTACCTGCTCCTGGGGGGCCGTCCCACTTGCTCCCCCAAATACACCAGAGAGCATATCAGTCTGCTCAGGCAGCCGTAACAAAGTACCATAAACTGGGTGTCCCTCACATTCTGGAGGCTGGAAGTGCAAGGTCAAGGTGCCGGCCAGGTTGGTGTATTCTGAAGTCCCTGTCCTTGGCGTGTAGAGGCTGCCTGCCATCTTGCTGTGTCCTCACACGGCCTTTCCTCTGCGTGTCCTCATTTCCTCTTCTGACAAGGACATCAGCCATGCTGGATTAGGGCCCCCATTGAACTTAACCCCCTCTTTGAAGATCTCCTCTCCAAACATAGTCCCACTCTGAGCTGCGAGGGTTAAGACTTCAACATGGGAATCGGGGGGAACAGCTTCCGCCTGTAGCAAGGAGTGTCCCACCCTCTCCCGCCAGAAAGTCCCAGCATCTGGGGCTTACGTGAGGACAGCCCTGTGAAGACAAGGTCCCTGATTGTCCGGTGACCATTGAACTTGGTCAAACGACCCGACCCTAAACTCGCCTTCCATGCGGTGCCCATGCCCTCCCACAATGAAGGTTCTTTGGGCTCTGCCCAGAACGGGGCCTGTGGGTATTTGTTTGTTTGTTGTTTGTGTTGTTCTTAATGTATTTTATTGATTATGCTATTACAGTTGTCCCATTTCCCCCCCTTATTCCCCTCTGCCCTGCACACCCCCTCCCATCTGAGTTCCTCTCCACCCCCATAGTTCACGTTCATGGGTCGTACATATAAGTTCTTTGACTTCTACATTTCCTATGCTGTTCTTAACCTCCCCCTGTCTATTTTGTACCTACCATTTATGCTTTTTATACCCTGTACCTTTTCCCTATTTTCCCCTCCCCCCCTCCCCGCTGCTAACCCTCCATGTGATCTCCATTTCTGTGATTCTGTTCCTCTTCTGGTTGTTTGCTTAGTTTGGTTTTGGTTTTGGTTTTTCTAGGTTCAGTTGTTGATAGTTGTAGTTTGTTGTCATTTTACTGTTCATATTTTTGATCTTCTTCTTTTTCTTAGATAAGTCCCTTTGACATTTCATATAATAAGGGCTTGGTAATGATGAACTAATTTAACTTGACCTTATCTGGGAAGCACTTTCTCTGCTCTTCTATTCTAAATGAAAGCTTTGCTGGATAGAGTAATCTTGGATGTAGGTCCTTGCCTCTCATGATTTGGGATACTTCTTTCCAGTCCCTTCTTGCCTGCAAGATTTCTTTTGAGAAATCAGCTGATTGATGGGAACTCCTTTGTAGGCAACTGTCTCCTTTTCTCTTGCTGCTTTTAAGATTCTCTCCTTATCTTTAATCTTGGTAATGTAATTATGAGGTACCTTGGTGTGTGCTTCCTTGGGTCCAACTTCTTTGGGACTCTCTGAGCTTCCTGGACTTCCTGGAAGTCTATTTCCTTTGCCAGATTAGGAAAGTTCTCCTTCATTATTTTTTCAAATAAGTTTTCAATTTTTTACTCTTACCCTTCTCCTTCTGGCACCCCTATGATTCAGATATTAGAATGTTTAAAGTTGTCCTGGAGGTTCCTAAGCCTCTCCTCATTTTTTTGAATTCTGGTTTCTTCATTCTGTTCTAGTTAAATGTTTATTCCTTCTGGTCCAAACCATTGATTTGAGTCCTGGTTTCCTTCCTTTCACTGTTGGTTCCCTTTATTTCACTTTGCATAGCCTTCACTTCTTCCTCTGTTGTACAATCATACTCAACCAATTCTGTGAGCATCCTGATCACCAGTGTTTTGAACTGTGCATCTGATAGGTTGGCTATCTCTTTGCTGCTTAGTTGTATTTTTTCTGGAGCTTTGATTTGTTCTTTCATTTGAGCCTTTTTTTTTTTTTTTTTTTTTTTAGTCTCACCTGGCCTGTTACATAGTAAGGGGCAGAGCCTTAGGTATTTATCAGGGGGAGGCAACTCACTTTGCTGGTTGTGGTGGTGTATGTGGGAGAGGGGTCCGAGAGGGAACAGTGCCGCTTGCTCAGCTCTCTACTGGCTTCCAGTCCCCTCTGCCGCCTCCCACAATCAAATTGGGCCCTTCTGGTGCTGATTCCCAGGTGGGTGGTTTGTGTATATTCTAGGACTCTGTGGGTCTCTCCAACGAACTCTCCTGTGAGGTTTTCTCCTGTGAGAGTTTCTCCCACTGCTGCAACCCCCACAGGTTTTTCCACTCAGGTTTTAAGGTTTTAGTTCCCCCAGCTGGAACCCTGGGTTGCGCCTGATCTGTCTCGCTCCCCAATTGCTCCTCCCGGTTTATCCACACGTGAAATATGGGACCGCCTGCCCTGGTCCTACTGCCGCTGCCACCTTGTCACGAGTCCTCTCTGCCCGGCTGCCCGCCTCCGCACCTACTACTGGTCTGATGACTGTTTCTTCTTTAACTCCTTGGTTGTTGGACTTGCATACCATTTGATTTTCTGTCAGTTCTGACTGTTCTTTGTTTTTAAATTTGTTGTTGTCCTTCTTTCAGTTGTGCGAGGAGGCACAGGGCTTCTACCTACGCCTCCACATTGGTCAGAAGTTGCACTGGTTGAATGAATGCAATCAGCACAGATTGTCCAACTGCATCCGTGCCAGCCACAAAGTGACCCCCTGCACCCTGACCACAGGTGCCCCTGACGACGGCCCAGACTTCACCCTCCAAAAGAAGGCAGACTCAGGAGAGCACAGACTGGGACGTGAAGTTCAAGAACAGGTACGTCTACTCCAGGGCGCCAGAGGTCGGAGCGGTGGTGCCTCCTGGGGCGTGCGCACACATGAGCACCGCAGCTCTGGGCACCCGACACCACGCAAGTTACACCTCAACTCAGCAGTCAGGGGAAAGCGAGATCACTGTAAAGTGTGTCTGAGTCACACGAGTGTGCACACATAGGATTAAATTGCATAAAAACACAGACCAGAAACGAGAGGGTGTAAGAGCTGGTGAGATCTGAGTTGGCCTGCGTTTCGGTAACAGGGCTGGACCGGTGTGATTTCCTGGCTCTGACTCCGTATCAGAGCCCCGCAAAAGCTCACCTTCATGGGGAACGTCGCTCAAACTCTCCACCCGCGGTCTGTGCAGCTTCCTGTACGTCTAGAATTAACTTCAAAACAAAAGTTGTTTTTAAGAATGTAAACCGGAGAAATGTGTTCGGGAAGTCAGAACCAAATCTTCACTTACGTAAGGTATTACAGACCCGAGGGGAGAATACAGAACAATCATCCAGGTTGAACTCTGAGAGATAAGGTAGACGTGATTTATAAACTCCAAGAACTTAGTCCCTGTGGGAGAGTTATTAATACATAACAAGGTTAACCGACGCCCATGTGAAGAGGCATGGCGGAAAGAATAATAGGGGGAGAAACATAAATGTTGCATGAAGTAGTAATTTCGTGTCTCCGAGCTGTCTGACTTGCCCTCCCCACCCCAAGACTGACGGATTTTCATGATCCTGATCCGGTCGTGCGCCCCTGGGAGGTGCAGGCTTGTTTTTACTTATTTTCAGAAGACTCTGTCGGCTTCTAACGTTTCTAAACAGTATTAATTAATCTCTTGGCTTCTGTGCTGGATATTCCAAACGAAATAAACCCCAAATGGGAAAAGTAGGCCGGAATCAGAGAAAACGGTACAACCGCAGGAAAGTCGGGTGATTGAGTAAGAGGAAGGCTTGCATCTGTCTGTCCGGCCGTCAGTCCGTCCGCCTGTCCCCTCAGCCCCCACTCCCGAGCCTGGCGCAGGGCAGGCACGCGGCCTGTGCTTGTTCGGTGAGTGACGTCTCGGTCGGACTTCCGCGCATGGCCCCACTGGCTGGCGAGGCTCCCCGCGCTGGGCGCCCTAAGCCTGGCACCCACAAGTAAAGGTGTTGCCGCTGCACCCCCACGGAGGCCCTGGCCCGTGCCCGGGAGCCGGGGGCAGGCCCCGCCCACCCCTTCTGGGCCCTGCCCCGCAGCAGCAGGGAAGGGTGCTGCGGAGGGAAGCGAGCGCCCCGCTGGCTCCAGAGGCCTGGCCTGGGCGCCGCTGCTCGGGGCGGCCTCGGGCCTGTAAGACACCGCGCTTCCGCGAGGGTCTCCTGATACAATAAAAGATTATCAGCTAAATAAAACAAGAAGTGACTGGGGCCACTATGCCCTGTTGGATTGAAATCGTGTGAGCAAAGTGGTTTTCTCCGAGAGATTTATTTCCCGCGCCGGCTTCAGGCAGCCAGCCCAGTGGCAAAAAGAACAGGGCCGCTCTCCCTCCGTTTGGGGGAGGGGCGCGGGCTTTTATTTAATCTTCCAATGAGCTGGAACTGGGAAGACAGCGTGAATGGACATTAATTCTGAAACAAATTATTAAAGCGCGATCTGGGATTCCGGGAAAGCCATCTACCCCCTGCCTCTCTGCCACCTCCCCTCACCGAAGCAGTAAAATCCCTCCTCTCCACTTGAAACCCAGTGTCAGGCTGGCTGGGGCTCGCTTTCTGGCTGGGGAGAAAGGCCTGGAATGGACCCACATGTGGGGCCTGGCTGTGCTGCCCACGCCCTCAGGCCGGGGCCATCTGCCCACCTGGACTTTGACCCCCTAGAAGGACCCCCACGTTTCTTGTTCCCTCATTACCTACAGTTGCGCTCAAGGACGGCCTAGGCAAACATGGATACCGCCTCGCACGTGGGCTTGACCGCCATCCGCCTGCACCGCAGGCACCTTCGCCACCTTGGACCTCCCAGCCCCTTCCTCACACCCAGCCCAGCCCAGGCCAGTGTGGAGGTGGCTGCTCCCCTGAGCTGTCCGGCACCCCCACACCCCACTTCCAGGTCCTTCTCTTCCTGAGCCAGCCCTGGCCCTGCTCCTCTGAGGGGAGAGAGATCTGGAATTCAAGTGGCGACCCGGAAAGCACGGTCTGGGGGTTCTGGGGCCTCTGGCCCGGCCTGGCCACATGGAGAAAGGTCAGACCCAGCAGCCCTGCAGGCCAGTCTGGGACAGGGAGACAGCCCTTGGGGAGTGACTGTGGTAGGGAGGGTGCACCGGGCCTGGGGTGGCACACAAAGGGACCAACCGAGTCAGCTGGGTGCCGCAGTGAGCTTGGGGGGCTTCCAGATAAGACCCCTGACGTGGGCATTGAAGGAAGAGGAGGGTACACCAGCTGGCCCAGGGCATTCTGGGTGGAGGAAATAGCATTTGCAAAGGTCTGCCGCTCGAACATTTACTGGTACATCTGAAATCTGTAGTGACAGTAACTGTTCCCGTTTACTGAGCACACACGGTGTGCCGTGCCCCGTACTCCACACCTGTCCTCTCACTTCAGTCTTTCCAACAACCCTACAAGGAGGCAGGAATGACCGTTATTCACACTCTACAGATGAGGAGACTGAGGCTCACAGAGGCCCAGTTGCTCAACACAGAGCCAGCCTTTCTGTGGGAGAGTCAGGATTTGAACCCAGGTCTCTCTGACTGGAGAGACAATGCTCTCTGGCCTCCCCTGGACCGGACCCCGGCTTCCCCGACGGGCCCATGTGGTGCAGGACCAGCAGGCTTCGAATCCAGGTCTGCTCTGCTGACCAAGACGCTAGGGAGCCCGGGGCCCAGCAAAACCACCTAACCTGGTCCCCTCTTCTTCCCTGGTCCTGTCTGGTCCCTCTGAGGACACAGCCCACATTCCTTCCTGTGGCCCGGGGTCCTGCACGCTGTCTCCTGCAGGCCTCACCTGCCTGTGTCCCCACCACTCACCCCCTCTCACCACGGCCTGCCTCCCGCTCCTCAAAAATGGCATCCTTCCTGCTTCAGGGCCTGCACCTGCCCAGCTGGTCCCTCTGTCTAAACTGTCCCTTTGGACCCCACATTGGTTCACCCTCGAAGTCCCAGTTCCAGCACACCCAGTGGAGATCAGGCCCTGCTATGAGCTCTTGAACTTCTTAAAGTCAAATAATGTGTGATGGGAGTCCAGCCCATGGTAGACTTGGGGTCCCCCGGAGGCAGGGCCCTGGCGCTCAGCACAGACCCCAGAAACAGCAGGTGCTCAATAAGTGCCTGTTGTAGCAAAAAGAAAAGCACAAGCCCCCAGCCCTCCAATGTCCCTCAAATGCTCCCCACATCTGTCCTCTGCGCCCAGACCCGCTGGAGGGGGAGGGGCCAGGGGAAGAACCAGCAGACCTGTGCCCCCAGAATCTGATGGAGGGTGGGGTGAGACAGGCCAGGAGAGGGGAAGGCTCCAGGGAAAGGGGTAGGGGCTTGCGCCCTCCCCCCACCCCCCTCCATAGCTTCCCAGAAGCAGCAACATCGGCCAGTTGCCAGCGACGGGATCACAGACAGGGTGAGAACCAGGCACGCGGTAAACAGAAGTCATCCTTCTCCTGTTCTCTGATGGGGAGGAAGTCCATGTTTCTTCAAACTAGGCAGTAAAAACAATGGAAACAACAAGCGTTTGGAAAGAATTGGACGTAATCAAGTCGCCTGTCTCCAGGTGGCAGGGTGCTCGCCTCCCTGCCCCAGCAGTTTGCTCAGGTCAAATTTTGCCTCATCAGGACTCGGACGTCTTCCTCCCTCTGTCCAGGACAGAACTCAGTCTTTCCTGGTCGCTGCGATTATCTGAAAACTGTGGGTGAAAAGGGGGCCACACGCTAAACCCGACAAGATCTGGGGAGGCCTGTGTGGTGGGCTTTACAAGCTCAGAGACTGACGTGACCACACAGGATGGTCTGAACACACACACCCCATAACTAGAACTGAGCGATGGCGGGCGGGCACATCCTAGGCCTGTAGTTTCCCTAACAAAGGTCAGTCTCTACCCGGAGTGAGCCTGTCTATTATCTTTTTGCATCTAGGATAACACACCTTTGAAATGTCACAGTAGCCCTGGCTGGTGTGTCTCAATGGATTGAGTGCCAGCCTGCAAACCAAAGGGTCTCTAGTTCGATTCCCAATCAAGGCACATGCCTGGGTTGAGGGCCAGGTCCCCTGTAGGGGGCGCATGAGTGCAATCACACATTGATGTTTCCTTCTCTCTCCCTCCCCCTCTATCTGAAAATAAATAAATAAAATCTTCAAAAAAAAGAAAAAAGAAAGAAATGTCTCAGTAATCCCCCTTTCCCAGACCCCTCAGGGCACAGCCCCCTCCAGAGCCCCGGCCACGGAGCCCCTCATTGGTATCTAGATCCCCGAGTGCTATTCCCATCTGCTGTAAAGGTTCAGTGTTAACTATCTGTACCCACCAACATAGAACAAGTGTGTGTCTCTCTATTTCGCCTTTTTGTCCAAGCCCAGAAGGGTCTCCCTCCCCCTTATTCTACCGCCCACAGGTTTCATGTAAGTCTCCTAAGGTCTCCTCGTTTGATTCTAATGTATGAAAATAAGCGGCAAAACTGCCGTTCTCCGGAGCATTTTCTCAACCCGTTGATTTTGTTTCCTGGCAGTTGTGGTCAGTTTGGCTCAAATAAACTCTTATAAGACTTTTTTTAGACTGGATGCTCTTTCATGAACAAAAGGATGACAAAATTCCGGTGTCCCTTTATTCTTCGGTTCCTTCCCCAGGCTCTCTTCCCCCAGGTCCGGGTAGGCCCCGCCCCGCCCCTGGGTCAGAGCACGTGGGAAGGGTTGTTGGAGACCCGGCAGCACCAGCGGGCCGTGGCGGCGATGACAGCCCCACTCCAAAGACATTGGTCTTTCCATTGCTCATCCCTGAGGGATGAGCAAGCGGGTAGGCCAGTCTTGTGGGGGGAGCTGAGCAGAGCTTCCCGGAGAGTGGGGTCGAGGCCGGATGGGACTCCCTGAACTGGCACTGATGATAAAACCGGGGCTGACGGGGCCTGGCCCTGGCTCCTTGTCCCCTGGCTGGAGGAGGGGGCTGTGCACCCACCGGGGAAACTGCAGTCCCCCACACTGATCTGGGTGAGGCGAGAGTGGGGATCCCCCCCCTCTGCCACGGCCCTCCTTCCCTCCTGCAGCCCCTCACTGTGTGGGGGTTGCGGGGGAGAGTTCTTCTGGTCCCTGAAAATAGGGAGAAAATCCAAATTTCCTTTTTTCTGGCGTTGAGGACCCCCAAGCTCTGGCTCCTGCGAGGCAATCCCTCCCCACTTCCTCCTCTGAGCGCATCCCTCCCCCAGGTGCAGCCATTTTGTCCTGCCTGCTCTGCTGGGCCGGCACACCTGACCCAGGTGCTGCTTGCTTCTCTCTAACCCCTCTCCCATCCCCCACCCCTCCTAGGGCAGAGCAGGCAGATAGGAAATGTGCGGATTCTGGGAAGAGCTGGAAAGGACCTGAAAGTTCCCAGGCTAGAGAACCTTCAGCTAATAAACAGTCACCGCCTCCAAGGCCCTTTCTTCAGTTGCAGATTTGGGGTGAGTCAATCCCCCGCCCCCCCTCACACACACCCCTGGAGGGGGCCCCAGGCCTCTCTGGGCTTGGAGTCAGGAAAGCCCTGGAGACTGGAGGCCCAGTGCATGGTTCAAGAGGATGCCAAACAAAGACACACGTGCACACGTGCGCACACGCACTCACACTCCTTCATTCCCGTCAACTAGGGATGGGGACCATCTCCCGTTCAGAGGGCCCGGAGGTGGGAAGTTGATGGGGAAGTGACACCCCCACAGCTCTGCCCGCCCTTGTCCACTGCCCCGGCCTGCAGCTCCTGCCCGGGTCCTTCCCTGCTCGTCCCACCGGCCCGCAGGGGAGGAGGGGCAGGAACAAAGGAAGTCCCCAGCCCAGCCACACACGCGAGCCGGCACTCGCCCCACCTCCCACAGCCACACACACCACAGGCAGGTCTCCCTGCTGACACACAGTCCAAAGCAAGCCCCTGCTCCCGCCCTTGGCCGCTCTCACGTCGCAAGTGGATCTGCACTCGCGGACACACAGCCGCCGGGACCCCCGTGCACACCCGCAGAGCCGCGCACTGGAAGGCCCACGGGTGCCTTCATCAGCACTTTCTGCAGCACTCATCGCCAAGACGCTGCGGTGGTGGCCGCTGCGGGGACGGTGTACTGCGGGGGGAGGAGGAGGAGGTGGTCCGGGCGCTCGAAGGTCTGCCTCTCTGATGCCCACGTGTCCGTGTGGGCCTGGGCCTCGGCCTGAGCAGGCCGGGGTGAGACACCCCCAAGCCCCAAACACGTGCGGGGGGGTCTCCGCTGACTGTGGGATCCACAGCCGCGGTGACGGACACCCCGGACGGAGAACAGCCAGGACACCCCGCCGCGGTGCCCGCACCCCTCGCGCTCCCGCCCCGCGCCGCCCGAAGGCCCGGCCACAGGAGCCGCCAGGGAGCTCCAACCGCAGCCTCGTGGCGCCACCTGCGGTCCGGATCGCGCAGGCTGCCCGGCCCAGGGCGTCGAGGGAGCAGCTCCGGGCGGATCTGAATGTCTCTGGCGTTATCCGTCTCTTCCTCTCCCCGGGGTGCCTTGAGGGACACCGTTCTGCCCTGCCATCCCCAGTCACAGCCGACAGCCCTCCAGAGTCCCTGCGCCCCTCCCGGGACTCACCCCGGTGTTAAGGCACAAGGTTTTAAGGAAGGGTAGGAGTTTGTCATCGGCAAACGCAGGCAGGGGTATTCCGGGGGGGAGATACGGGGCTTGCGGGCCTGGGGGACCAGGGCTAGCTCCCTCCCACCTTGGTCCTTAAGAATACAGATCAGACACTCCAGAGGCTCGGGTCCCAGTCCCAGCCCTCTGTGTGACCTCTGGCAGGTGACGTGACCTTTCTGACCCTCCCTTTCCTTATCTGTAAAATGAGGGGTGATGCTCTCCTGACATAGGGCACTTTCAGGGCCGACACAGGGCGGGACATGCGGGTGACGGGGAGGGAAGACCAGGCTATTGATAAGGAGCAGTTGGGGATAAGAGCAAAGAATGACACGGTTGGGCAGGTCATGGGAGGTCGGACAGACTGCGGAGGGACCTTAAACGTCAAGCTTAGGAACTGCTTTATGCTGAGGGTGGTAGGAGGGAAGGAACGGCTTGGAGCCAAGTTCCAAGTGTGACCCATGTTTTAGAAGGCGCCCCCTGGGCAGGGGCTGTGGGGCCCCTGAGGTGGATGGGGGGGTGATGCCCCATCTCTCATCCCAGCTGCATCCCTGCCCCTGCACCGCCCACTCGCAGCACCTTCTCTGTGAGGCTGGGACGCTGCCCTGATGCTGAGGCTGAGCCAGGGCTGGGGAGGGGCTGGCTGCAGCCCCTTCTCCCGCCGCCCCAGACACAGCAGGCCCACGCACCCGCACCCCCGTGACCCGGCCTCTGTTCCCCTCAAAGCCACCCTTTCCCCAACCACACGCACAGACACCCTCCACAGTCCCTGTTACTGAGCGGGGACAGACGGGGCCGCTGTCATTTCTACTCCCTGCTAAATGGATGCTCCCCGACCTGCTCCCACAAAACCAATTAGAGCAGCAGTCCCCCACCCCCGGGACACGGCCTGTTGGGAACCTGGCAGCAAGCAAAGCTCACCTGAGCTCTGCTTCTGACCCCCCAGTCCCCACCTCCCCCACCCCCGCCCCTAGTCTTCCACAAAACAGGTCTGTGTGCCAAAAAGGTTGGGAACTGCTAAATTAAAGCACCTGCCGGGGACCGGGCTTTGTCAGCAAATTATTTCCAGCCTCCGAGGCCCAGGAATAAATCTCGGAAGGAAGGATGCAGTGGATTGGATGAGGAGGGGAGCTGGAGGTACCCCCCTAGCAGGTGGGGGGAGGGTCATGTTTGGGTCCAGGCAGCTGCAGGCCGGCCCCCCAGACCGCTAGCTCAGACCCCAGCCCCAGGCCCACCATTCTGCCAGAGAGCTGTCTCCAAGGGGGGGCGGGGGGGGGGGGTTCCATGTCCTGGCTCCATGCCAGGAATTCACCAGGAAGCTGCTTGAAAAGGGCTTCCAGGGCCATGGGGCCGGGGGCAGGGAGACGGTGGCCTGGGTGTCTCCTAGTCCTTGTCCCTACGGCCAGTCTGACCTTCAGTCCTTGGAGGCTTCCCCACCACGCAGACAGCCCGTGTGGATCAGGACTAGGGGTCCTCACTCACCCGTGGGACCTTCCTTGCTCTGAGCCTCCTCCATGTGTCTCTCCGTAAAAGGGGGTGTGTGGGAGCTTGGCCAGCCCTCCCTGCTCCACAGTTTGAGGCGCCTGTGAAACTCTGTAAGGCCTCCTGGTGCAGGCGCAGGCTGGCCTTCCACAATGCCCATGGACACTCGCCTTGGGCAGCTAAGGGAGAGGGGCCGGGTGGAGTCCCACTCAGAACGGCCATCGCTCCCCCCAGGAGCTCACGGCCTCACAGAGGGGAGGAAAGGGCTGAGGGAGCCCTGGGCAGGGAAGTGGGCAGTGACTCCGCACAGAGGGGAGAGGCTTCCTGGGGAGGGATCACTGGAGCTGGGCTTTGAAGGATGAGTAGGAGTTCACTGAGCTGCGGTGTCATTCTCCCAAAGCAGAAACGAGCCTGGTTCACATGGCATCCCTGTGCGAATGAGGAACAGCCACTCTGACTTCACTCTGCTCCCATCTTTCAGAAAACTGTCCTGACATCGGAGAACCTGCCGTGGTGATAATATGAACAGTGCGCCCCCAGGGTCGTGAGGAGCATGACTCCATTAATCACCCTGTGGCTCTGGGAAAATCAAGCCAGGAGGGGCAAGGAGCTGCCCACCCCGCCAGCCTGGAGAGGGACAGAAGCAGGCCAAGGGGGCCTCCCGCCAGCAGAGGGCTGCGAGGGGACTGTCCCCAGGGGTGCCATTAGACCTGCCACATCCCCAAACACTGTGGATTCAGAACTTTCAAATGTACCGCCAGGGACCCCCACCTTGGACCACGACCCTCAAGGACAGACTGACACGGTCGTGAGTCCTCACCCAACCCAGCGACAGGGTGCAGTGGGAGAAACTGAGGCCACTAGACACTGTCACAGAGGGACTCTGTGCCATGCTTGGGGTCAGCCCAGCCTGGGTTCCGGTACCTGCTTGTCAACTCAGTGCGTGAGCTTTGACGTGGGACAGTCAGCCGGCGTCTGGCACTTAGCTCACGCCTGCCCGTGGTGAGGGCTCCGTGATAAATGTGGCTGTTCGTGCCCCCGCCCTGGACCGCCAGGTCCCTCCTCTCCAGGCCGCGTCCATAGCGCCTCACCGCCACCCAGCCAGGCCCGGCCAGGGGCTCAGTAAGGACTTCATTGCATGGCTAAGCCCTCCAGGTAAGTACCACTGCCATCGCCATCGTATACCTGAGGAGACTGAGGCTCAGAGAGGTTTAGCCCTGTGCCCAGAGTCACACAGCTCCTATACAACGGGACGGAATTTGCACCCAGGTCCCTCTGATGCCAGAACACAGGCCTCCAATCAGGTAAGGCCTGAGCAGAGGGGCTGCCGGGCCCCAGAGGTAGAAGGTCACCAGGGAGTCAGGAGCCCGCCGACTCCCCCAGACCAGAGGCCGCTCAGGAATGCCCCAGCGTGCCTGTGTCAGCAGCCCGGGCTTGTTCCTGTCTGCAGTCTCCTGATCCACTTCTCCAGATTTCCATGCCTCAGCACTAGGGTGGCAGCTCCACAGCAGTGAGGGGCCACAATTGTCCCATTTTATAGGTATGGAAACTGAGGCTCAGAGAGACGTCACTTGTGCAGTGTCACGCAGCTAGCAGATGACGAGGCATAGCTTGCACCCAGCCCCCACTGCTACTGCCTGGTGGCAGGGACAGCCTCCTAGGAGTGCTTTCCCCTTCAGTTGTGACACATGTCATTTCCCACGTGTCTGAGAAGGTACAACCAGACCTTCTTCAACCCCAATGGTTCATAGATATTAAAAATAAACATTTTTTTTGAAGCAAGAAAACCCATAAGTAAATGAGAACAGGGGGACCTGGTCGTGGACCTCGGAGGGAGGGAGGTGGGTCAGTGCAGCACCCAGGCCGCCCTCCTCTCCACTTACACACGGGCGGCCGGGCCCCCAGAGCCCGGGACACTGGCCAAGACCTGAGCAGCTCCCTGGGTGTGACTCCACGCCAGGCTGCCTGCGGGCACATTGACACCATGCTGCCTGAGGCACGTTCATGCCAGGCCCCGTGGGGAGCCAGACACACACTCTAGGAACCCACCTTCTAGATGTGACTTCTCTCCTGTGACAGAGGAGAGACGTGGTCTCAGAGAGGCGAGGCCACGTGCCTGGGTGCTCTCAGCCAGGAAGCTGAGGGCTGGGACTACAGGACCCGCCACCCCCCACCCCCCAACCTCCATCCTGGGTTCTGGGCTTGCCCGAGGACGTTTCCCAGGCCTTCCGGTGGCCCAGAGCCTTCCCATCAGTCCTGCAATTGCAGGGCGGTCAGGGGGTGGGGGTGGATCTGGAGGTGAGGAACTATTTTGGTTTCTGTTTTCAGAAAGTCGTTTAACTGCAGAGGTGCTCACAAAAGGCAGTACAGCGTGGTGTAATAATAAGGGCTCGACGATCTGCTGGCCTTTGACAAGCTGTGTGACTCCAGGGCACATCACCACCTTCCTCATTTACAAAGTGGGGGTTCCAGTGCCCCCATTCAGAGGGGCATTTAGAGGATAGATGAAATGATGGATGTGTATCCATCAGCGCTCAACCAGGAAAACAGTATTTAAACTGGGCGCAGCTGACCCAGGAATAAAGTACCCAGGTGACAGGAGAGCCGAGAGGCCAACTGGGTGAGGCAGCAACCCAGGGATTACAGTGGCAGGAAGCCACCTCCCGCTGGGCCTGGGGCACAAAGGGAGGAGACGGGGTTCGCAGGGGCCACCTGGTGGAAGCTGGAACCAGGGAGGGCCAGCTGCAGAGGGCACACTGCCACCGACCGAGGCTGCCCATGGCACCGCCACAGGGAGAGAGAGACCCTGGTTTCTCCCGTCTCCCACCCTCCTGTTTCCACCGGTGCCTCCCATTGGCTGTTTGAGGAACCTGGGAAACGCAGCTGCAGGCGGGCCCTGAGACACAGGGCAGGGGCGAACAGCCAGGGATGGATGCACCTGGGTGTGTCTGCACCGCCACGGCCACGGCACAGCCCAAGGTGACCAGTCAGTGGCTGTGACTCCTGTTCTTTCCCTTCCCGTTATTAAAACAATACATGCTCAACACATTAGGACTAATTTTGGTTGTAACAAAAACTCGCTCAAACCAGGCTAAACATGAAAAAAAGGGGGGGGGGGGGAGTAACAAAACGATGCAGGGAAGTCTCCTGAAATGCAAGGACAAGATCAGGGCCTGGAAGCGGAAGCAGGAAAGGTTTCGGGTACCCCCAGCGCTCCCCCTCTGTCTCTTGCTTCTCTCCACGTGTCTGCGCTACACTTTTCATGGCAAACGCGTTCCTTCGATGGCTTCCAGTTCAGACTGAGTCTGAGGTTCCTCAGTCTATCTTTCCAGATTCCTGGAGAAGGCCTTCTGATTGGTCCGGCTTGGGTCCTTGTGCCAGTCCTCATCCAATCAGCTATGGCCAAGGGGGCGGGGTCACAGGGCCGCGGACCCTACGCCTCTGGACCTGTGGGCTGAGCAGGCTCTGCAATGTAGAAATAACAGAAATGTGAAACTATTGTTTGAATTGTGAATGAATGTTGACACTTCGGATTTTTCTATTTTGGTTGCCCCTACTGTTAATTTTAACATAAATGCTGCAACAAGCGGCCCTCCCTCCAGGTGGCTTGGTTTAAAGTGCACGGGCCACGCTGATGGGCCCCTTTACTGCGCCCCACGACGTGCGTAAATGGGCAACAGCTGGTGGGATTTTCTTAAATGATTGTTCTTTACAAAGAGCCAAAATTGAGGGTTTGAGAAACAAAATGCAGGTGGGCCCCATGGTGGACCAGCCCTTCTGTGGCTGGCTTCCTTTTTTTGCGTTTTACATATTTATCTGATTATGACTCCAGACTCCAGCGGTCCGTAATGCAGACTCATACAGACAAAGGCTGGGCTTCATTAAGTGGACCTTTGACCTCAGTAGAGAGAAAGGTGTTTACTTAACGAGAAGGTAAAGCAGTTCGTGGCAGCTAGTGGGAGTGAGCTCTTTTCTCCCCAATTTTTATTATAAGATTTTTCGAAACAGGAGAGTTGGAAAATCGCACGATGAGCACTTGCCTAGCCTCCGTCTGGATGCCACAGTGGATCGCACTTCGCCCATCGTCCCCTTTGTTGCTGGTGTGTCTGTTTCTCACTGTGTGTGTGTCTGTGTCTCCGTGTGTATATTCTGTTATGTCACATTTTATACATACAAATATATGACCTTTGTCTGAGCCACTTGGGCATGGCAGACACCATAACCCTTCTACCTCTGGCTTCCCGTCACCACCCAATAAGGACATTCTTCTACACAACGACACTGCCATTATTACACCTCAGAAAATTAGCAGTGATTCTAGGCTTCCATTAAACATTTCAGAGGGATTAATTCAAATTTCAGGGAGACTAATTCAGATTTCAGGGAGACTAATAGCTGTTAATAAGCCATTCCAGGGAATAAATAACATATGGAAAGGCGCCCCGCGCCGAGCCTGGCACACCCCGTAGGAACTTGGTGACTGTCAGCGTGCCCCCACCCCCATCCACGACCGCCACGTTTAACGGCCCTAATTCCAAAGGGCTTGGCTGGGTGTGAGGTCACGTCCAAGTGGCGTGGGGTCAGCCCACCAGGGCTGCAGATGGGGCTCCCCCAACTCTCCCCTGCAGCCCCAAGAGCAGACACTGAAGGCTAGAGGAAAATTGCTGGAAACAGAAGACAGAGTCACAGGGCACTGAACTTGGCCTCACCAGCCTCCCGGTAATGGCGCCAGGGAGGGCGTCCGTGCCAGCCAGGGCTGCTCAGCCGCGGTGTGGCAGGCAGAGCTGGGCTCCTGGCCGGGGTCCCTCCATTTACCAGGGCAAGAGCGGGGCTTTTTTTTTTTTTAATTGTTTTCAAAACAGATTTCATGTGGTCCCAAAATGAGACCATGATTGTAAATTAAAGTGTAATTAGCCTTTACGCTTTTATATTCATTAACTCTTCTCTGTTAATGATGCTAGGCTGGAGCAGAAACCCTGCATTATGAAACCACATCCAGGAAATAAAATAGTGATTTAGATAATGGCCACAATGTATTGCTACTTACACATAATTAAACAAATGCTCCATTTAAACTTGGAAACATGACTGAATGTTGATTAACCCTCGCCCAGCAATCCGGCTCGGAACTGGGGAAGGGGAGGCACGGTGAGCCGGTCCGTAACAAAGCGTCTGGGCCCGCCTCGTTAGCCCGCCTCGTCCGCCGCCGCGTCCAGTGGCCACACCTGCGTGGAGCGGGGCGGGTCTCGGGCCAGGGCGTGTGGCCACAGGTGGCAGTGGCCAGCAGGGTTATTATCCTGGGACCTCTTGAGAAACCATCACACTAAGTGAAATAAGCCAGACACAAAATTACAATTACTGTATGATTCCACTTATCGAAGGTACTTAGAGTGGTCAAATTCACAGAGACAGAGCAGAGGGGTGGCTGACGGGGGCAGGGGGAGGGGGAAGTGGCGAGTCAGTGTGTAATGGGGGCAGGATTTCAGCCTGGGGTGATGAAGAGGTTCCGGAGACAGGTGGTGGCGATGATAGCCCGGCAGCGTGGGTGTACGTAATGTCACTGAGCTGCGTGCTTAAAAACAGTTAAAAAGGTCAAATTTATGCATATTTTACCACAGTTGTTTCGGTTTATTTAAAGCATAAAAAGAGAGAGCAACAGAGAGCCCTGACCAGGGCTCAGGGGTTGGGCATTGTTCTGCGAACCACGAAGGTCGCAGGTTCCATTCCTGGTCAGGGCACATGCCTGGGGTTCAGGCCGGGCTCCGGTTGGGGGTGTGTGAGAGGCGAACACACACTGATGTTTTTCTTCCCATCTCTCTCTCTCTCCCCCTCTCTCTAAAAATAAAGGAAATCTTTTAAAAATAAATAAAATAAAGAAACAATAATTACTTGTTACCTCTCGTGATTTCTGAGGGTGAGGCATGCAAACAGGCATGACCTCTCGGCTCCACAGGCCTGGGGCCTCGGGTGGAAAACCCACAGGCCAGCTGGAACCACCACACAGTGGGTGGTTGGTGCTGGTTGTCCACTGGGGGCTTACCCGGGGCTGTCAGCTCAGCCCCCCACATCTGCCCTCCCCAGGTGGTCTGGGTTCCCGAAACACAATGGTTAGGTTCCAAGAGCAAGCAGAGAGAGAGAGGAAGAGAGAACACCAGGTGGAAAGGTGGAAACCATATTGCCTGTAATGACCAGCCTCAGAAGTCATGTAGCATCACTTTGCCATCAGATATGAAGATCTGCCCAAGTTCAAGGAAGAAGATCAATGACTCAGAGTAACAAAAGCGTGTGAGGAAATACACTTGGCCACAGTTACCAGGCAAGGTACACCTGTAGGCAAGGTACACCTGTAGGCAATTGGAACTCAGTTCCACTAGCAGCCTCTAGGAGGCAGTCTGCCACACTATTGAGCATTCACTAGAGGCCAGGGGCTGTGCTAAGGGCACAGATACACCATTTACTATGCTGCAGCTACTACTGCTGCCCCCATTCTAAAGATGAGGAAACTGAGGCTTAGAGAGTAACAGGGCAGAGACAGCCCGTCCATCCCCCCAAACCCATCTTTCCCTCTCCCATACACACAGCTAGACTGCATTCCCCAGGCTCCTGGCCACTGGGTGTGGCCACACACTCTCTCTCAGTGGTCATAAGACCTCCCACACGCTCCTGCCTGCTCTCCTCCCTGCAGGGCAGCTGGGACGATGTTTGAAAAACGCCTGTGGACAAGGTCAGGTGCTTCCTCAGCCTGGGTCCCTGAATCACCTGTGGGAAGAGAGCTCTTCCCCTTTGTTTATCTCCTCCCCCAGAAAAGTTTGGGTCTGTTTGTTACTATAAATCCATCTGCTCTAAGGCAAGTGCATGGTATTAGATTGAATCACCTGAAACTTTCATTTTGCCACCTTGTAAGTCAGAAACGGTCATTCTAGCAATGTCAGATGACCCATCCTAATACACACAACTTGTTCTCACCCCCAGACGGTGAGCCATTTGCGGATGTACCAGAACCTAGTGGACTACCTCCCCTTTTAGATGAACATACCTTGTTTCCAACTTTGTGCCCTTATAAACTCGGCTGCAATAAACACTCTTAACTACAGGGCCGGGCAAAAGTAGGTTTACAGTGGTTTCTACTGTTTTCCTGCATGGAAAAAGGCACGCAGTTTACGATTACTACAATAGCTTTATTTTTTTAAGAGTTTATTTATTTATTTTTAGAGAGACGGGAAGGGAGGAAGAAAGAGAGGGAGAGAAATATCAGTGTGTGGTTGCCTCTCACGCACCCCCTTCTGGGGACCTGGCCTGCAACCCAGGGATATGCCCTGACTGGGAATTGAACTGGTGACTCTTTGGTTTGCAGTCCAGCACTCAATCCACTGAGCCACACCAGCCAGGGCTACAATAGCTTTATTAACTCGAAAGAATGTCGCAGTGCAAATGTCAACCTACTTTTGCCCACCCGTGCTTGTCATTATGAGTTTGTACGTGTGTCTCTCTAGATTCCAAACACTGGACTGCCGAATCGGTGCTGCTTGTTTAAAAATGTGATATGTGCTACTCGAGTTACTCTCAAACAGTTTTTGACAATTGTGTGTGTGTGTGCTTAAACAAATGTTGACATAGGACTTAGACTGTGCCGGGCACTGTTCCATGTTCTCTACAAATGTTAATTTACTTGATCTTCACAGCAAGGCTGTATGGTAGGTACTATTATGATCCCCATTTACCGATGGGAAGACTGAGGCCGAGAGAGTAACTTGCCCAGGGTCGTGCAGCCAGGGAGTGGAGGAGGGCGGGGCTGGGATTTGAGCCGGAGTCCATGTTCGTGACCCGCAGGTCCCGCCACCGCAGAAAGGCCCCCACCGATGACAGTGTGGCCGCTAGACCGCCCTGGAGCGGGCTCTCCTCCCTTTCCGGAGAAGCGAACAGAGAGTCGTGGGGTCACTGCCATTGTGGTGAGGGCCGTGCATGCTTCATAAAATACCCTTAAAAAAAGAATCACGTGAGCGGCTGGTGTGACTCAGTGGGCTGAGTGCCGGCCTGCGAACCTAAAGAAAAGGCTCTGGTCCCGTTCCCCACGCCTGGGCTGGGGGCCAGGTCCCCTGCTGGGGGCGTGCGAGAGGCAACCAATCGATGTATTTCTCATGCATCGATGCTTCTCTCCCTCCCTTTCTCCCTTCCTTCTCCTCTCTCTAAAAGTAAATAAATTAGATCTTAAAAAAAAAAAAAAAACAGTCACTTGCATGAGTTTTCTCCCCGACTTCTTGTTCTTCCTCAGTCTCCTGGCTCCACTGGCTCGTAGGTCCCTGGGGTCAGACCGAGCTGGGCGCAAACTCGGGCCCTGCCGCCGGCAGCCCCGCGCCCCGGCCAAGGCCGCGTTCTTCTGTCCGAGAACCGGGGAGAGCACCGGGGCCTGACTCCGAGGATGCAAGGGCGCCGTGAGAGTGAGGCCAGGGAAAGCGCTACGGTGTCAGCCGTTCACGCAAGAATTTCTCGAGCCCCTACCGTGTGCCCTTCGCCCCCTCTAACCCTGTGGCTGGCCGTTCTGGCAATTTTCAGTTCTTCACGAGCGCCACCAGCCCCAACGCCGGAGGAACATCCTTGTGCACATTCTGTGCAAATTACTGATGAATAATTTCTAGCCGTGGAACTGCTGGGTCCCTGGGCGCGGCCATGTTTAAGGCCCAGGAGGAGCCCCGCCCACTGCCCCCGGGAAGCAGCTCTGAAGGGCAGGACCTGCTGGCTTCTCTGATCTGTCTTACGGTGGACACCAGGTGGGACCGTTGTCCACCTCCCCAGCCAGGTTCCAAACCGCACCCGTCACAGGAGGGCTGTCCCCAGCACCGAGCAAAGGAAATCCCCAAGTCAGGAGTGACCCAGAGGGAAGGCCTGGCCCTGAGAGGTGGCCCCCAGCTATCGCCCCTCCCCCATGGTGTGAAGCCCCCCACCAGCCAGTCCCACCAGGCTACAGGGACTGGCCCCGGACAGGCTGGAGCGGTCTGCGGAGGTAACTGGTGGGGGGGGGGGGGGTCTCCCGTCCCGCCAAGCCTGAGGAGCAGTGAGCTGGGGAGTGGAGAGGACCCTGGCCCAGGCCAGCGGCGGGAGAGGTCGCTCTGGATAGGCAGCATTTCAGGGGTGAAGAGGGCGTGGGCAGAGGGAGCCGCCTGCGGGAGGGCCCAGCGTTGAGAAAGAAGGGCACCCAGGCCCCTGCAGTCGTATTAGGGAGGCTGGGCCACGTCCCCAGGGTAATGGGGGGCCGTGGGGGATGAGAGGCAGCCCGCCCGCCACCTGGTGGAGCACGGCGGGCCGGAGGGAGGGGCTGAGTCTGGAGGCCGGAGGGAGCTCAGACCTAGGTCTCTGTTTGCGTCTCCTGTTTGCACCACGAAGACTAAACCTTTCTTTTTATGAGTATAGGTTCTTCTTTAAATGTATTGGGGTGACACTGGTTAATAAGTCTACACAGGTTTTAGGGGGACGTGTCTATGATACGTGATCTGCACGTTGCCTTGTGTGCCCACCACCAAAGTCAGATCACCTCCCGTCCCCACACACCTGAGCCCCTGTCCGCGTCACTGCCCCCCACACCCCTTCCCTCTGGAAACCGCGTCCTGTCGTCCTGTCGTGTGTGAGTTTTTGTTGGTTTTTCTTGTTTGCTCACTTGTTACTTTGTTTTATATCCCACAGATGAATGAAACCATATGGTCCTTAACTTTTTCTGATTTATTTCTCTTAGCATGACACTCTCAAGGTCCACCCATATTATCACAAATGGCAGTATTCCATTTTTTGGAATTCCATTTTTTCGGCCTTCCTGGCCGAACCTCACCGGTTACAGTGATTGGGGTGGCGATGCTTCTGGGTTGCAGAACCTTAGGGATGAGAAGCTGGCATTGGTGCTCAGATCTGCGTAGATTAGAGGCATTAAGGGCACTGTGGTCATAAGTAAAGGGGACACTGGTGGTCCATGGCATGCAATAGTGAAGCAGCCTCTTAAATTATCACCTTTAGAGCCACAGCCGGCATGGCTCAGTGGCTTGGGCATCATCCCCAAAAGTGGAAGGTCGCTGGTTCTGTTCCTGGTTGTAGGCCGGATCCCTAGTTCGGGGCATGCAAGGGGCAACTGACCCCTGTTTCCCTTCCTCTCTTTCTCCTTCCTTTCTCATTTCTCTGAAAAAAAAATCTTAAAAAAAATGATCACCTTCAGGGCCCTGGAGCCAAGGGCTGTGGAAGGGAGACTGTAACTGAACAGCTACTGCTCTAGCCCGGTGACAGGGGAAACGGCCCTGGCGGGGTGGCTGTGCAGGGACGGTCACCCCACACACAGATGAGGAAGCTGGGCTCAGGGAGGCGCGTAACCATCGGAGGTGCCACAGGAAGCCAGGGGCGGAGGCCGGCAAGGCAGTGCGCTGGGTGGGCGTTAGTTTCCCTCCCGGGGCTGTAACAAAGCACTGGCAACTGGGTGGCGTGAAGAATTGAAATTCACGGTCCCACAGCTGTGGGGGCAACTTGCTAAAGGCAAGACGTGGGCTGATGTGAGGTTCAAACAACCCCTCTGAGCTGCAGATGCAGGAGAGTCCCCCCCACTTGCAGGCTCTGCTCGTGGACCTCCCCCAGTCGGGGGCAGGGCAGGCGGCCTCCTGCAGTCACTGTGGGGAAGGCACGAGGCCCGCTCCCTCCTTTCCACGCTCCCCTGTGGCACAAGAGCCTTAAGCGTCTGAGAGCAGGGTGGGAAAGGCCCTCCAGGTACAGGCGAAGACCCACTGCAGCCCAGGGACCAAACAGCAAAACCCTCTCGCTCTGGGGAAGGGTAGAAATGCACCCCGGGCCCAGTGCGTTAAACCTCCCCTGCCCCTGGGGGTGGCAGGACCCCCAGGACCCAGCTCCTGCCTAAAACAGCTGAATCTGAACTGAGAATGCCCCTGAGTACAAGCAACAGGTAACAAGTTCTGCTTGAGGGACAGGAAGCACTGAGGGCGACCACAGCAGCAAAACCCAAACCCAGCTTAGCTCCCAACTGGACTGGTTGAACTCACTCCCCAGATCCAAGGCCCCACGAAAGAAGTGCGCCCCTTCCCAGGTACAAATACCACTGACCAGCTCAACAGCGGCCGTGGAAAGGAGAAGACGGTGGAGTATAACCTGAAAATTATCTGGGAAGATGATTTGCCACCTGGAATGTCACACCCAGCCAGCCTATCAATCACACAGGTGCAGAGAAGAAGGCCATTTTTGGGCGTGCAAGATCTCACAGGTGAGGCTGCGGTCTGCCAGGTGGGACGGGGTGTCAGGAGGTCTGGAGAGCAGGAAGCCTGAGGGTCGAGGGGCCCCGGGGCAGCAGCTGTGAGGACGGTCTCTAGAGCAACTTGCCTGGTCTGGAGCAGGACAGGGGTCCCCAGGAGAAGGTCACCATGGTGAGGGAAATCAACAAGGTGCTTTTAGATCATCTGCAAAAGAGACCTCAGAAAGTTCTACAGTTCTGTTGGAGAGTGGGACGGGAATTAACAATTAGGACACGGAAAACAAATGGAATGAAAACGACGAAGATCCAAGAACTTCACGTTTCCAGGACTGGAAACGTGATGGAAACTTCCTCCGCGGCTCTGTGTGAACAGCACATACACAGATGCCACACACACTGTCTGATTCCACAGACACTGTCGCTCAGCTACCTCGTCAGCTCGGGAAAGGGGAAGCTGAGGTGAGCTAGCCCAAGAACTAAATTTTCATGTCCTGTTGAGGAAGTCAGTAGACAGTGCCTAAGCTGATGCGCTGAGAAATGGTTGTATAGCTCTGGCCGGTGTGGCTCAGTGGACTGAGCGCTGGCCTGAGAACTGAAAGGTCGAGAGTTCGACTCCCAGTCAGGACACATGTCTGGGCTGCAAGACAGGTCCCCAGTGGGGGGGGGGGGGGGGGGGGCGCACGAGAGGCAACTGATTGGTGTTTCTCTCCCTCCCTTCCTCCCCCTCTCTCTATAAATGAATAAAATCTAAAAAATTATTTTAAAAAATAACGGTAGGAACATATCACTGACAAATACGGAGGAAGTGACTGCCTTTGGGGAGAGGAACTCAGGAAGGAGGCGAGGAGGGTCTCCTGGGGAGGAAAGTGAATACTTGAATTACAATAAAGAAGAGGAGACGGCTGAACTGATTGGTCTCAGAAAGCCTTTCCAGACCTGCCCGTCTGCGGTGCCACCGCTGCCGCCATGGGAAACGGGACAGTGAGGCCCCCGACTCAGGCCAGCCCCAGGCACTTCCTCGCGGTGCGGCCCACACCTCACCCCCGAGAGCCAAGGCACGGAGCCTGCCAATTGCTTAGTCTGTGCTGCGTGTTACCTTCAACACTTGAATTACCCGGATAGACTTCAGGTGTTATGGATGACGCTGCATGCATCCTTTAGATTACAGGGGTGTCAAACTCATTGTCACCGGGGGCCACATCAGCCTGGCGGCTGCCTTCCAAGGGCCGGATGTAACTTTAGGACTGTGTAAATGTGACTGCTCCTTCACAGTTAAGCGAGAGCTTGGTGCTGCCGCCGGGTAGAAGCAAGGTGCAGGGCAGGATGAAACAAGGTGCAGGGCTGGGTTCGGCCCACGGGCCTCGTGTTTGCTGCCCGTGCTTTAGAGAGATACGCTGAAGTCCTAACCCCCCGCACCTGGGAATGTGGCCGTGTGTGGAAATAGGGTCTTTACCAGGGGAATCGAGTTAAGAGGACAGCGTCAGGGCAGGTTCTAATCCAGTATGGCTGGTGTCCCTGGGAAAACGAGGAGAGAGACACAGAGAGGAGACAGCCGGGGGGCAGCTGGGGCGGGGGCCGGGGTAAGGCAGCTGCAAATCAGGAAGCACCGAGGATCCACGGCCACCACCAGATGCTAAGAAGCAAGAAGAATCGTCCCCAGAATCTCAGAGGGAGCGTGACCCTACTGACACCTTGACTCTGGACTTGCAGCCTCCAAAACTGTGGGCAGATAAGTTTCTGCTATTCTCAGCCACCCAGCCCTAGGGAACCAGGGCAGAAGGGATGACCTTGCCTTTGAACCTTATATCTCGGTAGAAAGACGGCGTTGTTATAACCACGTTTGTACTGTCTGCCCCACCCCCGCCACCCAACCTGTGGAAGTGGGTCAGCTTCCTGCCTTCCCACCCGGGGCCTGGCAACTGAGCCGCGGACCCTCTGCCACAGGTAGCCACCACCCTCGGCTCCCTCCAGACCCCTGCAGAGGCGCCACAGACTCGCCCCTCCTGCCTCAGGGTGGGGCTGCTGCAGGGTGGGGGCCTGCTCCCCCAGCGGAAATCAGGACAAAGGCCAAGAGGGAGCCGGCTCCTCTGTGGTCCAAGCTCCACTCTGGGCAGTTTCCAGGTGACATGCGAAGTTCAATGGGCTGTGAGTGTGACAGAGTTGGGGGGCAGGTATTACCGGACGTTCTCAGGGACTGTCTCCCCCACAGATGGAGGGAGCTGACCTGAAGTAGAAAAGCACCCCTGGGTGCCTGGAGATGCCCTGGAGGGAGCACCCCTCACAGAGGGTCCTGCACAGGCTTCCCTTTGAAGAGGCCTCTGGTCCCTCGCCCTGCCCCCACTCTGCTCTCTCTCTCCCCCTCCCCGCCCCCATCCCCCCAGTGTCTTCCGGCTCAGTGCCGCTGATTCTGTCAAATGAGCTCATCAATCTGGAAGGCAGGTTCATGGAGAGCTCCAGGGCTGGGACCGGCCTGGAAGGGTGTCCATGCCAGTAGGAACATGGGGCCCGAGGTCAACAGGCTGGGCTGTCTAGAACTCAGGTGCACGCCTGTGTGTGTGCACGAGTCTTGTGTGCACATGTGTGAGTGGTTATGCATGTGTGTGCATGTGTCCAGGTGCATGCATGCGCACACACATGACCATGTGCGTGTGTGCGAGTGTGTATTGGACTGAAGCAGAGGAGTTCTATGCATCCACCTAGGCCCACCCCAGATGGCTTTCCACCCGAACTCTGCCCAGGAAACCCACTGAAACGCTGTGCCGCCTCCCTCCTGCCCCCAGCCACCGTCGGTCACAGGGACCCAGCTCCGGTCCTCTGCTCGGGAAGTCTCTTTCAGCCTGGTGCTCACCAGCTCATGTCCAACTTCCAGGTAGAGTAAAGGATTAAATGGAAGGCACAATAAGAAGTGAAACAATTAGAATTTCTGCCTCATTATCATGGTAATCTTATCAGTCGGATAATGAGGTATTAATGGAGATTTAATGTGCATCTCATAACAGAATCCCTTGGAGAAAACACACAGGGAAATTGCTGTAAATCCACTTAATGATGGAGAAGTCCCAAAACACCATATTCCAAAGGATGAAAAATGCAGGATGCAAATGAGAAAGAATCAAGGTCAATAACACCACGGGGACAGGCCTAATGGCAGATTTGGAGATATATGTAATAAAAATTGCATGTTGCTTTTAAACCTCACCCTCTGTTGTTTTCAAATGTGCATCCCTCGTAATGAAACACAGAGCGCAGCCGGAATGATTTGTATGTTTTAGAAACCATAGGGGGGATGGAAACATGTCTCCAAACCCATCAGGCCCCCTGCGGGGAGCCGTGGGGACCAGGGTGTTTTACCAAGAGGCCTCCAAGGGAATGGGGGGCAGAGGAAACGTGAGCACGGTGGTTGGTGGAGGAGGAAGCAGCTCATCCGAGTTCAAGGTCATTTGGGAAACACCAGCAGGAGACTGATGCATTTACTTCCGCTCCTCCGTGCAACCGACATTTGTTGCCGGGCGCCTGCCGCGTGGATGACCGCAGACAACTCCAAACAGTGAAGGGCACCCACAGATACGGCCGAAAACAAAAGCTCTAATTCAGAGAGCACCTACTGTGTGCCATGCTAGGCAGTACTGAAACGCCTTACGTGGAGGATCTCCTGTAATTTCAACAGTGATGCCAGGACGTAGAAACCATTAAGATCCCCATTTTTCGGGTGAGAAACTGAGGCTTAGCGAGATTCAGTTGACCCACGTCGCGTGGATGGTGGCCTGAACTTCACCACGACTATGGTAGGTTGAACCATATGAAATTGCTGATATTCAGCAGTTTGGAAACTACAAAAGGGAGAATTTCATATGGTCCAAGCTAATATGTTAATATTTTATTATGTCCTGGGTAGGGAGCCTTCCTACATATGGACCCCGCTAACAGAGACAGGAGAAGGGGACAGGAATCATGCACAAAGGGGAGGGACACAGAATGCAAGGAGCAGCTTCATGGCCTCCCAGAGGACGAGGGACAGGAGCCCGCCGAAGCTACTGTACCCCGGTTTCACACCAGCTCTGGGGCTCAGTCTGGGGATGCTGAGAAAAGGAAAAAAAAAGCCCCCAAACACTCATCCTGTATGTGAAAAGTACTTTGTGACTTGGAGAATGCTAAGCAAATGTTGTCTGTTTCGTTCTTATACATTACTGATGGTAATACATAACCCTTGAGCCTCCCAGGTGTTTACAAGGATCGAGGGTAAAGTTAGTTCTATTTTGAGTTTCCATCAGGGAACTTAGAAGAGGGGAGTGTCGTGGCGCTCTGGTTGCAGAGTGACTAACTATCCCGGTTTCATTCCTGAAAATCCAACACCCTAGTTAGCTCCTCAGTCCTGGGCAAATGGAGACGATCGGTCCCCATCTCGAGCGGAGACCTGACCTGCAGGGTCGTGGATAGGAGACAGCAGGCCTGTCCCACCCGGCGCCGGGCATGCCGGGCCTGCGTGCTGGGCTCTGTGCCAGCCCCCAGGGCAGCAGAGAACAAAGCTGTTTCCTGTCAAAGGCCATGGAGGGGACCACGGGGCCTCTGTTGCAGTGGCAGTCCATGGCGGGCAAGGACAGAGGAGGAGGGCAGAGGACAAGCCTTCACCACACAGCTCCTGGCCGGATCCTGGAACAGCCGCCGAACAGCGGTGGCCTGCCTCCCTTGTCTCAGGGACACCCCGGAGGCCAGAGGTGCGCGGACCCACTTTACAGAGGAGGAAGCTGAGACGCGGGCTGGGGAAGGGACTTGCCCAAAGTCACGAGCAGCCGGTGAGCACCTGGAGGCAGAAAAATGATGACCGGACCCTGCGTGAGGCTGGCAGTGGCCCCTGGAGGAGGGGTCAGTCGGAACCAGGAGAAAGGCGGATCCGAGACAACGTTTCTGGAGTCTTGCAGCTGTGTTCCGTTTAATCACAGACTGCAAATTGAATGAAGTTAAGACAGTGTTGCCTCTTTGAATTTCCCCCAGGCCCTGTTTAATGAATAAATAGGCATGATTTGTAATTAGCTTATCCATTGTGCGAGCGCTTCTCGAGCACCTGAAGTGAGTTAAACATGCCCCCTGCAATCTCACCGACAATATTAATTCGCTCGGCAAACCTTTCTTCCTGGGCCACGGTGCCTGCGACCGGATGATCACGTACTGCTCCGCCGAGGACATATTGAGAAAAATTGGGGGTTTTCGTCCTGGAAAGATGAAGACGCAGTGTCGTCATCACTCCCGCTTCCCGGTGTGGGATTTGGAAGCTACAAGTTCGTTTTGTTTTCATCAGCAAACGCTAAATAACCCACCAAACAGTCTCCTCCGTCCTCTCTCAGCCAACCTTTAAAAATCCCACAGGTGCTCACGGGAAAGGCTCCTGGTCATTACTGCCACCTCACCGAGGGGCCCACGGCTGGAGACAGGGGTCCCCACCGATCCGAGCTGCCTTTCTTTCGTGCAAGCTGTCGTGTGTGTTCGCGGGGCTGCCTGATACCTGCCCGCAGCCGCCGTTCGAGCCCACTAGTTCCTGCCAAGCCGACGGGCGTCCTGTATCATTTATCCTGTAATTGGGGCTGCTTATCACGAGTTTTCGCCCGGGTCCCGGGCTAGCCATGTGGCGGCGGCTGGATTCCGAACCCTAACATTTCCCTGCTCCGAGCTGGTGGGAGGGCCCGTCAACACGGGCAGCCGTCTTGATTGCCTCCACGGTTTCCAGCAGAGGGGTTTCCATTCATCTTCATCATGGGCTCAATCTGTGCACGGAGAGGAGGCGGCTGCCCCCGTGGGGCCTCTCCACCCAGTCACCTGGAGGCTCTCTCTCATCTGTTCCTCCGTGTTCGCCGCCGCATTTATATTCCTCCCGCCCTGCTGCTTTCTCATGGGGCCTGGGAGGGATCTCCGGCAGCCAGGCCCTCTCCCCCCGGCCCCCCACAGGAGTCCAGGTGCCAGCCTATTACAGCAAAGGAGGAAGAGAAGGTCACCCCGTCTTCTGAACGAGGTGAATCGGGGAGGTGGAGGCTGTCCGTCTATCCTTGCCGTGGCCTTAACCTGAGGAAGTAGACATGGACCTTGGCCGGGGAGTGGGGAAGTGGACTCTCCCCACTCCAGAGACTCAAATTTGGCCTGACCTGCTGATGCCCAGTGTGTGCCAGGTTCCGTGCCGGCCCCGGGGGAGGACACAGGTGTCCCGCCCTGTCCCCAACGGACTCACAGGCCCGAGGGGAGGCACTCACCAGGATCAGGATAACAACGAGCCGTCAGGGGCACTGGCCTCTACTGTTCTCAAAGCTCCTTCCACTCCCAGGGTCCCTACAATCGTGTGGGGCTGATATTTTGTGGAGGAGCAGACAATCCCACTGCGGCTGCAACGAAGGACTTGTCCTCTGGACCCGGGTCAGATCTGGGCCTGCCACGCATTGTCTGTGTGGCTTCGGGTAAACCACCTCACCTCCCTGAGCCGCAAACTCCCCATGTCTGGAGTGGGACACGCCCTGCCACACCGCTCACAGGGGGAGGCCCCGAGGGGGCCTGTGGACTCAGCTCCGTGCGGCGCTCACGGAAATGGTCTCGGAGCTCCAGGCCTTATCGGGACTTTTACCCTTGGAAGCACCTCCCTGGATTTGTACCTGTCTTGGCCACAAGATGTCACCCAAGGAACAGCAAAGCGGGGCCTGCAGGGACCCTGAACCGCCTAGACCTTCACCCAGGTAACCGCGAACTCCAGCCACACAGCCCTCTCCCGCCCCCCACTCCACCCCCGCCTCCCACGGTCTTTGGGACGCTCCAGGGACGAGCCCCCACCCGCAGGCAGGCAGGCGTGCTGCGATGGGTTGGAATCCCAGATTTCCCTGCGGAACACGCCACTGTGTCCCCACAGGACACGGGCTAGAGACCCCGCCTAAAGTAATAAATAAATACGCACAATAATCCTGCCTTCACAGAGCAGATTAAACCGTGCCGCGGAGGAGGCGGGGCGGGGGTGGGTGCAGACCGACGACCCCACTTGGCGAGACTTGGGCTGCAGCGGGGACCTGAGAGCCTCCTCCCTGCTCTGCCCGATCGGGGTGGGGAGTAGAGGCCGGGGGAGCGACACGGGAGTAGCCTCTGCCCCTGGGGCGGCCCCAGACGGCCCTTACAAACTCTTCGCGGGGCGGCCACCTGGCGCCTGATCTGGACCAGGAAGCGGGGCGACGAAGGGCCGACCCTGGCCCTGGTCCCCCATCCAACCCGGTGTCAGGGGTTGGGGTCTAACAGCTCGGGCTCCAGGGAGGTGACCGCTTTGTAGACGAGTGTACGGGGTGGGGATGAGGCCCGGGGCCTCCGCGGGGCCGAGGAGCAGGCAGGGGCAGGCGGCGGAACCGGAGGGGTCGGCCCGCAAGGCTCAGAGGCCGCAAAGCATGGCTTTCTCTGGGGTAAAGCGGAGAGTTTTGAGCGGCGGCAGAGGAAGGAGAAGGGACAGAAGCCTAAGGCCGAAAAGCAAGTAGGAACCAAACTAGAAAAGAGCTGGGACAGAAGAGGAGTCTGATCAGGCCTGACGAGTTCTGCGCGGAAGCGGTCGGGGGTGGGGGGCGGGTGTGATGGGGCGCAGGGCGGTGGGAGCACCGGCGCTGGTGGGAGAGGCGCGCTCAGGGGTCGCTCCTTCCGCCGAGTCTCCCCGAGGTCGCGGTGATCCGCCGACTGGGGGCCGGAAGGAAGAGGGGCGGGGAGGGGTGGGCGCTTAAGGGTCGCAGCATCCAAATCCGGAGCGTTGAAGGTTTTGGAAACTGTCTTGTTGAAACTTATTCATGACCACAGCAGGGCAGAACTTAAGTCCACGATGACAGAGCCTTTTAGTTAAAAGTGGGTGGAGCCTGGCTGGGTGCTCAGTTGGTGCAGCGGCGGCTGGTGCACCGATAGGTGTCAGGTTCGATCCCAGGTCCGGAGTACACGGCAGGCAACCAATGGAAGCTCCTCTCTCACATTCATGTTACTCTGTCCCCTCCACCCTCCCTCTCTCTCTAAAATCAATACACATCCTCCGGGGAGGATTTTAAAAAAGAAAGGGTGGAGTGATTTCTGTGCCGGCAGGCTGTTCACCTGTTCCCAGTGTTTCTAGAGGCGTGGCCAGGGCCGCCCCCCAGTGTGGCTCTGCTGGCTGATGTTGGAGGGGAGGGCCTCTCCAGGATTTCCTTACCAGTCACAGTTCAAGTGCATTGCACCAGGTTGGAAAGTAGCTTTGGGGGCGCCTAAATTTGTGTTCACTGGCCAGAATCTCAAGTCCCCTCTTGAGTCAGCTCAGTGGGCAGCCTCTTCTACTAGGGGCTCCCACGGCCCCGGTACTTCTGGCTCCCTCCACAGCGTCCCCCGCAGTCAAGCCACACCCTCAGTGGAATGCTGGCGTGGGAGAAAGATTTTAAGAGTATGTATATGAAGTATACATATGACAAGACCAGAGATTGAAAGGGGTCATTGGG
The DNA here is from genome assembly GCF_004126475.2 of Phyllostomus discolor. NCBI lineage: Eukaryota > Metazoa > Chordata > Mammalia > Chiroptera > Phyllostomidae > Phyllostomus > Phyllostomus discolor. The sequence continues at coordinate 206,994,265 of NC_040905.2, read as the reverse complement.
GTAAACTAGCCCAACTCAGGAAGGACCCGTCCGAGTTGTCACTTGCCTTAGATCTGGTTAGAGGCAGAGCTAAGATTGGAAGGAGTATCTCCAGGCTCCCAGACCCAGCAGTGCAACCACACCATACTCGAAACCTGTGGCTTTTCCATAAGTAGCAAGCGTGATGCACGGAGAGGAGAAAGAACATCCCCTGGCTCCCCAGTGTGGTCCGGCTTCGCTGTGAGGAGGCACCTGCCCGTGGATACTCCTGACGCTGTGCTCTCAGGAGGCGCGTACCCCCTTCCCTTCCCTTCCCTTCCCATCACCTGTCGCTTGTGCATCACCGCCTCCCGCCTCCTCTCCAGCAGGCTGGCTCACTCCCTGTGTGCTACCCCAGAGCTGCAGCAGCCACAGCCTCCCTTGTCCTATCTGGCTACAGGAGAAGAAAAACAGGGCTGTTGGTGGTCAGAAGTGAGGAGGGCCCGAGGGAGGGAAGTAAATCCAGGAGTTGGAATCCACCCGTCAGCTGAGGGGCCCGGAAGTCGGGGAGGGCAGCAAAGGTGCTCACTGGCTGCAGAGGAAGCTCGGGCTGCCCTCTGGGAGCAAAGGCCCGGTCAGACGCCAGGGCCTGGGGGAACCCATGCCATGCTTTTCCGTGGGACGTGGGTGACAAATAGAAACAAACCACAGCAGAAATGGAATGCCGTTATGAAAGCCAAAACGATGAGGGAGATTAGACAAATGAGAAGGAATTTTTCATACAGGAATGTGAACTCTGTGAGAATCTGGAGATGTTTGGCAATTTGAGGTTTGGGGAAGAGTTGTTTTTTTTTTTAAGATTTTATTTATTTATATTAGAAAAGGGGAAGGGAAGGGGAGGGGGGGAGAAACAAACAAGACCGGGGACCTGCCACGACCCGGGAATCCAGCCAGCGACCTCTCACTCTGGGACGACACTCAACAAGCTGAGCCACGGCGGCCAGGGGTTTGAATCAACAGCTCTGGTTACAGGTTTTGTCAAACTACACATTAGGAGGCCTCAGGAAGGCTGAAATGAAAGTGTCCTATTTTTAAAAATCACATTGGATACTCTTTTTCACGGGAGCATACAAGTTAACGGTCTTGGCCGCTAGCCATGTAAGACCCCTGGTTAACAGAAGCACCATGACCATGGTCTCCTGTTCCAGGTCCACGGCAGGCTCAGGACTCGGAACTGAGTGCACTTCCCGCTCGGCACAGAGGTGGCAGATTTTTCTTGGAGGCCCACAACCTCTTTCTTTGGCTTTTAAGTCTATGCACTGCAGTCTGGAACCCTAAGCAAACAGACAAGGACTCTTCTGGCACGCCATGACTGGAGAGGAAGCTCCTCCACGAATACTTCAATCTCTAGGTAGAGGACACCTTTACTCAAGAGGAGCTTCTGACCTGATGCCACTTTCCAGGATCGTGACAAATGCACAGACAGGGCTGCAGGGAGACCTCGCTCGGCATGCACTCCCTCTGGGGAAAGCTGCAGAGCCACCCTCTTGGACAAAGGGTGGAGCGGGCACATGTAACAGGCGTCAAAGAGCCAGGTTCTTCCAAGTTGGCAGGGCAAGTTGTGTTCTATTCTCAGTTCTAGGCAACTCCTGGCACTTGTTTCAACACTGAACAGACTGCGCGGAAACTGAACCCTAGCCCGGGTCGGTGTGGCTCAGTTGGTTGAAGCGGGTTCAATTCGGTCAGGGCACACACCCAGGTTGTGGATTCGATTCCCAATCAGGGCGCATATAAGAAGACAGTCGATGTTTCTCTGTCCCTCTATTCCTCTTTCTTTAAAAGCAATGGGGGGAAATGTCAAGTGAGGATAAAAAAATTAAAAAAAAAACCTGAGCCCTAATCACATGTCTAAATGTTTCCTTCTAAATGAAGTGCAATCCATGCAGCGAAAGCACTTCCCACCAGCGAGGGAGGCCCAGAGGGTGAGCCCGCTGGGGTACACGGGCTCCTTGCCCAACAGCAACCCCTCAGCTGAAACGAGTCAAGGCTTTGGGGAAAACCGTGGTTGGAAGCTTTGATCTCAGAACACAGCTGATGCATAGTTTACCCAATGCAGGGGTCAGCTAGGAGCTGTGTTAAAACAGTCAATGTTCACCCTCTTGTGGGTAACCGCCAGCTCATTCTCATTCCTTCCTGCACCGCACCTAATACCCTCAGATGTTCGGATGGAAGAGACAAATGTGAAGTCATGGAGAACGTGAGTCCTATTTGAGAAGCCACAGAAATTTTCAGAAATGCTTCTGAGGACAGCACAGACGATGGGAACATGAAACCCACTGAATTCAACTGCTCTCCCCTTTTCATCAGTTTCAGAGCATTACATGTCAGTAATCACACCAGGAGACAGGACGGGTTTCCTGTGCGAGATTGTGCACGCTCACTCACTGCGGCTCAGAAAGGGCGTCAGCCGTTTTGACAGGAGAGGCAGGACAAAGCTTTTTCACGCAGGTGAGGCTCAGGAAGGCAAGGCAGAGGGTCAGCTCAGCAGGAGTTCTGAGGGGGCGTGGCCCCTGCCGCACTGCCTCACAGCGACCAGGAGCAGTGGACCCCTCTCTCGGGAACGTAATCTTTGCTGTGCACAGGCCCAAGGGACACAGCAGCTGCACAGTGGCTCCACGGCTCCACCACACCAACCCTGACACTGGTGTCGGCTCTACCTCCCTTTGTCTAAGTGTTCTCTGGAGTTAAAAATCAGTTCCTGGTCATCCTGCTTCTCGGGTGACCCACATCCTAACCTGCAGCCCATGGGCCGCATGTACTCAGGACGGCTGTGAGTGCGGCCCAACACAAAAGTGTAAATCTACTTAAAATTTCATGAGATTTTTTTGTGATTACATGTCGCAAAGGATTAATGTGTGGCCCAAGACAACTCTTCTTCCAGTGTGGCCCAGGGAGGCCAGCAGGGTGCCACCCCTGTAGGGTATATTAAGTAACAACATGACAAAGTTGTCAAGCATTTTGGGGTTCACAATTCCTTAAATATCGCTAGTCATTGACTTAAGCCTTCTTTGAACTTTAAAATTGTTTGATTCCCCCGTTATGGCAATTGCATACTGCATAAATCCACTAGACATACATATATATATAGAAAAGCCTGGACTTTTTTCTGCTAATACAGGTATTTTAGATATGAACTGAAGGATGGATCCAAAAGCTTCAGAAAGAAGACAGCAAAAAGATCTAGTGCGATTTTCGTATCATATAGCTTCAGCTGATTTAAAACAAAGGCCTTACACTAAGTTTTGATTTCTTTATTGAAATAAGCCAAAAGCATGTGTAAACCTTTTTTTTTTTTTTTTTTTTTAATTAAAAGAAAAAGTGGAGCAGAATGGCGTGGGAGGGAGAGCAGGCCGGGGCCACGCCCCCACCACGTCCCTGCCCCCACTAACAACTCTTGAGCGAGCGCGCCTGCGCTCCCTCGCCCGCACTCCCTCGCACACCGGGTCCGGGTCCCACCAGAGAAGGGGGTTTCTAAACACCTCACTCCTTTAAAACCCCGAGTTGGCCTTGACTCCGCCAACTGGACTCCCAGGGCAGGCGCTCCACCACTCGGCTGGATTCTGGCCGCTGGATCCTGTCTGGGCGGGTTCTCTCTCACCTCCGGGCAGCTCAGGAACGCATTGATGGGAAGTCCTCTTAGCCAAGGGCTTCCCGGGACAACGGGGCAGAAAAACCACGTATCGCCCCCACGGCCCATCCCTCCCACGGCCCACCCCTCCCACGGCCCAGTTCTCTTACTACAGTGATGTAGCCTCTGTATAACAAAGGCTTTCAAGAGCAGGTTTTTAAAAAGAAAAAGTGACTAGAGATTTTACCTAAAGAATGTTTACCAGTTAAAAAAATTAATAATTTTACAAGGAAAGACTACCTTAAATCTGTATTTCTATTACACCTCCAAAAGCAGAGTATTAACACCAAGTATGAACTACAAGGTTCATTTAATTCTGGAAGATTTCAGTGAACCGAGCCACTGGCTCTGCATTTACATCGGGCAGCTCTGTAAACTCCAGGCGCGCCTCGGTGGCTGCCGTGTTTCTCAGGGCGACCTGGTGCCTCTGCACTGACACTGTGTGTGAAAGCAGCGCTGGGGGTCCGTGCAGTGAGAAACACGCACAGCACCCTTCCCGACAGAGCCCAGGCAAACCCCTCCCTGCCTCACACCCCAGCCCTGCCGTGCGGGCAGTCACCCATCCCCAGATTCCCCAGATTCCAAGTCAACGCTAAAATAAATCCTGTCGTGAAGTCAGACCAGTGATGGCAGGTGCCGAGCGGTCCTTGCTCCAGAAGGTTCCTTGCTCCCAAAGGTTCCAGCAGGACCCTCCACTGCCCCCTCAACAGCTGGGCTGTGCGTCTCCGCCAGCACCTGAGTCCAGCCAAGCACAAGCCTCCGACTCAGAGGTGTAACCCCGATGCCCAACCTCAGGGGCTCTGCTCTGACTGTGGGCTCACGCCCCACAGAGCCCGGCCTCTGGTGCAGCCCCGCAGCCCGAGCTCCACCCCTGCTCCACAGAAAAGGGCCCTGTGCGGTGACCACATCGTCCTATTTATTTCCACGGTGATAACACGGAGTAGGTTCAGCAACCACTGTGGAGGAGCAAGCAAGCCTCTCATTGACTTGTGAGTTACATCCCGTAACAATGAATTTCAACTGTTCCAAGTCTTCTGTTGACTTAACATTTATTGAATCAAATGCTGAAGAAAATGGACTCCCTTTTAGATCTTAGCATGTTAGACAGTTATCTTGTAAAGTATTTGCGATGGGATCTGACTTCTAATACCTGGGCAAGTTTGACAGTCACAGCCCCACAAAGCACATGACACATTCAGAAGGCCATTCTGTAGTACTACTGTAATGCTGATCTCTCCCCAAAAGGCAGAAACCACACCCCACACTCCTCTGCAACTCCAAATCCCAGCGTTTTACAGTAAGTGGAGGAGAGGCGGGGCGTAGAGAACACCCAGCCTGCTTGGGCACAAGGAGACGCAGAGACCTCGGAGAGGGGAAGACGTCCTTGGTGCTCACCTGCTCAAGGTGTCTGTCACAGCCCCTGACGAAGGCCTGGAGGTGCTGTCCGCACCGAGGGACTCAAGGGACGGATGGAGCACACTGCAGAAGGGAGCTGAGCGCGACCGGGAAACAGACAGAGTGGGGCTGGTCAGCGGTGACCACGTGCGAGGCTTGTGCCTGAGGCTTCAACGTGCCTCCCTGGCCGATTCTCAGACGCCCGAACTGACTCCTGATTAGTTATCCATATATAATAAAACGAAATACTGAAACACATACTTTTCTTCGGAAGAGGGAAATAAAGGCACAGAAATCTGACAAAATAGATTTCTTTTTCCGTAAGAATAGTATGGTTGGTTAAAATAGTTTTCACTAATAAAACTTGTATCACTAGAGCAGGCAGTACAAATTAGTTTTTTTTAAAAAATGACATTCACTGAATTCCTGGTCTGTGCATTCAATGTGAATCATCAAAAATATATTACAATTACAAGGTTGTAAGGAGCTCTGTTGGTGGTTTCTACACCGCATTTAGTATTTCAGATTAAGTACCACAAAAAAGCATTAGGGATCTACTGTTCTTCCGTGGGCAATGTGTGGCGACTGACGACCTCTCCCCGCTACAGGCTCAGAGAGTTCACAGTGAGAAACGCCCAGTGGCTTACTCACGGCTTTCACACCTCTCAGCAGCTAAGGCAGCCCTGGGCGTCACACTCCACACTAGAGAGTTCAACCAACTGTATTACACTTTCATAAGTATTTCTGTGCACTTTTTTGTTTTCCGATTGTAAGCTCAGCTTAAACTTTGTCAAGGAAACCATTTCACAAGAGGGTACATCACAATCCACTCCCAGCAATATCCCTTGTTTATTAGAATCTGAAGGTGTCCATATTACATCAAATATAAATATATATTATATTTACATTTCCTTCGTAGCTTTTCGACTTGGGTGAGTGTGTATATAGGTAATGCCACGAATGCCCCCGCCGCCACAGCCCTCAGTGCACACCGCGCTCCCCGTCCCCCAGACGTCCGCGGGTTCGAGCGCATCTTCAGAGAGATACACACTGTTCTGTTTTGTTAAATAAAAGGAAAGAACGGCTATCCGTGAATGGAGATCTAGAAATTTTCTAGGAGATTTTGCTTAGTTTTTTTAGTATTTCAAATACCTGAAAAATGTGGTCCCTTTTTGCAATGCTATTCTCTACTCGGGGACGAGAAAATAAAATATGCAACTCAGAAAGGAAAGGAGCCCGAAGAAAAGAGAACCTGCGTGTTAGTTCATTAACCTGTTTAGTAAAGACCTGTTTTAAAATGTCTGGATGCTGTACAACATTATACAAAACAATCTTCAGCCTTCGGAGCAGCTGGTACATTTTCCTAGAGACCCGCCCGCCCGCCTAACAGTCTGCTGTCCCGGCGGGCCTGCGTCTCGGTCACTTCCGGTCATCAATGGTCTTAATGAACTCCACTGCCGCGGTGAACTGCATCCACCAGTACGACTCCTCGCCAGTCAGGCAGCTGGCATAGAAGCTGCTGATATACTGAACGGTGGACAGCAAGCAGGGCGGGTTTGCCTAGAAAAATGAAAAAATAACAGTCAGTTAGTTAGATGTATATCTCTGCAAACATCATTTAAAGTGAACATCTCCAAATGTTTTCCTCTAAAGAAATACCCGTCCTTTTGTAGATAATCCCCAAATTCCCTGTTTGGAACTACTGTGTAAACCATGGTTACCACGAGCAACAGTATACCGGAAAGGCGAGTCAGGCTGTAATCCTCGCTGAACCACCTGGAGCTTTCTCTGCCTGCAAGGCACCGGACCCCACCGGTCCCGCACAAGGCTGGACCAACCCGGTGCACTTGCTCAGCACCTCAGGGCTCCAGGACGTTAGGTGAGGAAATAAATGCTGAAGGCCAACTGGATTATAACTGGTTAGTAAGTGCAGGCAGAATGAGCTGACAAACAAAACTAAAAAAGACAGCATGTCCTCTGTTGCAAGAGGTAACACAGAACATCTGCCTTTCCACTTTCTTCACCTGGCAAGAAAGGAGACAGGTGTGTTAAGCGGTCAGGAAGACAAGCCAAGGTTTGTCCCTTAAAACAAGCTAGACCTGGTGTGCCCCCGGCAGAACAGAGAAGACCAGGCAACGGGAGTTACAAAGGCTGGTCACGCACTGATCCTACGGGTTTCTGACTCAGGAGCCCAGGTTGTAGGAATGCTGCAGCATTAAGAATTAGTGAGGCATGTGTCACAGGTACCCTAGGCCTCAACAAATGGACCACATGAGTGACGCAACCGAAGCACAGGGTCCCCTCCAGAATGTTCAAAATACAGCATTTAGATGATGAAATTTCAATTCTAAAGACAAAAAAGGACTAAATAGGTCAGTACTTTTAAAAATAGTAAGGTACAATTACAAAATGTGAGGCCAAAGGAGGAGAGAGACAATTGGCAAATGTAGTAGTTTATGTGATGGGCACTGTGAAGAATTCAATGTTAAAAGAAGATGGTAAAAGCACATTTATTCTTTCACTCACTAGTTACATACTGAGCCCCAACCAAAGAACTTCAGGCACCACTTTAAAAGCTGAAAATGTTCGCTAGGAATCTGGTCCCCCCATTCCTCCTTTCGAAACCCCTAACTTCCGGACAGAAAACACTCGACATCAGACACTTTGTTGCTGGGTAACGCAGAGCTTGAGGCTCGGGGAAAAGCCAAGGTCTCCACCACCGTGCACCGCCCCGCTCGGAATGCCAAATAAACTCTCATCCCCGGCAGCGCTGCAGGGCCCACCTTTATCAACACGAACACCAGAACAGGGACAAAGTCATCCGCCCCTGGGACGGAGTCCTCGTTGGCCAGGCTCAGCAGGTTCATGATGGTGGAGCACATGCGCAGGATGCACTGCACTTTGTCCCGGGGGGTCTTGTAAGCACTTATGGTCCTGATCTCCGACTGCGCCGACGGCCACGGTGCCTCCCGAAGGTAGACCTGAGAGAGACCGCACACAGGCAGACCCCGCTTGAACCTCGGGGCCACCACAGGCCTCGAGCGCAGCAGGCCTGCCGGGGGCGGGGGTCTCCCTTTCTTTGGTAAAACCAGACTGCAGTCCCTCTGCCCGCCGCTAAAGACTGAAGCTTAACTTTTAAGTAATTTGCTTTGAATTTTAAAATAAAGCAACCTAGGTCTCCACTGACAGAGAAAATTGCATACAATAATACAGAACCTAGAATTCATAAAATTTCAATCTTTCTTAAACAGCGAGAACAGAACTTCTCTGAGTACAGAAGCTGGTTCCACGAACCAGCACAAATAAGCTACTTGTAAAAGAAAATAATTTATAATTATGTGCATTTGCTGCAGTAGTTCTAAGAATAATAGATTCAAACAATCAAGGACAATCAAAAATTTTATGCTAATCAATGTTCCATTAGTGGGGGTTTTAATAAAACCACTAGAAAGTTCAAATACTTGTAATTCTCCTATTTTCTAAGAGCTGTATTTTATAAGAGGTAAAAACTCCATTACCAGCAACTAAAAGGTAATCTGGTGTCACATTCAGGTTCAGTTTCCTCTCCTGCACCGAGGGGTCAGCACTCCGAGGCCCTGCTGCACCGAGCAGTTGCAGGTAGGAGCTCCTCGGCCACCCCCTCCACCCAGTAAGCCCAGAAGGACCTTCCAGAACCTCAGGTGCACCGACACGGCTCTCCTGCAAACGGGTGGTGCGCCGTCCACACCACCTCCCTGAGAAAGCGGTGAGGCACCGGGCAGCCTCAGCCCGCACTGCTGCCCACGCGTGACACCCGCCTTACCTCGGGTATCTGAAGAGCTCGGTGGTTCGCAGTCACTACTTTAGACAACCTCTGAATGTGCTCGTGAAGGACCCTGCAAACCCCCAGAACAAACACGTAAATACCTATTTCAGAAAATAAGGTACACAAAGGGTCATGATGGATTTTTGAAAACATTTCGAACACTGCAGACTTATTTCTAGGTGCAGATCACAATTACAGTTCAGACTCTCAGCTGGAGGTGTTCCACCTTGTTAGAAGAGGCACACCCGGGATCCGCCTGGAACTGCTGAGCGAGCAGGGGTGCCGCCAGAGCGGGGAAGTCCTTCCTTCCCAGACCAGGACCGCACGCAAGGAGAAGCGAGAGGAGCCCTCAGCCGGCGAACTGCCTGGACACACCAGTCAGCAGACAGGCTGCCAGGAGTGGAGGACCAAAAGCCAGAAACCAAAGACACTTAGATGGAGAAGGGACTCAGAACGCACCACCTCTCCTTTCACTGGTGAAAATAATTCAGCTTCAACAGGTGAAAGTTTTGGCTAGGGCCACACAGGAGCTAAACCCAGCTTTCCTGGCTTCTGGTGTTCTTTCCAGAAGACTGTGTTAGCTCACCTCTACAAAACCTGCGGAAGTACTGTGGAGGAGAAGCAATAACCTGCCTCGAAGTGGCTCTGTGCAGTCTGAATGCCCCTCCCTATTCCATACCCCTCACCGGAAGCCAAGAGCTGGCTGGTGCTCCAGAGAGAAAACCGGCTGCACTTGGCGTATTAAGGACAGAGGCCTGGGGTGGGCCAGACAGGTGAGAGGCAGGTTGGATGGATCCTCACCATCCAGAGGAGAGTGAAGTCCCTCCGATGTGCACACCGTATCTTATAACTTCCATGCAAAACAGCCTAACCAAAGACACTCGTTACCCACGCGGAGATCCTACTACACGCCCCTGACACAGTAAGTCACTGTCCCGGCTGGGGGCACAGTGACCACCTCAACATGCTGGGAACAGAGACGGGGTTGTAAAGCAATGCTCAAGAAAATGCAGAAGAGGAAAAAGAAAAATGCTAAATTGTCCCCTCTCACTGCCCTCAGAAACCCACTGTTTCCCCTGCAGATATTAATTTCGTAAGATTAATCTTTAGGATTAGTTTCTAAAAACAACGTTACTGAGATGTAAGTTATATACCATACAATTCTAGATATTTTTTTGATATTCAAACATGTAACTTTTTGTTCCTAATGAACGATGAACATAACACCCCAGACGAGCCCTGTGCTCGAGGCCGTGACAGTGGCTGAGAGCAGGCGTCACACGCCTGTTCTCAGGGGGAGCGTCGGGGCACAGGGCACTCATCAGGGGGCCACGCAAACCAGAGCACAGGAGCAGGGGTGACTGTGCCCTCCAGCGGGCACTTGGCAGTGTCTGGAGACCTCTGTGGTTCTCACAACTGGTGCCGGATGACTGGCCCTCGAGTGTACAGCCCAGGGAGGCTGCTGAACTCCTCCAACGCACACGCCAGCCCCCACGTCTGAGAACTACCTGGCCCAAGTGTCAGTGGTGCCAGGCTGAGAGTCGTGACTCTAACAAATGTAAAGCTGCCACCGAGAAAGGTACACAGGCCCGAGAGCCCTGACAGGGAAGTGAACCTCATCGAAAAGGCTGGGAAGGTTTCCCCGACTCATGATCCAAAGGAAAGGCAGAGCCGAGGCACAGGCAGCAGCAGTGCCCTCCAAATGACCAATTCATACGCCCCTCTGCCTGATGCCCCCCGCCCCCCGTCCCTGAAAACAGGCTGACATCATCCCTCTCGATCTTGTAACTCCGGTGGGTGAAACGTGGTGACAACGCGCCTCCCTCTCAGACACCAAGGCTCACAGGCAGCTCGTCTAAAACACGGGGCTGCTGATGCACCCTTACGCGGTCCGACCCAGGCACCTGCCACAGAGGCACTCACTGGTCACGAAGCGTGTCCCCGTCCTGATTGGGGTAGAAAGCGAGCTTGAAAATCCGATTCATCACGCTCCGCTCGATGGCCAGCTGGGCGTCCTGCAGCTGCTCCTCACTCGCGTTTTGCCATATGACGTCCTGGGCCATCACGCCGTAGAGGTACTTCAGGAAGTCTTCCACCTGGGCGGTTTTATCATCGGCCGCTGTGAGCTTCTGGAAGTCTCCAATGCAAAATAGTAATTTTTAAAATATGCTCTCTGAATAATTTTAAAAAGAAAATTACAGGAATCATTTTAATCACTGGCTATGTAAACAGTATGCTCCTATGTCTGGATGTGGTTTATCTTAGGAGACTATGCAGCCAAATCACTACACTCAGGGGGAAGGTCAGAGAGAGAGAAAAGCTGAAGAGCAGCGGCTGTGTTATAAAAGCGATACACTTTGCTTTAAAAAGTGAGAAAAACTGTGTGGATCCGCAACTTTACCAATTTTGTCGATTTTTAAATAAACTACAGATATTCAACCCCAAACAAAATAAAACGGACTGTCTGACACCAAAGTTTAAGTGCGAGTCCCCACAGTGGTGGGAACTTAAGGAGCTGCTCTGGGACGCGCAGGCCCGCCGACTGGCAGAACCCAAGTTCCCCCTCTTCCCAGCGACACGCGGCGGAGGGACGCTCCATCGAAGGCCGCCGGTTACCTTGAATGAACTCCCTGATCTTCTTTTCTTTGCTCTCCAGCAGCAACCTCACACAGACGGTGGTGAAGTACCGATTGGCCACCTCCTTGTCCCGCAAAACCCTCTGCAGCAGCCTCTCCAGATGAGCCTGCGTGGTCTGCAGTCCTTGTCGACAGCGAGTGAGATAAGCAATATAGGGGGCCCTTTTCCTGAAAGGAAATATGCTTTGCAGGACACCAGATATATATACCTCATATGGTTCTCAAATTGACTGCTACAGAAAACTCCAGTAAGAACGAAATGCAGGTTCCTATACCACTGGACCATTCAACACACCACCATTTATCTGCGTACAGGCTAGATGAAACAATCACTAGAGCACCTGTGCCCTACGCCTCCAAGCCTCTTCACCTCCTAGGCATCTCCATTACGTTTTTCTCCTTAACTGTTAGCAAGGGACTGATCCTAGATAAAGGGTAGCAATTCCTAGGCCTATGCCTGCTTGTCCGGTCCAGAGACGTAGTCTTCCCTATCACCCCTAAAAAAAAGTGCAAATGAGCCCTGGCTGGTGTGGCTCAGTGGACTTAGCGCCAGCCGGTGAACCAAAGGATCACTGGTTCAATTCCCAGTCAAGGCACATGCCTGGGTTATGGGCCAGGTCCCCAGTAGGGGGCACACCAGAGGCAACCACACATTGATGTTTTTCTCCATGTCTTTCTCCCTCCCTTCCCCTTGCTCTAAAAATAAAAAAAAAATAAATAATCTTTAAACAAAAAACGTGAGAATGATATCCTATTCTGGCGTCACCTCTGCAAAAGCTCTTTTGTGCAATGCTTACGTAAGGGGCACTTCTCTGTTTGTAAGGGCTGCTCATTTACGACCACATTTCCAAGGCTAAATAGCCAATGTGCTCCTCGGGCATCTACAGCCAGGTAAACGTAGCCAAGCACCTTGCAGTGAGCCTAGGTTCATTTCTAAAACAAGGACCGAGAAGAACACGCTTCCCGCTGGGACGGGTCTGCAGGCGAGCGGCCGGGCGTGCTACCTGTAGTCCTCGGCGATGGAGGCCAGCAGTTTCCTGCACGTCCTGTTGTCGAAGCGGCACACACAGCGCATTGTTTCTTGCAGCTGAGCCATTAAGTTCTTATCTTGTAAATTAATGGCCTCAGCTATTTGAACTTTTAAGAAGCACACAATTTCATTGTCTAAACAAAAAAAATAAGAATTCTGTTACTGTTGAGAAAATCCACGTGCTTACGTAAACCGTGTTAGATCTCAGCTGACCCGCCGATCTCCATGGGAGAACACTACAGTAATCCAAGTGCCCTTAGCTGACCCTAATGTCAGTGCATTAAGCTGGACCACATGGAATTGCTGTAAAGCTTCAGTACAGTTGAACACTGGCAATTTCATATGGTTCAACCTACAAATGTAGGAAAAAAACAAATGATCACACAGCTACTCACCTTCTGGGTCCGTGTGGTCGGGCAGACCGTTCCGTGTGGAATGAGTGAGCACTGGGAAAGCCACAGAGTCCGCAGAGCAAAGAGCCAGCCTCAGTTTCTTTTTCGCATCTCTGAAAATGAGTTGGAAGTTCATCCATTTCTATGTCCAGATATGGCCACATTTCACAAACATTTACTATGTGAACTAACATATGGCATGTTACTTCATGCTACCTCAGGACTCAAATGTCTCAAGTGGTCAAAAATAAAAAGGTGATCTTAAACCTACTGACACCTCACTTAGAGGAACAGGCTTCCCAGTTACCCGAGGAGCAAGGATGTAAAAGTGCTCTGGGCAAGAGCCATTCTGTAAAGTCACCAAAATCAAACAAGTGACTTCTGCCCTGCTAGCACATGTTGAGGACTAGGACAGGCACCCACAAGACCTCGCCCTATAGCTCTTAACAAGTGTTGACCCAGCCACTGGACAAGCTCGCCATCAGACAAGAAGCCCTTTCCTACTGCTCTAGTGCTGGACACCTTCTTGGCTGAGCCAGACCGGCTTCTCTGCAACTTCCAGCTACTGAAGCACCTACCAGCACCCAGGGTAGAGCGCCCTTCAGTAACCTGTCACCCACCACACCAGTGCAGCTCTCTTCACGCTGAGAGATGCCACCGACATTCTTTTTCTTTTGTAATTTAATCTTTATTGTATTTTTCCCCATTATCATTCAGTCCCCTTACACCCCTCTCCCCAGCAGTCACCACACTGTTGTCCTTGTCCATGAGTCCTTTTTCCTTTTTGCTCAGTCCCTCCACCCCCGCTCCCCCCCACCCCATAGCCATAAACATTCTTTTATCTGGAGTGGACATGGCCCTTTCTGGTCCTGCAGGGCACGGACCAGAGCTTCTTCAGAAGCTGCCACCCAAAGCAAAAAGCTGGAACACCTCCGAGAACGGGCAAAGTCTGCTCCCCTGCAGGACTGCCACTTGTCTGCCTCACCTGACTAGCTCTGAGCCCTTCCCTATTGGCTTGTTTCCCATACAGCGAGTAACTTACAGACCAAGCCTATCAAAGGTAATATTCACCCACTTTGCAAAGACTCATAAAATATATAATGATCAAGTCATGGCCAAAAAATAAAAGTTGTTTGTTACTCCAATTTTACTGCAGTAGAAAAACAGAACACTTTGTAATATTTATAAATAAAATGATGTACTAGTTGGAGCTTTCTTTAAACTAATGGGGAGAGTAAATATGAACAATACTGGCCATGTACTGGGGACTGATGAATCTGGGGAGCAAGGACGGTGACAAACTAAGGGGCGTGAGCCAGTCTACAGGGGACAGTGGGTTAGTCAATGATTCCGCAGCAGACCCCCCTCCCCCTCCCCCAACATTCCTCACTCATGCCGAAGCTTTTTGGGGACAGAGGCACTGCCACTTGTTTCATTTTAATTACTTCTGTGGTGCCTATGAGCATAGCGAGGTTTTCTTTTATCCCTGAATTAAAGTCTATGATGCTGGGCAGCTACACGTGAAGCAGAGCTTCTCAGTAAACAGCCATTGCATTCACTTATCCCTCTGCTTTACACATTTACGAAGAGACTCAATGCATCACGTGACCTGAGGTGCCTGCAACAGTGATGAAGAGCCCAACCCCAGGGCCCTGAAGCCTGCAGACGGAATACCTGTAGGAGAAAGCGGAGTCCTGAGGCTGGGCCGCTTGGCTCGCAGAGTCCGGCAGATCATCGGCTGAGATGTTTTGCAGTGTTTCATCTCGAGGAGAATCGTGTGCACTTTCCCCATCACCCATAACCTCTAAACAAAACCCACCCCCAAAAGGGTAATTAGGTTAATCTGGAATATTCTGGCACTAGCCGTTATTCTGAGCAACTCAGAGATAAGTTAGCACTGTGCTTTACAATAGGAATTCTTTGAAAAAGAAAACTTGAAACATTTAAACAAGATAATGGATAGGAATGATAATATATCAAGAGATCACTTATTGAGAAGGAGAATGGTTTTGCTTCTCATACCAATCCTAATTGAAAAAAATGAGTCATTATTAATTTAATAAAGATAATGCTCTGTGATCAGAATCACCAAACCACAGAACTGAAAGGGGCCTCCACATTGTTTTAAGTAACACCTAACACCTCATTTCGTGGGCATGGAACCCTGCCCCGGGACGCAGCTGCAAACCCCTCCACTAGCCATCGGCTGAGGGGGCCGTGCGCTCAGGCCCCCAGTCTCCTCCCCAGGGCTTCTGCCACTGCCAGGAAGGAGCTGGGGTGAGCTCACACATGCAGCCGGGGGTGCCGCGATAGCTTTATGTTTTTAACGAATCAATTTAGAAAAGACATGCATGTATAAAGTCAAGGGAATAAAACATTTCCTCGGTGTAATAAAGATACTGTGCATATACAAAAAATATTCTTAGGAGATAATTTCAAATGCTTCAGGAAAAACCAACTAGAGAGAAAAATGTGGGAAAATCTTAACAACTGATGTCTATTTAGGTAGAGGAAATATGGACCTTCATTGTACTATGTTTTCAACTTTTCTCAGAAAAAAAGGTGTGCTATTTTTTGAAAAAGTTCAACTTTTGTGTTATTTTCACCTCTCTCCGGGCTCCCCCTCTTGGTTTTCTCCCAGAGACACTCGGTACATGCACCAGCGTAACACATGCAGTACACAGGTTATGCTTTTACAGACTTTTGTTTCCTGTTCATTTACCTTGAGGACTGTACCGTATTTTTCACACAGCTATTCAAAAGTAGCTGAAGTAAGGCTACTTTTAATGCCAATCACCTCTATCACTGTGATACAAAAATCACTATTCAAATCCCAACCCCGGTCATCACCTGCAGTCTCGTAGTTGGCCAATGCTCCTTCACTGGGGCTGGTTCGTTTGATGGCATTCCTGTACTTGTCCAGAATGTCCTCAGCGGCCTGAGCCTGGGCACTGAGTCTAGGGCTGGGGTCGTCTGCAGGGAAAGGAGAGGGAGAGAATGAGCTCCCCTCGGTTTGGACCAACTCTGAGGTTAGTACGACACCAGGAGCATAATCCCAAAGGCCGATTAGGAGGTGAGACTTAAAAAGAGCACATATCTCAATGTTAAGAGGCACCATGCAGCTGCCTACTCCTCCCATTGCTAGGTCTGAGAGCCTTGCCAAAGCACGGAATTGGGAGGACTGGCTCCACTTTCTCATCATCGCCAGAATTCTGCATGACAGTGTCAATAAATCCAGTGCAGACTGAATGGATGATGGGTTTCTAAACGCTGACACTCAAACCACTGTTATTAGCAATTCATGCTAACAGAACTTCCAACAATGCATTTTCATATGCGGACTTCATTTATTCAGACATCTCCATGCTGAAGGAGAAAAAAAAGTAGCATTTAAACTGAGAATTAAAGCCTTTTAAATAACAATAAAAACTGCCTTCCTCCATCCCCACTTCCTGGATTTCTCTCTCTACACCAGATTTGAAAACGTCCAATTTTCATATTCTGTCTCGCTGGCTTGCACCCTGACGCGCAGCCGCTGGAGCAGCGCGCTTCTGTGCATGCCACGGTGTCGGAGGGACTCCTAGAGAAGCTGGACGTTGCTAGGGAGATCTGGGGTTGTACCTGGGGTGCACGGGGGGGGGGGGGGGGGGGGGGGGGAAGCTATCACGATCACAGAGGCAGCACTGCTTACTGGCAGGGCCGCTCTCCTGTCAGCAACATCAGCACATCGAGATGTTTTCCTGCCGTCGAGTTGATTAACAATTAATAAAGCAAAGACGGCTACAGATCTATGGGATACGATAAAGTTCTCTAGTGAAAGTTAAACTCCTGGGGTGGATCTAGGCCAGGCAGGTAACTACCATAAATGCCCACATTCTGGTAGAATCCCATTTTTTAAAAAGTCAAAAAATCACATAAAAATCACTAGAATTTGTATGTGTGTGTTAATAGCAGCTAATATTAATAGCAGCTAACATTTATTGAGCACGCACCCCGTGCCAGGACTTGTGCTAAGCATCTGACACAGGTGACCCACTTCATCACTGCGCCGAACCCGCAGGGAGGCGCTCCTGTCGCCCCCGCTTTACAGAAGACGAAGCCGAGGTGTATGCGAGTTTAGGTATTTACGTTCACAGGCTCTCCTTTTGTTTCTATACAAAATACTCATTATTTTTGTCTCCATAAAGTTGTAGTAAACTTTGGAGAGAAAGGATTTCCATAGTAATTTAATCTTTCCGCTATAATGGCATTTGCATGCATGATAAGAACTGTAATCTGATCTCTTCAAAATGTAAACCGATAAAACCTTTATCATTACAAAAAAAATTTTTGGAGAGGGCATACTTTATGCTATTGGTTTTGAGTGCTGTTGAGGCTCTTTTGAAAAAAGGACAACAGAATTTGGCTAAACATAGTAAAAGCCATAATGCTGCTCGTAAACTTTAATTCTATAATGCCATTCTTAAAAATTTTATCCCAGGAAAATAATAAAAACAAACAAAAACTGCTACACATATGAAACTGTGAACAGTATTTTCATAGTAAAAGTTAGGTTCACTGTAACTATCCAAAAGCAAGAGAAGGCTGGCACTGCAGTAAAATCACGTGATACGTCATCTTAGAACCAATGAAAATGAACAAACCAGCTGTGTGTAGTAGAGACTGGGAGAGGGTTTATGAAATAACACGTGGTAAAAGAATGCACTTAAATACATGCTCTGATTCAGTCATGAGAAGCCGTGAACAAATATGAAAACACTGGGAGAAAACATGGAAAAAAAGAATGCTTAGGATGGTGGGATTATGGGCAGACTGTTAAGAAATTTCCTTTTATAGCTTTTTATAATAGATTTAATGACAATTTTCAATGGGTCATTAGTCAGGACTGTGTAGAAGTTTCTGCACCAGTAGAGAAGTTAAATGGCTTGAATTAAACACACAGAAAATGAAATACTTTACGAAAAAAATTTATTCTACTCTATGTAGCCTCCCACTTAAGAGCCAAGAATGCAGAAAAATGTATTGCCCAAAGAAAAGTAAATTCTCCAAAATTATCAATTCCATATTATCAAACCATGAGGTTTCATGAAGAGCATTCCATTCTGTGAACACTGGTCGTGTCCTACCACCAGAAACATGGTAGGGAAACCTAAGTACCTTGCCAAAAGCACGCCTTTGCCACTCTGCCCGGTCAGCCTGTGAGTTCCCGAAGAATGGGATCGTGTGTGATTTGACTTAACACCTACAACACCTAGCACAGTGCCCGGCATGAGTCCGATGTTCAACAAATATTGGCTGATTCGATGAGATGGGCTTGACTGCTCTCAGCGGGGACCCGTGGCCGAGCAGCACGGCTCCTGCGGTTTGGAACCCTTTATTCCGGGAAGGGCATGCATCCAAGCAGGGCGTATGCTGGGACAAGGAGCTACATCTAAACAGAACTAGACATCAGAGTAGCATGCATTAAAATGGGATTCTACCTGTGCTATGATGAGCTTTGAGGAGGATGTTCTTTCGAAATCTATCTCATTTTTAAATAAAACCCTTCATTTTAACTTAGCAGAACATAATTTAAAATCAAGGTAAGAAAAAATGAGGTGAGAAATTAATTCCCCACTCTGTAGTCATTGCAAATAGTACACAGCTACCAAACTCAAAGCCGTGTCAGTAACACTACTTCTCACACTCTTTCCTTTCAGGGTACTCGTTCAAAATGTGCCAAAAAGAAGCTGTAAAAACAGAAATGCCGAATAAGGTAAGAACCCAACTCCTAGCTGTATTTTCCTTGGGTCAGATAGCAATGCTAAAATGATTCAAGCTGTAAAAAATTAGTAAAGTTTATAAATTTATGATATTGTTTGAACACACACTTTATCACAAAAAAAGGAAATTAGGTAGAACAGAATTTCACTGTGATCCTGAATAATCAAGCGCTACAGACGGAAATCAATTTAGAATGCTACGATCAGCGTTAGAGAAAAGGTTAGAGAGGACTGCTTAATCACGGGCCCGAAGGCATGGCATGCAGAGCGCTGAAACCAGCACCACACGCTCCTACAAGGCACTACGCGTCATCCTCCCGCTAAGCTGTCGAGTTGCAGGGTGTGTCTAGAGGCCTCATCATAAACGGAAGCTATGATAATGAGGATGGTGATGGTGGTGGCGGTCTGCAGGAAGAGCACACTGAGGTTCACTGTGGCCACCAACTGGAAACCACAAAGCTACGAAGAACATACTCCCCACTGTACACACACAGACACACTCTTCTAAAGAGGCAACGCTTATGGCACCCAAGAAAAAGTGTTATGAAATATGTGCTCTGGGAATGAAGGAGCCAGGAAGTCCATGGGTCTACAAACCTGTGAGTGTTGAGAATCTGTCAGGCCCCAGATCATCTTTGTCTTTTTCTTGTTTTTCTTTCTTTCTAAATGGTATAGGAGCTGGAAATTAAATAAAGTCAGTAGTGTGACACATAACATACTGCGCTACTCGGAAGACAGCAGTCATTTTGGGTTAACTGGCGTGCCAACATTTCTAAGTGAGAGGAAGGTGAAAAGTTTAAAAGCTAAGAAATCCCAAGTGTCAACTGATAATAGTTTTTAAAATAGCATTGAGGGTTCTTAAAGAAGCTTTCGGAGTCGTCTGCCACAGGAAGAATGAATTAACAGGAATCCACTGGGACTAAATCAAAACCACTGCCTCTGCACCTCTGCTCAAAAACACACATTCAAAGCTCTGAGCCTCCCTCGGCCCTCCTCCTCAGCAGAACTGAGTGCGGCGCCACGGCTGTGCTCCTCAGCTCCTGAGCACCACGGGGCGGGGCAGAGAAGAGGCCTTCGGAAGCAGTCCCTAGCTTTAATCCTGGGTGATCTCTCCATTCAGGAAGAGATGCTTTGCAAACTCAAATCCCAGTATCTACTGGGATGATGCCAGGCTATGCACAAAAAAAGCAAACAATTTTATACAACTACCTCTCCAAATTAGACACTCACTAATAGGGTATAAATATTCTCAAAGAACATAAACGTTAAAAGCTGAAGTTTATTCCAGGAATGTCAAGGACGAATTTCAAATTTTCAGTTTAATTCCTGATAGCATCCCTTTCTCCTGCAATAATTATTGGCAATTCGTATGTCGTAAATCCTACACGTCTACCATCAGTGGCATATGATATTTAAACAACTGTGACTTGCATGACTTCCATTTATGAAACCACTACCACCTCCTGCAAAGAACAACAACTGCTACTTCTAAAGCTCTTCCTTAGCATTCACCTGCGAGAAACCATGTTCTTTACCCTGAAAAGAGCTAGAAACAAGCCCAGCAAGCCTCAGAGAGAGAGGAGTTGAGGTACTGGCTCTCTGAAAAAGATTTTGGGGCTTTGCTTCTTATTGCTAACACGGCATTCTAATATTTTATAAAATTACCTTTAGGCATGGCAGAAACAAAACGTTTTCTCCACCAAGGTCTGTTCCTGTCTGATTTCTCATCATCGCTATCTTTGCGTTCTTCAGTCTGTAGGAAGAGTTTGATGCTTTATTTGTAGGTGGGCAGCAGGACAAATGACTATGAAAAGGATTTAATTTAGTCTTTGAAACACAAATACCACTCAGGTTTGTCTTAAAAGCAAAACTGTTCTTATTGCTGTATAGGAAACTTCTGAAACATGGGAGTGCGCCCTTCAAGCACCAGACAATGATCTGCTTGAGGGCAGGCCCTGTCTCATCACCGTTAGTAAATGCGGAGCCTAGCATAGCGTGGGCACTTAATACGTTCTTACAGAGTCAATACAATGCAAGCAACGTCTAGAGGGGCAGCAGAGACGGTGGCAGTAGCATTGATAATAACACCGAGTCTAGACTGTGTGCCGAACACTGAGTGTAAGGGTATGTATTATCTCATTTAAACCTCACAGTATTTAGGAGATAAACACTGAGTGTAAGGACATATATTATCTCATTTAAACCTCACAGTATTTAGGAGATAAACACTGAGTGTAAGGACATGTATTATCTCATTTAAACCTCACAGTAGCCTTAGGAGATAAATACTAATATTAAGCCCTTCTTATAGATGAGAGGTTATCATACTCATCTTCCCCAGAGTCACACGGTCTGTATGTGGCACAGCTGGGACTCAAACTTAGATCTGACCAACTTCAACGTTCAAGTTTTGATCACCAATTATGCTGAGCTGTCATCAGGACCACATGTCAAAGGACGGCAACTACAATTCCTTGACCAGCCCATCACGTGACCTTAGACAAGTCATTTAATCTCTGTTTCTACAAAACTGGAACTAAAAATATCTTCTCTAAGAGCACTCATGTAGAGGGGGCTCCCTGAGGCCAAACCAGGACAAAAATAAATGATAGTAACAAACCCACTGATTAAAATAGAAAACCACGGGCCTGCAGATATAATTAATAAGTGAGTAAATACGTCTGACAAAGACCGGGATATTCACATATATTCGAAGTACCCCCTCCCCCACAAAATACTCCTTAATTACGAAGGAAAGCAGTAACTTTACAGTGGGGAAGCCTGGCAGACCACACCTTCATCAAATGGGCAGCACAGGCAGGGAAAGGGACACATTGTCACGTCAGTGACGTTCCTGCCGAGGATGAGTAAGCTCGTTTTTTTCAAAATAAAAGCTTTATTTTTCAAAATAAAAAATAATACCTCATTGGAAAAAAACTGGTCATGAGAAAACATCAAACAAGCCCCAATTCTAGAAATGGGCCTGCAGTTTTTAAGTGTGTGAAGATTACGAAAGCCAAGGACAAACTGAGAAAATGTTCTGGACTGAGACTAAAGGACATGACGACTGAATATGAGATCCAATCCTGCACGGGCCCTTTAGCGAGCGTCACTGGGACAACCGGGGGCACACTCACGAACGGGGCGTGAGCGTCGGAGGGGCAGACGCAGTGGCATGCCAGTCCTCTCCCGGTGCCCACGGCTGCAGCACGCGCAGGGGAAGGCGCCGCACGCGGGAGGCTCCGCACTAAAGCGGTCACAGGCGAGGAGCGCGGCAGCATCGGGCTGGCCACGCACTCTCACATGGCTGGGCGTGGGGCTTTCTCTACTTCCAACTTCTGTGTAATTGTTTCAAAATAAAAAATAATACTTCATTGGGGGAAAAAAAAGAAAATAGCTAGCTAGCTAATCATCTCGGAAGAAAACTGTGAGGTTTAAATGAAATTAAATATAAAATTACTTGATGAAAGTCTAAAAGTGTTATAAAAAATGCAAGCTTTATTACTACAAAACCAAAGTACCACAGTACTTCTAATGGGTTATATGGTTGTGAATTTACTAGAATGACAGACCATCTTTAATTACGACTACTGCCCATCCTTAGTCCTAGATGGATATAACCTATGCCAATTTCAGATACCAAGAGCACCAGGCAGACAGAACATGAAAGCTGACCACAAATTCTGTAGCGTGGCCTGTGTCCCCTACCTCTCCTCTCGAGGAGTCCTTGCTCGGGGATGAAGATGAGGAATGAGGTGCAGCCACCAAAGAAGTAGCACCAATGGCTGCGGCTGGAGGGAGCTCTCGCTCTTCATTCCCTGGGCGTCGGTTCCAGCTGGGGTCACTCATGGGTCTCCGGACAGAAGACACTATATCAGAGCTCCGGCTGCGAACTAATCTCTCGGGGTAGGAATGCCTTTGCCTGAACGCCTCCATTTCAGCCGGCGTTAAGACGTGGGAGCCAATGTTCGGCAGCCTGGCCTCATTTCCTCCCACAGCTCCTTCCAGGATCGGGGGGTCTGGTGGTGGGTGTGACGGCCTGGCATAGTGAACCTTGGGCCTTACCACAGCAGAAGCCCCTGGAACACAGGGAAAAAAGTTTGCAGCTGAGACACAACTGATCCAACCAAGGCATTAACAGAGGGTTTTGGTCGCGTGCCTTTGTCCGTGACAAGACGAGAGTGAAATGCTTACTTGATGGCCTGGCCTGTGTGGCTCAGTTGGCTGAGTGCCATCCCGCCAACCAAAAGATGGCAAGTTTGGCTCCTGGTCAGGGTGTATGCCTAGATTGCAGGCCTGGGCCCAGCCAGTCGGGGCACGTACGAAGGGCAACCCGATTGATGTTTCTCCCCCTTTTTCTCCCTCCCTTCCCCTCACTTTAAAAAAATAAATAAATATTCTTTTTTAAAAAAGCTCCCTTGATGATTGTTTCACCATATACACAAATACTCAATCATCTTACTGTATACCTGAAATATAATGCTATGTCAATTGTATCTCATTTTTTTTTAAAAAAAGTTCCTCTGACTAGTTTACCTTCATGGGAAGACAGCGGGTCGAACATGGCGAGCAGAGACTCCGACTGGGAAGGCGGGGAGGTCAGCGGGTGGGCGCCTAAACCAAACAGCGAGGCCGGTCAGAACGCGTGACTCAGCGCGCATTTCAACACGGTGAAAATGGTTCTGACATTTTCCTGGTTTTCAAACTGTTTTAGTCAATTAGAACTTGGGGGCATTTCAGGAAAAAAAGAATCGACTCAAGGTCAAATTCTTATTACTCCAAATTCCTACTATGCTTTTTTGCTACATACATGGGTTTTAATGACACTGAAGTGGTCTGTCATCCACAGGCCTGTGACTTCTAAGAGCCAAACTGGGTCACAGGCAATGCAAAGGTCACAGAGCCAGAGGATGGGAGTCACCAAAACCTTCACAATGTCAGGCCTCCCTGAGTCTCACCTCCCATCTGTGGAAACAGGGGCGATGCTGCCCACAGAAGGAGTGTAACTAAAACATCGTACAACTGGAAATTCTAAACTGCTCTCAGCAAATGATAATTTCTTTAAAAACTCATACTAAAATGAACACCACATTATACCATAAAAGAAATTCAAGCTTCTAAAGTGCACTGTTTTAAGCTACAGAGTGAAAGACGCTCCTCTGAGCATGTCTAAACAATCAAAATCAGAAACATTAAAATAGGTGAGTGTGCAGAGGCTAACACTTCCAAATACATCAAAACTGTTACTCTGGACTTTTTGAAACTGAACTTTTTTGATAATGAATTAGTGGTGTGTGCCTTTTCATTTTTCCTTGTTTTCCATCTTATACTTATCTCCCTTTTTAAAAATTATAGAAATAGTGTATCATTATGGAAGACAGCTTGAAACATGAGTTCTCAAAATTATGATCTTAGAACGCCTCTACATTCTTTAAAATTACTGATTATATGTATTGATAGTTAATTAGAAATTAAAACTGAAAAGAGATATTTACATGTGTATACACTAAAATATATCCATTAAATGGTAATACAAATAACCCTTTATAATGAAAAATAGCTACATTTTCCAAAATAAAAAATAAGAGTGACATTGTTTTACATTTTTACAAATTACTATATGGTTAGAAAGAACACAGCTGGATTCTCATATCTGCTTGTTTTGAATCGGTAGCAATATGACATTTTGGTTAAAGACTGTAAAGGAAAACTGGCCTCACACATGCAGTTGGAAAGGGGATGATATTTTAGTAGCTTTTCAGTAATTGTGGATATTTTCTTTGGTACTGTATCAAATCTTAACGAGTAGTTTTTTAAAGGTTAGGTATAACGTGGAATCTGAAAGCTAGTCAGTGAACTTTCTATTCTCTGTTACATTAAAATTAACTGGACTGTCTTGCATTTTAAATGGATCTTTTACTCATGTAAGAGTTGTAACATTATGCATTGATCACCTGGAAAATACTAGGTTCAATTAGATATGCTAATCTTCTAAACGTTGACACATTTCAACATATGAATTTGGAAAATTACATTCTTATTATCACCGCCAATCTCACCAGGAAAGTCTTTAAGTAGTGGGAAACCGTGAAGCTCACAGAAGTGGACACAAGTTTTCCAAAATTCTAACTTTTATCTGAAAGCTGGAGTGTTATCATTGACAACAAATTCTACTCTGTCGGGAAGTGACAGGCTCATTCTGTTCATTTTCAAGACATGTCTGACAAATACCCAAGTGTGAACAAAGACAGTTTGTCTGTCGGTCTTTCTTTCAAGTGAAAATGGTGTTTCGTGAAAAACAAACAAGAAAAGAACAGGTAGTTAAGCTCACAACTCAGTCACAGAAGGGCTTTTCCATTGTCCCTCTTATCTCTTCACATCGAATATTAGAAAGATGTGTGCTCAAGGGCTGAGATGTAATTAAATAACCTTTACTGCTTCACCACAGACACTATTTCCTTTATTTTAATGGTGAGAGAAGAGCACAATGACCAGGAGCACAGTTTGTGCCACTGCCCTGCTTTGTGCTAAAGGCCCCGGCAAGTTTACCCACCGCAACTGGTGCACCATCGGTGCAGGTGTCAGTACAGTGGAAAGGACAATAACCTTTTATTGCTATGAATTTAGTCTGCTCTCATGCTCTCCACCCCCAAAAAGCTCTTAAGGACCCTCAGCGGTCCATGAAGAGTACAGTTTGAAAGTTGCATGTTTAGGACAGTGGCTCTCAGCTGGGGCTATTCTGCCCCCCAAGAGATCACATGCCAGTGTCTGCAAACATTGCTGGTTGTCTCAACTGCAGGGGAGGGACGTGGGGGGCATGCTCCTGGTAGAGGCCAGCCGCCCACACAATAAAAAAATTACCTGACCCCAATGTCAATAGTACTAACAATGAGAAACCTTGGTTTAGAACAAACAAAAATGTAAAAAGGTATTTCCC
Organism: Phyllostomus discolor; assembly: GCF_004126475.2. Taxonomy (NCBI): domain Eukaryota; kingdom Metazoa; phylum Chordata; class Mammalia; order Chiroptera; family Phyllostomidae; genus Phyllostomus; species Phyllostomus discolor. Next base: position 206,968,662 of record NC_040905.2, on the reverse strand, counting down.
TATTCTTTAAAGCATTTAAAAAATAACTGCATAAATTCTAATAAGTGGTTATATCAAAATTCATTTAGCCGTTCTATTTTTCAATGATTAGACTATATCTAAATTTTGCAAATATTAATGTTATGAAGAGCATCTTTCTGCGTAAGACTTCCTTATGACCGATTTCAGGACTAACTATATGTATTGGCGAATTATGTCCCAAAGGGCTGTAACAATGGATATTATCACTAGCAATGGTAAGTCTGCCAGTTTCACCACGAATGTGATTGTTTTAAAAAGTCACCCTCATTTCCCCTTCTTACCATGAGTTACTTCGTCCATGTCTGGACTAGTGACAGAATCTTTACCCCCAAAGTCAGAGCTGCACTCAGATCTCAGGTCTTCAATCTTATTGGGAATATCCTCAGAGGTTGCACTTATGCCTTAAAAAAAGAAAGCAAAAATAAACAGCAAGAACAAAATAACCACACAAAAAGTATGAGTTTTGGAGAAATGTAAACATTCTCAATTTTTCTGTGACTTGGTTCTATACATGTGAGTCGTTCGGTGTTATATCTTTTATTGTACTATTGCTTAAATGCATTTCCCTTGATTTGTACAATATAACCAGAATTACCAGGTGATATCTAAGTGCAGTAGGCAGCGGCTAGCGAGAACAGACAGAGTTATAGAAGGAACACGTACAGACCGTTTGCCAGTTACTCCAACATGCTCTATAAAAGCCACACATTAAATTCTCACAGATTTAAGGTCCCATAGAAATAATTTCATTTCCTGGAAATTACTCAGCTCTTAAATAAAACACATCTCTTTGCGATCAACTTTATAAATGGAAAGGTGGGAACACACCTTCAAGTCCTTATTCCTTAAAACAAGACAGACATACCCGACACAACACTGAGGCCTGGTGTGCTGGGGCGGGAACTGACCTCCCTGACATCCGTATCATCAGATGTGCTGCCCAGTCCAGAGCAGCTCTCGAGCTCCTGCAGACGCTCCTCCTGCTTTAGGTCTGGGGCCTCTAGATAGAAGACGTGAGGTGTCGCGTTAGTGATTCTGCTAGCATGCCCCAGCTTCAGCTTGTGACCCAGGTGATGAAAGCTCCCAGGGCATGAATGAAATCAGTGTAAATAGATTTCTGAGTCTGGGCCAGGTAGCAAAGTTAGTTGGATCAAGTGTTAAAAAAAAGTCAAGGCTGTGATTTTCATCCCAATTGAGGCCAGTTCGTTGTGCAAAGATGAAAACTGACTCCAGGTCACCTTTGGATGTGCTCTTGGTTAGCAATTGAACTGAACAAAAGAATATGAAATAACTTAGCATTAAACAAACCACTTTTTAAAAAATAACTTCTACGGATGCTCAAAAGAGTGAGGGAACCCTGCTGTCTCCTTATGGAAAGGTCGGCATGTCTGAATGTGTTAACGTTATACAACACACACCAGGATCACTTCATTATTCTTGTGCCAAGTACATCAGAGAGAATGGAATTCAGACACACAGTTATTTTTACTTGCATTCTGGTAGTTGACATTTAGTTGAAGGCAAAGATTTATCTTCGTAATTAGAAAAAAAGTAGAAATGCAATACATAAAAAAAAGAAAGTACAAAATACTTCATATACATTTATAATAACTCTGCACAAAAAATTCTCAGTGCTCCAGAGTCTCAATTTCAGTGCATTTCAAAAAATACATTAGGTACATTTAAAGGGTCAAGTTCTACTCTGGGATAAATCTAAACATGCTTACCAGGCATCCGACCACGCGGGGTTCCTGTTCTGTGACGAGTGAGTGGGAAACACTGGACTCAGTGCCCCACACAGAACCCTGATGAGTTACTGACAGCTGCCTCCAAAATAACTGAACACAGAGTCAGAAGGCACCTGCCACCTCAGCCTATGCCATCCAACACGGCATTTTTTCTCGATGAACAGAAAATAACCTCACTAATTTCCCATTTGAAATTCTTAGCAATAAGATTGCCTCGCAACACTTGTCAAATGTATACCTGAAAAAATGCCCGTCATATAGAAATTGGAATACCTTACATTTATAACTTCTGTGCAAATCAAAATGCAGAGAGTGACAGCATACTAACCTGAGTCACTTGGCAAAACCTCTACACTCCAAGCTTCGCTTGTTGTCTCTGATATGGTAGAACCAGTGCAGTGGTCAAGAAGTACTGACCCTGAACCTGGCAGGCACAGTAAACTGCCTAACATGTTCTCTGCTGCTGCACCTGTATAACCAGTGGGGAGCAAAAGGTTAACAAAGATCCTGAATGGGAAGAGCAGAGATCATGGAAAAAAGCCAAACACTAAGCTAACAAGATCTCTCTACTCTAGCCACAAGAAATAAGCCAAGGTAAGAGTAATTTCAATCAATACCACCACTAAAAACTCAAATTTCCCATTTTGGTCACAATGACACAAGCTCTTTTTCACCCACTGCGTCCTGCTCCCCTTGGACTCTCCACAGAGAGAACACATGGTTAGGGCAAGTCATTTCAACTCGCTTTCAGCTTGGTCTTCCGGTAAATTTTACGTGTCTGTGCCTAACAGCTCTCTAAAGTTTACAGCTCCACAAGGATTAAAAACAGTCAAGAGACATTTAACCACATCAAGTTATACTGGCTGAAAATGTTTTCTTCTGGCACATTAGCCACATACTCAGTCAATAAAATATCTTTGTAGGAAAATGCATCTTGCCTCTGTAGCACTCACTCAACTGCAGATACAGCTTACTGCTCAAACAGAGCTGACTGCGAGAAAAAAACGCTAAATACTTTAGCATTTGGAACAAAATAATGCAAAAATCAATTAAGAAATCTATTTACACTACCCCAAAATGCAAACAGAAACGATTCAATATTATTGTACAACTGTGTTAAACATATTCAAGTTCAGAATGTTCTACTATTTTTGATTAACCTATTAAAAGAACAATTCTACTTCAGTGCATGAAAAAAACTTTTGGCCCTGGATAGTGTGGGCTTAGTTGGTTGGAGCGCCTTCCCATAACCAAAGGACTGCAGGTTCAATGCCCAGTCAGGGCACATTCCTAGGTTGAGGGTTTGATCCCCAGTCCAGAAGTGTACAGGAAGGCAATCAACTGATGCTTCTTTCTCCCATCAATGTTTCTTTCTCTCCCTTCCTTTCTCTCTAAATGGAATGAAATAAAAAATGTCCTCAGGTGAAGATTAAAAAAAACAAACAAACAGAAATAACTCTTAGAAAAAGGTTACTGGTAAAGTGACCTTTTAAAGATATGTCATGACATAATTAAAAATGAAATAATGTCCAGCCCTGACTGGTGTGGCTCAGTGGACTGAGTGCCAGTCTGCAAACCAAAAGGTTACTGGTTCGATTCCCAGTCAGGGCACATGCCTGGGTTGCGTGCCAGGTCCCCAGTTGGGCATGTGCAAGAGGCAACCTCTCGATGTATCTCTCATACATCGATGTTTCTCTCCCTCCTTTTCTCCCTCCCTTCCTCCCTCTCTAAAAGTAAAGAAATCAAAAATATTAAAAAATTAAATAATGTCTGGAACCTGCCTGAACACAATGGGGGAAGGGGAGGAAGGGTAGTGGATGGGAGAAGAGATGAAACAACTGGCCACATGTATGTGTGACTGTCGAGGCTGAGTGACAGCTACACGGAGTTCATTATACTATTCTCTCGTATTTTCTTAAAATGTTCCATAATTTGTAAAGAAAACGAAGATGGTGGTTACAAGACAATATGAATCTTTTAGAACTCGCAGAACAGTCTCTTAAGAAGAGTGAATTTTAATGTTTATAATTATACATCAATAAACTTGATATGGAAAAAAGAAAAAGAAAAAACTGGTTACTTTTTGGAAATGAATTAATCCTTTCAGAAGTAAACTCAATTTTTAAGAGACTCTCAGTATCATATTATTCCAAAAGATTTCATAGCTATAATCTGTCAGAATTTCATTTTAAGGTAAGGTACAACATTTAGTCTCTAAAGAACATCCTAATCACAGACTAAGAACATATACTATATTCTACAAACCAGACTTGATGAGAAGCTAATTCAAAAGGCTGGTTTTTCTTTTTGGGGGAGGTGGAGAGTGGAGCTAAATGTAGTCGGGGAAAACATACCCGTATTTACAGTAAGTAAAGAAAAAACACACAAATGCCTTGTTATGTGCAGTCACCTCAGTTGCCCAGGTAAAAGGCCACACCCACATGTCTGTGAGAGCACCGACGTCCCCTCCCCCAAAGGGCGGTGGACAGAACCACTCAACAGCAGCCTTCCAGACATTAAACAGCAGTTACCTGCAATCTCTTGCAAGCGATCTTCATCAATGTTAGGGTCAAAATCACTTCCCAGGACATCCGTACTCCAGGTCTCACTCACTGTTTCTGATATATCCCTATCATCTGTCAGTCCCATCATGTCACGGATTTCAAACTTCCTCAGCTTATCATCAAGATTATCTTGTGTTGTGGCTATCAAAAACAAAATTAAGCACTTAAAAAATGGTAGCACAGCTATGATTTCTTAATCAGATATGAGGAACTTTATGTCTTTGATCTTCACTTTACACATTTTATAATTAACACTGAGCACAGAGTACCAAAACACTAAATTATTACCTCATGGATGCAGTCTTTTGCTCTCTGAACTCAGCTCAGTATCCGGACTTCCCCTTCTGGCAGATTAAGTGGGGCCACTGATGCCATTAATTGTTTCCCTCCATCCACAACCTCTGCAGCGTGACTCTGATCAAGAATCAGGGTATATCCCCCCTCTTTGAATTTGCACAGGCCTTGTTACTTGCTTTGGCCGAAAGGGTAAGGAGGAAGTGTGCCCGCTGCCAGGCTACACATCAAGAGACATTATAAACTTCTGCTCTCTCTCACCCTTGCTCCTCTCAAGAGAACAAGCTTAAGCTAGCCAGCTGGAGGGTGAGGGACGGCACTGGAGCAAAGCAAAGGTCATTCTAGGCCAGCCAACTCCCCACGGACCAAAAGACCGCCAGCTAAGATTAGCAGAGCTCCCTACTTGTCCACTGGTGATCGTAGGTGCATGAGTGAGCCCAGTCCAAATCGGAGAACCACCCACCTGACCCACAGACTTGAGAACAAAAAGAAATGTTTACTGTTTTAAGTCACTAGGTTTTGAGGTGGTTTGTTACATAATATTGTAGCAATAATTAAATGATAAATCTATACTAAAAAAATATTTTTTTGCCATGGCTGGTGTGGCTCAGTGGATTGAGTGCCGGCCTCAAAACTGAAAGTCGGTGGTTCAATTCCCAGTCAGGGTACATGCCTGGGTTGTAGGACAGGTCCCCAGTTGGGGGTGTGCAAGAGCCAACTGATCAATGTATCTCTCCCACACTGATATTTCTATTTCCCTCCCTTTCCCTCTCTCTAAAAATAAATAAAATCTTTAGATGTAATCTGTATGCACCCGTAATGATGCCATGGCATTTTCAAACAGAATTCTGTCCTCTGCTGAGACATAATTAAAAAATAATAATTTTTATATGACTTGGATACACCCCCCTAATTCTAGAGTTTTCTCTCTTCCCTGACTAATGAGAAGCAGTCTGCAATGTGCCTCAGCTCATGTCTTAATCTAGTGTCCACAAACCATAGAATGCCAGCCACCTACACCAACAGGGCCTCGAGGGCTTGTTAAGGAAATAACACCTTTCAAAAACTTGTGTCTTGAGCTACTAATATTTTGTTTTTCTGTTATTTATAGAAAATTTCATCCTAATTGATACAATGACAAATCGATCAAGTAAAATATACCATTACTTTTATTCAATATACACATACCCCAACTGACAATGACCTTTTCCTCTCTAAAATGGAATGAACCAGGATTTCTAAAAATGAGACAGGGGAAATGGCTTTTTCTTTTTATCTCCCAACTAATTTTTATGTGCACTAAAGTCTAAGAATCACTGCCTCAAACCCAGTTGAGGGCCAGTGCCCTCAACACTCCCTTGAAGGTCACCCAATGATCTTTAAATGCATAAATCCAAAGACCCTAAAGACCCTTTTCAAATTAACCTTCCTAAAGCATAACAAGGACCCTGCTGTTTTCCAGTCCTTACCTCCTGCTATTCCTGTAGTTGGTAGTTCCTGCAGAAGGCCTGGGTGGCTTCCCGCCTCTCTGACTGCCTAACACTACTTCTTTCCCCAGAAGGCTCAATCCCCAGTTTCTGCCAATGCAATGCCAGCCAGGCTTTAAGGCTAGTGCTTTCTTCCAATAAGCGTCTCCCTACACTTTTATCCACTGTATTACTCACACAGAATGGCCAATGCACTCTTATGATACTTTTAATCATTTGTGTACCATTCTCTCCCTCTTGTAGGTTCCTTGAGCCCTGAGGTTTTATGTTTGCATTTCTTAAAACTTTAATGTTACAGAATTCACACAGTTCATTTTAATTATTCTATATAATTTAAGTCTAAAGAATTCACTTACCAACTAAACACATCTTTAAGAAATGAAGGAGCTATGAATAAGTGCAAGTTTAACAGTTATGATATAATCAACTGTGTTGGCTGTGTTCAGTAATTTATTCTTACTGAACACAGCCAACGTACATGGAAACACACTGTTTATCCTGCAACCTGGTAACTTCTTTGCTGCTTGCCCAGCTATGTTCCACTCCACCTTACCTTGCTCATGCTCCAACAGCTGCAGAGCTTCGACTCCATTACTCCCAGAAGGTCCTGCTCCAAGTTCTGATACAGACTCTCCTTCCAGGTCTAGAGAGGACACTGAATTGGAACGATTTGAAGGACCTAAAAAAATGTTTCTACTGTGAGTGAGCTTAAACAGTCATGAGCCATCATGCAGGTAATTTTTCATGCCTTGATAAGGGACTAAAGACTAAATAAAGTGTTTTTAATATTGTGTATATTTCTTAAAAATATATATGCCCAATGCAACTTCCAGGGAATTATCCTAAGGAACAATTCAAAAATTCATCACAGGTTGCCTGTATCAGGTGGAAAGTGAAAGCAATCTACATGTCTAATCATAGAAGAATGTTTAAATAAATTATGAAAGAAAACAGCCATTACAAACCATGTTATTTAAGAATGTTAAATTTTCAAGGGAAATGCTACTGTTATATTGTTAAACAAAAAAAGTTTTCAAAACAGCATAAACCTAATCTTGCTCTAAATAAACCAAAATGTTAACTGTTATTAACAGATTGGTGAGATTACAGATGATTCTATTTCTTTCCAGCATTTTCTAGAATAAATGTATACTACTTATGTTTTTAAAAATTAGAGGAAAAAGCCCTGGCTGGTATGGCTCACTGGATTGAACACCAGCCTACAAACCAAAGGTTGTTGGTTTGATTCCCAATCAGGGTATATGCCTGCTTTGCAAGCCAGGTCCTCAGCAGGGGGCGTGTGAGAGGCAGCCACACACTGGTGTTTCTCTCCCTCTCTTTCTCCCCTTCTTCCCCTCTTTAAAAATAAATAAAATCTTTAAAAAAAATTAGTGGAGAAGTTATTATATGTTTATTTTAATGTTAGTAAACAAACTTTTTCATTAAAAAGTTTGTCCTAGTACACAGAATGACAGTCTCACTTCATAATCTTGCCTTTAAACTTATTTATTCCTATTTCCAGTGTATCCTTTGCTTCATAAAAGGTGTATGTGAATATACAGAATGTTAAAAGTACACACAACACCCCAAAATACTAGTGAGTCTATTTTTTCCATTTAGCCATGCATTATATCCCTCTAAAGGAGCTCTATAAGCTTAGAGAAATAAAAGTTCAACGTTAGAGAAATAAAAGTTGGTATTATTCAAGTCTCGGTAAAGACTTGTATCTTCTCCATTTTATATGACCATGGGTCTCCTAAAATCTTTCATTTTTTTTCTTGCAACCTTAATTTTATTCAACGAACAATTGTTCAGCCAACTGTTGACGATCTTTAGAGGAAAACTTCATTACTCTCCTCAGTCAGGGGCACAGACGGTATTAGTGTAATTTATAAGGCTCCTTTAAAGAACACAAACAAAAGACTACTTCAATCACACAACTCCTTGAATGAAGTAACCCTTCACCTTCAGATATTCCTTCCAGATTATCACTGCAGAGGGAAAAGCGCAAGGTTTTATCAGGTTTACCGTGGAGTTTGTTTTCATCGACAGGGACATCTCCTTGTCCTCCATCCGAAAGCTGCATGTTTAGGACCTAAAAAATAAAATGCCATTGGTTTGTCACAACGGAAAGAAAACAAACTATAGCAAATGCGTATTTAAGTTTTTAAAATCTTAAATTATCATTTTAAACTAAAAAGCAACCCACAAGGTCCTACTCAAGCTTTCAAGTACCCCGAGAAGAAAAGCGTGGCAGAAGAACTGAAGCTATGCGCTTCCATCGCCCTGCCGGGGCCAGAGCTTGAACAGGCAATGGGACAGCGGATGAGCAGTGGTCAGGGTTGTAAGAATCAGAAGACTTTGGGGCAGCGGGCCGGTCCTCCTGGTTCTGCCATGCGCTGGCTATATAACCTTGGGTAAGTTATTTAAACTCCCTAAACCTCAGTTTCTTCATCTCTAAAATGGCGATAACAGTGTGTATGCTATGGAGTTGTTGAGGATTAAATAAAAAGGTGCACGTAAAGCGTTTGGCATAGTTAAGTGACATTAAATTCACAGTACAGTTTTTCAAACGTTAATTAAGTTAGCAGGAAGAAAACATATACACAAATTATCTTGCAAGCACCAGAACTGAATCAGTCTAGTTTGAACCTCCACTTGATCACCATATACACGTGGCCATAAAAGTCCATACCAGAAGCTGATGTAACTTCCAGCCATCTCCAGCTTAGAGCTGATGGCCTTTTATAATGTTTTCTGTTTGTCAGATGGTTCCAAACAATATAACTACTTCTCACTCTCCATAAGCCTCATAACTCAGCTTTGTGTGTATCTCCAACTTAATGAAGAACTGAATGCTTCTTTGGAAAACTGTGTTTTAAGCACACCTGGAACTTGAACTCACAGTCATTGGGTTCCTAGGCTGTTGCTGGGAAATGAAGAAGAGTATCCTTACTTAAAAAGAAAAAAACAAAACAAAAACTAACACCAAAAAACCCTGGAGCTGCTGTGTAGGACTTGCACTTAAATGAGTAGATTAAAGGTTTTTTTAAATGGTTCTATATATTGTATAATAACATTAAAGACAATTTTTTTTCTATTTGCTTGAAATTAAATGCAGACATAAAAATTTTACATTCTGTATGTTTAAGATAACTCAGACCTTTAAACTCACAGTAAGTGATGTGCGATGAATGTAGATCAGGCAAAACCTATCTAAAGGCCTAGAGAGTGGTATGAATTAATGAATCAAAGGCATCAGACCTTTGATGCCTTTGTGCTGTGCAGACATCTCCCTGCGGAGGGACACAGACTGCCGTCTTCGAGGCTGCCACTGAGCTGGGGCTTGGGGACAGTTAGCAGGTAAGGTAAATACCACAGAGCTCTCTGACTGCCACATTCAGCTGCTTTTTCCCCTTATTAAGCACCCCCCTCGTTGTTGTAAGTTTTTTGTTACATTCCAAAGTTCCTAAAAAGTTGATCTTGACAGCTGTTTCCATCTCATTCATTTTTTTTTGTGGGTGCAGTGGGACCGAGTTTGGGAGTTGGACAGACCTCTTTCCTACGAGTAATGCCGCAGTTCCAAACACAGCCAACCACCAGCTTCACTTTGTCAACCTCTGTAACTGGTCCCTAATTCTCAAGCCAGGACTAGGTGTCCTTGAATAGTAAGCCGTCACTGTTGAACGTTAAGATGCTGCTGCTTTTGAGGAGCAGCTCCTACCTTTACAGAGTCAAGATTTCTTCTTTCCTTTTGCCCGTCCCAAACTCTTGTTTACAACTATTTTAAATCTGATTCCCATACCCCCGATCTCATTTCTTCAAAATATTTTTTTAGTTTTCTTTTCACAATTATTGCTTCCATTTCTTCCTAACAGGCCAAAGAAAGTATTTCTTTTTTTTTAAGATTTTACTATTTATTTTTAGAGAGGGAAGGGAGGAAGAAAGAGAGAGAGAGAGAGAAAACATCAATGTGTGGTTGCTGGGGGCTGTGGCCTGCGACCTAGGCATGTACCCTGACTGGGAATCGAACCTGTGATGCTTTGGTTCGCAGCCCGAGCTCAATCCATTGAGCTACACCAGCCAGGGAAAAGGAAGTATTTCTAAAGAATGTATGGCTCTTTGAAAGCAGATACGCCACTGGTATATCATTAAAGAGGAAAGTAACATAAAACACTTCCTATAAGCCACTGGAAAAGTCTCTTCAATTTCCATACCACGATTTCCTGGCTTTCTGCCTCTTCTACTACTAGGAAAATTCCTTCCGGTAGGGACCTGGTCACCAGCTGCAGGGCCACAGATGCACTACTGTGAAGGGCCTGCAGAACTGTTCACAGGAAGTTTAGCATCTGCTGGTGAGTCATGGCGGGCCCACTGAAGATAATGAAAAATGTTCACTTAATGCATACTGAGCGCATTAAGTGCTTTACAGAAGCAAGTGACTATGAATGGGAATAGAATCTAAATTTCTTAACATTAGTGGCTACAAGTTAAATGTAACAACACACTCATACCTCATTTTCTGACATCATCCCTGGAGTCAGCTGGGGACCTGTCCCTAAGGAAATGACCAACACTTCTTCTGGCTGCACTTCCTGGATGGTTTCTTGAGATGATCCTTCATGGTCCATATGTAAGTCCATCAGTACATTGGTACGGCTTCTGCTTCGAGTCGCTAATAAAATAATTTAAATAAGAAATTTAGAGAAAAAGAGAAAATGAAGAAAATGGAACACTAAATACAAAAATATATTTTCTATTAATGTAGAACATTTGCGCATGCACAAGAAAAGTGGTGAGAATATGAATAAGACAGAAAAAAAAAACCTGTATCTTCCCAGTTACTCTACTGATGACTAATACAGATCCCTCCTTCAAAACTGACAATCAGAAATAATGACCCACGTTCACCTGACAGAGAGTGACAAACAGATGACCACACCTGCAGAACAGCAAACACGTCCCAATCAATTTAAGACGGGATGACAGGAAAAGCATTACCCTATTTCTTATCTGTTCAAGACACCTTCTACTATTTCTCCTATGAAAGTATTGAACTGTCACCAGCCTCCCACATTCATAACTCATAAGCACTAGAAAATTTAACATAGAAATCTGGTAGCTATACAAAATAATATACATTAATTAGGCAACTGTTGACAAAACCTAATCAATTTTTGAAAATACACTGTTTTCCCTGAAATGTATTAACCTCTTTCCAAAGATGGAGGAGAGATTTCCCGATGTTTGATTACAAGTTTCCTTTCTGCTTACTGGAAACGTTCTAAATTAATAAAGGATATAATTATTTGGGGATGTTTTCCCCTATGTAATACTTTCTTTCTAAAATAGTCCATCCTATAGAACTTCTGAAAGATCTGGACAGTTGGTAATAATTTCTCGATGAGTTTTAGTCTTCTGTGATTGAGTTTCAATTTTCTTTCAGAGGTCAGTAAAATTCAATACAACCAGAATACTAACTAGAAATTCTATTTCAGTGCAAAATTATCAAAAGCATAGAGCAAAACACTCCATAGTAACAAGTCTTTCAACTTCACTTTGAGTGAAAAACACAGAAATATAAACAACCATCTTCTCTCCCCAGTGCTGTAGATGTATTCATTAATCACTCTTACTTTCAAAATTCAGGGCACACAACAACTTTGAAAAGTCAGGTTCACCTCACTATCTTCTACTGAATTGTGAACGTAAATTCAACTTCATGAACTACATGAATCTTAAGGAACTAACTTCATCATTTATAAAAATGCAAGTAATCAAAATTCATGTAACAATTTACACAAAGCAAAAGCAACATGCACATGGAACACACTCTTATAAGCTATTTCTTATGAGAAGTTATACAAGTAGAGGAAGAACAGCCTATTACCCACCAAACGGGGCTACTAGAGTAATATGAGCAGAGAGATTGGTGGCTGAGGGGTCCCAGGCAGCGATGGCTGCTAACTGTTGTCCTGGGTTGCGAAAGCATTAAACAGAAAGAAAATCAACCCTCTGAATAACGGACACATTTTTTAAAATATGAAATAAATTCAATGACCAGGTCTCATGACTATATAAACTAATACTGGGCCAACATGTAAAGTTTACTTCCCATTACATCCATATTTAATGATACTTCTGGATGATAAGAAATGAAAGAACTAAAGCACAGGAGTGAATAGGGAGGACAAAAATCTCTAATTTACCAAAATTCATTTATTCCTTCATGTTAAAATAGTACAAATAGCCTATAATATTAAAAATCAAGTGTCAAGCTTTACTTTTTTGTTTTTAATTCTGAAAAATGACACTTTGGGATGATGACAGCCAAAGCCTTGAAGAACACGATGCCATATTCCTGCTGATGATATTACCCCATACTGTGTTAAATGTAAGGTAGGTTAATGTTAAGAAACTGACCGTTCTTAACACATCAGCTCATGGAAGTTTAAATGTGAAATTCCATTCTTCAAAATGTGTAAGATACAGTAACTATTCATGTTCCCTATCGCCGAGCTCCTCATTATCACTAAAAAACTGGCACTAAACTACTCTGCTTCCTTGGCCCAATATTATTTTACTCTTTCCCTGTCTTGTTTACTGTGTGTAGCTCCCTTTCATCCCTCAAGAGAAAGTGCAGGCTCCCCCCCTCCATGGTCACCTTCTCTAGGCGTCCTTGTAATTCTGGATGCTCATGTCCATCAAACACTTGGTGCCCTGAAGGGCACTGCTCTCTTCTTGTTTTCCCCAACCGGACTACCAGCAGCTCACTTAGAGCAAGGGCACGCATGTCCCAGGGTCTTTGTGTCTCCAGCGTCTAACACAGTACCCAACCTGCAGGATCGTGATTGTAATACCTACTCTTTCAGTGTGGGTTTTTTGCTAAAATGGATTAAATGAAACAACATTTATGAAGTGCTTACTCAATGTCTGGTAACAGAGTATATGCTCAATTTTTTGTTGAGTATCTATAAATAACAAATGTTTACTAAGTGAATAAAACTTAACCTAACTCATAAATAAATGAATAAATGACTAAGTAAAATGGAACTTTTGTTTATTTTATAAAATAATTAGATAGCTCAGCTGATAAAAGACTAGTCATTAATAACAATAATGGAAAAATAGTACCTATGTAGTTTCAACTTTACTGACAGAAACTTCTAATATTATTTTACTATATTATTTACAACTTTGTAGGCAAGACAAGGCTACATAATTCAAATAATGACTCCTTGTAATAAATGACACTTTCAAAATTTTGCAAGAGACACTAAAATACAAAGTATACCATAGGAGGCATGATTTCAATAATTTATGAAAAATATGTCTAAAGGGAAAGCCTGCTGCTAAACCTTAATTAATCCAGTGCAATTACAAAAAACTGAATTACTATCAGTATACATGGAGACAGATGTTTCCAAATTATTTAAAACTATATTTCAAAACACTGAGCAATAACAAAGGCTAATAAAGAAATATTAAATTTAAGGTAAAGCCCCAATATGAGAAAGTCTCTTTACCTATAGGCAATCGATTCTTTTTATTCGCCGGAGTGGTTGCTGGAGACAGCTGAGGGGTACTGTAGGGAGTCATTTCCAAACTGCTGCTCTTCCACGGCTTTGCCTGGGGTAGGTTTGCCAATAAATTGTCGAGAGCCATTCTATCTTCTCTCAGTTGATCTCCAGACATCACACTCTTCATAAAATTCACCTGGCAAAAATAAAAGGACATTAGCTAGTGGAATCAATTTTTCAAACACAATATATATTTCTCACACAAGGTACTCATCTATGGCTCTGCCACGTGTAGATAAATGACTTCTGGGGAAATCCCATTAAAGAATAAAGCCATTACCAGAGTAATAAGTTGACTGTAGGTTATATAAACCACAGTTCTGCTCAACCCTTCCAGGAGATTAACAGGGGACATTGGAGGGGTCTCCACTGCCCGGCCCCCAATCACAACATCAAGGAAAGCAGCAACACAGCTCTGTTAAAACAGGAAAAGATCAGAGTGAAATATCTCCTCTTTAAAAAAAGGAAACAAAATTGCTGGTTAAGGTGGACAGGCAATGCAAAAATTTTGTCAAAACTTTTCTTCTTAAAAATTATATTAAACCCACCATTAAAAAATTTAAACTCTCTATGAATTCATATAGAATAATCGCCAAGGTTCTCTGGTACATGAAACAAACATGATACAGAACAGTGCACGCTGCCCTGTCCAGGTAGCTCGGTTGTAGCATCGTCACAATACTTCAAGGTTGCCAGTTTGATCCCCAGTCAGGGCACATACAAGAAAGAATCAACCAATGAATATATAAATAAGTGGAACAAATCAATGTTCCCCCTCTCTTTGTCTGTCTCCTTTCCTCTTGCTCTCTAAAAACCAAGAACAGGCTCTGGCTGGTGTGGCTCAGTAGACTGAACGCATGCTGCAAACCAAAGGGTTGCCAGTCCCATTCCCAGTCAGGGCACATGCCTGGACTGCCAGCCAGGTCCCCAGTATGGGGCATGAGAGAGGCAACCACACATTGATTGATATTTCTCTCCCTCTCTCTTTCTCTTCCTGTCTCTTTCTTAAAAAAAAAAAAGAGTAAATAAAAATCAAGAACAAACAGTGCATGCTGTCATACCATTTGTGAAAAGGGAGGGGTAAGTGACTAGGAAAATATATGTAGGAATTTGCTTGTGTGTCTCTGTGTGTGTGTGTGTACACGGGTACACACATACACACACACACACACACCCCTCTTGAAGCATACACAAAAGACATAATATCAAAAACCTCTTGGGGAGGAAATAAAGGCTACAGATCAGGGGTGGAAGGGAAATTTTACTGAGTAACTTATGCATTTTAAAATAGGGTGAATGTTGCCTACTCAAATATGATTAACTAAAATTTTATTTAATTAAACTAAATGGACAAGGCCATGCATATTAACTCAGGAAATATACTTAAAATTATACAGTTATTGCAGATTTGATTTAATGACAATTTTTAAAAATTAATCTTAAAATAATCTTAATAGCTCCTTGGTTCTTATTACAACAGGATCTCTTCAACACTTCTATAAGCGACAATTAGTAATCTTTAGTGACATTTTCCTTTAAATGCTGCTGATCCATCATTATATGCACTATAGCTATACCAGAGTCATGGAAAGAATATTTAATCCTTTATCCACCACCTAAGAACAAGATTTAAGAAAGAGAATAGTCAAATTCACTAATACTTGGGCAGGATTTTCTATAAACACTATTTCCCACAACATAGTACTCATTCTTACTTTGTCAAATTTTCCAAGGCTGCTCTTTGTCCGGGGATCTCCCTCTTCCGAGCCAGTCATTGCTAATTGTTGCAAAAGGCGGCCAACCTGCAACCCAGAGCAGAGGTAGGGAGACACAGGCTATAGACACAACACCCTCTCTCTCTGAAAACACTTCCATTCCATTCTAAAAATCTGCTTCATAATAATATCCATACCACCTGATCAACATACAAAATAGGGTCCCAATTCTGTATCTTTTCTTTTGTGTATCAGGTTGTATTATACTTAGAATTAAACAGAATACATAGAACATTTTGCTTTAACCTCTCCTTAAACATATTATACCAACATTAGGAAATAAAAATACAACACCTTTCTTTCTGACATTGTACTTTTCATGTGCTCATAAATTTTAGAATTAACTTGTAAAAGCTGACTCAAACGACTTAAAGTTACTTGTTCGGTACCTTTCCCTACACAGCTCACAAAGTAGATTTCCCCCCTAGATTTAAAAGGAAACAATTTTTAGAAAGCATATGCTGTTTGGAAAGTAAACATGAATTCAGAGAGCAAGTTCCCTATTGCCAAAAGTGAACTGTTAATTCACTCTCTTTAAAGAAACTTTGCAAGCCCTGGCTGGTGTAGCTCAATGGACTGCATGCTGGCCTGTGAACCAAAGGTCGCTGGCTCGATTCCTGGTCAGGGCACATACCTGGTCCTCGATGTTTCTTTCTCCCCGTTTCTGTCTAATTTATTTATTTCTGTCTAAAAATAAATAAAATCCTTAAAAAAATAAAAACACTTTGCTGAAAGTTAGTATCGTATAGCATCATCTAGTTAATATCTGGGACAATCCTCGTCCCTTACTACTCATTTTGAAAATATATGATTCAATCTCTGTTGAAATGACAAAAATAAAAACTACAACTACATTGTCCTAAGAATAAATATTTCACAGATGAAAAAAATTTTTTAAGTTTTTATTTATTTTTAGAGTGGGGGAAGGGAGGAAGAAAGAGAGGAAGTGAAACATCAATGTGCGGTTGCCTCTCACATGTGCCCCCTACCCCCACCAGGAACCCTGCCTGCAACCCAGGCATGTGCCCTGATTGGGAATTGAACCAGTAACCCTTTGTTTCACAGACTGGCATTCTATCCACTGAGCCACACCAGCCAGGGCAAAAATTTTTTATTTTATTTCATGGATTCCAATATACTTAATTGACCAACACCCCATTATGATAGAATTGATCATGAAAAAAAGATTATTATTTTTTAAAAAAACTCATCCAAAGATTCCATTCCAAATAAACTCAATCTCTTCTTCACAGTATTTCTAGGTAATAAGATATGACTAAAAAATTCCCTTAAGAAATAATAACATGATTTCGGTACTTCAGATAATTAGGGGAAAAAAGTGCTAATACAGGTCCAAAAATCCTTTCTGAAACTCTTAGGTTCAGAAGACTTTCATATTTCAAAATCTGGAGATTTTAGGAAGATTGGTCAGTATATATATGTAACATGTCCAGTATTTAGGGTATCATCCCATAATCAAACACATTGACATTTTTGCAGCAAAAAATGAGTATTTGTTAGCACTAAATGGAATAATGAACAATTACAAAACAGCCTCATCTTAGTTCAGACTAGGTTTTGCTACCAAATGAAGTATAAAAGGCTCAGTTTTCAATCATTCTGGATTTTGAAATCATGGGAAGTGGGCTTGTGAAAATTCAATCAAGTATACGTTCATATGTGTGAAGATGCCATTTAAAGACACAAAATGTTTTATGAAAACAATATTTTTAAATCCCAATATGATTGCTTCTGTGTCTTAATAAGAAAGTATGGCCCTGGCCAGGTAGCTCAATTGGTTAAAGTGTTGTCCTGATACACCAGGGTTGCAGGCTCAGTCCCAATCAGGGCACATACCTATGTTGAGGGTTCTGTCCCTGGTCAGGAGTGTATGGAGGCAACCAACAGACATTTTTCTCTCACACTGATGTTTCTCTCTTTCCCTCTCTCAAAACAATGAAAAATGTCCTTAATGAGGATAAAAAAAGAATCTGCCTGGGTGGTGTAGCTCAGTGGACTAAACACTGGCTTTTGAACCACAGAGTCACCGGTTCAATTCCCAGTCAGGGCACATACCTGAATTGTGGGCCAGGTACCCAGTAGGGGGCCCCTGAGGGGCAACCACACATTGATGTTTCTCTCCCTCTCTTTCTCCTTCCCTTTCCCTCTGTCTAAAATAAGTAAATAAAATCTAAAAAAAAAAAAAGAATTAACCAATGTTGATTACATAAATAAGTGGAACAAGTCAACGTTTCTCTCTTCTCTCTCTCAAGTCAATAAAAAAAGGAGCAAATATTTAGGACGGTCTAAGGAAAAAGAATGGTAAGAATCTATGAATACTGTCATCACATTTTCTGTTCCCATCCCCACTGCCGAATCAACTGATTTTAACCTGAATGCCACATTAATAATAATAGCAAAAGCATACCTGCATCAGATTGAATCTTGCCACCTCATTAATAGGAGCATCAGAAATGATTCCGTACTGCTCTGGATTGACAACTGCGGGACAGATGAAGTAGGCCAGCAGGAGATCAGTGCACATTGCCCTGACCTCCCCGACCTCCAGTCTGTCTACACAGGAGAGGGTTTTATACATCTGCGACACAATCCACCTCAAACTGTGTGGGAAGCAGTATGTGTTCTGTTTGAGATAACCAATGAATTTGTTCACCAAGGCCACTAGTTTGGCCTCGTTGGAATCCACCATCTCTTGAACCTTTTGCCTGAATCGATCCGAGCCTTTCTCTCCAAAGAGTTTTTCCTGTTGAGACGGGGAGAACCTCTCAATTAGCTTATTTGGGTCGGTTTCCAGATGATCTTCATCTTCCACGAGCAGCTGCATGATAGGCTCATGTAAAGTAGCTGTGAGGAAAAGTTTGGCAGAAAACAGTCCTTCAGAGAAAAGTTTAAATAAGATGCTGAAGGCACAAGTTCCTCTCCTCAAAAGTCGCCTGGGGTTGTCACTTTCTTTAAGTTCAAATTCAATCAAGTATCTCAAAACCTGAAGGAGGTAGCTTTCATCTTCTTGCATTATGCAGTTGCCATAGAGGGAGGTAAAAACTGTGTAAATAACACTTTGTGTGTTCTCCTGATTAAGTTTCTCTCCAGCAACCAGAGAGGAGGCAATAAGACGAGGATTTTCCCTTAATCGACTCAAGAATTCTCCATAAGCAGTCTCCTGAAATCCCAATTGCTTGTACCCATCAACAAACTGTGTATCTTCCAAAATCTTGGCATGTTGGCAACATTCAGCAGGGGAAGCTTCAGCACTAAAAAATGGGCAAACCAACAAAATAATAAAATTAACAACAACAATAACACATGTACTATACCGAAACATGGAATGTGAGTTGATTATAGTTCCAGCAATGCGATCACTCTGAATTGCTAAAATCCTTTAGACCGCCAGCACCTAAAGGTGTAAAGACAGAAAGAAAAAAGGACAAACAAGAACAAATTCCTCACATTAAAACAGGTTCAATGAAAAGCACCAGGAAGTAACCGTTATCCTGAGCTCTTTCATCAAAAATTAGGCCTGCCTCATTTTGAACTTCCCTTAAATGGATCCATACAGAGTGTGTACTGTTCTGCATCTGGCTTCTTTTCCCAACATTACACCTAGTACTGCTATTCTCAGAGGTAGAAACTGCTCTTTGGAAAACAGAACATGAGGTGTTAACACAGTAAAAAACAAGGCTTCTAAAACTGAAAAGTAGATATACAATAGTGAAATACGGAAATGTACATATTAAAATGTTAGGAAAAAAGTAGAAACAAGACAATTTACTCTCTACACTAATAAAATGTGTATGTACAAAGATTCAAACTTCACTGGTGTGGTATAAAATATTAATGCTTAAGTAATAATTCTCTATAACAGTGCTTAAGGGACTTAATAAACAAAATAAGCAAAAACCTTAATGTTGATTTAAACCCTCTGAAACCAAGTACTTGTTGGAAATAGATTCTTTATTTGCAGTTAGTAGTTAACACAGAGCCAGAGTGGTTTATAAAGTGTAAGACCTCAAAATCTTTTCTTTACCTGGTTATGATAAGCCGATCCAAGTTAATTCTCTGTTGTTTAGCAATCCATGCTGTGCGATACAACTTTTCCGCTGTCTTGAGTACATCTGCATTGAGCCTCTGAATGAGCTGTTTCTCAGAGTTTACATACAAGCGTTCCTGCTTGAGGTGATGGGCCAGGGTATGAATATCTAACTTCACCATCTTCAAATGTGGAAAAGGTACAACAGCTGATCACTAAGGGTAAAAAGACAAATTTTAAAACATCAGGTTACTGAAACTGTTTTCTAAAGCAAAAGGGATTGAATATATTAAGAATAAAGCAAGCCCTGGCTGGCGTAGCTCAGTGGATTGAGCGCGGGCTGGGAACCAAAGTGTCCCAGGTTCGATTCCCAGCCAGGGTACATTCCTGGGTTGCAGGCCATAACCCCCAGCAACCGCACATTGATGTCTCTCTCTCTCTCTGTTTCTCTCTCTCTCTCTCTCTCTCTCCCCCCCCTTCCTTCCCTCCCTAAAAATAAATAAATAAAATCTTTAAAAAAAAAAAAGAATAAAGCTACATTTAGTAGCATGGTTAACTCTAATTTTAAAATAATCTATATAATTTTTATTATAGAAGCATTATGGGTTCAGTATAGAAAAACTGGTTAAGTACAGATAAGCAAAAAGAAACGCTCCTAATAAGGCCACTGCTCAGAGACAGCCACTGCAAAATCCCTGTGTATGTCCTTCAAGGCCAGTGTCTGCTTGTCAATGCTGTAGTTTCCCTGACTGCTCTTTCACACTGCAATCAACTGACATATTCTGTTGGCTCCATCTTCAAAACACGTCTCAAACATGACTGCTTCTCACCATCTTCATCACCTCTCCCCTGGAGCTCTATAACCACCACTTCCTAACTCATCTCCCTGCTTCCTTCCTTACATTCCTCGAGTCCATTCTCTCCACAGCATAGAGCAGGGGTGTCAGACTCATTTTCATCGGGGGCCATATCAGCCTCGAGGTTGCCTTCAAAGGGCCGGATGTAATTTTAGGACTGTATAAATATAACTACTCCTTAACAGTTAAGCGAGAGCTTGGCACTGCAGCCAGGTAGAAACAAGGTGCTGGGCTGGATAAAACATGGTGGAGGGCGGGATTTGGCCCACAGGCCTTGTGTTTGCCACCTGTGGCACAGAGTATCCTTTCAGCTTCAGTCAGATCATGCTATTTATTCCCCGACTAGGAATCACCCGAAGCCTCAGCATTTGCTGGTCCCTCCATCTCTGTCTGGGAGGCTAGTCCTCCAGATAGCTTTACAAGGTTGCCTCATTCAGGCCTTTCCTTCGTGCAGGTCTCTCTGCTCCAATGTCTATTTAAGAAGGCCATCTCGGATAACTCTTTCTAAAATAGAAAACATCACTTCCCATTCCTTCTTCTGGCCTCTTTAAAAGCACTTCCCCCTATCTAGAACTGTATTACAGGTGCCTACTTGCATGCTCAGCGTGCTTAGAGCATGGCTTCCCCACGGAACGTTAGGGCCACCAGGGCCAGGGCCCTATACTTACAGCTGCCCTGGTTTTGTTCACTTACAGCTGTACTTTTGGGGCTGAGGAGAGGGCCTGGTTCACAGCAGGAGTTGAATAAATATTTGCCAAAGGAAAGAATGATATCACACAATTCTTATTTATCCAGTAGCTAAATGAACTGATTAAAATAGCACACATATTTTAAAGCATTATTACTTAAGCTATGCCCTTGGACCTAGAATGCCTGCCAGACCACAAATGTTTTATATCAACAGCAGAAGTGCCCGTGGCCCAGAGAGCAGAATCCAACATTGTGTCCAGACAGCAGGCAGTCATTAAATTAGACAAGTACTTCTCATTAAGAATTAAACATTATGATTCTATATTCAAAAGTTGCTATGAAAATAGAGCTTTAATGTTTTCACCATAACAACACAACAAGAAAATGATAACTATGTGAGGTGGAGGATATACTGAATAAAGCTTACTGTGGTAAACATTTTACAATGCATATGTGTATCAAGTCATCACATTACATGCCTTAAATATGTTAAATTTCAATTACATCTCAATAGAGCTGGGGGGGAAATGTGGTCCCAGCCAATCAGATTCTTAAGTGACCTTAATGGATCTACTTGGAATTGATCAAATACAACTTATAATGAATTTAGATTCTAAAAGAGAAGATAACCTAGGCCACAGAACTCTCAATGTTTTTAGAGATCCAATGAAAACATATTCCTATATATAAAATAGATATTTTGGTGCTAAAATAAAAAAATTTAAACATGGCACCAGGTGAAAATATATTTAAAGCCAAATTATTTAAAGGATTTAACAACTTTCAAATAAGTTTGGTTTCAGAAATGTTTTAACTTTCTTTTATTTTAATGAACTATTGATGACTAGGAAAATTGCAGATATGACCATATAATCTGATTGCTATAATTTAATTGCTTTAAAAAAATACTTTCTTGTACCTTATCAATTCCCTACCAAACCATGCAAAGATGTTATTCCAAATCACCTATATGGTTAAAGCCCCCAACTGCTTTCCTCTTAAAAGGTGTGCGTGTCTGCTTCCCCAAGGCAATTAACTGTCAGTCACAAGGACATATGTGTACATCCAAAAAACTGGTGACATGCACACACATACATCTATAATCTTACCAACTCAGGCTACAGAAAACACATAGCAGAGTTCCACGTGGGAACCCTGAGATCCTCTAGGGGGCTCTAAGTCCATACACTAAGAACAGAATCATTGAACACATGATTATAATTACGACAAGTATTATAGGTAATGAACACAGTACTGAATCGGCCCTTAAACATCGGTATGCTTCATTAATCAGTTCTGTTACCTGCAGTACATAATGCAAATTCTCTGAACTCAAATTTTTTTCATCCAGAAAATGTGGACACGATCTCTGCATCAATTGTGTGCCTGGCACAAGCAACATATTAGGTACCAAGGACACAAACAGAGAATAGAAACCTGTCGTGCCTTCCAGGACTTTTAATTTAGTGGAATGAGGCACACCTGCACGCAAATGGCTGCCCAAAACGTTATGAGTATTATGCTACTACCAGTAAGACTACAATGTAGAGTAGGGACAAGAGAGAAGGAATGACTGAGGAGCTGGATACCTGCGACAAGCCTTAAAAGACAAGTGTCTGCCAGAAATAAAGAGGATGGTGGATGGGGGCAGAATTCTAGACAGAGGAAGCACAGCAGCAAAGGCACAGAGGTGTGTAACAAAGAATATATTGAGAGAACTATGCTAGTTTGGGGGCGCATGTGTTTGTGTGTGTTAAGAGTGAGGTGGGGGGAGGAAGTGTATAATGAGAGACAAGGCTACAGAGACAGAAGGTACAGAGAAACCAAAGTTAAGAAACTTGGACTGCAGGTGATGGGAAAAGTTTTAAAAGGAACTAACTTGATTAAACTTGTATTTCAGAACATAAACTCTGGCAGTAGGAAAAGGATGAGGAGGTGGGGATGGGACTGTGGAGCTGGAACAGAGGACGAGAGATTAAGAAATTGCTGATGGGCAGGATGTGTTGCAGTAGCAATGGAAAGAACAGGACAAATTTGGGAGATGTTAGGAGGCAGAAATGGGACTTGATGACACTACATATGGAGAAGGCGAGTAGAAGGTTTCCAACTAGGGGGACAACAGTGGGTGTGGTGTTCTTCGAGACAGTTGGGCACCACAAGAGAAAACACTTCATAAACTGAAAATTGTGCCTGGGATGGTTCTGAGAACTTTACACACTTAAACATAATAATATCCCCCTTAGATGGGTGCTGGAAGCTAAGGAAACTGAGGTCAGGGTGCACAGGCCACATAGGTGAAAGGTGACAGAGCTAGTACACTATTGTCATCACCCTGATCCCTACAAGAATGACTCAGAAATCCTGTGGTTAAACAAGAAAATATAGACCCCGGCCAGGTAGCTCAGTTGGTGAGAGAGCATCATTCCAATACACTGAGGCTGTGGGTTTGATCCCTGGTCAGGGCACATACAAGAAGCAACCAATGAAGGTACAATTGGAACAACAAATCGATGTTTCACTCCCTCTCTCCCGCTGTCCCCCTTCCCCTCTCTGAAGTTCGGCTTAAATATTTTTTAAAAAGCAGAAAAATATGTTCTTTTTAAGAGGTACATACACAAACACATAGAAATTGTTAGGATTTCTGTAACTTGTACATGGTTCAGAAAAACATGATTTAAAAATGCAGCAAAATGCAAACAACTGCTGAGTCTGGGTGGTGGGTATATGGTGATCACTATTATCCTTCAACAGCTTCTGAGTGCTGGAAATTTTTCATAAGGAGAAGATAGGAGAAAGTATTTTAGAAGTACTCAAACTGTGCCCTTCCTGCTGCTTTAATACAATTGAATTCAACAAAAAAATTATCGCGTTTTGCTGGTGCCTAGCCAGGTCCCCTAATCTCAAGGAGCTCATGGTCTAATTACAACCAATATACTGTTCAAGACAAGATAGAGAGGGCACATCACATGTTTCCAATGTCACAGCAAAATGGGAACCAATTTATGCAATTTAGAAAATAAAACCTCCAAATGTAGTTTCGGTTAAAAAAATTAACACTTGAAAGCTCCACCTAATCTAAACAAGAACTCACCTTCCAAACCCTTCAATAGTCCCAAATGTCTTCAAATACATTTTTGTAGAGACATTTTAAATATAAACCTAGAACACTAGACAAACTTGCAAAGAACTTTTTCTTTAATCTAGGTGAGAATTATAAGCTTTATTGCTTTCCTTTCTATAGTAAACTAGTCAACTGTTGTCAAATAACAGGTATTGGATTACCCTCCAAAACAATACTTAATTTTTTTTTAATTTATTGATTTTAGAAAGAGGGAGGAGAGAGGGAGAGAGCAAGCGAGCCATGAAGACAGAAACATCGATTTTTTGTTGTTCCACTTATTAATGCATTCATTAATTGGCCCTGACTGGGGATTGAACCCACAACCTTGGCACATCAGGACAACACTCTAACCAAGTTAGCTACCCAATGAGAGCCCAAAACAATACTTTCTTGGTAAAGATTTCATTTATTTTTATTTTTAGAGAGAGGGAAAGGGAGGGAGAAATAGAGAGAGAGAAACATCAGTGTGTGGCTGCCTCTCATGTAGCTCCCACCAGAGACCTGGCCTACAACCCAGGCATGAGCCCTGACTGGGAATCGAACCCCTGACCCTTTGGTTTGCAGCCCGCGCTCAATGCACTGAGCTACACCAACCAGGCAAAAACAATACTTTAAAAAAAATCATTGTATATACTTCCGGCCAAGATGGAGGCATAGGTAGACACACTGTACCTCCTTGCACAACCAAAATAAGGACAACAACAATTTAGAAACAAAATAAGAACCAGAACTGACAGAAAATTGAACTATACAGAAGTCCAATAACCAAGGAGTTAAAATAGACACATTCATTCAGACCAGTAGGAGGGGCGGAGTTGGGTGGCCAGGTAGAAAGGGGTCACAGCAAAAAAAGCAGTGGCACAGGGAGCACAAGGTGGCAGCGGGTAGACCCTGGGCACAGGGTGACAATGGGTAGACCCAGCGACATGGCGACTGTGAAGTGGGGCACAGCATGCAAAGTGGCTGGTTGACCCCGAGGTCCCACTTTTGAGTGGGCAGATAAACCAAATAAAACTGCAGAGCGAGACAGACCACGCAACCCAGGGCTCCAGTGCAAGGAAATAAAGCCTCACAACACCGAATGAAAACACCTGTGGGGGCTGAGGTGCCAGGAGACTCCCAGCCTCACAGGAGAGTTCCTTGCAGAGACCCACGGGGTCCTAGAACGTACACAGGCCCACCCACCTGGGAATCAGCACCAGAAGGGCCCAGTTTGCTTGGGGGAAGCGGCAGAAGGGACTGAAATCCAACAGAGCGAGGCAAACTCCCCTGTTCACTCTCGGACACCGCCCCCACAGAAGTGGCACAACCTAGCAGAGGTGGGTTGTCCCGCCTTGGTGAACACCTAAGGCTCCACCTCTCATACAAAACAGGCGTGAAAAGAAAAAACAAACAAACAAACAAAGGCCCAAATGGAAGAACAGATCAAAGCTCCACAGCAAATACAACTAAGCGACTAAGAGATAGCCAACCTATCAGAATCACAGTTCAAAGCACTAGTGATCAGGATGCTCACAGAATTGGTTGAATTTGGACATAAATTAGATGAAAAAATGAAGGCTACGCTAAGTGAAATGAAGGAAAATGCACAGGGAACCAATAGTGATGGGAAGAAAACTGGGACTCAAATCAATGGAGTGGACCAGAAGGAAGAAAGAAACAACCAAACAGAAAAGAATGAAGAAAGAAGAATTCAAAAAAAATGAGGAGAGACTTAGGAACCTCCAGGACATCTTTAAACCCTCCAACATCCAAATCACAGGGGTACCAGAAGGGGAAGAGGAAGAGCAACAAGTGGAAAAGTTATTTGAACAAATAATAAGGGAGAACTTCCCCATTCTGGCAAAGGAAATAGACTTTCAGGAAGTCCAGGAAGCTCAGAGAGTCCCAAACAAGTTGGACCCAAGGAGGAACACAGCGATGCACATCATAATTGCATTAGACAAGATTAAAATGAAGGAGAGAATCCAAAAAGCAGCAAGAGATAAGGAGACAGTAACCTACAAAGGAGTTCCCACCAGACTGTCAACTGATTTCTCAAAAGTGACCTGACAGACAAGAAGGGGCTGGAAAGAAGTATTCCAGTCATGAAGGGCAAGGACCTACATCCAAGATTGCTCTATCCAGCAAAGCTTTCATTTAGAATGGAAGGGCAGATAAAGTGCTTCTCAGATAAGGTCAAGTTAAAGGAGTTCATCATCACCAAGCCCTTATTATATAAAATGTTAAAGGGATTTATCAAAGAAGAAGAAGATGAAAAAATGTGTACAGTAAAATGACAACAAACTCACAATTATTAACAACCATGCCTAAAATAAAAAAATAAAAAAAAAAACTAAGCAAACAACTAGACCAGGAACAGAACCACAGAAATGGAGATCACATGGAGAGTTAGCAACAGAGGAGTGGGAAGAGGAGAGGGGGGGAAAGGTACAGAGAATAAGTAGCATAGATGGTAGGTAGAAAATAGACAGGGGGAGGGCAAGAATAGTATGGGAAATGTAGAAGCTAAAGAACTTGACACATGGACATGAACTAAAGAGTAGGAATGTGGGTGAGAGAGGGTGTGCAAGGTGGAGGGGAATGAAAGGGAGAAAATGGGACAACTGTAACAGCATAATCAATAAAATATATTTTTTAAAAAATCATTGTATGAATGTATAATCTTCTCATTGCCACATGCAGGAAAGTGTCATTAAACTACAGGGTAAAATGGAAGAGATTGAGTATGAATTATTAACTTTGACCTATATTTTTGCCCCCAGTTTACCTGAATTAAATTCATACTCTGAATATTACCATATACAACATGTAGCACATGCCAGAGTATAATATTGTATCTCTGTCTCTCCCATTAGATGGTAAACACTGAGGGAAAGAACTCACTCAGCTCTGCATCCTGGCATCGCTGATGGCAGGTAGGAGAAGCTCAAACATGTTAATTCAGGCAGCACCAGATTGACTGCCTCATACATTGAAACGAAGTAATACCACATACATAAATAATCATTTGTAACTGGTCACCACTTAAAAACAATGGTTGCAGAAAAGGGTTTGAGAATTTTAAAAGGTAGAGTTAGTCAAGTTTTCTCTTCTAAGGCACAAGAGAGATCAGCCACCAGGACTAGCTTAAATACACGTAAGCATGAGTAACCAAATGTGGGGAGATTTTACCATATCAGAGACAACAGAGAAGCACAAACACTGACAAATAAATTCACTGCCTGAAAAGTAATGATATGAAACTAACAACAACAATAACAATATTGAACCATCCTTTATTTAGGACTTTATTAGGACAGGCACTGCTGTTTTTTTTCCTCACCAAGTCCTCATTAATTCTGTGACAATTGTGCTCAGTGACAGTTGAGAAAAGTGTCTGCATACCTGGTAAGTAGCTACGTCAAAATCAAATCGACTCAGTTCTGACTCCACAGCAGCCCTTGCTCTCAGCCAACTAATCTAAACATTTTGTCAGTAACATCTACCTTAATTTCCAGTTCTGTTAATAAGTGACTGCTGAAAGTTCCTTTTATCTATTGGTTTTTATAGAACTCTACGTAGCTTCTAGTGATGTCTACTTCATTTGAGTTTATACTCAAACATCATTTAAAATACAGGTGCCCCCCGCCTGCACCTCTTGGTCAAGTTTAAATTCTTTATTTCCCCCACCTGCTAATCATCTTAGAATCAACGTACAATCTGATCACCCAAGATTCAAATCTCCACAGGCGAACCTAAACATTCGCATCCTATGGTGCAACACGCCTGCTCACGCCTCCTGTCTCATGCAACTGTCCCTGACCTCCCTGGCATGTTCTGTCGTGGCACACACACACTCTGAGTCTCAAAACAAGACTCCTCCCTTCCCTCAGCGTACTCTGCTCCAAATCCTCCTCTCTCTCTCTCTCTCTTTACCATTCTTTCTAATTCCTCTGCAAAACCCAAATTTAGTCCTGGGAAAACAGACAATGGAAAAAAATTCCTAATGTGTCTCTCTCTCCAATCTATCCTACACTGACAGGTTAGTATTTCCAAAGTATTACCAATTTGATACATGAAGTTGATCTGGAAAAAGTCAAGACATTATTAAAATAAAGAGAATGCTTTGCATGACATTGATGGAACCTGGCAGCCAAGGAGAGTGGACTGGAAAGTGCATGCATGAACAATGATGACTTCACAGTACGAGTTAGTGGGGGTGGTAGATGCTATTGAGTGATATGTGTACTGTGTGGCCATGGCATTCAAAATGACTGAGCAAGTAGAGCAATGAATCCACATCAAATTTTGCATTAAGCTTGAACATTCTCCACAGAAACTATCTGGATGATTCAGAAGGCTGCAGCTATGGGCAACTGGTGATTGGCAGCTTCATCACAACATGCCTGCTCATGTATCACACCTGGGGCAGAGGTTTCTGGCAAAACATCAAATGACCCCGGTGACTCAGCCCCTCTACAGCCCAGATTTGGCACCTGTGACTTCTGGCTTTTCCCAAAACTAAAATCACCTTTGAAGGGAAAGAGATTTCAAACCCTTGATGAGATTCAGGAAAATACGACATGGCAGCTGATGGCAACTGGAGATCTGTGTGAGGTCCCAAGGCGCCTACTTTGAATGGGACTGCGTCGTCGTCATTGTCCTATGTACAATGTTTCTTGTATCTTGTATCTTCTTCAATAAACATCTCTATTTCTCGTATTACATGGGTGGATACCATCTGAACAGACCTTGTAAACCTTCCCAATCCCTCCAAGTCCCTTTTAAAAGCCACAGACTTCCCTGTAGTGCCAGCATGTACTAACTCACCTGCGGAAGTCAGAAGGGAGCCTATGGGCTCGGTTAAGACCCTCCCCTGATTAATTCTCCAGGCTTCCAACAGCGGGAGTCAAAAATGGAAACCCCAGAAAATCCTGCATGTATGTGGGAAGCAGATCCTCTCCTCTTCCTTCCATCAACCTTTACAGCCAACTCCATCAAGATCTACCCTGGACCAGCGGGTCTTAATTTAGCCTGATGTGTATTTCTGTTCATGTCAATCACAACAAGAATTTGTTTCCTGAAATTTGCAAGCATTTTCCAAATTAGATAATTTCTTTTTGGAATGGTCAAAAATTAGACTTTGAAAATCTTTAATATTAAGTTGGGTTCTGCTTATCACATTTCTGCAAAAGTTACATCAGATTTTAAGCTTTGCAACTCATGTTATGAAGACAGCGGGAAGATTTTAGTTGAAGGAGTGAAGTACACTGGGTTTCTAAATCCTTTCACAATGGCAAACTAAGGCCTGTGAGCCAAATTCAACTTGCTGACTGTGTGTATATATAAAGTGGTACTGGAACAGAGTCCAATTTGTTTATATATTATCTCTAATTGCTTGCATGCTACAGTGGCAGAGTTGAACAGGTGCCAGAGTCCATATGGCCCACAACCCTAAAATATTTACTATCTGGCCCTTGACAGAAAAGGGTTGCCAACTCCTGATAAGCAAACATGCCTCCTCTAACACAGAGCACAGAAAGGAAGCACAGCTTGATAAGGTGAAATGTGTGAATTAGAAAACACATGAAAAGTTCCAAGGAGGATATGTACACATATTGTTGGGTTGACCAAAAAGATCACTTGGTTATTTTCTGTACCATGGCTCTGGTAGCACTTAGTTGTCTTTAACTTCATTCAAAACAATTTTGTTGGATTGTATTGTGACAGCTGCCATATCAACGTGGATTTTTTTAAAAGTTATCAAAATTGGTGAATTTTGGTGTACAATTTTAATATTGAAGATGGAGGAAAATAAGCAATGTTTCTGGCATATTATGCTTTATTATTTCCTTTTTAATGTTTTTTTAAACACCTTATTTATTTTTAGAGAGGTAAAAGGAAGAAGAAAGAAAGGGGGAGAAACATCAATGTGTTTCTTGTGTGGTTGCTTCTCATGTGCCCCCTACTGGGGACTTGGCCTGCAATCCAGGCATGTGCCCTGACTGGGAATTGAATCAATGACCCTTTGGTTGGCAGGCCAGCACTCAATCTACTGAACCACACCATATAGGGCTGCTTTATTATTTCAAGAAAGGTAAAAACACAACTGAAATGCAAAAAAAGATTTGTGCAGTGTATGGAGAAGGTGCTGTGACTGATTGAACGTGTCAAAAGTTTTTTGCAAAGTTTTGTGCTGGAAATTTCTTACTGGACAATGCTCCAGTAGGGCAGACAAACTGAAGTCGATAGTGATCAAATTGAGATAATAATTGAGAACAATCAACATTATACCATGCAGGAGATAGCCAACATACTCAAAATATCCCAATCAATATTCAAGTTATTGGTAAAACTGAAAAATGTGTCTTTTATTTTACAGAAAAAAAATTTATCTTTTTGGCCTATCCAATACAAATGTTAGCAACTATGCCTGAACAAACTCCCGTGACCCAAGAGAAGGACTCTAAGGTAGGACAAAATTATTTCAAATGTTTTATGGAATGAAAATCATGATTCATGTTTTCTTTGTTGAAAATGTCTAAAGGCATCCCAAGCTAATGATATATATCTTATAGTTCTAAACTCTAAGTAATAGCTAGACTTCAAATAAACAAAATAACCCGCCAAGATGCCGCCACAACTGCAGTCTGAAGCAGCTGAGACTGAGTTTTCACAACTACCAGCCACGTGCTCAGTGGCTAGTCACCTCACCTAAGTTTCCATTTCATCATCTTCAAAACTGGGATAATTTCCTCGTCAACCTTACTACTGAACCGTGCAGCTCACGTACAGTTCACGTGGGACAACTCTGACGTGTGAATGACTGTACCATGTAGGACGTCATTATTCTCCCCATGACACTAAAGAACACCAAATCACTAAGAGGCAAAGCCACTCCATTGAATCTCTTTCAGTCCTTCTGTTTACATCATGGAGAAAATCTAAGCAAAGTGCCAATCTGCCTTCAACATTTCCCTAACACTTGCTAATCTGCCCTTCTAATTAAAGCACCTTCCATGAACAGCAGCCAGTGAGGTTTTATAACATTGTTTTGTTTATACTATATTTAAGTTGCTTTCTACTTAGGGTAAGAAATGTTAGCCTTTTGTTCTAGTAGTAACATCAAGTTTCTTTCAAAATATTTTTAGAGTGTGTCCTTAAAAGAAGGCATTAAATAAATAATAGTATAAGTAATATGCGGATTTGGTGAAAATCATGATGTTACTCAAGGCAGAACTTTTACCTTGTCAATGATTTTTTTTGTTCATTATATAGGCAGTTTCCTCAGAGTATTTATAATATCCCGATTAATGTGATAGGACAAAAAAAAAGGACATGACTGCCATTTTTACCAGTGAACAACCTATTACAATGCTAGCTCCTGTATTTTATCAATCAAATGAGTTTAACTTGAAGATTTATATTACCCATCATTTTCTGGGATCTAGCCAATCCACTTAAGAGATGGTGGCCCTTGCACATATATTTTATAAACATAAATAATCGTGCTGAATTACAAGGGTTTGTCTGCATGTGTGCTCCCTTGTAAGACTAATCTCCTTCAGCGCAGGAACAGTTGCTTACCCGTTTTGTAATGTCCTATTAAGCCACATGACTTAAAAAGGGTCAGATATTAAAAATAACGAGCTCATTTCTTTTTCTTTTTTATTTTTAGATGGGGAGGGAGAAAGAGAGGGAGATAACATCAATATGTGGTTGCTTCTCACACGCCCCCTGTTGGGGACCTGGTCCACAACCAAGGCATGTGCCCTGACTGGGACTCAAACCAGCGACCCTTTGGTTCGAAGGCCAGCACTCAATCCACTGAGCCACACTAGCCAGGGCTGAGTTCCTTTCTTTCCAAAAAAATATGAACAGACAAGCACAGTAAACTTTATTTAACACAGTTCCTTCAACAAATGTTTATTAAACACCTTCTAGGTGCTAAGCACTGATGAATAAGACAGTTAAGGTCTGCTCTGGAGGGGCCTACATTCTCATGACATTGTCATGACAATTTCGAGTGGTTTTCACAGACCAGATTCCTATACATACTCTACTCCTGCCACTCCTTTCACTGGCCAGTTAAATCCCACTTAGGCTTCTGGGCCAACCTCAAACCGAGGAGCCATTACTGGTCACTCTCTCGACTCAGATTTTTTTCTTATTTGGGTTCATCTCTATCACAGCATTTTACACTGTTTGCAACAAAAGGTTATCTCAATAAACCGCCAACCTCCCTGAAGTGGGGACATAGTCCTCTTGGTATCCCCATTAGTTAGCAGAGGGACTAGCAGTTAGCAAGTGCTAAATAAATGTTTGAATTTATAAATAATTAATAAATGACTGAATGATAAAGAGCAATGCTCCAGTTAGCAATCAACCAATCTGCTGCTAATTCACTTCCAAAATAATTTAGGAATAACTAAATTTACATTGAAGATATTTACTAACTCTCCAATGAGCATGTTTGAAATATTAATGAACCAAAAAAAAAAGGATTTCCTCACAATTGAGAAACGGGTATCATTGTGAATAAAAATGGAAACAAGTGATACTTTAGTATCTTTAGTTGGTATATTTGAAACAAGAGTAAAATGTTGTAGAAGAAAGAATGGACTTAGTAACAACTGTTCCTGGCACAAGTACAGGAAATTGAAATGCTGACTACTCTGAAGATGCAAGTAATATAAAACCAGAATACCCAAAATTCAAATCAGCAGTACAGACTTCTTGTTATGACACCAAAATTCCAGACCCTAACAAAAGTAAGTAAGTAGTAAAATCCAAACAGATATTGATTTTACCACCAATACATGACTAATTTTCCAGCGCTAAAGAAGACAGGCTAATCACAAAAATAATGAGCCTGTGCTTAACAAATGGCTGTGGGTTAAGCCACATTAAACTATACAACTCAACTGAGAGAACAGCAAACATCTGGACAGTTAATATGCATTACTTAGCAAATACTATTCCAATTCACAAATCTTGACTTTTAAAAATATTCCTTGATTTGTATGCAACCACATAAAAATCACAAGTTCCCATCAATGTTTTATCTGTGTATTAAGACATATAAAGATACTTATAAATAAACCTATTTCATTTGAAAAAATATTTCTTGAAATCATTACCACTGGGATTGGTAATACTAAAGGAGACTGAGTTTGAAAGACACGAATGTAAGTTATGGTACACCCCTATTCTGGAATACTAAACGCAGGCAATTATTAAGAAGGTGGTGGAGGTACACGGAAAGATGTCCAGCACGTATCTCTAAGCAAAACATGCAAACCACAGCACCATATGCACGGTACGGTCCCAGAGGCATCACAGGGCTAAAACACAAACCCTGGAGCAAGACTACCTGGGCCCAAATCTCAGTGTTGCTGGAACTCAGGGTGTAACCTGTGGCTAGTTACCTCTCTATGCCTCACTTTCTTCATCTGCAAATGGACATAAAATAGAACTTACTTCATAGGGTATGTTCACAGGGTTGGGAGGGTTTAATGGGTTAATATGTGTAAAGCACTTAGCAAACACAAGCATTAAGTATAATTTTAGGAGAAAAAAAAAGGAAAAACCCAAAGCATATAGTATGTATATGTATATGTGAGGAAGAAAAGCCTTCATTTTTGCACTGTTTTTAGTTGTTTTTTAAATAAAGAATATTTATTATGCTAGTTAATTTAGGGGAAAAAAAAAAACATAAAAACTTGGCCCTAAGTTCTTCCCCACTGAAAGATCTGCTGATGCAATTACTTAAACACCCAGAGCCAGAAAAATTCTGTGAATAACAACATATTTAACATGAAATTTTTCATTCAATGAAAAGAATACAGTCCTTAATTTCTAGACATACTTCAACAATAGCAAGCTACACACCAATAAGCAGAATTACAAAGGCATCAAAATCATATCCCTTTACTTCCCAGAGGCAACACATGATACAAAAATATCCACCAAGTCAGGAAATGGGAATCAAGAACTTCCACAATTAGATAAATGTCCATTAATTGTATTAGTCTGTAATTAAATACCACCAATCTAATTTCCTGTTCAATACTCTCTAATGACAACTCATTCAGACATATATAAATCTGGAGATCAAGATAAACCAAATAACTAAAGAAAAACCTAAAACCCTTGGAACCCTCGGCAAACTTTTGAGAGGAAGAATTCACCACTCACATGCTTTGAGGAAGCTTCAGCTACATTTCTGCTGAGTTGTATTACTGGTAAAGCCTGTTTCAAAACCCAGAAGTCCACCCGAAAATTTAAGAGAAGCAGTGTCAACAGCAGGCTGTCAGGCCTATTCCGTCATGTTTACCAGACTGGTGATTCATAAAATTAAAATATCCATTATCCAATTTCAAATGAGATTACTACCATTGACTGTGTTTAACCTAAAAGGAACTTCCTGGACCACACACACACAAAATTACCTAGTTAGTTAAAATATTTTTTTCCAAAAGAAATAAACCATTAAGATGTCTCCACAGAATTATTAATATAGTAATTTTAAATAGATTATATAATGCCTAGAAAACAAAAAATAACTCAATAAATATTAGCTATTATTATCATTACTATTATGATGTTTTGAAATGATGGAATAAAAAAGCCTAATTAAGTCACTTTCCATCAGAATCCAAGTTGACCCATCATAATCTTGAATAGTTAGACATTAAAAGGCATTTTGTTTGAAAGGAATCAAAGATTCCTTGGGTTCTAAAGGAGGTGATAAAAATGAGATAATTTTTCAAAAAGAATCCATCTATTCTTTCCTAAGTTTTTCTGGTAAAAAAATCTGTATTTATAAACACACTGCAATTATGCCTTAAGTGCTATGACTTTTAGACCTAATGTATTCTTGTAAAGTAGTCAGGATTTATAAATAATGGAAGTAAAATTAAGAGATGGGTCACAGTCCTGTTATTAGAAAGTGAAAGCAGACAGTTCCAGTTCAAAGTGGGCTGAAAATAAATTAATTTAGCTTAAGTCTTAAAAACTTCAAAAATACACGTATTTGAATAAAATTAAGATTGCAGGCCCTGGTGAGGTAGCTCAGTTGGTTAGAGCATCATCCCAATACATCAAGGTTAAGGATTCGATCCCCAGTCAGGGAACATACAAGAATCAACCAATGAATGCATAAATAAGTGAAAAAACAAACTGATGTTTTTTCTCTTTCTCCTCTCTCTCTCCCCCTAAAATCCATTAAAAAAAAAAAGAACTGATGCTTTAAACTAAAAATTAAGATTGCCTGGGAAGAAAGTTTGATTCTGATCCTGAAAATATAGGAAAAAGGCTAACATCCCTTGACTAACTTCTTAATCTTTTAAAATTTCCAATAGGAAAACCATGATTTAATCATTTCAAATACTCATAGAAAATATATTGAAAACAAATTAGTAAGAAAAAAAAAAAAAGAACTGAACATGTTTGACGACATGCTTTCCACCAGTCTGCAGCGTGGGTGTACCAGCATTACATGGAGCAAGACCAAGCAAGCACCTTTAGGACAGTCATCTTAGATTAATGAGCAGACATCTTGCCTGTTTTCACACTTACAACAGTATGCTTACAGCCTTACATTTAAAAAGTGGCTTGTAAAAAAGGTGTATACATTGAAGTTTCATATTCAAACTTTGAAGGAAAAAAGACACTATGAAGACGCCTGGAAAAGCCCGTTTTTTATTTTTAAACATTTGCTCAACTATTCATTCATGTATATTAAATAAAAGAACCTGAAGTATCAAAAGATATTCACCACTTCTTTTGACCACTGTACTGCAAGTTCAAGACCCAGTTTCAGCTTAGGAACAATAAAAACCTGCCTTTCTAAAAATGTTTTTACAAAATCATTATACATAATAAGACATTCTGAAAAATTCAGAAAATGTAGGTATGCATAAAGAAGGAAACTTTGTCTATAATTTTAAAAAACAGAAATCAAGTCCCTAAAGCTTCTTCTAACATGTATTTATAATACAGAAATTATTGGTTCTAGTTCCTTTACAAATGAAAACATCTTGATCAGGATTACTTAGAGTTAAAACCTCAAATAATTCTATGCAAACACAAGTTTAGGCACTTCGAATGTGAAAAAAATGCTGAAATCCTTCTTGGCTAAGAAAAAATTAACTCCAGAGAAGAACACAGCCCTGGATGGTATGGCCCAGTGGATTAAGTGCTGGCCTGTGAACCAAAGGGTAGCTGGTTTGATTCCCAGTCAGGGCACATGCTTGGGTTGTGGACCAGGTCCCCAGTAGGGGGCATGCGAGGGGCAACCATACACTGATGCTTCTCTCCCTCTCTTCCTCCCTTCCCCTCTCTCTAAAAATAAAAAAATCTTTTTAAAAAAATAAAGAAAATATATGGGGTGAAAAAACAGAAAACTTGAAAGGGAAAAGAATTAATTAACCATTTCAGAAAATTGTTTTCAAGTACCGGTCTTTCCAACTACTGGCTTACCATTAGGATATATCCACTTTCCCTCTTCAATTTCATATAAATACGAGGGGTAATTTTTGCAAATAAAACTAATTTAAACTGAAGCATATCACATTCAAAGAGTGGCAAATATTGTAATGTGAACTGAGCCAAAAAAGAAGTTAATACATACTGTTACAATTTCCAGAATGATAACATCAGGCTACATCACCCCATAAGGTGGTAGGCACTATGTGCCATCACTGGAAAGCAGCTCACAAACTCATAGTGGGGCCAGCTGGGTGAAGTGGGAAGTGACAGCATCGTGACAGTGGCCAAGAAGGCACCAGAAGAGTAGGGCTTGTTTTAAGGTCAGGGATGTGGTACCAAGGTGGAAAAGGGAGAAAGCAGTCTGAGAGCTGGAGCACCAAATGATAACTAGCAATTACTGAGTGAAAGCCACACTGCTGGTGCTTTTCATACATGATTATTATTAGATTTAATCCTATGTGATAGGTATTTATCACTTTCATTTCACAGACGAGAAACCAGGTTTAGAAAAGTCACATAACTTACCACCTATTCATTCAGCTATTATGTGGAAGAGAAGGAATTCAAAACCCGATTTGTTTGCTCTCTGGTTCTTCTCCAGTATACTGACTCCCGATTCACCACGAGCTTTTCCCTGTAGAGGGAGGGAAAGAGAATGAGGGAGAAAGTGAAGGAGAGAGGAAAGACTCAAATGATCTCCAATTTAATTTACAAAACTGTCCTTGTCTTTGTTCAATGGTTCCCTTCACCTGGAGCCCTTCTCCAATATGCCTATAGCCAATTACATCTGTGATTGAAGGTCCAGTTCAAATCCCATCTCCTATATACATCCATTCCCTGATCTCCCACTCTCATTATTAGAAGTACCTCCAATCTAAATTTCCTTGACCCTTTATACTGGCATGTCTATTATCTACTCATGACTTTGAGAAAGTTTTTAAATTATCACTCCATAACTACTTATTAATTACAAAAGAAAAAGGGGTGCCTTTACAATAACGATCAAATTTTCATCAATAATGAAACTGACATCTCATGCCTCTATGTGATACACAGAAAGACACCTAAAATCACCTGCACAGCCAAAAATGTTAAACTTGAATCTGATCATCAAGAAGCGTTCAGACAAATCCAAATTGAGGGGCATCTTACAAAACCTGTCTGGATGCTTACCGTCATGAGACCCCAAAACAATAGGTGAAAAGTGACTTCAGATACAAGCAAGCAACTAAATACAAAATCCTTAATTGCACCTTGGGTTGAAAACAAAAACTGAGTAACTAAGGGCAATATTGGGACAACTGGAGAAATTTAGATATATACTATATATTAAATAATATTGCATCTATGTTAAATTTCTTGAGGGTGACAGTTGAATTGTAGATATGTAGAAGTCTTTGTTATTCGAAATACATCCTAAAGCATTTCCAGGAAAGGTGTGCTGATGGTACCTATACCTAACTGGCAGATGGTCCAGCAAAGTATGTCTGTTGTTTGTGAAACCAAACATGGCAAATGTTAACAACTATTGAATCTAGATGAAGAATGTATGTGTGTTTATTGAGCTACTCTTGTAACTCCTCTACAGGCTTATATTTTCTCAAAGAGTTGGGAAACATTTAAAAGTTATGGATTCCAAACCAAAATCAACAGAAAGATACAAAGAATGATTTACCACTTGGGTTCTGGCTCCCAGAAGTGACTGTTAACAAACACTGTCATAGTTGCTTCTGGTTTTTAAATAAAAGCTACAGGTATCATCCCCTCTGTCATCACCTCCCATTATTCTTACTGCCTTCCAGAAATTGTGAAATTAAATTACCAGGGAGGTGTGCCCATTTTCAACTTTTCTAAGCACTGCAAATATTGTCTCTCAAGGCAGCTGTACCAATGTAAACTTCAGCAGTTTCTAAATTACCATTTTCAACCACATTTCGCTAATATTTGATGCTATCAGACATTAAAAATTTTTATCCATCTGATGTGAAAAATTTGGAGTCACTTATACCAACCTAGGATCACATAAAGAGCCTCAACAAAATAAGAACTTCACCCACACCCTTCCTTTACATCCTTATAGCAAACTAAGAATAATAAACCTACCTGGCAGCATAACTAAGAATAATTAGTCCTACATGAAACCAAATGCCAACAAAAGCACCAAAAGGTGTTTGGAAAATAATTTCCTGTCTTTTAAAAAATGTAAGACTTAAAAATTATAAACTAAAAAATATAAAATAAAAAAGTTCAAATTCAATCAGCATTTACTAATTAAGTGCCAGCCACTAATCCTTTGAAGACAAAGTTCCTATTCTCACAGAGCTAACAGTCTAATGGGGAGACAAAAATTAGAATACTTAGTAGCCCTGGCTGGTGTGGCTCAGTGGATTGAGCACCAGCCTGGAAACCAAAGGGTCACTGGTTTGCTTCCCAGTCAGGGCACATGCCTGGGTTGCCAACCAGGTCCCCAGTGGGGGTGGCACAAGAGGCAACCACACACTGATGTTTCTCTCCCTTTCTCCCCCTTCCCTCTCTCTCTAAAAATAAATGAAATCTTTAAAAAATATATAAAAGAATACTAAATAAATATATAAAGTATATGATAGGAAGATGCTATAAATATAGGGACAGGGGACAAAGACTGACAACGGACACAGCAAAGTACCAGGCAAAACCTCTCCAAGGCAGTGATCTGTGAAATGGTGTGTTCAATACAACATAAACTACGATTTCAGCACCAACACCTGTCTCATAAAATACTCTTCACCCTTCCATATCCCTCCTTTATTTTTTTCCAGAAAAAGTGTGCAGCAGTGGTTTTCCATTATTACTATTATTTTAGAGGTGGAGAAAAAAATCTCATACCAGATGCTGACAGGCACTTTACAAACAGGTGCAAATTTCAAGTCACACCTACTCTAAAAAAAATGTTGAGTCATTTGTCAGTGAGAAGTCTGATGCAAAAATGAAGTTGAGCTGCAAGCATTTTAAATGGGCACGGATCAGTGTGGCTCAGTTGGCTGGGTGTCGTCTCACAAAGCAAAAGGCTGCCAGTTCGATTCCCGGTCAGAGCACATGCCTATGTTGTGGGTTCAGTGCCCAGTCAGGGTGCATACTAGAAGCAACAGATGGATGTCTCTCTCTCTCATACCTTCGTTTCTCTCCCTCTCTCTCTCACTCTCTTCCCCTCTCTCTAAAAGCAAATAAATATATCTTTCTTAAAAATTTTAATGGAATCTCAAAAAAAGATAAAAGAAAACCCTTACCAACTCTCCAACTCTATAATCTGCACATTTACTTTCTATCACATATGAGAAGAAGGTAAGAGCAATAGGAAAATACAGCTGAAGAGAGATCCTGGGGTTTTCACTTAAGGGTAGACAATTCTCTAAAAGCCACGCTATCCACATGATTGAAAGAAAACCAGCACCCACTAAAACTTCTTATCACAGGCTCACGCAATGGTCTGGAGGGCTTCATCACTCGGAAGTAGGAAGTGCATTAATACTAACATTTTAAAGCCAAAGTATTCTCTATTCTTTCCTCCTCTGATTATTTTGCTGATTCCCGAGGACCCTGAGTGAAACACCTGCGGTCTATTCTATCTTTCAAAACTCTTACTCTGATTGCAGCAAACGCTTTTCTTTTACCCCCTGATTACAAAATTCCCTCTTTTATCTACATTTATCATCTCATCTGCTTGTCTTCTTTCTCATCCAATGATTCAACTATTCTTC
This sequence comes from Phyllostomus discolor, assembly GCF_004126475.2. NCBI lineage: Eukaryota > Metazoa > Chordata > Mammalia > Chiroptera > Phyllostomidae > Phyllostomus > Phyllostomus discolor. Next base: position 206,928,266 of record NC_040905.2, on the reverse strand, counting down.
CAGGCAGACTTACAGATCCCAAAACACTTATTTCTACTTCAGGAGTTCTTAAATATTTACCATGAATCTCTTTGGCAGTCTGGTGGAGCCTATGGAACCCTTCTCAGATTGCTTTTAAATGCATAATTAAATACATGAGATTACAAAGGAAACCAATTACACTGAACTGTTAGCAAAACAATTTTTTAAAACCCTGACGTAGTAACATATGTGCAGGCTGACCATTACATTACACAACAAGGTTTAACACTGGGTCTAACAATACCATAAATCTGAAGAAATTAAAAGCGTAAATGATATTCTGAGCTATCTGCAATAACTGTAAAGGTGATACAATAATATCTGTAATTTTTACCGGTGACAAAGTCACAGGCATTGCTAATTCTACTGTGTTTTGTTGTCTACATTCATAACTGAGGAAAATAATAAATTACAGTTATCCCCTCCCCCCACCCGGTTCTATTCATCAACCACTGAATCTCGGGTTAAAAACCCTTCCTAGTTCAAAGCCTTGCTCAAACTAATTTTTGTCACCAATTTTAAAATAAAAACACTGAACTCTTCTTTGACCTACCTCTTCCCTGAACAAATCACCATGCCTCCCTATTTTTACGCAGATTTATACACAGAGCCCTGCTCATTTCTATGGTTTGCCTAGCCAGCACCCATTTAAATTCTGCCAGTCAACAGAAGGTGAGATTGAGGGAAAGGAGATGGAAGCAACCGACTGTCCCTCACTCCCATACCTCCAACAGCCGGTGGAGAGACACCAAGTAGAGTGTGTGTATATGGCAGGTGGGCTGCCCGCCAGACAGGTGAGTCCCGCTTGGCCAGAGTCCCCGGGGCACAACACCTTCATCGGCCGCACTCAAAAGACATTCCATTTCATTCTCGCCCCCAATACTCGGTTCCCTACCTGCTTCGCCTCGCATCCCATCCCCCACGCGACCCTCCTTCTCGCCCGCCCCAGGCCGCCTGGCGCCAGCGCTCCGCAACACTTCTCCCTTCGGTCTCGCCGAGTTTCTGCCCACCCCCACTTCCCCAGTCACTGGAGGGAAGGGCCCCGGGGTCAGCTGAACCCCGCGGCCCGGCCGTCAGGCGCAGGCTGCGGCCCAAGGCCGGAGCAGCCCGGTCGCCAGACAGGAAGCCGTGCACCCGGCGCGGGTTAACAGGGGGCCGACACTCACCAAGAAGATCGAGCAGGGGAAGGAACCTAGATCTCCACCCGATCGTCACTCGGCCTCGGAGCAGTCGCCCTCGCCGCGAACTGCCACCAGCGCCGCCGCCGCCGTCGCAGCCAGTCGCTAGCTGGCTTCTCTGCGTCCTGAGGTGGCGCTGCCGCCACGCCATCGCGCGTGCGCGGCGCCGCGGGGAGCACTGGGATCGGTAGTTCCGGCGGGCGGCCAGCGGGGGCCCTTCCTCTCTAGCGCGCCGACTGGGCTCCGCGCTGGAGCGGTCTTGGGCGACCGCAGTAGCGCGAAGCCCTTTCCGGGAAACTGGTCTTCACCAAATACAGACTCTCACTTCTGCTCACGGTACTGCTGGACGTGAAAAATGCACAAGTGTTTGTGTAAAGTGAAACAACTCAGAGCGCTTACGTTTTCGATAACAATCGTCACTTGCCCAGGACACATCATTCCAAACCCAAACCTTTGCCTCTCCTTTTCCCCCCTCTCCTCCTCCACCATCCCCTCTTCCCGGCCCCCTCTCCGCTGGTGGTAGCTGGAGTTTGAAACCCGACTTCGCACTCCTCATTTTATCAAATTTTACTTATTGCCAATTTGACCATGCAGCTTTTAAGTTGATTGATAATTTAATTTTTTAAAAAAACTGTTTACAAAGATAATTCAGAAAATCAACTGAGCTGAACAGCGGTAGAAACCTTAGAGTTGGAATACACCTTAAAGGTCATTAGTCCAACTCCCGCCCAGGCAGGAATTCCCTCTTGCACATTCCAGCCAGAGGGTCATCCAACTTCTATTTCAGCAGTTGTTCAAATTTCAGGGAGCTCACTACCTTCAGTAAGGCAGCCGGCTCCCTTGCTGGACAGGTCTAAGTGTTAGCCCGTTCTGCCACCTGCTGAACTGAAATCTACTTCTCTTCGCTGGGTAGAAAAATACAGAATGTTTACTGCTTGACAGCCTTTCAAAAAAAAAATGAAAACAACGATTATATCTTCCAACACTCAGAGTCTCCTGGCAAAAAAAAAAAAAGTAATATTTACTTTTCTAACTATTTCAAATGTGAATCAGCTCCCAGATTACTTTCTATTTAGTCATCCTCCTTGATGTATTACTGTGAAAAACTGTCAAAATTTGCTTCATATTCATTGCCTCATTTTATTACCACAATAGCATTCTATGGCAAGCCGGTCAGGTATTATTGCTATCATGTTGTCATTGGTCTGATTCAAAAATTCAATTCCTGTCCTGGCCAGGTAGCTCAGTTGGTTAGAGCATCACCCTGGCACATCAAAGTTGCGGGTTCCATCCCTGGTTGAGGCACATACGAAAAACAACAATGAATATATAAATAAATGGAACAGCAAACCAATGTTTATCTCTCAAATCAATCAACACATTAAAAAATTTTTTAAAGAACTCAATTTGATCAAAGATTATTTACTTACCAATTGTTATAAAGCATTGCAGGAAGCACTAGGGGAATGAAAAAAGCAATAGGACACAGTTCACACTCTAGGGTGAAAGGAAAGCTCACACAGATTAAGGATAGTAATAGTAAACTAAGATTCAAAGTGCTCTGAGACTCCAGAGAAAGTCTTCATCAAGTTGAGGGGCCATGACCTTAGAAAAAAGTGACACTGGATGGTTGGGTTTCAAGAAGGGAAAAGGATTGTGGGGAAAGAACCCAGCCGAAGCAAAACAAATGAACAGCCATGGCCAGGCGGCGCAGTTGGTTGGAGTGGCCTCCAGTGCTCCAAAAGGTTGTGAGTTTGATCACCTGGTCAGGGCACATACCTAGGTTGCGGGTTTGATCCTCGTCAAGGTGCATAGAACAGGCAACCAATCGAAGTTTCTCACATCAATGTTTCTCTGTCTCCCCACTCTCTTTAAAAACAAATCAATAAATATATCCTCAAATGAGGATTTAAAAAAAATAAATATGCAAATGAACACATTCATAGTTTGTTCTCAACACTGAGTACTTTGCTGAGCTGGAGCACACAGGTCAGAGAGGAGGGGAAAGAAAGGACCCCCAAAGTTACAGAAACTTCCTGAGGGTCCAGAAGAAACTACACTGGGAATGGTAAGTAAAAAGGGCACCAGGATGGTCAATTATAATTATTCCGAGTCCTACTCTGTCATCTACAAATGAAGAACTTGAACTAGATCAGCAGTTTTCAATCTTTTTTTCTACTTATGGTACTACAACCTGGCATCAGAACAATGGATCAGAACACTACAACAGTAATTCTTGTGGAATTTGAGTGTGTATTCTCAGCACCTTTTACATAGGGGAAAGAGAATTCAAGAGGTGAAAAAATGCTCAAAATCAATAAATAGTACTCATTGAAGATAGAGAACTTTATCTTATTCACCACTGTCTCTCTGGAGCCTGGCACAGTACCCAGGATGTAATACCCATTTGTTTGATTGGGTTTGGGTTGGTTTTGGGGTTTTTTTCGCCTCTTTAAATCATTACTATTTTATTTTTTCAATTACAATTTACAATCAATATTGTTTTGTATTAGTCTTAAGTATACAACATAGTGGTTAGACAATCATATACTTTACAAAATGTTCCCCCTGATAATTCCATACAGTTGTTACAATATTATTGACTATTTTCCTATGCTGTATATTTGTTTGTTAAATAAATGGGGTGAGTCCTGATTGGTGTAGCTTAGTGGGTTGGTCGTCTTCGGGCAAAATGAGGAGGCTGGCTCAATTCCCAGTCAGGGCACGTGCCTGGGTTGCAGGCCAGGCCTTCTCTCACACACTGATGTTTCTCTCCCTCTCTTTCTTCCTCCCTTCCCCTCTCTCTAAAAATAAATCAAACCTACTCTGCCTAGTGTGGCTCAGTAGATTGAGCACCGGCCTGCAAACCAAAGGGTTGCTGGTTCAATTCCCAGCAAGGGCACATGCATGGGTTGCAGAGTATATCCCCAGTAGTGGGCACACAAAGGCAACCACACATCGATATTTCTTTTTTTTTTTTTTTTAGTACTTTATTTATTTTTAGAGACAGGAGAAGGAAATGAGAGAGAGAGAGAAACATCAGTGTGTAGTTAACTCTCACGCGCCCCCCACTGGGGACCTTGCCCTCAACCTAGGCATGTGCCCTGACTGGGAACCGAACCAGCAACCGTTTGATTCACAGGCCTGCACTCAGTCCACTGAGCTACACCAGCCAGGGCCACACATTGATATTTCTTTTCCTCTCTCCCTCCCTGTCCCTCTCTCTACAAATAAATAAATAAAATCTTTGAAAAATTAAAAAATAAAAATAAATACAATCTTTTTTTTTTTCATTTTTCCAACAAGTATTTACTGTTAGTTAAGCCATGATTCAGGACCCTAGGGTGGGATGTACTCAGGTCCCCTTTCACCTCCCTGGGAGAAGGATGGAAGACAGAGGACAGGTTGGGTGCAGCCAGTTCAGATCTTCCCAGGAAACGTGCTCCTGCCTGGTGGTCATCCCAGGCCGACACCCAGGATATGGGCAAAGGGACTTGTGCACGCGCCGGTACCATTTGCACATGGAAACATCACCCCCTTTAACAGCCATTGCTTTCTCACAGCGGTCGAAGTCCAGGTAGTTCTGCCAGCAGTTCCTGGTCTGGTTGTGGCTGGGAAAGTGGCTAGCAAAAGGGGCGGTCTTATAGCTCTTGACTTTGGTCTTCATGCCTTCTGCCATGTTGCTGACTCCTAAAAACGCCCCTAAAGCCACTCGCAACTCAATGTAAACACAATCTTTTTTAAAAAAATAAATGAATGGGGTGAATAAACCAGGAGTCCTGGCCAAAACCCTTTTCTTTCCACACCACTCAGCTTCTTCTGACAGACATTTATATAGGCACAAAATTCACACTGAATCGTGATTAGAGCTCAGCTCCCCAGACTCCCAGCTCCACAGTCCCCATAGACTACTCCACCGCAGAACCGAGAGCAGTGACAAAGCGCCTTAGAAGTAGCCAAGAAAGCCGGAGCTATGCCGAATGATTTGAGGGGCCTTTGACAAGTATTTCTAAACAAAATTATTTTATTCTCATGTCTGTGAAAGGCCCCAAAATGTCATAATTAGAGATAGATACATGGCAACACAGATGTCTGAGCTGAATCTCAAAAATCATCTAGTCTAACCCCCTCATTTGACTTTGGAGGCTGTTCCGCAAGAGATCCTAATTAAGAAGTATGTACCCCTGGGAAAAGTAACATTTTAAGTTATTATGCATCAACACTTAGAAAATAATGACAGTTCTGTTTTGGGGATGGTGAACATTCAGTGCAAAACAGCTCGATTTTGATACAGCACAGCTGTGAAAACAGCATGGCTATGAGACAGCCCCGGGGCCAGGCCCGTCTCTGACCAGACAGCTCAGCTCCTTGGTGGTCTGCTCTGCTCCGCTCTCCTCTCTCTCTGGTGAGACATCTGCGTTTCAGCTCAGCTGGAGAGATACAGTCTCATCTCCCATGGAAAGGGCAAGTGCATGCATGAGGAAATAGTAACAGTTAAGTGAGAGAAAATGATATCAGAAAGAAGAACAGGGCCACATCCAGAAGAAAACAGGAAGACAGAGAGCAAGATGAAAGGCAAGAAACAAGGACTTCACCTATGAAATAGACTTACTTGGCACACAGCTTAGGAAATAGCTTACTTTGAAGTGGTGGTACACACTTGGCTGTGGAAAGCCACAGCCTGTGGAAAGTTTAATCTTAGTGCCTCATCTGAAAGACACTATTAAGTTATAAATCAGGTGTTAAATAAATGCAGCAATAGCATGAGTAGAAACTCATATGGTAGAGACTTCACAATCTTACTATGAATAAATTCTGGGACTGTATTTTCAACTATGAAACAGAGATGTCACCAACCTTTACTATCCCATTTCGTTGTTACAAGGATAAAGCCAAGGGATGCAGGGCAAAGCTTTGTTTACCATAAAGCAACACACAAATGTAAGCTGCTCTATACTATGACATAGTTCAAACTCAAAGAGCAGGCAAACATTTGAAACATTCAAAGCTAAGGCTAACTCGGCCATTTTTCATTCACAACATTTCTTTTCTAAAATTTATTTTCAATCCAACAGGTAATACAGGTATTCATTTGTTATCTGAAAAATATGTATACAAATAAGTCTAAAGTTCCTTTAATTTCACCAAGAGGGAGCCACTCTTGTCAATATAATAGGTATCCATCCAGATTTGAGGGGGTGGAGGGTGTGTTTAACACAAATAGGATCATACTGTACATACTGTACATACTGTTCTGTGTTCTATAACTTGTTTTTTTCATTTAATAATAAATACTGCCCTGGCTGGTGTGGCTCAGCGGATTGAGTGCTAGCCTAAGAACCAAAGGGTCAGAAGTTCAATTCTCAGTAAGGGCACATGCCTGAGTTGTGGGCTGGGTCCCCAGTTGGGGGCGCACAAGCGGCAGCCGCACATTGATGTTTCTCTCCCTTCTTCTCCTTCCCTTCCCCTTTGTCTAAAAATAAAATAAAGAAATCTTTAAAAATAATAATAGTAAATCTTGGGCATTTTTCCAAATCAATACATAAAAATCTACCTTGTTTTCAGGCTTTGCACAATATTTCCATAGTATAATCTACACTGTTTATTTAGCATCTTTTAAAATTTATTTTTAGAGAGAGGGAAAGGGAAGAAGAGAGGGAGAGAAACATCAATCGACTGCCTCTTGCATGTGCCCCACCAGGGATGAGGCTCACAACCCAAGCAGTGCCCTAACCAGGAATAGAAACAGTGACCTTTCACTCTGCAGGACAAAAATCAACCACTGAGCCACAATGATCAGGGCACTTGACATCCTTTCTCAATGAACATTAAGTTTGACTCATTACATTTTGAATAACAAAAAATACATGTGAATTAACTATATGTTATTTTTTAATGGAAATTTTTTTCTAAAGCTCTGAGAATCTGTAAACCAAAAAATTTAAAAAGACACACACTGAAGCTGTCTCATACACAGGCAGCAAAAATTAGTATTCCCTAATAAAATCCTTTTTTTTTTAAAGATTTTATTTATTTATTTTTAGAGAGGGAAGGGAGGGAGATACAGAGAGAGAAACATCAATGTGCGGTTGCTGGGGGTTCTGGCCTAGCAACCCAGGAATGTACCCTGGCTGGGAATCGAACCTGGGACACTTTGGTTCCCAGCCCGAACTCAATCCACTGAGCTACGCCAGCCAGGTAAAACCCTTTTTATAACTTGGAATAATCCAATTGAAAAGTAAAGGACAAGACGCCAGCTATAGTCTTCTGAGCCCTTGGTCGTCCTGTTCTGGCCCCAGCTGGCAGGCTCAGAACCAGCATTTAGTACTCAGGGGTTCACTTACTCTAAGGCTGATGGAGCTTATGATTCAGGGCCCCTCACTTGCTTGGGGACACTTCCAAGGCCAGAGCAATATATTCCCATAGTCATTCGGTTTTGTAACATTTGCCAATCAATTTTAACTTATTGGCTAAGTTGAGGATGACAGATACAAGCCTAAAGCCTGAGAATACTAAAAATGAGGAAAGTGATAATGAGGAAAGTGATTCCTATAGAACAAGGTCATAAATCGTGCAACTCACATTTCAGCCCGATGATATCTACTACAAACCTTATTCTTCTGCCAGTACCAGGATGTCTGGACCGAGAGTAGCTGTCACCATTAAGAGTTTGGTGCATTACTTATATTTGGATTTAACCCACAGCTAATTATAAGTTATGAAGTATCTTTAACAAAATCATATCTTTTTTAAACATTTTAATTTTTTAATTTTTATAGAGAGGGGAAGGGAGAGAGAAAGGGAGAGAAACATCAATATGTAGTTGCTTCTCATGCACCCCCTACTGGGCACCAGGCCTGCAACCCAGGCATGTGCCCTGACTGGGAATGGAACCAGCGACCCTTTGATTCACAGGCCGGCACTCAATCCACTGAGCTATACCAGCCAGGGCTACAAAATCGTATCTTACATATTTTTTGCTGACAACTTTTTTGTTGTCTTGTATTAATTTTAGTTTTCACTCTTAAAGTTTTTCAAACTTGGTAATTTTCAGATACAGAGATTTTTTTAAATAACAAAATGTAGACCAAAAAGTAACATACAATTCACTCTTTGAATAACACAGATATCAACAATTTTAATGGCTATATATTTCATAATACCGATGTATTATAATTTGTCATCTCAAAATGGAAATTGTTTATTTCTGATAGCAAATTTTTAAGTGCTAAATTCATGCAAAGTTTTAAAAATCCCAGACTACATAAATAGAAACTTAAGACTTTTTAAAGCCTATTTAAAAATATATGGTATAGTACTATCATACTGTTGAATAACCTGCTTTTTTACTTACTATACAACAGGTTGATTTGCTAACTTGACAAGCTAATTCTAAAATTTATAATTAAATACAAACACACTACTGAAGAAGTAATGTGGTATGACTTGTTCTACTGGGTATTGACATTGTATAACTATAGTAATTAAGAGAGATGCTGACAAATACACTAACATGAAAAATGGTGTTGGGACAATTGGGTATCCATTTGGAAAAAATTGACTCACACTATATACAATTCACATATATACAAAACCAATTCCAAGTGAAATATAGAGATCTAAAAGACACAAGTAAAACTTGTCTACTGAGTTTTTAGAAGATAGTTAAGAATATCTGTCTTTAAAAAAAAAGATTTTATTTACTTATTTTTAGAGAGAGGGGGAGGGAGGAAGAAAGAGAAGAGAAACATTGATAAGTTACCACTCACATGCCCCCAACTGGGGACCTAGCCTGCAACCCAGACACGTGCCCTAGACTGGGAATCAATCCGGCAACCTTTCCATTTGCAGGATAATGCCCAACCCACTGAGACACACTGGTCAGGGCAGAAGAGTAATCTCCATGTTCTCAGGATAAGGAAATATTTTTTCTTTTTTTTTCTTTATTTTTTAAGATTTTATTTATTTATTTTTAGAGAGTGAAGGGAGGGAGATAGAGAGAGAGAGAGAGAGAGAGAGAGACATCAATGTGTGGTTGCTGGGGGTTATGGCCTGCAACCCAGGCATGTACCCTGGCTGGGAATCGAACCTGCGACACTTTGGTTCGCAGCCCATGCTCAATCCACTGAGCTATGCCAGCCAGGCTTATTTTTCTCTTTTTTTTAATTGAATTTATTGGGGTGACATTGGTTAATAAATTTATATAGGTTTCAGGTGTACAATTCTGTAATATTGTATTGTCGGTTCACCATCCCAAGTCAAGTCTCCTACCATCACCATTTATCCCCTTGGAAAGATTTCTTAAACAAGATATAAAAAGCACAACCATAAAGGAAAAAACTGATAAATTTTCTGTTTGTCAAAATATCTGTTCATCAAAAAACGGTACTAATTCTATAAATTGATTTTGGTGATGGTTACATAATTTATACATGACATAAAAGTGTAGAGAACTATACACAAACACATACACACAAATGCAGGCAAAACATAGTGAAACTGAATAACATGTGTAGTCTAGTTAAAAGTAATGTACCGATATCAACTTCCTAGTTTTTCTAGTCATAAGATACCACCATTGGAGGAGGATAAGTGAAGGGTACATAGGATTCTACTACTTTTGCAACTTTCCGCAAGTCTGTACTGCTTTCAAAATTAAAAGCTTTGGAAAAAGAAAACAACAGTAAGGAAATAAAAACACAAGCCACAGAGTGGCAAGATACTTGCAACACATATAATGATGGAAGAAAGTACTAGTATCTAGAATATAAATGATTAATTACAAAATAACTCAACAGTGAAATGGGCACTTTCAGAAAAGGAGAAATTGAAGTGATCAGTAAAAATATGAACAGGTACACACCAAGTTCATCTGTGATCAGGGAAATTAAAATTAAAAACACAATGAGATGCTGTACACATACCCTAGACTGTCAAGAAAAAAGCTTATATCAAGTGTTGACAATGATGTGAACACTTGAAATTCTCAGACATCTGGTGACAACCATGATGGAAAGCAATTTACCATGATCTATTAAAAGTTGAAACTTTTGATCCATAATTTATAGTCCTGGTCATATACCCTAGGGAAATTCATAAATGCGTGTACCAAGAGTAATGTGGAAGCATGTTCACAGCAGCATGGTTCTTCTCTTTTTTAATCCTCATCCAAGGATATGTTTAGTGATTTTAGAGAAAAGGAAAGAAGAAGAAGGAGAAGAAGAAGAAAGAGAGAGAGGGAGATTGAGAGAGAGAGAGAGAGAGAGAGACCCGGGTGAGAAACATCCGTTGCCTCCTGTAAATACCCTGACTGGGAATGAAACCCACAACCTTTGGTGTCCAACTAGCTGAGCCACTTAGCCAAGGTTAGCAGCATGGTTCTTAAAAGCCTAAGTCAAAGTACAACATGAAATGTGATATATTGTAATACTATACAGAAGTGAAAGTGAGTGAATTAGAGATACATAGAAGAGAAAGGGTAAAACTTTAAAACAGTATTGACTGAAAGAAGCCAGATGCAGAAGAATATGGAATCTCTGATTCTATTTACATCAAGTAAAAAACCAGACACTACACCAGGATGTTTGAGGAAATATAACTAGGTGGTAAAACTCTAAAGACTTAAAATATAATGGGAGGGAAGAGGGGAGGGTTGGGTGGGTGGGCTGGACTGGGAATAAAAGGGAGAAAGCTGTATTTGAACAATAATTAAAATTAAAAAATGCAAAAATAGGACTGTTACAATAAAGAAAAACAACTTTTTTTATGAGAAAGGGGATTATGATCAGCTGGGGAGGAAATGAGGACTTCTGGGTTTTGACTATTCTACTTCTTGACCTGGATATTCATTTTATGATTATTCATTAACCTGGGGGTTTACATTTTATGTGTTTCTGTATTCATATTGTAATTTAAAATAAACAGGTTTAAAACATGCCAAACGTCGAGCACCTAGCAGATACACAAGGGTAGCTACTACTGACATAAAAAAGCCAGATGGTTTGTGATGATCCCTAAGAAACACAGCTACCTGGTTAAGGAGCAGAACCGCGTGTGCCGTATGCCTGCCCCGTCACTGGTTTTGAAACAGGGGTGTACACACACACACTCACACACACACACTCACATTGCGTATGAACAAAACAAGTCCAGAAGGCTGCACAGGAAAGTGGTGACAGTGGTTACGTTTACCAGTGTACAGGAGCAGGGCTAGGAAGTGGGTGGTGGGCAGGCTTATTTTCATTGTATACTGTAGCCTTTGAACTTTATACCATGTACATACACTTCCTATTTTAGAGATTTAAGGTAATATTTGATAGTATCAAATATTACCACTCAAATTCTATAGAGTTCTTTATATTTAGATTATTTTACTTCCAAGGAAAATTTAAGACAGAGAAAAATTAAAACTAACATTTTATGTATAAAAATGCTTTACAATTAATCAACTATGTGAAGCATAACAGCCTTATGAGGAGGCAGAATTGTATCCATTTTACAGACTAGTAAACAGAGCATAAGAGACATTAAGTGACTCGCTCTTAATCACAGCTAAGTAACAGAACTGGAGCTCAAGTTTTATGCTTCCAAACCCCATAGTCTTTCCTCTCTATCACACTATCTGATACAGTATATCCTCTTAATGCCTCCCACCAAAAAAATATATATATACTTGGAGAACAAAAAATACTTACTACTTTTCATTTATGTGAAGGAAAGAGAGGTGAAAGTTCTCTATTAATTATAAAATTATTGCCCTGGCTGGTGTGCCTCAGTGGATCAAGCACTGGCCTGGAAAACAAAGGGTTGCCAGTTCGATTCCCAGTCAGGGTACATGCCTGGGTTGTGGGCCAGGTCCTCAGTTTGGGGTGTGCAAGAGGCAACTGATGCTGTATCTCTTCCACATCGATGTCTCTCTCCCTCTTTCTCCCTCCCTTCCCTTCTCTCTAAAAGTAAATTTTAAAAATAAATATAAATAAATAAAATTATCTTTTAAAAAGTGAAGACAAAGAGAACTTACTGCATACCACATTACACTTCCAGGAGTACCCAAAATAAAATAAATAAATAAAAAAGAACCTTCAGGTGTCAGGGAGACACTTTTGTTTTACTCCAGTGCTGTTTAATGAAGGTTAAAAATTATTCCCAGCCCTTCAATAAAAAAAGCATCTATGTGGCCAATTTAAGGGAGTCATTAGATGCAGCACTTTTTAAAGCATTTCCAAAAGTCTTTGTCAAATTCAACTTATCATCAGTTACTACTCATTGAAAGAAATCTTGAAAATTGGTTCTTAAGAGGCTTTTAATTTTTTTTTCAATCACAGCTTTCAGTATTATTTCGTATTGGTTTCAGGTGTGCATCACAGTAGTTAGACGATCATATACTTTACAAAATGTTCCCCTCCCCAATATTTCCAATAAGGAGGCAGTTTTCTTGAAGAGCTTCTGATATTTCTTCTCACTGTACTAATACAATGACATGATTAATAATATTACCACTCTTCCACAGTTTTCCAAGTATTTTCAAATATGGCATCTCATGTGATCCTTGCAACAGGCCACTAAGACAGGTAGGACAGAAATCCCTGACATTCAGTTGATGATGAAACTGAAGCTCTGGAAGCCTGTTTTTTTCCAAGGTCATGTGCCTCATCTCTTAGTTGAATATTCTCTCCAACAAAGTATATGGAAAATTCCCAAGTATCAGAGTCTAAACATTCAACTGGTCATGTACATAGGCCTTTTCCTTTACCTCTCTGCCTTTCATTCCCTTTCATACAGGAAGATTTAGCAGCTAAATGACATCTAATCCTAATCAGCCCTAACTCTGCTTACCTTTGTGAGATTAGATGGGAAATAGAAATCTGTTGTGATGCTTATGGGAGCACTGGATAAAATCTACACTTGTCTACAACCCATTCTCTAAATATTTGCAAACTATGTAACTATTCTTTATCCTAAAACAAAAATCGTATAAACCTGAAGCTCAGGATGACAATCTAGAGTACAGAAATTAAAAATCAAACTGCCAAGGTTCAAACTTGGCTCCGTATCTTCTCAGCTGTGTGATCTTCTTGGCAATTTTCTTTATCTCTTGGGGCTTCAGATTGCTTAGCTCTAAAATAGGCATTAAAAAATGCTTTCACAAGGATTAAAAGATATAATGCACATAAAGTATTTAGCTTAGTGTCTAGCACTTATTTAAATATTGATAACTTGGTATTGATACTTCAGCAAACTAGACTTACACATTTTCCTATTCAAGCCATAAATGAAAATACTATAGAAACTTTAGAAAATACTATAATATAAAATATACCTACTATATTACAACCACCGATATACTCAACTCCCTTCATGAGTTAGCCAGATGTCACTTTTCTAAATCTTAGGAAAAGGAGAGGTGCAAAAGGTTACTCCATCATCAATCAAGGGAGAGGCTGAAATTTAAAGCTTTGATTTTAATGGAAGTGGACTGTGACATCTACAGAGGAAATTTGCTTGAGTTGATATGAAGCTGTAATGTGGCTGAATGGGGATTTCTGTCTTGATAATAGACTGATGCAACCTAAAGAAGGGTCAATGTTACTACAGTATTACAAGTCCTGTTGAGAGAGATGGATGATGCAACTTCAGTAGTAAGAATGGAATGAACTGAGTCACCAGTATAACCTTTGAAGAGCACTAAAGGAGAGAGAGAATTCTAGAGTGCTGACTCCTATGCTCAGCATCTTAGTGAACTGTGTGTAAGATGTTTCAATGCTATGTGGACACAGTACTGCCTATACCCATGAATCTCAAAAACACTTTTAGTGGGAAAATACTGGAGTCATCAGTTTATGACTACGATAATGTCCCACGTATTTTCTCAAAATATTTTGTATCAGGCCTTTGGATTGTCCCTAGTAGGTCCTCCAGAAATATCTGATGAATGAATTTATTTTTAAAAATAAAGAGCATGGGCTAGGGAGTCATGCTGACTTGGCTATCGACCCTAACTCCACCCCTTCATAGACACAGACACAGCATGGTGATTACCAGAGGGAAAGGGGAGTGGGAGGAGGTAGAAGAGGGTATGGGGTAATAAATGGTGATGGAAGACTTGACTTGGGGTGGTGAACACAGTGCAATATATAGATGTTATAGAATTGTACACATTTGTGTTTGGAAAAATGGAAATGCCAAATACTGAACTGTAAGGACTGAATGACACAGGAAACATAGAACTAAACTTGGCACACAGTAAACCTGAAGTATATAGCAACCTGTATTCTTTTTTGCTACAGGTTGTTGTATACAAGATGAAGGTATTATCTAGTCTTAGTGTACCAGAAGCGGTTAAGCACAATCAGACAGAGTGAGGGCAGAAAGGTATCAAGAATAAAGAATGGGGAAGGTCTTGCAAATGATAACCTGAAACACAAAGGGAAAGGATGGACAGGGCAGAGGAAGACAAGGGGTAGCACACTAGAAAAATGACACATCCCAGGAAGGGAGCGAAGACATGAGGAAGCTCTTCAAGGCGCCAGTTGCCACAATGGGGAGAGGATTCAAGGATAGGAGACAATTACTTTGGCCAGGCCTGTCCTATGACTTACCATGGGGTATGACAATTTGGAGAGACTTGGTATAGACAAAGATAGCTGGGCAGAGGATACAGGGGTGACACACTGGCTAAGAGGAGCGGCCGGGCGGTGCCCGGACCAAGGTCCCGACTTGAGCACTGCGGACCAGTGAACAAGAGGCTTTGAGGCTCGAACATCTAGTGGCTACGAAGGACAGATAATTCTTTTGAGGCGATCACAGCACCTAGGCGGACACCTGCTGCACGAGACGGGATGGAGGCCGGCAGGAGGAAGAACCGCTTCCCGGTTCGGGATGAGGGGCCGAGGAGGGGCAGGCGGGAAGTGGACAAGCAACAAACTCAAATCCCACCGCCCAAGGGGGACAGCAGGAACCCGACTCCTGCCCCAAAGGGCGCAGCGTGGAGGCGGGAGATCAGCGGTTACCGGCAGAAACAGCCTCCGGGTGAGAGTTCGTAAGCGAGACGGACAGCGGCTGAACCACTGAGCCCATCTTACGGGGGCGGATGTTGCCTCCCATTGGTGGTTGTTGGGCGCGACCAGCAACCAATGAGTCAGCCCGGGAGGGGAAACGGTGACGTTAGTTGCGGAGGCTGCTGCTTCGAATCGGCAGCGGCCAGCTTGGTGGTCTGGACCAATCAGAGGCCTCCAACTAGCAGAGACTTAGCCAATCGGCGGCCTCCACGACTGGGCTGGGGGGAGGGTATATAAACGGAGTCGGGGGACCGCGCGGTAGACGCTGCTCAGACTTCACAGACAAATTGAGTTGAGGGTTTCGTGAGCGTGAGAGGTAAGCGCCGCGGCCTGCCTTTTCGGACCTTCCGTCGCTTTGTCCGCTGATCTTCTTGACCCCCAGTCCCTGTGTCGCTCTCAGGTCGGTCACCTCCGTGCGTTCCCGTGTTTCGGGCCTGTGGGTGGATTGCTTGCGACGCCTTGCCTGCCTGTTGACCGACAGCGACGTCAAGATGAAGCTCTCCCTGGTGGCTGCGGTGCTGCTGCTGCTCGGCGCGGCGCGGGCCGAGGAGGAGGACAAGAAAGAGGACGTGGGCACGGTGGTCGGCATCGACCTGGGGACCACCTATTCCTGGTAAGTGGGGTTTGTGGAAAGGGGGAGAATGGGGCGTGGCTGGGCCGCGAGAGAATGGCTGTGCTGATTCTTCCATTCGGTTTTTCCGCCAGCGTCGGGGTGTTTAAGAACGGCCGCGTGGAGATCATCGCCAACGATCAGGGCAACCGTATCACGCCGTCTTATGTGGCCTTCACTCCCGAAGGGGAGCGTCTGATCGGCGATGCAGCCAAGAACCAGCTCACCTCCAACCCCGAGAACACGGTCTTCGACGCCAAGCGGCTCATCGGCCGCACATGGAATGACCCGTCTGTGCAGCAGGACATCAAGTTTTTGCCTTTCAAGGTTCGACTGGGTTTTTTTTTACCAGATAGGAAGTGGGTGGGGGGTGGCGGTGGTAGTAGTTAAGATTGAGAACTTACAGGAAAACAGTGTTGACTGCAAAAAAGGGTAGAGACAGGGAATATGTAATAATTTTTCATCATTCTGATGTGTCATAAAACTAAAGTCACAAACTTCACACATAACTACTCTGTCCAATAGTTTAGGATTAAGGGAAGTATTTCTGATCAATATTCAGCTCCAGGGGATCAAAGTAAACCAAGCTATGGGGGAAGAAGCTCTTATACGGTCCACTTTTGTTAAAGCTTGAAGGGTCCTTCCGTGTCTGCAAATAATAAAAATTCTTTAAAATAGGTGGTTGAAAAGAAGACTAAACCGTACATTCAAGTTGATATTGGAGGTGGCCAAACCAAGACATTTGCTCCTGAAGAAATATCCGCTATGGTTCTCACTAAAATGAAGGAAACCGCTGAGGCTTATTTGGGAAAGAAGGTAAGTGTCTTGAGACCAGTGTTATGTAATTTTATTATTACTATGATTGTGTTGTATAAATGCCTTCATTGTTTTAATAATTTGGATCTGAATGACATCCATGTATTCTGTCAGTTTTAATTAATTGTATGATTTCCTGTAGACCGAACAAAATGCTAGGGACTTTTTCCCAGTATAAAACTATATATATTATGCTAGACTTACAAATGAGCTGGCTTAGAAGCTAAAGTAATGGTTTGACTATAACTTCTGAGAAAAGCCATGTGATAAAATACACTTAATTACCTTTTGTTATCCATTTAGGTTACCCATGCAGTTGTTACTGTACCAGCCTATTTTAATGATGCCCAACGCCAGGCAACCAAAGATGCTGGAACTATTGCCGGATTGAATGTCATGAGGATCATCAATGAGCCGTAAGTGTTACATTCAAAGGTGTGGCATACTTGCTAAGTAAGGAGAAAATGTAAACTTAATGGAACTTTTTTTTTCTTCTTATTCTCCTAACAGTACAGCAGCTGCTATTGCTTATGGCCTGGATAAAAGGGAAGGGGAGAAGAACATCCTGGTGTTTGACCTGGGTGGTGGAACCTTTGATGTGTCTCTTCTCACCATTGACAATGGTGTCTTTGAAGTTGTGGCCACTAATGGCGATACTCATCTGGGTGGAGAAGACTTTGACCAGCGTGTCATGGAACATTTCATCAAGCTCTACAAGAAGAAGACTGGCAAAGACGTTAGGAAGGACAACAGAGCCGTGCAGAAACTCCGACGAGAGGTAGAAAAGGCCAAACGGGCCCTGTCTTCTCAACATCAAGCAAGAATTGAAATTGAGTCCTTCTATGAAGGAGAAGACTTCTCTGAGACCCTGACTCGGGCCAAATTTGAAGAGCTAAACATGGTATGTTCCTCGTTTGCTTGTTATGCTAATGAGATCTAATTAGATTCTCTCGAGTTTGGGGCATTGCATTTAGAAATCTAGACAATATCTCAGTATAACAGGCATCATCATCATCATCACAGTAATTAATGTCTCTTTCTCTAGGACCTGTTCCGTTCTACCATGAAGCCTGTCCAGAAGGTGCTGGAAGATTCTGATTTGAAGAAATCTGATATTGATGAAATTGTTCTTGTTGGTGGCTCTACTCGAATCCCAAAGATTCAACAACTGGTTAAAGAGTTTTTCAATGGCAAGGAGCCATCCCGTGGCATAAACCCAGATGAAGCTGTAGCGTATGGTGCTGCTGTCCAGGCCGGTGTGCTCTCTGGCGATCAAGATACAGGTAGGTCACTGTCACAAGCATCTTCCACATTGCTTCAGCAGCTTGATGGGAAGAGTATAATTAACTATTGCTTTAGAAAGCAATAAAACATGAGCAGCAAGGTCACACAGGTAGTAAAGGGTACAGGGAGGAGGGGCAAGACATGGGTACAGTTTCAAGATCCCTTGCAATGTCTAATTCACTGCTTCTAAACTGTTTTTGCTGGAACCTAACAAGATAGCAAGGTGAAGAAGGTTAAAGTTGCATTGTTCATGGGGAGATTGCTTGCTAGTGCTTTTATGACTCTTTAATTAGAACTTACCTCTATGTTCCTTTTGCAGGTGACCTGGTATTGCTTGACGTATGTCCCCTTACGCTTGGTATTGAAACTGTGGGAGGTGTCATGACCAAACTGATTCCTAGGAATACTGTGGTGCCCACCAAGAAGTCACAGATCTTCTCTACAGCCTCTGATAATCAGCCAACTGTTACAATCAAGGTTTATGAAGGTAATTGCTTCCATTTGTTAGTGTTATGGTGCGTGTGTTAACAGCATGACTTCTTGCTTAATATACTCTGTTGAAAAGACTAGGGAAAGAAATAGGTGCTTTTTTCAGTAGTGGGTCTCTATTTTGACTAGAGTTGAGTTTGGTATAGTCAGCATTAAAACCCAGATCTTATCCAGGTATCTTAGCACTCCTTCCTATTAAAAATAATTTTTGAGCTAGCTTTAGAATACAAGAACAAAAAGGTACGTGTAAAGTAGGTGAAATTCAGTCGAATTCTAGTAACTTGACTCACTGTTAGTCTCATTTGTTGCTCTTTACACATCAGTGACCCACTTGCAGCTTGAAGAGAGTGCCCTTGCCACTGTGGGCTCTAACAGTCTGAAATGGAGGGATCCGGGTACACTCTTTTTCAGCAACTAACAGGTTTTTGTATACAACTTCTAGGTGAACGGCCCCTGACGAAAGACAATCACCTTCTGGGAACTTTTGATCTGACTGGAATTCCTCCTGCTCCCCGTGGGGTCCCGCAGATTGAAGTCACCTTTGAGATAGATGTGAATGGTATTCTCCGAGTGACAGCTGAAGACAAAGGTACGGGCAACAAAAATAAGATCACAATTACCAATGACCAGAATCGCCTGACACCTGAAGAAATTGAAAGGATGGTTAATGATGCAGAGAAGTTTGCCGAAGAAGACAAAAAGCTCAAGGAGCGCATTGATACTAGAAATGAGTTGGAAAGTTATGCCTATTCTCTAAAGAATCAGATTGGAGATAAAGAAAAGCTGGGGGGTAAACTTTCCTCTGAAGATAAGGAGACCATGGAAAAAGCTGTAGAGGAAAAGATTGAATGGCTGGAAAGTCACCAAGATGCTGACATTGAAGACTTCAAAGCTAAAAAGAAGGAACTAGAAGAAATCGTGCAGCCAATTATCAGCAAACTCTATGGAAGTGCAGGCCCTCCCCCCACTGGCGAAGAAGAATCAGCAGACAAAGATGAGTTGTAGACACTGCTCTCCTAGTGCTGTACTATTGTAAATACTGGACTCAGGAACTTTCGTTAGGAGAAAATTGAGAGAACTTAAGTCTCGAATGTAATTGGAATCTTCACCTTGGAGTGGAGTTGAAAATGCTATAGCCCAAGTGGCTGTTTACTGCTTTTCATTAGCAGTTGCTCAAAAGTCTTGGGGTGGGGGGAGGAGAAATTGGCTATCTCATGCGCGTTCACCATGGAAATGTTCTATTTAACAATTGGGTCATGTGCATCCAGTGTAGGAACTTTATTTTCTACCATAAGTGACACCAATAAATGTTTGTTATTTACACTGGTCTAACTTTTGTGATAAGCTTTCTAATTAGGTCATTTATTTTAAGATTAAATTCTTACAGGGGGTGGGGTTTTGAGGTAAGGAAACATTTTTATTCAGTACTCTTTGAGAACTTGCCTAACTTGAAGAAAAAGGGGTAGAAATTTAATCCATATCCTCACTTACGCAAGGGCCACTTCACAGTGCCCTAGAGTGGAGTTTTCTTAAACATAATTGAAATTCCCTATTTCTCTTTACCTTTCTAAAGCTGTCTTTCTGGTGGCTTTTTATTTTTAAGTTTATTTTATTTTTTTAAGTTTTTTAAAAAATTGCTCAATTACAATTGTCCCCATTTTGCCCCCTTACTCTCCCCTTCTCTCTACCCACCCCCCACCTCCCATTTCAACCCTCCCCCTGGTGGCTCTTTACTAATGATGTTTTACAGCTGCTTGAGTTCTCAAGACAGAGAGGTGAGTCATACGTTTACACCCTTGGATTTATTATTTTAGAGTGTAAAGGTTTATTTTGAACCTCACTATGTTAAAATATCCATCTCTGAAATTTCTTAATACCAGGTGGCAATACAGTGGGACCTAGGATGGTGACCTTCAGCTTACATTAAACCCCACCACAATTGTGGATCAAACGCAGCCATTTGTGTTGAGACAAGTTCAAGGCCACTTGAACTGGCTTCCTGAGGAAGGGTGGTCTAGGTGAATATAAGAGGCAGCCTACCTGGCACTGACATGAAATCCAATAACAACCCAGGGATAGCTATTTTTCAGATGGGCAGTGGCTGACATGAATTTGCTAACCTGATAGCATGATTGTGTTACTCTGAGGCCCAGATCTCTGCTCCAATGCCCAGGATCATTTGGACAGGCCTGGAGTAATATGTGGTCATCAGGCTACGCTGAATACAAGCATTAAAAATCACCTGCAGTGCTGTCTGTAGTGGGTTTAGGGGTTAGTTGGGAAAGAAAGGGCCAGTCTTGTCCCCAGTGGGTCTCACTACCAAATGCCAGTAGTCCACCTCTTTTTGAGGAGTAGCTACTGATCATTAAAAAGACAAATAAGTCCTGTCCAGGTAGTTCAGTTGGTTAGAGTATCTGATACACCAAGGTTGAGTGTTCAATCCCTGGTCAGGGCAATGGATACATAAATAAGTGGAACAAGTTGATATTTCTCTTCCTTTCTCTTTCTAAAAAATAAAACAAAAAAAACATTGGAACCTGTAAATAACCACTTCCTGATCTCTAGAGCTTATGTTGTATCTCGCAATTATGATTCTTCAACATTTTGTGATTAGTATCTTGAGCAACCAATCTCACCTAGGTTGTATCGCTTGTGAAACCCTTCATATAACTGAAGTTTTTGCACTGGGCTATCCAGTTCCTTTCCTCATCTACCAAAGTAGGTAAGAGCAAGAGGGTTAAACAGAAAGTGTTTTGGAAGTATAAAACAGTTAAGATTTCACTTAACTTCTGGAAGTAATTGCCTTAAAAGTAACAACAATGTGGGTTTAATTAGTCAACTACAGTCACGATACAATCATTGTAGATTTCCCCTTCTGTATTCATCCCACCGAACACAAAACAGAGCAGTGAGTCGGTCTGACTTTCCTGCTGTGAGTCGGCGCCTCGGGTTGCTCCTTTGGCAGTGGAGTCCCCTTTCTCCGCATCACAGTTCAGAGGGACAGGATTTGAATCTTCCTCCTCAGGAGTGCACATCACTGGCCATGGGATGATGCACATGGAATGGTCCAATCGTCCGGAGGGTAGGAAAGTATCAAATTCAAGTAAGGCCCAACGCTGCTCTTCTGTTGGGGATGGGGGGGGGGGAACAAACCAAAGGCTCTGTGTTAACAAGTTTCCAGAAATGCTCAGCGATTTGCTTTATCACCCAAACCTTAAAAGGAATGGGAAATAAAAGAAACAACAAAATCTAATGGCTGTCTTACCTCTTTGATTGTGTCATTCCCTAAAAATTTGGTTTTCATTCCCTTGGATTTAGACGCAGAGGGACCAAACAAAAGCTAAAGCTTTCAGTTTCAGATACTTTCAGATTCTTTCAGGTACTTTCAAAAAACAGTCACATCTGTTCATAGAGCCCCACAGGGAACACCTGCTCACCTGTGTGATACCGGTACATTGTGTCTAGTGCTCCTGTGGGAGTCATCCCTCCGAAGAAATACAGGTGCTTCCCGACAGCCACAGCCGAGTGGGCAGCACAGCCTGGGGGCGCCACCCCGGTGGGACTTAGTTTCTGCCACTTCATGTCACCTGGCAAGAGAAAGACAGTGGGCATACTATATGACCTGACATGTGGTTTCAAACCTCTCTGCCAGATTCCTGCAGTTCACAAGGCAATCACTGAACGTCACTGACTAGGAGCTTTCAGAGGCAACACGGCAAGGTTAGGGTGCGTGAAAATTAATTGGGGGAACCTGAAATCCTGTTCCGGTCATTCAGAGAGGGAGGAATCTATAGTTGGAAAAACTCTATTTGGTTGACTCTTGCAGGCCCCCAGATGGGGACCTGACCCATAATTCAGGCATGTGTCCTCACTGGGAATTGAACCAGTGACCTTTAGGTTTGCAAGCAGGTGCTCAATCCACTGAGTCACATCAACCAGGACATACCAGAGGATTCTGATGTAGGTGGTCTTCGGAGCACACTAAGAAATGTGGTATTATCTTTGGTGACCATCACCATTAGTTATTTTGGAGCCCAGAAGTAAGTGAGGTTCCATGTGTGTGCACACGTGTGCATGTTTTAAATACTAACAGTTCCTTCAAAAGCAGCTCTGAGGAAAGAGATATCCGAGATCCCACAGCTAGCAAGTGGCAGAGCTAGACCTATTCAGATCTGACTCCAAAACCTGTGTTCTCCACACTGTACCTTGCTGCCTCAGCACCTACTCCCAACCTATTTCTTCAGGGATATTTGCATCTTTTCAAACGAGCATTTAAATGAAGCACGTTATCACTGGATTTTAGGTTCAGAGAACTAAATGGATAAAAAAGAGACAGGAAGTAGTTCCTCAGCACAAAAGGACTTTCTTTTTGGAAATAAGCATTCAAACCTTTTTTGACTGCCTACAAGAAATGCTTTTGTGAAGATATTTTTCACCTGTCAATTCAAGGCAGGGGTCCAGAGTAAGAAAGGAAAATCATCCAGCCCAGCCAAAACTCCAGCCAATGCAGGAATCCCAGCCAGTGTCCCCTGGCCTCAGTTGTGACCTCACCAGAGAACCCAGTGTTTGGCACGGTAGCTGGATGCACCGCAGTTCCCATGCCTTCCACGCACTGTTCCAATTCCTGTGGTCTGGACCAACCCAGAACGAGTTCATCCCTCCAGCCCCTAACATCTATGCACTCATCACCCATGACCTGCCAGACACTGTGTTACGTGCTAGAAATACACTGGGGAACAAAAAACACGAAGACCCTGCTCTAAGGAGCTCACAGCTTAAAACAATGACCCGGAATGAGTTCAGGCTCTCCAGGGCACATCAGCCCCTCACACTTTAAGACAATTCTCATGTTCTGTTCTAACTTTCCTTTTGGCAGTGTTTTTTCACTATGTAGCACGACAGTTCCGGCTGCCCTCTCCAGACACACTCTAGAAGTTGTCCATGCCTCTCCTGGGCATGGGGTTAAGGGCTAACGCCTGAAAGGAATCCAGTTGGGGCACACGAAGTATAACGCTTTTGAATGAAAGCACAGGGAGAAGAGATGATAGCTAGGTACATAGCAAATGTTCAGGGACCAACTGCTTTTACCATTATTACTTATTAGTAGTAATATTCAGGCTACCTTTGACAGAATCTAGGGAAGATTCTGCTGGCTGGTAAAGTTACCTACACCTAAGATCAAGGCTACATTCTATCAAAGCACATTTTATTTAATTTTAAGCAGAGCCCTGGCTGCTTAAAAGCCATGGCTCAGTGGATTGTCAGTGCAAGAGTCAACCATACATTGATGTTTATCTCCCTCTCTTTCTCCCTCCCTTCTCCTCTCTATTTAAAATAAATAAATAAAAATTTAAAAAAATAAAATAATTTTAAGCAGACAAGCCCCCATGCCCTCTACCCTACTTACTTATGTCAATGCAATGAAGATCATCATAGAATTTGTCCCCTGCCAGGCCTCCATGGATGAAGAGTTTTGTCCCTGCTGCCACCATCACATGACCATGCCGGGGGGATGGAGGTGTTCCAAGTGTCTCTGGCTGTGACCAGGTCAGAGTGTCTAGAAAAATAAATTCATCAACATCAGATGACAGAGCTCTGAAGCAAGAACACGAGAAATACACCCAAGCCTCACCTCCCAGCAAGCAGAGATGCTCCAAGCAGAAAGTGACCTTGAGGTCATTCACTCCAACTTGCCAGCCCAGTCCAGGCCTCCCTCTCTCTCTACAGCCTGTGTAGCCTCTGCTCCAACACTTCTGGCACCAGAGAGCTCACTGCCTGACATGCCTGCTCCTTCTATTGGGCATTAGGAAATCATTCCTCGCTTTGAATTAAAAAAGACCTCCCTTAAGCTTCAACGGAGAGCTGCCAGAGTTTTAGAAAGAATGAATCTGCTTCTTCTAAGACAGGCTTTCAGAGCACTCTTTTACTAAGACAATATCCTCAAGTAGGCACTGCTACTACTTCTGTTTACAGATTAGCAAACCAAGGCCTAGAGAGATTAAGTAACTAGGCTAAAGTGATACAGAAAGAATAGGTCAGAGCTGGTCAAGTGCAGGTCACATGGCTTCAAAATTCATGCTTTCACCCACAAAGATCTAACCTCGCCCTTGCAAAAGCAAGCTGCAGAACCATATTTATAATTTGAGTCCATGTGTGTGTGTTTTAATTTTTTTTTTAAATAAACCTGCCCCAGCTGGTGTGGCTCAGTGGACTGCGTGCCACTCAATCCACTAGTTTGATTCCCAGTCAGGGCACATGACTGGGTTGCAGGCCAGGTCCCTGGTTGGGAGTGAGCAAGAGGCAACCACCCAATGATGTTTCTCTCCCTCTCTTTCTCCCTCCGTTCCCCTCTAAAAATAATAAATAAATAAATACAAATAAACCTAGGGGTTCTTTGTATTTTTAGAGATTTTATTTATTTTTAGAGAAAGGGGTGGGGGGAGGAAGAGAGGGAGAGAAGCAATGATGTGCGAGAGAAACACTGATCGGTTATCTCTTGCATGCCCCCAACTGGGGACCTGGCCCAAAACCCAGGCATGTGACCTGACTGGGAACTGAACCAGTGACCTTTCAGTTTGCAAGCCAGTGCTCAATCCACTGAGTGACACTAGCCAGGATGTTAAGTTTTTATATAATTTCAAAAATCGTACCTGTTCATATACACTTATATGTATGATTTACAAATGCATAGGAAAGTCTGGAAAGAGAAATAAGGAATTGCCCACAGTGTCTACCTGTGCCTGGGGAGTGGGAAAGAAATACTAAAGGAAGAAGTTTTTGCTTTTTTACTTTATAAACTATACTGTTCAAATTTTTAAAATTGATCATTTATACTTTTTAAATACGAATTTTGCTGTGGGAAGAAGGCATCAGCTAAGGGTTATACTGAAGAAGTCTAGGAGTGAGACACTCAGCCAGGATGTCATTTTCTAACCCCTGCTTCCTACATCAGGTAAGCGGTGGACCCGGTGAGTGGCAGCCCCAAGGTGCCCGCTCGTCCATACTTGCGTCCAGCACATGAAGCTTCACATCCTGCACGGGCTGGGCGCCTCTCTCTCCGCCGCCAAAGACGTACAGCTGGTTTCCAATGACTGCTGAGGATGTGTGGAATGTTCTTGGGGAAGGTGGGGGGGTGGTCACCTCTGGCGTGGTCCAAGTCCTGGTTTCTGTTCCAGAGAGAAGGGAGGCCTTCAAATACCCGAACTGAGGGGCCTCTGACCTTAAATCTGGGGCTGGGCAGGGTCACCTTCCAAATCCCAATCCCCAAGCGGGGCAGCACAGGCGAAGGCAGTGATGTCGTACCAAAGTCAAGGACGGGTGAGGGGAGATTCTTAGAATTTGCCCAGGTAGACCCAAGTCCCCAAGACTAAGAATGAGATTGATTTGGAGGCCTTCAAACAACCCCTCTGAGCCCTCTTCCAGTTTGCTGACTCCTGCTCCACGCCATTCACAGGAGCCCAACATCTGCTAAAAGTCATTTCCGCTGAATGCTAGAAAGCTCATGTGCCAAATTTCCCAGGATATGTGGCTATTAAAAGAAAGCAGGCAGTGTTTTTATGGTTTCAGTAGTCGTAATTAGTCCTTAATAACTAGTAAGTGCTAAATAAATACGGTGTATTAGTTTCCCGTTTTACAGATAAGGGAATTAAGCAGAGATATATGAAGTCACTCCCTTAAGGTGACACGGCTAATAAATGGTTCAGTTGGGATTCAAAGTCTGTTTCGATAACACCAAGAGCTAAGTATTTTCCACTCTTCTGACTTGAGAATAAAATTTCATCACCTGGCTGAGTGTTTAGAAGCTTATTTCTTTTTAGAATGAAGCAGACATTGTAGAGGAACAGACCCATTAACTGAGCCCCTTCCTTGAGCAGGATCCTTGCCCTGAGCGCTCTGCCCTCCCCACGGTCCTCACTTAACCCCGGGAGGTGGGCAGAAAGTATCTCCACTTTGCCGATGAGGGAACTGAAGTTCGGAAAACTTAAATCCTTACCCCGGGTCACACAGCGCTTGTGAGTAGCAGGGTAGTGGTTTGAACTCAGATCCATCAAAACTCCCACACTCACTCTACCATAACACACCAGGAGTTATTTCTCACCAGGCAAATGCTGTGCCTTTGGTAAAAGTCTTCGTCCAATATACAAAGTGATCCATGAAGCATTTGTAGTATGTGTGGGGCTCAGACATAAACCTGGAGACCAAACAAGTCTACGCCTATATCCAAAGCCAAAGGAACCGTCTCCATGGCTACAGAGCTTAGGGAGCTTTCCGATCCCGAGGTCAGAAGATCCTGGGATGGTGCTGCTGCCAACTCAAATGCCAGCACAAATAATCACAAAGGAGTCCTAAGCTGACTTGCCTTAGTAACAAAAGCAACTAATAATTCACTTTCATTTTTCATATTTCTTGGGCATGGTGTCAAGCTATACTTTCTAGGAGAGAAAAATGATCTGGTGTAAAATCAATCCTTTGACAGAGGCTTTACAAATTCTCAGTGTATTTTATTTAAATAATTGCCATCATTGAAAATCAAAAGGCCAGGGTTCCAGATGAACTTCCATCTGTCAAACTACAGCTACATCAACTGCAACAACCATTATTAAGCATTAACCTTGTGCCAGATATTGAGTTAATTTCCATCCTTGCCAAACTGCCCTGGTTGGTGTCGCTCAGTGGATTGAACGCTGGCCTGCAAACAAAAGGTCACTGGTTTGATTCCCAGTCAGGGCACGTGCCTGGGTTGCGGGCCACGTTACCCAGTGCAGGATGCACGAGGGGCAGCCACACATTCATGTTTCTCTCACCCTCTATCTCTCTCCCTTCCCCTCGGTCTCAAAATAAGTAAAATCTCTAAAAAAAATCCTTGCCAAATCTAACAATGTAGGAACTATCACTATCCCAAAGTGAAAGAGAAGACCAACTACTGTGCAAGTGAATCTATTGTTGATAGAGGGGACCGGGCAAACTGTCATGTGAAGAAATGTCCAAGTTACCAGTAATTAACAAAGGCACATTTGAACATTCGGACACAAGTTGTTTTGCCTAGTCAAATTAGCAATGTTTAAAAATGATAAATTCAATGTCAGTCAGGAGTAAAACAAGCACTATTAAACACAGCTGGAGGTGAGCTGGAGCAGTCTTCTGAAGAGCAGTTAGAAAGCACATACCAAAAGACTGAAAGTTGTGTTTCAATCAGTTGTTTAAAATCTCTGGGCATGAATTCTAAGGCAATAATTTGAAACACAGTCTCTGTCCTCTGAACAAAGAGGTTCGTGGCACCGCTTTGTTGTTTATAGTGGCGAGAATCTGAAAGTAGCCTCAATGTTAAAAAACAGAATTATGGTATCATCATACAATGGAGTGCTCCTGTAGCCATTAGAGATGATGCTAACAAAGCACTGCTGTGAATAGGACATCACTTATGCAGTAACTATGAAATTAAAAGGAAAAATGTATAATAGTGTAGAGGTTAAATAGTATGAGCTAAGGCTTATAAAAATGCAGAGAAAAGACAGAAAGGAAACACACAAATGTTAAAGGCCTAAGCATCATAGGACTGTGGATGGTTTTTGCCCACATACTTACACTTTTTACACATTTTACAATGAATATATTTATTGATTGAATTTTTGAGAGAGGCTGAGAGAGAGACAGAGAGACACTGATTTGTTGTTCCACTTGTTTCTGCATTCACTGGTTGGTGCTTGTATGTGCCCCGACAGATTGAACCCACAACCTTGGCGTATTGGGATGATGCTCTAACCAAGTGAGCTACCTGGTGAGGGCCTACATTATTTTTTAAAAAAACCAAGAACGATTGTTTAACTAATAAAATGATAAGCCCAGCTCCCATCCATCTGTGGTCCGGCAACACCTGCTCGGTAGCGATGTTCCTAAACTGCCTCCTTTGGGATGACACTGCCCATGAGACTGGTCAGGACTTTGCACTTTGTGGCTCACAGAAATATACGAGAAGGATCTAGGGTGGGCACTGTTGGCACTTTAGACCAGATCGTTGGTTATCGTCGGGGGCTGTCCTGTGCATTATGAGATATACAGCAGTATCTCTGGTCTCTACCTACTAGATGTTAGTAGCAAACTGCCCCCCAACTTCCCCGAGCAGGCATAAACAAAAATGTTTCCAGATATGGCTAAATGTCCCCTGGGGAGAACAATCGCCACCCTAATGTAAGTCACAGGGCCTAGCCTGGCTCAGTCACTGACTCCCTAGTGACTTTGGGAAAGCCACTTCCCCTGGACATGGGTCGCCCACTTGGCATAGCTGTCCTCTGAAGTCTCTTCCAGCTTTGGCTTTTAAGAAGCTGTACAGGTTACTAGGAAAACAAAATGTAAGTCTGTTATTTTCAGATTTTGCCAGAAGTTAAAATTCCTGTGTTCTATGAGGTCAGCAAAGTTCAATGGATAACTTGGTACAATGCAAATAGGTTATGTTTCAGGAAACAGAATTGGAATTTTATTTATGTAAGTAAATAAAATAACCTCTGACTACTTACCAGGGTTCAGAACTTGTAGGCAATTTTGATTTCCAGACTGGTTGGCACCTCCAAACACCCAGATGCTGTGCGGTGTGCAAGAGGGAACGAAGCTGGCATGCTCGTACCGGGGCAAGAGGCCCTCCGAGGTGGCTAAACTCCACTGGTGTGTTCCTAGAAAACATTTCACCCAGTTTCTGGACTGGGGCTGTCAACTGCTTTGATTGCTTGGCAAACTTGGGGGAAGGTCGTGAAGAGAAGATGGTCAAGAGCATCAGTGAACAACAATCAGAGTACTTAAAGGGAACATGGTCAAACTCCAAAAAGTTCCACATCAGACACTTTAGGGACCATCCACAGACCCTCTTCTATGGAAACCGTCCCCATTTTCCCAATAACAAGGGTAAAACCCAGAAGACCTGTTTGTACTGCAACACCTTGACTTTCTAGCCTTAGCTGATTGGGTTAAGGGTAGCCACTTGACCCGAAATGGGCCAATCAGATCTTCTCTCTCAAGAGTTTGGAATTCAAACAAATTCCCAGACTTGGGTGGCCATCTCCCACCGCCTGTGGAGAGGCAGAGGGAGCCAAAGTATGGACGAGAGAAGAATGCAATATCTACATTAAGAAGCAGATCTCACAGAGCGTGACGGAGAAAGAAAAAAAATTTTTTTAATATATTTTATTGATTATGCTATTACAGTTGTCCCATTTCCCCTTCTCTCCCCTCCCCCTGCACCCCCTCCCACCCACATTTCCCCCCTTTAGTTCATGTCCACGTGTCATACTTATGAGTTCTTTAGCTTCTACATTTCCCGTACTATTCTTGCTCTCCCCCTATCTATTTTCAACCTACATTCTATGCTACTTATTCTCTATACCTTTTCCCCCCTCTCCTCCTCCCACCCCCCTGCTGCTAACCCTCCATGTGCCCTCCATTTCTGTGGTTCTGTTCTTGTTCTAGTTGTTTACTTAGTTTCTTTTGGTTTTGCTTTAGGTGTGGTTGTTAATAATTGTGAGTTTGCTGTCCTTTTACTATACATGTCTTTTCTTTATCTTCTTTTCTTAGATAAGTCCCTTTAACATTTCATATAATAAGGGCTTGGTGATGATGAACTCGTTTAACTTGACCTTATCTGAGAAGCACTTTATCTGCCCTTCCATTCTAAATGAGAGCTTTGCTGGATAGAGCAATCTGGGATATAGGTCCTTGTCTTTCATGACTTGGAATATTTCTTTCCAGCCCCTTCTTGCCTGTAAGGTCTCTTTTGAGAAATCAGCTGACAGTCTGATGGGAACTCCTTTGTAGGTGACTGTCCCCTTATCTCTTGCTGCTTCTAGGATTCTCTCCTTCATTTTTACCTTGGCTAATGTAATTATGATGTGCCTTGGTGTGTTTCTTCTTGGGTCCAACTTCTTTGGGGCTCTCTGAGCTTCTTGGATTTCTTAAGACTGTTCCCTTTGCCAGATTGGGGAAGTTCTCCTTTATTATTTGTTCAAATACATGCTCAATTTGTTGCTTTTCCCCTTCCGATTCTGGTACCCCTATAATTCGGATATTGGAATGTTTAAAGGTGTCTTGGATGCTCTTAATCTTTTCCTCGATTTTTTGAGTTCTTATTTCATCATGCTTTCCTGCTTGGTTGATTCTATCTTCCTTCTGGTCCACTGTATTGTTTTGAGACTCAGATTCCTTCCTTTCACTATTGGCTCTCCTCCATATATCTTCCTGTATCTCTTTTATGGTAACCTGCATCCTTTCATCAAAATCGCGCCCAAAATCAACCAATTCCGTGAGCTTTCTGATCACTAGTGTTTTGAACTGCGTATCTGATAGATTGGCTATTTCTTGGTCGCTCAAAAGGATGAGTCCAGGGGGACTGATCTGCTCTGTTGAAAACATATTTTTCCCCCATCTCTTCTTCTTTTTTTTTTTTTTTCCGGTCTGGTTGCTCTTGTTACGGTGCGGGGCGGAGCCTGAGGTGCTCACCGGGGCTGGGCACCCCAGTCGCTAGATTGTGACGTTATATGTGGGGGCGGGGCAGGAGCGGGGATGGGAGAAAACAATGGCGGTAGTTCCGTTCCCCTGGACTCAGACCCTTGTCTGGACTCCCCGGCTGCGAGCTCCGCTCTGGTCCACAATCGCTTTCCCTCTGGGTCTGCCAGCCGCAGCTTGCGTACTCAGGGATCACCGCTGCGTTCTTGCGCCCCGGATGGCTGTCGCGCCGATTTCGCGCCAAACTTTCCCCGACCTCCGCGCGCCACCGACCTGCGCCTGCCTGGCTCGTCTTCTACCAGTCCGGATGAACGCGTCTACTTCAACTTCTTGGCTGCCTGACTTCCATTCAGATAAATCCTCTGCCGGATCTGGGTGTTATTCTGACTGTAAATTATTGTTGTTCTAATTTTGGTTGTGCGAGGAGGTACGGTGCGTCCATCTATTCCTCCATCTTGCTGGAAGTCCCAGAAAGAAAATTTTTTTACAGCTTTCCAATTCCTGTTTCCCCTCTCTCCTGAGGCTAAGCTGTATCTTCCACCCTTGGGTCCTTGGGTTCCTCCTTTTTTTGCTGGTTTAAATGAGTTTCTGTTACCCACAAATGAATGATTTCTGGCTAAAACAAATTCACAGAATAACAGTATCTAACCAATGAGTTGTTTTAATTAGCAAACCACTTACAAAGGACCTTCATGGGCCTATCTTGTTGGATCATTACAACTGCTAAGTGGATCAATGTTATAGGACAATGAAACCTACCTGGTTGAGACAGGTTAGCCAGAGTCACAAAGGTAGTAAGAGGTGACAATAAAGCTGTAACTGAACTAGAGCCAGAAGAGATTTAACTGCCCCCTGATTCTAGTGCAGGGAGTAGAAATTCAAATGCCTACACAGGAGTGGAGGGAATGCGGTAAGTTGGAGCCAAAGAGTCCCATCAATAGGTAGCAGCTCAGCTCCAAATAACTGCTGTCGTGTAGACATACAGGCCTGCTGATGTCCTATCTTTCAAAATTATCAAGAGAAGCCAAACCACATCAATTTTGTTATGTAGACTTCTTCACACTTGGTTGGTGAAAATCTCAGATTAAAATAATAACAGCCATGTCACATGCACCTAACAGGTGAGTTGGCAGTTTCCTTCCGCCATTGTGAACAGTATACAGTAGTTAACTATTTATTTACCCAGCCAGCCATCCAAATACATATAAAGCACCTACTCTGTGTCAGGTGCTATTGCTAGTGGGTGGGGATACAATGACGGGCAATATAACCATGTTTCCTGTTTCCAGGGAGCTTGCACTCTCATGGGGGAGACAGATGAGAGACACACATGACAGCTAAGGGCTGTGAAGAACGATGAGGATGGGTAAGTACAGGATGCCATGAAAATACAGATGGTGGTTGTGACTTTGCGATTTATAGTCAGAAATATGTATTTGACTTCTGACAGTTCCAGCCACAGAGCTCCTAAAACCCTTGGATTTCCCTGAGCAGTAAGATCCATAAAGGTGCCTAATATAACAAGCCCGGGGCAATCACACCTGAGTTTATGTTAATGAGGTGACTTATGAAAGCCTCTAAAGATGAGGCTGGTTGCCAAGGAAACCAACTCTATTATGAGAGGATTGAAACTTTCAGCCCCAGCCCCTGCCCCCATCTCTGCCGCCTGTACTTCTGATTGGCTCTAAATCAGAGTTTCCCATGATCCACTGTCATCAGGTTCAATTAAGTTGCAAGAGCAAGTTACAGAACTCAAAGAAACATGTTACTCAATTACCAGTTTATTGTAAATGGATATACTAACTCAGGAACAGCCAGATGGAAGAGGTGCATAGGGCAAGGTGTATGGGAACAGGTGTGGCGTTTCCATGCCCAGGTGCACCCCTCTTCCCACATCTCCATGTGTACACCACCTGGAAGCTTTCTGAACCCTGTCTGTTTGGGGTTTTATGAAGGCTGCATTACATAGTCATGACTGATTAAATCATTGGCCACTGGCAATTCATTCAACTTCCAGCCTCTCTCCATTCCCTGTGTGTGGGTGTGTGGTGGGGGGGGAGTGAGGGAGGGTATTTCTGAAAGTTCCAACCCTCTAATCACCACGTTGGGTCTCCCGGTGACAAGCCCACATCCTTAGCTACTTTATAAAAGTCTCTTCATTAATATAAAAGAAACTTATCACTCTTAATACTTAAGAAATTCCAAGACTCTGGGAGCTGTGAGCCTGGAACTGTTGACAAAGACTAAATATGTATTTCTTATAAATCACAACATCAGAAATCTGAAAGATATAGCCAGATGATAAGAAAGGAAAGAGCCTCCTAAGCAGAGGGATTACTAATATATGCAAAAGTTTGGAGACCAGAATTCACGAGATGTTAAAAAATCTGAAGGCTACTCAGTGTAGCAAATGGGGGTTTGGGAGAGCCAAAAAATGAAGTGGGAAAGACTTGAAATGCAGAGTGATATGGTCAGATTTCCAGTTTAGATAATACTCTCTGCCTAGATATGGAAAATATACTGGAGAGGGGGCAGCAGTTCCTGGAAGCAGGGCTGTTGTAACATCTAGTTGGCAGATAACAATTTTTGGACATTAGTAGTAGTGGGAATGGGCAGTCCTGGATAAAGAGAGAAATATTTAGGACTTGGTGATCACTTGGATATGTGGATGGAAGAGGAGATGGAGTCATCAATGTCTCATGTCTCCCAGATAAATATTTAATAAATCAATGGCCGGATGTCCAGAGCTCCATGCAGACTCTTTCCCCCAAACAACGATGTACTCGTTGGGTGGTGGATGTGTTCCGGGGGTCTGCCGAGACCTTAGGGATCTCTCAGTGATGCTTATGTTCTTAAAGGAAAACCCCACGGTCTGGTCTGAGCTGGGGTTCCTAGGAGTGCTCTGGTCCTGGCCAGCAGCACAAAGCCCTGCTCTCTGGTCACGGGGCACGTGCTCCGCAGCTGCTGGTCTTACCCAGATCCATGGTGTGCACGTCTGAGAAGCTCCTGTTTGGATCTGCTCCACCAACAATGAAGACCTTCCCTCTCTTGGCATCACCAACTGGGGGTAAATACAAGCAGCTGTGGCCCACCCGAGCACATGGGCTGTCTCCAGTGGGGGTCAAGGTGTACCTGTTAAAGGAAGGATGTATTCAGGAGGCCTGAGCAGAGAATAAAAGCAGCAGAGTTTTTTCCATTCCTCGTGAAATATGCATAAGAATCAAGGGTCTTACACAGACGCAGACACTTGAAATTGTATTAAAGCAAAGCATCATTTCCCTAATAACAGCGCCTTCCATTTGCACGTAAACTTTGACTTTCCAATTTTGTCGTTACTTTCATCTTACATTGACCTAACAGTGATGCACAGGCATAGTGACTGTCCCCATCTGGTAGAGAGAGAAACTGACACTCAGAAATCTTCAGTGGTGCCTCTGAGCACAGGATGGTAGTTCTGAGCACAGTTTGTGAATTCAGACAGACCTTGTTCAAGTCCCAGTTCAGGCACTTTCTAGATGTGTGACCTTTTGGAAGCCACTTAACCTTGCTGAAGCAAAGTTTACTTATTTGTGAAATGAGGCTAGCAATAGATCCTATCTGTAAAGAGTAAGATGAAGTCTTGTAACGGTGGAGGAAAAGACTCAGTAAGTGGTGGCTAGAGCTTAGGTGCAATCACACAGGAGCTTAGAGACCCAATGCTCTTGTCACTAGCCAGGGATGCTTTCCTGCTGTCAAGAAATATTCTCCAGGGTTTACTGATTTTAAGAGCTTTTCCAGTTACTCCTAAAGCTCAACCTGACAGAAGCCAAAGCTAAGCCTTTGAAAAAGTCAAATACAGGATCCAGTTATTTCACTGTCTAAAGTTGTTGTGAATTATGACTGAGAAAGTATACTTCAAGTTTTCTGGTTGGAAAAGACAATTCTGCAGCTATTTTTGAGGCCCTGTCTTATGTGACCTCTCTGACTCCTCCCTCCTTCTTGTACCTTCTTCTTACCTAGCTGCCTTCTGGTTCTCTACCCCCTTTTCTGGCTGCTCTTTCTGTTTCCTTCTGTGACTCCTGTCCCTGCCAGTCTTCTTCTAACCCCCAGTACCCTTGGATTGCCCTCTCCTCAGTCTATGTTTGCTTGCCCGACCAATTTTACCTGTACTGAGGGATTCAGTTACCACTCATCTGTATACGTGG
Source organism: Phyllostomus discolor (assembly GCF_004126475.2). Classification (NCBI taxonomy): domain Eukaryota; kingdom Metazoa; phylum Chordata; class Mammalia; order Chiroptera; family Phyllostomidae; genus Phyllostomus; species Phyllostomus discolor. The sequence continues at coordinate 206,893,138 of NC_040905.2, read as the reverse complement.
TCTGTCCAGAAAAAGGCCAGCCATTGTTAATATAATGAGAACAGTTTATGAGACATGGATGTAACCTGGCAGCCAAGGAGAATGGACTAGAATGCACATGCATGAACAATGATGACTTCAACGTAGTAGTCAGTGGGGGTGGTAGATGCCATTGACTGAACATGTGCACTGTGTTGCCATCATATTCAACATGAGCTAGTAGAGCAATGAATCTGCATCAAATTTTGTGTTAAGCTTGAACAAACCTCCATGGAAACTATTCAGGTGATTCAGAACGCTGCAGCTATGGGATACTAGTGATTGGCAGCTTCATGATGACAACACGTCCACTCATGCATCATGTCTCGTGCAGAGTTTTTTTGCAAAACATCAAATCACCTAGGTGACTCAGCCCCCTTACAACCCAGATTTAGCACCCTGTGACTTCTGGCTTTTCCCAAAACTAAAAGAACTTTTGAAAGGGAAGAGATTTCATATCATTGATGAAATTCAGGAAAAATATGATGGGGCAGCTGATGGTGCCTGGGAGATATGTATGAGGTCCCAAGGTACCTACTTTGAAGGGAACTGAGGTGTCATTGTTTTATGTATACTGTTTCTTGTATCTTTTTCAATAAATGTCTCTATTTTTCATATCACATGGCTGGATACTAAACTATTTCTTTGCCAGATCTGTCTTCTGAGGTCCAGATTCACAGATCAACTAGCACCTGAATAATTACTAACAATATACCATGCATGCTGCTAACTTCATTACAACCCCAGTTTCACTTAATGTGCATAAAACCCCTTTGAGGACAGTTCTATTATCATCATCTGAGTTTTACAACTGAGGACTCAAGGCTTAAAAATGTTAAATAATTACCCAAGAACACACAGCATCCAGATAGATAGTGAATAAGACAAAAAATGTTCATGCCGTCATAGCTTTTATGGACTACTTGGGAAGAGAAACATTAAACAGATAACTTCACAAATATCTGTTTCATTCCCATTGCACTATAAAGCAATAGAAGGTATACAGTGTTAGAACCTCTCATAGGGGCACCTTACCCTGTTAGGAGAGGTGGGGGAGGGGACAGTCAGAGAAGGCTTCCTGAAGAAGCATCTTTTGAACTGAAATCTGATATATGAGCGGATGTTAGTTGGGCAACAAGAGGCACGAAAGATGGAGGGAAAGAGCGATCCAGGTAGAGAGACCAGCACACACAGTTGCTGAGTGGGGACAGTGCAAGGCATGTTACGGAAGAGAAAGTGGACAAAGGATGAGTCCAGGGATTTGAGGTAGGAAAGATGGGCAGGGACAAATCATGCAGGGCCCATTGGGCCGTTTTAAGGACTCTGGTTTTGATCCTAAAGCCAATGGGGAGATACAAAAAGGTTTTAAGTGAGGAAATGCCATGGTCAGATTTATGCTGTGTAGAGAGCAAGTGTAGGCACAGGGAAGCCACATCACAGACTCTCTTCCAACGTCCTGCTTCAGCCCTGCCCCCTCTCTACAGCCTCGTGTGGGCCCTGTTTCAGCACTGGTCACATTTCATCACCATCAACTGCTTCATCTGTAGCCCCCACTACAGTAAGACTATTCACCTTTGTACGTTCAGTGGCTACACAGCAGCTGCCCCTGTCAGGCCAGTGTTAATTGTTGAATGAGGGGTTGACTGAGCAAGCAGTCAAGAAACAGCGAAGCCAGTTTAATCCAAATCCTATTCCCTGAAAATCTTAAAAATGAATCTCAGCTTGAGGGGAAGACACAGTGTTGAAGCTGAGGATGCCAGATGGCCAGCGCCTTCCTCTTTCCGGTAAATGGATTTTAATAAAATCAACATCTGCTCTGATAATTGTTGCCCTGCTATCTTTCCTCTGAAGACCTTCTCAGACAGTTTGAGTCTAATTACCAGAAACTGCAAACAGTTTCATCTCTCCCCCTTTTCATAGATGTTTAAGTATGTTAGTAAACGACTTATAAATGAAACAAAAACTTATGTTTTTTTTTTTCTGTCTGAATCCTTCCTTACAGACCATGTTGCTTTCCTGGGCTTGTCTCCAGGCTCCAAGACTGGCAGCTGCTTCATGGTGTCCTACATACAAGAAAGAAAGGCACTTTTTAGACATTTATGATTAACTTCTACCTAAAACACAGAACAAATTAGGTCACTGCCCATATTAAAACCTTTCCTGTTGGTATACCAATTCTAGGATCTGATGAATTTGAATAAGCATTACCAACTTTTTCATATAATGTTGTATTTGGAAGGCAAATATAACAACTTTCTTAACACAATTACAGAAGTGCTTTGGCTAAAGTTTTCTGTGTATCTGTAATTTTCATGGTGAAGGGGTGTGTGTCAAAATAAACTTTCAGAGGTCATGTTTATGTTTATCAAAAGATAAAATGTTTTAAAAGGCTGAGAAATATTGAAGTCTAGGATAAATCCTGGCCCCATCATCACATTCAAAGATTTCTGGTCTCAATCTTCTTTCCAGGAACTTACCTCCACAATATCTTGCTATATTTAGTAGTTCTCACTATATTTATTCTTCCTCTAATATGACAAGCCCTTTCATAACTTTCACCCCTTGCTGCTTCCTGTACCTAAAACGTCCCTTCCTTTCCTGTCAACTAGCAAACTCCTGGTCAACCTCCACAATCCCCTTTTCCAATGAACCTTCCTCAGTTAACATCCTCAAATTACTTTCTTCTCCCTGGGAAGGTGTCTGTTAAACCACATCACTGCAGAGGTCACCCTGAATGTAATTAGCCACGTAAAGGTCTCTAGACTAGATTCTAGACTAACTTCCACTAGACTCAAATCCAAGAGAGCTAGGCCTGCAGTATTCCTTCAGAGAACCTACCTATGGGCTCGGCATAGAGCAGAAGTGAGGGATTGAGTGAATGAAAAAAAAATGGGTAAGATTTCTGGGAAATGAATGGATAAATCCAACCTTGGCCTAAGCCACTGACTGCTGTCCCCAAAGCCTAAAAGCTCAGTGGGATAAACTTCGCGTGAGCGTGGATAACCCCCAGTCCCATTCCCGCATGGCAACGACAGGGAATAGGAGACAGGGTCGGGAGGGAACACGCCGGCTCTTTTCGGTCCATGGGCCTGGCAGGAGCCAGAGGAGGTCCTGCCCATCCGACCAGTACCCACTCCCCTAAAGGATGCGGCCACCCCTTCCCCACGGCCACGTCGGGTGACCCCCAGCCCCAGACCGCATTACCTGCGGCGGCTTAGGCCAGTCCGGGACTGGGGCTCCGCCCCCTAGGGGGCGGTGCTTGGGCCTTCACTCCGTCCCAGACCCCGGAAGAGCGAGGCAGCCAACCGCTCGCCTCCTCCGCGCACTCACGGTCCGGCCAGCAGGTCCGGCCTCCGGGGATCGCCGTTGAAGAGGCCGGGGAGGGGTTCTGGCAGCTGGAGTACCTTTTCGGGGAACCGATAGGCCGGGCGTTCTCGGGGTCCTACCTACCCTCGGAGTCAATAAACCAGGGCTACCAGGAAAGGATTCGCCAGAGAAATGCTGGGGGTTGGGCGTCTACTAGCGTGACCCAATTCTGGGTTATCCAAAAGGGGCTAGGATATTTTCAGTTCCAGTGGCTGTTAGAATGGTTTCTGGAAGGGAAAAATCTCCCTGTTCAGTCTTTAGACCAATTCAAGCTTTGGCGCCTTAAACGGCTGACTCATTCCAGAATTAGGGCGTTTAACTGTGGCAGGCACTATGGTGAACCAGACAAACAAGGGTCCTGGCCTCCTGGAGTTCACAGTCGAACTAGAGAGAGAGAGATATTGAGATTAAAAAGGAAAAATAACTAGGCACCTTTGTAAAAAGTGCAAGAAATAAAAAGGTCATCAGTGAGAGTATCTATTCTTGGGGAAGTTACTTTGCTTTGGGCCTCATCTGCCACCGCTGTAAGATGGAGCTAAGATTTGCCACAAGGTTGTGATGGGGAATACATGAGCTAATGTATCTAAAGTGCTCAGTGCCCAGCTGCTGGTGCAGAGCTGGTCCTCTGTAAAGTGTGATGCTATTCCTAGCTATGAACGAACTCAGTCCTGAATGGGAAATGTTCATGTGCATCATTCCTGGTCTCCATAGGTTCTCTGTAGCTTTCCTCAAAATGAAGATGTGGCTTGCCTATGTCTGTTTTAGAGAACCCCACAATCGCTTAGGAAGGCTGAGGCCAGTAACCTAGGAAATACGGGAAACAACTAAGGGAGGAAATGGGAGTTCCGGAAGTGCAGAAGTATGGTAGCATAGTGGGAACAAGAAGGACAGACTTGCGTTCAAATAAGGCTCTAACCCTAACCATCTAACTTTGACATTTGGCAAGTTCATTACCCTCTCCCAGTCCTGGTTTCCTCATCTCTACCATGGGAATAGTAATATCTACCTCTCAGAGGGAGCATTTGAGAGGATTGGGTAATACAGGTGAAAAACCAACTTGGTAATGGTTTTGGCTACTTGAAACCATAATGAAAACTTATTCCTGAAATGGAATCTGAGGTTTGCAGCTCTCCTCGCTGCTCAAATATCCTATTTCAAACACCTGGAGTCTTTGTGAATTTCCGTATTAATGAAAAAATATCCATTGAATGTCTGCCAAAGAGTTGTTCAGAAGTATTCAGTTACTCTGCTCTCCTTCAGCAAGAAAAACCAAGGCCAAGTTGGCTCTGCTGTCTGTCTATGTGCATCGCAATGGAGATTTCTGCTCAGAGCTGCAGAAAGGTGTGACATCCCGTGTCTTTTGACTAGATCCATTTCATGGTGCCGTGCCGGAGTTGTGCATAAACAAAAATTAGAAGAGGTTTGTGGGTAAAAGAGCAACCAGTTTTCATTGTGAAACTTATGCTTTTAGACTAGGAATCACATTTCAGAAGGTGCTGGAAGGAACTTTTGAGGTCTATTTTTATAAGGGAAATCAAGGCCTAGAGAAATTAAAATGACTAACTCACATAAATGGCAGAACCAGGAGTCTGTATCTTCTGCTTTGTGCAAGGCAGACTGATAACATATTGCAGTCAGCAAGCTCTGCACACTGTCTTTGTAACAGATCACCCAACATGTCTATCAACTCTTCTAAGAGCTTGCCCAGTACTCAGGGATGCTTCCCTCTCTCAGCTCTGGATGTCAGCACTGAGATTCATCGAATGAGGTGGGTCTTCAGGATGCAGCTTCTTCCTGCCAGCCAGTTTGGTCATGTGAGGACTGCCACCTATTTTTACTGGGATGTGTTACCATCTGCTTTCATTACCTACCTGTTCACTGACTTACCAGCAAGGAAAGTAATGATGCTCATGACAACTTCCTTTCAAGCACTTTGTCCTCCTCAAATTTGAGAAAGTATTTTGAGAAGGATTCATTCCCAGTTACTGAGGTTCAGAGATGCAAAGTGAATTGCCAGCTTTCCAAAGAGGACTGTAATTTTAAAAAATGTCAAACAACATTTGACAACAAAGTCACATCTTTTCTTCACTTGGATTTTTTTCCCTCCAAGAAATCCAGAGCACATTCTCCTTATACTTTATTTCCCCTAAGGTCCTCAATGTTACCTCTTCAGAAAGGCCTTGCTTGGCCCACCCAAAACTGAGAGTTAACACTCACATTGCACTCTGTACATGACATTGTTTTAAGCCCTTTCCATATATTAAGTCTATTAAAACGAAGTACAAGCCTACAAGGTAAATATTATCCTTATCTCCGTATGACTTAGGCACTGTTATTACAGCCTTCATATTGGAGCTAATACACTGCTGCACAGAAAGGAAAAATAACTTTGCCAATGTCACAAGGTTAGTAATGGATTTGATCCCTGGCTCTCTGGTGCTAGAGTCTGCATGTTTTACCTCCACTACGTTGCCAACCTAAGGAAGGCCTCTTATACTCCATTTTTAAACTCACAATACCACTTTCTCATTTTAATGCTAATCATTTTAATGTTTCCTCATTTAGATGCTAAATAATTGCATCTAATTATTTTCTCATTTATATGTTTATTGTCTCCCCTATCATACTGTAAGCCCCGTGAGGGCAGGGGTCATATTGGTCTCATTCACATTACAGGTACTATGTAAGTATTTGTTGAATGAATTAAGAAATGTATGCTTGTGGGCATCACTCATTCTACAACAAACTTTCATTTTTTATTTCTTAAAAGATTTTATTTATTTTCAGAGAGAGGGCAAGGGAGGGAGAAATTGAGGGAGAAAAACATCAATCAGTTGCCTGTCATATGCCCCCAACTGGAGACACAGCCTGCAACCCAGGTATGTGCCCTCACCAGGAATTGAACCCATGACCCTTCAGTTTACAGGCTGGCGCTCAATCCCTTGAGCCACACCAGCCAGGGCTCATTCTACAACAAACGTTCACAAATTATTTTTTCTTTGAAACAATTTCATACTTACAGAATAGTTGCAAGAATAATATAAAGAAATTTACCCAGAGACCTCATTAAATTTTTGCCAAATGTCCCTGAAATACACTTTAGAGAAAGAAGATCCAGTCCAAAGCCACTTGAACAACAAATATTTATTGAGAATCTGCTACTACTGGATTATATGACAGTATCCTAACTGGTGTCTCAGCTGCAAACATTATCTCTTAGTCTCATACAGCACCATCTTCTTCTAAAATAAGTTCAATCGTATTACTCCTTTGCTTGAAATACTGCAATATCTCCCTGTTACATTAAAAGTAAAAATCAGGGGAAAAAGAAAACATTCTTTTCTCTCCTCTCCTCTCCTATTCCTCTCACCTTGCTCTAACCACGCTAATCTTGCCATTTCCAAGATTCTACATATGCTTCCATCTTAAGGCCTCTGCATCAGTTCCTCCTTATAACTCTCCTTTAGTACAATCATGCCCCCACCTGTCTGTTGGTCCTTTAAAATGCATCACCCCATCTCCCTTATCCTGTTGGAGTTCCTTACCTCCAGTGCTTAATGCAAAAGCCCACTTCACCCATGGGGTTAATAATGCTACCTAAAGATGCCTGGTTAGTTTCCCATGAACTGGGTACCAATGTTGGTGGTATCTTTGTTTCCTAAAAAAAACACCTAACAGAAAGAAGCCACAAAAGACTCAGATGAACATGAAAGCTACATCCCTACTAATATTGGCTTTGTCCTCATTTTAATTAAATCATCCCATGAAGAATGGAAAAATGCACAGGAATGACTCACCTATCACATAGCACATATAATTTACATATAAGTAAATAACAAGCTACATTCCCAACAGCTCCTTGACTTTCAATATACTGTACAGTTATTTATTGTTTATGTTCTGTCTCTTCTACTATGAGGTAACTATTGGTTGAGGACAGGGATCTTTGTCTATTTTGTTTGCTGAATATCCCAAGTGCCTACAACTGTACCTGGCACATAGTTAGCGTTCAATAAAAACTGGTCAATGAACCAAGTGTTGAGGGTATGCTAAGTGCCATGCCAGGTCCTGTTCTTGGTGCTGAAGACACAACAACAACAAAAAACCCCTGACCTGATGAGACACATTGAAGTGTACTTAAACCAGCTAGTCCTGTGTTCCAATCTAGCCGCCTTCCACCTATTTCCTTTGAGATTTGAGGCAAGTTACTTAACCCCTCTAAGTGTTGCTTTTCTCTGAGTCGTTAAGACAATTAAACAGAAAAACAGCGTTCATATAGCACTTAGCATAATAACGCTTTACTGTTTGTTTCCCTTCCTTAAAGCCTCCAAGGCTGGTTGCCTGACATCTCTGCCACAGATTTAGGCAAGGATTTCAAAAGGCCTAAGAAAGGTGCAAACAGGGTACCATGACCAGGCCTACCTAATTTTTAACTGAAGGTGTTGGGGGTGACAACGCTTAAATGAGTCGAAGTAAGAAGCCAGGGAATAGCTAGGGTCACCTACTTCGCCGTTTTGATCAGAATAGCACCGCTGGGTCCCTAGAGGTGAAAGTCTGGTGGAAGGAAACTGGAGGCAAAGAGGAGTGTCTGGCCGCTACTCAAAACTATAAATCCCAGCCCTCCCCGCGGCAAACAACTACGGGTCCCAGCAGGACCGAGGGGGTACCCCTCGGGGCCCGCAGCCCGAGTTCGGCGGGGGAAAGTGAGGGGCGTGCCGAGGCGGCGGGGAGACTCGGGTCAAGCCGTACGCCGCTGCGCAGACGCCTCTCATGGGCCGGACGTGACGTAGGAAGAGTTCCGGCTTCGGCCTCTGCCGCTGCCGCCGCTACTTCAGCCGCCGCCGCCGCCGCCGCCGCCGTCGGGGCTTGTTATTTCTAAAATGGCGCCCCTGGACTTGGACAAGTATGTGGAGATAGCGCGGCTGTGCAAGTACCTCCCGGAGAACGACTTGAAGGTGAGCTCGGTCGGGGCGGGAGCGCCGCTGGCGGGGCTCGCCCCTTCCGGCAGCGGGGCGCCCGCCGGCCCGCCCTTCTCTACGCGGGACCCCCGCCAGCATCCCGTCCCGTCATGGTGGAGGGCCTGACGCGGTGCCGGGCGACCCGGCCCGTTTCGGCGTCGCGCGGAGATCAAGGGGAGCCCGGGGAGCGGGAGTCCGCCGAATGCCGTCCCGGGTCCGTAGCGGGGAGCCCGGGGGATGTCGCGGCCTCTGCCCCAGGGTGGCCCCTCCTGGCCTTCGGCGGCCTCGGGGCTCCGAGCCCTAACAGCTGTGCTTGGAAGACCCTTCTCTTCTCACCCGGTCCCCGGCCTCCCCGAGTGCGACCCGGGCCCCAGCGGGCAGTGCCCTCGGCGTGGGGTCATCCCTCCAGAGGTGGTGACAGGAGCTCTGGGTGGCCGGCGTCTGACAGATGCCCCGGGCCCGCGACCGCGGCCCCAGGGTGTTTAGATTCCCGAGGACCGGGCGGCCGCTTGGGCGAGAGGTAGGAGGAAGGGATGCCGAGGCGTCTCTCCCCCAGCCTCTCCGCCCAGTTGCTCTTCAGGGGTGCGGGCTTCCTTCTGCTCGTTCGGGTCGGAGTCCCGTTTTCGAGGGCGCCGTGGAGCTCGTTTAAGTGGACGATGTAGTAGTCCCTCCATAAAGACCAATGCTTTTCTGTCGTTGGCGTTGTTCCCCCGTGATCCCTTCTGAACTCGGGATCGCCTTTCCTGGGTTTCCTAACGGAGGTGGGAGGTTTTCTGTCGCTGCCGAATCCAAGTGACAGTCCCCGTGCGCGCGGCGAAAAGGGAGGAATGTCAGGCTTTGACAAGTCTCTCTTCCTGCGTCTGTTAAACCAGCGCTCAGGTGTCTCGCAGTGTTTCGCAGTAGTGCTGCTGCTTGTTTTTATTTGTTCAGTTAACTTTGATTTGCTGAGAGGTGAGTAAACTGTCAGTAGCTGTTTTTGCGTTTTTTAAAAAAAATTCTTTGAGCTGTGGGCTTGAAGCAATTTATCTTTGTTTGTGACTTTTTTTTCTCTTAAGGAAGATGTTACTGGGTTTTGGGGGTTTTTTTTGCTCTTTTTTTTTGATACAGGAAGTTGGTTTTTAACCACGGTCAATAAGTATGCAAAATGTTAAAAGCCAAAGGAGCTGTTGTGAATGTAACTTGTTTTTACTTATAGGGGAATTAATGATAGGGCTAAATGATAGGGAGTCATCAGTCTTGTGCATTTTCCCCTTCTTCATGGGGTGATTTAATTAAACGGGGACAAAACCAATATTAGTAGGAATGTAGCTTTCATACTCATCTGAGTCTTTTGTGGCTCCTTTCTGTTAGGTGCTTTTTTTTTTTAAGATTTTATTTATTTATTTTTAGAGAGGGAAGGGAGTGGGGGAGAGAGAGAGAGACAGACAGAGACCTCAATGTGCGGTTGCTGGGGGCCGTGGCCTGCAACCCGGGCATGTGCCCTTGCTGGGAATTGAACCTGCGATGCTTTGGTTCGCAGCCCACACTCAGTCCACAGAGCTACGCCAGCCAGGGCTTGTTAGGTGCTTTTTTTAGGAAACAAATATACCACCAACATTGGTACCCAGTTCATGGAAAACTAACCCAGGCATCTTTAGGTAGCATTATTAACCCCATGAGGGAAGTGGGTTTTTGTGTATCAGTGAATCATGGTGAAATTTTTGGTTCTTCGGCATATGTAAAGCTGTTTTAAGTTTTGGGTTTTATAATTAGTAAAATGTTGCTTATTATGAAAATGTATTTTGATATTAACTTGAAACTAGATATTGAAATGATTCGGATAATCACTTGGATTTTCTTTAGACCTTGTAGTTTGATAAACATTAGATTTCCTTCCCACTTCAAGGAAATATAATTAAACCATTTAATTTCTCCTTGCAACACAGTTGGACGTATTAAGCATCTATCTGTTTCTTTTTCTTTTTTTAAAGATTTTATTTATTTATTTTTAGGGAGAGGGGGAGGGAGAAAGAGAGGAAGAGAAACATTGTTCAGTTGCCTCTCAAATGCCCTCAACTGGGGACTGGCCAGCCCCCAGGCATGTGCCCTGACCAGGAACCGAACTGGTGACCTTTTCATCCCCAGCCGGATGCTCAGTCCACTTAGCCACACCAGCCAGAGTGTGTGTTTCTTAATAAACTTTAAAAAAAATTTTTGGGGTATCTACTGGGGAAAATTATGAATTATTATTTTTTTAAGATTTCTTTTTAAGATTTTTTATTTATTTATTCTTAGAGAGGAAAGGGAGAGAGACAGACAGACAGACAGACATCAATGTGTGGTTGCTGAGGGTCATGGCCTGCAACCCAGGCATGTGCCCTGACTGGGAATAGAACCTGCGATGCCTGGTTCGCAGCCTGTGCTCAATCCACTGAGCTACGCCACCCAGGACATGAATTATTTTTTTTAAGTGGAATTTTTTTGTGATGGAACTGTTTTTACCACATTAATTTGCTTGTGATTTAATTTGCTCATCTCTGGGTTATTTAAAGAAATTTAATTTTATTTCTACTTCTTGGCATGAAGTGCACACTAAAATTAGGCAGGCCAGGAAAGTATTCCAGGAGCACCTTTTCAGAGGCTTCAAAGCCAAAATAAAAGATTCTGTCAGAGGAAGAAAAGAAATCATTAGGGCCATTTAGTGATCATTATGGAAAAGATTTGATCTGGTAGAAAAGATGGAAATTCACTGTGTTTTAAACTGATTAGAAGTTGGAGGTACTAAATAAAACAATAAATGCATAAGGTGTTCTAGATTTAATTATGATTTCTCTATACCTAAACTGGAAGTGGTCAAATCACTAATACTGATTCAAATCTACATAACTGTTTTGAAGGAATAAGGATGAAATATAAGAGCGAATGGACCAAAGCGTAACCTTTTTTAAAAAAGAGGTCATGCAATTCTCATCCACAAAAAAGATTTCAGAGCTGATTGTGGAAGATACAGATTCCATATCTGGCTAAGTGGAAGAAAGAATGATAAAAGGCAGGTGTACTGAAAACTTAAATTTCAGTATTGGGTTGGCCAAAAAGTTCATTTAGTTTTTTTCAGTAATGACTCTAGTAGTGCTTAGTTGCCTTTAACTTCATTTGAAACAATTTTGTTAGATTGTATTGACAATTTTGTTAGATTGTATTGTGACAACTGTCATAACCGCATGCATTAAAAAACTTACCAGAATTGGTGAATTTTTGTGCAGCTATTTTAATATTGGAGATGGAAAAAGACATACAACATTTTCATTGTATTATGCTTTATTATTTCAAGAAAGGTAAAAATGCAACTGAAATGCAAAAAAAAGATTTGTGCAGTGTATGGAGAAGGTGCTGTGACTGATCGAATGTGTCAAATGTCATTTGTGAACTTTCTTGGTACTATTGACATTTTGGCCAAATAATTCTTTGCTGTGGGGCTGTCTTATGCATTGTAAGATGTTTAGCAGCACTTCTGGCTTCCACCCATTAGAAGCTAATAGCAGGAGATAGCTGACATACTCAAAATATCCAAATCAATAAAGTTATTGGTGAAAATGAAAGTGTCTTTTATTTTATGGGAAAAAAATGTAACGGACTTTTTGGCCAACCCAATACTTAGACAGTTGATGGGTTCTATAACTTGGAGATTGTTGGAGCTTTTGAATGTTTTTTTTTAAAGATTTTATTTATTTATTTTTAGAGAGGGAAGGGAGGGAGATAGAGAGAAACATCATGTGCGGTTGCTGGGGGTCATGGCCTGCAACCCAGGCATGTACCCTGACTAGGAATCGAACCTGCGACACTTTGGTTCGCAGCCCGCGCTTAGTCCACTGAGCTACGCCAGCCAGGGCTTGAATGGTTTTTAAAGGTGGTGCTGAAACAAAGAAATTGCACATTGAGTTGGTGTTCACTTTTTTATTGAGGAACTGAAGACTGTTACCATGGTAGGGGGTGGGAGAATACTAGTGTCTATCTCAGAGATGCAATGTAAAGAATTGTGTAATTCCTTAGTAACTGCTTTTATGGATTAATAGTCAATGTACTCTTTCTAGAACTCACTTTTATGTTTAGTCTGAGCCATCCCAGAGTTTTTCATTTGAGACTACCTACTTTGTAAAGTTGTACCTTTGTCTGAAATGCCTCCATAAAGCTTCAGAGAACTTTTTCCCCGACATTTGAACAACCTTTTGCACCATCTAATTCAGCCTCTGTCTGATTTTATAGATTGTCATCATATACTGTAGTTTTTATCCTTCCATGCTTGTATATGTCCATATATATTTGTCACCTTATTGCTTGTCTTACTGATCATGCTATTTACCAGAGTTGTTTGGTTTGCATGGTATCTTTCTTCAGGTAGTGCAAGGAAAAAGGAACATAGTAGAGGACATCAGCACACACCATGGCTTTGTATGGGGCCAGAAGAGTGCGTTCTGTATTTTCAAGGCTCTTTCACAGGGCCTTGCATTTTGTTTGTTGCTTTGGCCACTGAATCACATTTTCCTGTATATTCTGAAAATAGACTGTAATGGTGCTGTCTAGTAGAAATAAAATGCTCAGAAATGTAAGCCTGAAAATACCTTAAAAAGTAAAAAAGAAACAGGTGAAATTAATTTTATTCATTTTAACATTATTTCAACATGTAGTTGATATAAAGTTACTAAGGTAATTTTTCCCCTTTTTGTATTGTCTATGAAATAAGGTGTATATCTTACATTTATGATGTATCCCAATTCAGACCAGTCACATTTAAGGTGCTCAGTAGCTACATGTTGCTGTGGGTGTTGGATGGGACGGTGCATGCCTGCAACAACTCCTCAACCCACTCCCTAGAATTGCAGAGCAGAGAGTTAATCAGCTTTCGTCTAGTTCTGTACCCTTCTCACTTTACCGAGGGGAAAACCGAGCTTTGTAGCATTAGATCTGCCTGAGGATGTCCAGCTAACCCATGAATTAGGTTGGAAAGCCTCCTTGCAGAACTCTTTGTGATACAATTAGTAGCCTTTTTAGGATGGCAAATAGCTTGCTTTTCTATGTATGTTTTCCACTTCCTACCTGGTTTTTTTTTTTTTTACATTCTGTTCTAAGCACATTGGACTGCTGTCTTCTGACCACATACCCTGCTTCTGTGCTTCTTTGCTTCTTTGTAGTGTGTTTCCACACCTGCTTAAAACATACATAATACAGATATTAAGTTATTTAATATTCAGTGAGTTGGTTACTATATCTGCCCTGCTTTATAAACAGGTAACTGAAACAGATTAAGTAACTTTCCAAAGTCATATAGCTGTAAGTGGAGGAGCTAGGATTCAAACTTAGGCAAGTCTGGCTCCGGGGTTCTCGTCCTTAACTACCACCGATGCTTCCTCTGTGCAGTACAGTCCATGCCTCTTTTGAGCTTTAGCTTAGATGCCAGTTTCTCCATGCGGGGCACTTGGATTCCATAGTCAGAATTACTAGCAATGATTAGAATTTACATAGCTCCTGATAGTTTTCTGAGCACCGTCATGTCCATTCTGTTGTTTACATACTCCTTGTGATAGGCAGAGTAGATGAATTGGTAAAGTTGAAGTGATTTTTGCCACATTGATTCAGCAGAGTACATGCCTGAATTAATTTATTACTAAAAATTTCCATTTTTCCTATACTTTGCTCTATAGCATTTTTATTCCATACATACTACTTTTTTTTGCTTTATACTTTTTATTTTTTATTCAATTACAGTTGTTACAATTTCTTTTCCCCTTTTGCCCCTTTTCACCCAACCCACCCCTCTTTCCCACAGTCAGTCCTCTCTCTCTTGTCCATGTCTGTGAATCATTTGTACATATTCTTTGACTAGTCCCTTCCTATTCCTTCCACCATCCCCCTTCCCACCTCCCCTCTTACAGCTGTCAGTCTGTTCCATGTTTTCATGTCTCTGGTTCTTTTTCTCATTAGTTTATTTTGTGCGTTAGATTCTAGTTATAAGTGAGGTCATATGGTATTTGTCTTTCGCAACTGTCTTATTTCATTTAGCATAATAGTTCGGTTCCATCCATGCTGTGGAAAGGGTAGGGCTTCTTTCTTTCTGCTGCATAGTATTACATTGTGTAAATGTACCAGAGTTTTTTAATCCACTCATCTACTTACAGGCACTTGGGCTGTTTCAAACACTTAGCTATTGTAAATAGTGCTGCTATGAAATTAAGGATGCAGTTCTTTTGAATTGGTGTTTCAGAATTCTTTTTTTTATTTTATTTTAATCATTGTTCAAATACAGTTTTCTCCTTTTTACTCCCAATCCAGTCCCCCCTCCCACCCTCCCCACTTCCCTCCCATTACCACGCTCCCCTTAGTTTATGACCATGTGTCCTTTAAGTTTGTTCTTGTGAACCCTTCCCACTGTCCCCTTAGATTCCCTCTTCTCTCCCCTCTGGTCACCGTCAGCCTGTCCTCTATTTCAGTGTCTTTGGTTATATTTTGCTTGTTTCTTTGTTTTGTTATTTAGGTTCCTGTTAAAGGTGAGATCATGTATTTGTACCATGTATTTGTCTTTCACTGCCTGGCTTGTTTCGCTAAGCATAATGTTTTCCAGCTCCATCCACGCTGTTGCAAAGGGTAGGAGCTCCTTTCTTTCTGCTGCATAGAATTCCGTTGTGTAAATGTACCATAGTTTTTTGATCCATTCATTTACTGATGGGCATCTTGGTAGCTTCCAGCATCTAGCTATTGTAAATTGTGCTGCTATGAACTTTGGGATGCATAGGTTCTTTTGAATTGGTGTTTTAGTATTCTTAGGATAGAGTTCCAGCAATGGAATTGCTGGGTCAAAAGGCAGATCCATTTTTAGTTTTCTGAGGAAGTTCCATACTGCTTTCCATAGTGGTTGTACCAGTCTGCAGTCCCACCAGCAGTGCACTAGGGTCCCCTTTTCTCCACAGCCTCTCCAATACTTGTTGTTTGTTGCTTTGTTTATGATGGCCATTCTGACTGGTGTGAAGTGGTATCTCATTGTGGTTTTAATTTGCATCTCTCTGATAGCTAGCGATATTGAGCATCGCTTCATGTGTCTTTGGATTTTCTGTATGTCCTCCTTGGAGAAGTGTCTGTTCAAGTCCTTTGCCCACTTTTTAATTAGATTCCTTGTCTTCTTAGAGTGCAGTCTTGTAAGTTCTTTATATATTTTGGAGATTAAACCCTTGTCTGAGGTATCATTGGCAAATATGTTTTCCCATACAGTTGGTTCTCTTTTTATTTTTATACTGTTTTCTTTAGCTGTGCAGAAGCTTTTAATTTTGATGTGTTTCAGAATTCTTAGGGCATATTTCCAGCAGTGGAATAACTGGGTCATAAGGCAGTTCCATATTGAGTTTTTTGGAGGAAATTCCATACTGTTTTCACAGTGGCTGTACCAATCTGCATTCCCACCAACAGCTCAGTAGGATTCTCTTTCCTCCACATCCTTGCCAGCCCTTGCTGTTTGTTGACTTATTAATGATGGCCATTCTGACAGGTGTGAGCTGATATTTCATTGTCTGTACATACCACTTAGAGTATGTATTCTGTCTTGTATGATAGCAAGTGTGCCTGTCTCTACTGTTAGACTATAAGCTTCTTGAAGACCAGGGTCATATCTTGTTTATTGTATTCTCCACAGTCTTAGATCACTGCCTTGTATGTGACAATCAGTATAAGGTTTTTGGCATCAAACTGTATACTGCTTTACAAAAACATTTCTTTAAATGTTTCCTGTGTCAAGTACTATTCCCTGTGGGTGCTAGAGGTAGAATCTCATACTCCTCTCTGCTTTTGAGGGGCTCTCAATATAAGGGAGATAAAGAAGTAAGGGAGATAGAGAAGTAAACAAATGATCATTGTATGGTGTGCTAAAATAGAGGGCTGTCCAGTGTATTGGGAAACAGAAGCAGTATCTAACTCTGAGGACAGAGATGGCTTTACAAAGGAGGAACAAATGAGAGGATGAGTAGAGTTTACTCAGGTAAACAAAACAGGAAGGAAAGAACATGTAGATACTATGTGCCATGTATAGCTTAATCTGAAAGAAAGAACAGGGTTGATTCGAGGAATTTGAGGCAGTTGGTATGTCTGGAAGTGGTGCTGGGAAGACAGGCAGAGGGCAAATCATGGAAGATAAGGCTGACAAACTTTTATCTTTTAGGTTGTATAAAGTGCTTTTATATTTTAAGGGGAAACACCATACTGTGACTTTTTTGATATTGTTTAAAATATGGCTAACTAAGAAACAAAAGTAGATTCACAGAACTCTATTACAGGAATACATTGTTGTATATGGTAGGAGTGACAATGGTATCTGAATTGAGACACTGCCATAAACAGAAGAGTGCCCTTGAGAGATTTTTAAGGAAGTGACACTGGGTTTTAGAACTATTATGGCAACATCATGGACCATGGATTGGAATGGGACAGGAATTTCATAGAAGCAATAGAGTAGGTGACATGAGAACTTGAAGTAACAAGTGATTCTGATGTTTAAAAGGAAATGAAGAAGATATAATAGAACCTGTTGACCGAGTAGGTCTAGGTGATGGGGAGAGGGAAAAGTTCAGTGTAATCTCTTAGTTTCTGGCATGGATTACTTAGTAAATATTATAACTAGATTAAGGAATGCAAGGGAGTTTGGTTTGGGCAATACTAAATTTGAGAGGTAGAAATGTTCAGAAGACTTGCATACACACGTTGGTTAGTTAATAAATACTTACTGATTGCCATATGTGCTCCAGGCATTGTTCTAGTAGTATTAAACTCAGGAGGAAGGTCAAGACCAGTGGTTCTCAGCTGGGAGTGACTTTGCACTGGAGGATATTTGGCAATGTCTGGAGACATTTTTGTGTGTCACAGCTCAGGGTGGGGGTTCCTTTGGGTATCTAGTGGTTGTAGAAGCCAGAAATGTTGCTAAACATCCTATAGTGCACTGGACAGAAGCCCTCACAACAAAGAATTAATCAGTAGTAGTGCTGTGGTTGAGAATTTAAAACCCAGTGTATTTGAGGGACAAGAGGGAACAGGAAGACAGGAGCAGATAATAGAATGCAACCGTGAGCAAGTTTCTTAAGGAAAAGGTAGGCAAGGGAAATAGGATCTTCTCCTCAGAATGGGGGCCATGAACCCCTAATTATTCAAGGATTAGGAATTAATTGGGGACCATGGGAAGAGACAGATATAATTTGCCCTAAATTTGGGATAAGATTAAGAATCTTGCTTTTTTGGTTAAGTAAGAGTAACCACATTTCCTACAAACCAAGCAGCAAAACAAAACCGGAAGGGCTTTGGAGGAGCTTCTCCCATGGCAAGGCTGGCCTGAGGCCACTCTACATAAAGCTAGCTGACATATGCAGAGTTTGTGCTGAGATTTCATGGACTTCTTATTTTTGGGTTTGCTTGATAGGAATTTATAAGCTACTGCTGCGCTGGAGAGATGAGAAGCAATGATTTTGGCTTAGAGACTTAACTCTAAATCCTCAGTTGGGACTATAGAAGTGGCAGTTACAGGGGGCAGCTGTTACTTTACTCAAGTTAGTGTGCCTGGCCTCAGGTTAAAGATGGTGCCTGAGTAGTTTACATGTGTTCTCCAGGCACTCACTGGCCTTTGAGATGGGCAGGGTTTCACAGTGATGTTTTTTATAGTGTACTGTTACTTTTAGATCAGTACTGGGGGTATGGAGCAAACTCCTTGCAGTTCAGGAGGCATTACGGGCTGGGAGAGCCAACTATATGGGGGTTCACATTCTGGAACATTCAAATATGGAAACCATGGAGGGTTTCTCAGGAATTTGTGCTGTGATTACTCTCAAAATGTGAATTAAATGATAACTCACTTGGTTCCAAAAGGATATAGAGTGGTTTACAAAATGCATTCAATATAGCAAGGTAAATTATATTCAGAATAAGTGAGGCAAAGGGAAAATAAAGGTAGGAAACCAAGATGGAACCATCAGTAAAAGTGAGAATATACTTTCATATATAAAATAAAAGCTGTGATAATCAGGTTACTTCTTTGAAATTATGCCCCAAACTTTCTGGGAGGCTGCTGAAAGAAGGGAACTGATCAATTAAAATATCACAGAGTGGCTGTGGCTGGGTAGTTCAGTTTGTTAGAGCATTTTCCTGATATGCCAAGGATATGTTCTTCCGTCAGGGCACATACAAGAATCAACCAATGAATGCATAAATGAGTGGAACAGCAAATTGACGTTTCTCCTTCTCTCCTTTCTCTCACTCCCCCTTCCTCTTTTTCTAAAAGCAAAGAGACATTTCTCTTCTGGGTCCTCCTTGAAGGCAATTGTTCATTCACAGCATTCTATGTACCTTGTTTGTCGCCTACACAGTGACAAGCTATAGAGAGGACCATCTCCTACAGTGTCCCTTACTGCAGGTTGATAACATGACATTAAAGTGCAATTTGGGAAAAAGCAATTGGGAAGGGAGGGCAGTGCAATACATGGTGAGGACAGACCTCTTTAAAGGACAATCTGAGTTTAATTCAGGGTGGAGTTTATAGTGGGTTTGTTTGGGTAACATTTTAACAAATGATCTTTAAAGGGGTGTAATAAGTGCAGCCCTCAAATATATAAGTAGCCAGCACTTTCCTGAGAATGGGCAGTTATTAATAGAAAGATTGGCATTGTAGGAAATAGAGAACTTGTCTCTCCCAGAGATGCATTGTGGACAGAAGAGTGGGAGATGAGCTTCTTCAGTGGCTTTTGTCAGAGGATGTGTTGGAAACATTTAAATTGTATTCATGGTATGTGCTCTGACCTTCAGTGATAGAAATTAGGACTCTTCTTAAAAGATGTGAAATCTGAAAGGAAGTGTGGATGGGACAAGTATCTGACAACATGCAGGTCTCATATTAACAAACAGAAAACTCTGCCCACTCTTGAACAAATTGCAGCAAAGCATGTCTAAAAATACCTTTGGTGGAATTCTCTTTGAGGGGGTTGGGTGAGTGTATCTGAAAAAATATTCTAAGTATTATTTGAATAAGGCATTATATCTAAGAAAGGTGGCTAAGGTCTGAGATGGTACTTGAAAACATCCCTGTATTGCCCTGGCAGGGTGGCTCGGTTGGTTTATTGTAATCCATCCCTGGTCAGGGCACAGACCTAGGTTGGGGGTTTGATCCCTGGTCAGGAGGCAACCAGTTGGTGTTTCTGTCTCACATCGATGTTTGTCATCAATGAAAGTGTGTCTTCAGTGAGGCTTAAAAAAAATCACTGTATAGTTTTATTTAAAAAATTATACGGTAGCAGAAAAAACATTTTTAAGGTATTAATTGCTACTTTATGAAGCTAACTTAAAAAGAGCAGTGCTCTTTATTCCGGTAAAATGAGGAAAAAAAAGGTGGTAATAGAAGACTATTAGAAAAATATGGGCCAAACTTGGCATATTCATTCTTTGGAGATAACCTTAAGATACATGGAAGTGAGTTAGGGTTTTAAAAAATGCAGATAGTAGGTTATAAACTTCGGGAGCTAATTACTGTAAACATAATCTCATGATCATCAAAGGACAGTTTCCTTTCCTATCTAACAATGTATTAGTTCTTGTCTTTTTGTCATATGATTGTTAGTTTTAATATTGTAGTAAAAGATTACATTTTGTCTTTTCTTCTTACAGCGGCTATGTGACTATGTTTGTGACCTCCTCTTGGAAGAGTCGAATGTTCAGCCAGTATCAACACCAGTAACAGTGTGTGGAGACATACATGGACAGGTAAAATTTTATGAGCAGATTTTTAGCTTCATACTGTCCATAGTTCATGTGTGTTTCTACTTGTGCTGCAAAGAACAAACAAACAAAAAACATCAGTTGTTGGTAGTTGGCTAAGTTACCTCAGTCTGTAAGACACGATTCCTGGTTACTGGTACAGCAAATAAAAGCAGTGGTCAAATTATTCATGGAGTTTGTTGAAATTGTACTTGCAAAGTAAGTAGAAAGCAGCCCTGTTGTTCTGTGGACAGTGGAAGATAAAAAACACAAATGTGGACCGCTCATAGTTACTATGATTAATAAGAGATGCTTTGGTTTTAGGCACTGATTTTCTATTCATTCTATTCTCTCCTATCATGTTTTGTTGAAAATTTCTCATTTCCTCAGTGGGATTGAGAATAGCAAAGGTTCAGAAAGAAAATTGTTGGTGCATGATTTCACAACAAGTCACTTCTAGGATGGGATGAGAGGGATTTAGTTCATTAATTTTTTTTCATCTGCTGGTTTTTGTTTGTTTGTTTTTAAGAGTTTCAAGGCAGGATGGGCACACCTCATCTTTAGGCTCTTACTGTCAGTGTTTAGCCTAGTGTGTTTACAAAGTTTTTTTTTTTTTTTTAATAGGGCAATGAAAAGTGAACTGATCACTCTTGGTTGTATGCATACAGTGAAGTTGGGGCTACAAGACATATATGCATTGTGAACAATATAGTATTTATGAGTATTAACAATAATAACTGTCTTACATGCAGTTTCCCTGACTTACATATAACTGCCTAAACGAGCAGAAATGTGAGTAAATTGGTTGTGGTTGAGGGCTGCTCAATGAGTGAAGTTCTATTTTTACTACTTACAGGGCTCTTTTCTTTTTGGCTTTCCAATCTGTTCTCTGAATGGTTGAGATTATAAGAACTCTGGCAGCTGCATATTCTTGGCTTCTAAACAGAGTCCCCATTATGTCATCTGTAATCTGTTAGTAGATTTTAGGAGTAGATTTCTTAAAATTTCCACGTAATTTCTCTCCAAAGGTAATAAACATTTGTATTTTGCTGACATAAAGTTCCTTAACAGATTCCTAACAGCTAGACTAAACTAAGCAGTGTTTGCCTCTACTTATATCAAAATTGAGAGATTATTGAGAACTTTTCAGTATATGAATTAGTCATGTTCAAAGGTCAGGAAGTTAGAGACAACTTCAAATTGCAAAAATCAATTTAAATTATAAAATTGTACTTCTGTATCATATATACCTTCATCCCAATGTACAATTCTTGCTAATGTTTCTTTTATGCTTTGAGGTTAACAAAATGCTTTTTCCCATGTTTCATTTAAAAGTTTTTCAGAAGTCCTGTAAGAATGGATCATTTTATGGAGAAGCAAACCGAGACTGAAAGATTGAAGAGTTAGCCCAAACTCTCAGAGCCCTTAAGGGACAGAGCAGAGATTTGAAACTCAATTGGGGTGTGGGGTAGCCTATGTTAATTTAAGACTACCACCAGACTGTGAACATTGTTTCTCTTGTACCAGATCCTTTGAAACAATTGCTAATCAAAAGCATGGGACTTGTGGAGCTTCTACCCCTAAACTAAATGTAAGATGTGTCCTTTGGGTCTTGTTACAGATGTCTTTCCCTTGGGTAGTTCTGGAATTGTGGGATTGGGTTATGAGTATAAAGAAATATGCTGGCAAACATATATGGCTGTCCTTTGGTATCCTGAGGAGATTGGCTCCAGGACCTCCCACTCAAATCCTGGGGTCTCCAGTCCCTTATATGGAATGGCCTAGTTATTTGCATATAACCTATGCACATCCCCCCATATACTTTAAAGCTAGATTACTTATAATACCTAATAAAATGTAAATGCTATGCAGATAGTTGATTAAAGAATAATGGGAAGAAAAAGATAAGTCTGTACATGCTCAGTACAGACACAATCATTGTAGGCCTAACTACATGGTACATGTTAGCAGAAACATAACTTCCCTTCCCCTCCACCCCCAAATATGTTCGATTTGCTCTTGGTTTACTGGGAATGAGTCTGCCATGCAGAATCCAGAATCTGCAGATGAAAATGACCAACTGTAGTGCTGAGAGGCATTGAAGCAGTGTAATCTAGTGAGGAAATGGTAGACTTCAATATCAGAACTTCGTTTAAATCCTGACTTGGTTACATACTAGCTGTTTCAGAAGCCACTTAAACTAGCTCATAAGTTCTCTAAGTATGGCCTGTGGATCCTCGAGGTCCCCTAAGGTGTCACAAAATCAGTTGAGGGTAAAACTGCTGGTACCTCAGAACAAAGCAAGAGAGTAGCACCAGACTGTGCTGGTTGTCATTGTCTTCGGTACCAGCATGCATGCCCAGTGAACTAGAATACTGCTATCGCATTGGGTGGTCCTCGATGAAGCAGTGATATTAATTGTAATTTTCAACCCTGAGTAGATAACTTCTTAAACAAATTTTTTTATTGTTGTTCAATTACAGTTGTCTCCATCCCCATTTTTCCCCCTTTAGGCTTCTCTGCCCTATCCACCCCTCACCTCCCACCCCCCACATTCAGCACCCCCCCACATTGTCTTTGTTGCTGGGTCCTTTATACAAGTTCCTTTCCTTGACTCTCCCCCTTCCATTGTCCCCCTCCCCTCTGGTCACTGTCAGTTTGTTCTTTATTTCCAAGTCCTGGTTCTGTTTTGCTCACTTGTTTGTTTTGTTGATTAGGTGGAGTAGATACTTCTTTTGACCCTGGTGAACTAGGAAGTCTGCACAAAGCACATCTGCTGCATGCCAGAGAAAGATGGCTTGCTCCAGCAAAAGTGCTTGTGCAGTTCTTTGTATTGAGAGCTGAGTAGCCTCTTTTTTTCGGGAACGCTATTTTTACTTGAGAGAAGAAATAACTAACCATGGGTATGTGGCAGCCATTTTTGCAAAAGTGAAGGAAGTCCTGAGCCAGTCACTTTAGGGAACACAATGGATAGTATTTGTTGCCAATGCCAAAATTTGAGTTTTCAAATGAAAAATTGGAATTTTGGAAGATTTGAGTCTACCACCATGAAGTTAACACCTTCAGATATTTAAAGACTTTTCCGATGAGATGAGTGGTTATAATAATCTATCAACAAATAAGGCTTTCGATGATGTGTAATGAAATGTTATTTCCATGTTATCCACTCAAAGTGTTACACTAGTTTATCTAAGTATGATAAGACTACTTTTCAAGTTTTGATATATTAAAAAAAAGAATATGTGCCATTATCTCTAAAGGTAATTAAAATAACTTCTCCCTTTTGTAAGACAGACTGTTACACATATGGCTTTTCTTCATATACTTAAATCACTCTAACCCAACGGACTGAATTCAGAAGCAGGGAATGAGTCCAGCTGTGTTGTATTTAGTGAGACATAAAAGAGACTTGCAAAAAATGTAAAACAGTGCCGCTCTTCTCATTCAATTTGTTTGTTTTGGGAAACAGTTTATTTTTTCATTAAAATATGTGTATGTTACTATTTAATGAGTTATTGGTTTTTAAAATGAATTATTAAATGACCTCTTCTAATTTGTAATATAGTAAATACTGATTGATATAATCTACATAAAAGCTTTCTAGAGACCTCTAATTTTTAGGACTATGAATGGGTTCTGAAACCAAAAAGTTTAAAAACTACTGAGCTAGCTAACTGTTTTCTTCCCTTTAATGATGGAATAAAATCCACTTCTCAGGATTGGTTTTGTTTTAAAATGAGAACATTTACAGAGTATGGTATGAAAAACACATAATAGATGGTAGAAATTATTTGTGAAATGATAAGGTGGACTTCTATTACAGGGTAAATTATCTGTACATGTTCTCAGTAAATGTTTATTAAATAATTTTGGAAAAAACCTTTCAATATAGAATAGGAACTATGCATCCCAGAAGCAGAATTTTTGTCTATTAAACATACACAGGGTACATGGAAACTTATAAAGCTTTTATTCAAGAACATATTTTTATAAACATCAGTAGAAAAATTTAAGTTCACTTACTCTTCTACCACACTTTTATGAAAGCAGCTGTTTCGTAAAGCTTTTTAATGTTCCTTTCCTGACTGTGTGTATACATACTCAGGTTTTACATAGTAAAATTGTGTAGTTATATTGTAGGTATAGTTTTGTGTTCCATTCTTTTTCCTGATTATTTTTCCATTTTCTACATAGTTTCCATTATAATCATTATTCATGACCACACATGGTCACAGTCCTTGAGTTGGTAGATCATACTTTATTAAAATGTTTCCTAATGTTACTCGTGAAGCTTTTTTCTTTTATTATTCTGAATGCTGTTGTAACACATTTTTTGTGTATTTACACAGATTTTTTTTTTTTTTTGCATTTAGGATATAGTCAGAGAAGGGGAATTAGTAGGTCAGAGTTGCACATACAAGTACATAATACACTGAGAGTGTGTATACGAGGTCTGTCCAGAGGGTATCAGCCATGTAATATGAAAAGTAGAGACGCTTATTGAAGAAGGTACAAGATACAAGGACCATGGTACATAGGACAATGACACCTCAGTCTTCTTCAAAGTAGGCACCTTGGGACCTCACACAGTTCTCCCAATCTCCATCAGGTACCCCATCATATTTTCCTGAATCTCATCGATGATTTGGAATCTCTTCCCTTTCAAAGGTGATTTTAGTTTTGGGAAAAGTCAGAAGTCACAGGGCGCCAAACATGGGCTGTAGGGGGGCTGAGTTACCTGGGTGATTTGATGTTTTGCCAATAAACTCTGCACCAGACGTGAGGCACAAGTGGTCATGTTGTGATAAAGCTGCCAATCACCAGTTGCCCATGGCTGTGGCTTTCTGAATCACCAGAGTAGTTTCTGTGGAGGAATGTTCAAGCTTAACCCAAGATCTGATACAGATTCATTGCTCTACTTGATCAGTCATTTTTATTGCAATGGCCACACAGTACACATGCTCACTCAGTGGCATCTACCGCCCCCACTGACTAGTACAGTGAAGTCGTTATTGTTCACACATACGCATTCCAGTCCACTCTTCTTGAACGTTGTTGTGCAAACTGTTCTTGTTATATTAAAAATGGCTGGAGTTTTTTCGAACAGGGCACGTATATATAGATCTATAGACATTTCTTTTTTACTGCTCATACTATGTGTGTGTGTGAAATATGTAAAGAGTGTATATGCCTAAACACATCATAGTCCTTTATAGGAAGGGACTCTACATAGTAGAAATAGCAATTTTTTTGTGTGTGTGGGGGGGGGTCTTCCACTTAGATTGAACATTTTTGTCACTTGTTTCTTAACTTTAAGAAGATTGGAGAATTATATTTTCAATTTTCTAAAGTTTTGTTTAAACAA
Source organism: Phyllostomus discolor (assembly GCF_004126475.2). Lineage (NCBI taxonomy): Eukaryota > Metazoa > Chordata > Mammalia > Chiroptera > Phyllostomidae > Phyllostomus > Phyllostomus discolor. Next base: position 206,867,683 of record NC_040905.2, on the reverse strand, counting down.
GTAATAACCCTTTAGACTTATGAAAGTATTATAAAGGGGAATGCTTTATTTCAGTAGTTAACATTTAAATTTCAGTTTTATTCACTGTTATCAAGATTGCTATAATGTCTTGAGTATTAGAAATTTAGGTAATATTACTTTCAAGTGTAAAAGATAAATGTGTAGGAAATTATTAGTTGTAGTTGATATAGTTTATTATAGTCGATTCCTTTAATCCAAAATCTTTTTTTTTTTTTTTAGAAAAATTGAAGTTTTCTTTAAGAATTAGATTGGGGTAATCTAGTTGATTGACGTTACAAATGTATAATTAGTCATTTACCAATTTTCAGTCAGATAGAATATGGTGAAATACACGATTCTGTTTTTACCTGTTACTGAGAAGACACTGTATATCTGTGGACTCTGAGGGTACACATTTCCAACAGTAGAGTGTAGGAAGGTGGATCGATTTGTTCTTCATGGCCCGAAGTGTCATGTAATTTTATTCTTTGAAAGAAATTAAAAAAAAAAATTTATTTATTTATTTTTATACAGAGGGAAAGGGAGGGAGAAAGAAAAGTAGAGAAACATCAATGTGTGGTTGCCTCTCACACCCCCCCTATTGGGACCTGGCCCAAAACCCAGGCTTGTGCCCTGACTGGGAATTGAACTGGCGACCCTTGGGTTCACAGGCAGGCGCTTTATCCACTGAGCCCCCTAGCCAGGGCTGAGAGAAATGTTTACCTATGTGTTTCCTTTTATTTCATTGAAATAGAGCTGAATATGTGAAGGGATGGTTAGGTTGGCTTATTGACAAGTTAGGTAACTGTTAAGTTAAATGATTTCAAAATCTCAAGTGATGGGTGCGGAGATGTATGAAAGAAATTTGAGAGGGAGGCCTATAACACCAGTGATCTAGGAGTGGCTTTAATGGTGGCTGTGAGCTTTGTGGTAATGCCTTTTTTGCAGGGGTTGGGAGCTGCGTCCTTGGCAGTTTTGCTTATACATTTTTTAAATTAATGTAAATATTTGAAGTCCTCTTAATTAACTACTTCTTTACACATTTCATTCTCAGTTTTATTATTTTACTCCTTTATAGAAATTTGTGATTAACATATATTGCCTTTCTTTTATAGTTTTATGACCTTTGTGAACTATTCAGAACTGGAGGTCAGGTTCCTGACACAAACTACATATTTATGGTATGTAAACACCAGTGATATCAAGTACTTACTTAAAAATACCTGTTCCATTACATATAAATTACAAAGTAATTTTTGCCATGTGATAATGACTATTTAAATATCTGAAAAGGTGATTCTATATTTTTCTACATTTTTCCTTGTCCTCTAGTTGAGAATAAATGCTTTAGTAAACTGCTATATACGTAGGACTGGGTTGCAGCCCTCAGTAATGTTTGGGCTGAAAAATATCCCAGAAGTGCTACTAGAAGGGATAAATATTTACTTTTATTTTACCAGACTGTTTTGAGCATTCATTTTTATATTATTAATCCTTGGATTGATGAATATACACACTTGCTATTAAGAGTCATATTTACTTAACTTTTCTTTCAGAATGTAATGTTACTGTTCTACTTTTTCTGAATCATTCTGTCATGTTTCTGTCCTCTGAAAGTTTCTGTGTCACTTTCCTATTATTTTTTTAGCTGTTTTTGTATTGGTCTAATATTGGCCCAAGTAAAACGTTAATGGGCATGTCATGATATGCCATTGTTAAATACAAAGCTGAACATAGAACACTGTTATAATTGTGGTATTTGCTTTTATAGAATAACCCTATTTTCTTCAAGTCGGCAGCTCTTCTGATGCAGTTTAAATTATTTTTGAAATTTATTTTAAAATTTGGATTTATACATGATTTAAAAAAATCTGTTAATATAGGTAATAGAGAATTGGAAAAATGGTAGTTTTGCAGGGAAAATCATTGAGAGAATTGTACTGGAGGTACCTATAGGCCTCTTAAATTGTAGACTAGCACAAACACTTAGTAAAAACAGCCTATTTATTTCCATTTGAATTTTTGTCAAAACTCAATTTCCAAATAATTCAATGTATAACTCCACATTTTTGTTATTTTGGACTGTCTCTGAGTTTGTAAAGTTTGGTGTAATTTTAAAAAATATTGTTGCTATTATATTGTTTATAACTGTAAACTTTTACTTTACAGGGTGATTTTGTAGACAGAGGTTACTATAGTTTGGAGACCTTCACTTACCTTCTTGCACTAAAGGCTAAATGGCCTGATCGTATTACACTTTTGCGAGGAAATCATGAGAGTAGACAGATAACACAGGTGTATGGATTTTATGGTAAGACCTTCTATTTTTGTGATTCTGAATATTGTTTCACTTTGCTCTTTGGGGAAAAAACCACACAAGTCATACATGTGTTTTATAGTAAGATTAGAAAATACAGATAATCTTTTTCCGCTTTCTCACTTTCTTTAACTTCCCCTCTTCCCTCAGTCAGTGGAAAATCTTTCCTGGAGAGAGAACCATTCTTAACTTTTTGGTCTGTATCTTTTTATTGGGTTGGCCAGTAAGTCTGTTATATTTTTTCCGTAATATAATAGACACATCATTTTCCATTTCACCAATAACTTTATTGATTTGGATATTTGAGTATGTCGGCTATCTCCTGCTATTGGTTTCTAGTGGGTAGAGGCCTGGGGTGGTGCTAAACATCTTCCAATGCATAAGATAGCCCACAGCAAGGAATTATCTGGCCATAATGTCAGTAGTACCACCAAGAAAGTTTGCAAACCACTTTTGACATGTTTGATCAGTCACAGCACCACCTCCACATGCTGCACAAATCCTTTTATTGTGTTTCAGGTATGTTTTTACCTTTCTTGAAATAATAAAGCATAATATGTTGAAATAATTGCGTATCTCCTTCCACGTTATATATTAAAATAGTTGCACAAATATTCACCTATTTTGATGTTTTTAATGCATGCTGACATGATAGCTGTCACAGCCTAACAAAAGTGTTTCAAATGAAGTGAATGGCAACTAAGGACTACTATAGCCATTGTACGGAAAAACCCAAATGAACTTTTTGGCCAACCCAATAGATCAGTGCCTCAAAAGTGTAGTGTTCAGTTTACCTCATTGGAATCGTCTGGGGTGCTTGTTAAAAATGTAGATTACTAGGACCTCCCTGCAGATCTTTCAGTGTGGGGTCCTTGAATCTACTAACGGTGAATGTTCTGCACACTCAAGTTTGAGATTCTGTTCTATATGTATGTACATATTTGTATGTGTTTGTTGTATACATACATGTGTGCACATACACACCACACTAAAATGAGATCACACCTGTTTATTTTCATTTAATATTGTGACCTGCCGTTTTACTTCATTAATGTTATTTTTATAGCTGCATTGTATTATACTGTATGGATATCCTATAATGGTATTAAGTAGTCTCTTTAACATTGGATATTGGAGTTATTTTTAAGTTGCTGTTACAGTTGTCCCTCCCTATATCATGGTTCAGTTGTTGCGGCTTCACTGTATTGTGGGTTTTAAACCCTCAACAAGTGAACTGTGATATAGTGAGGAATGACTGTATACCTCACTGGTGAGTACCCATATAGAATTTTATATGTTGTTAAAGTTGCATAGGTTTAAGAGTGTAGAAAGTGTTTAAGAGCATATGAAGTGTTTATAAGAGTGTGGGAAAGGTTTATAGGAGTGTGGGAAGGGTTTATAAAGCCTTAAAATATATACAAATAATAAAATAAATATAACACCGCTACTTCATGGATTTTCACCTATCGAGGGGGTCTCTGGAACATAACTCCCATGATAGGTGAGGGACCACTGTATATGCATAGCTGAATGAATATCCTTTTACATATATGAGGTCTGTCCACAAAAAGTCCAGCCATTGTTAATATGACAAGAACAGGTTGTACAACAATGTTCAAGGAGAGTGGACTGGAATGTGCATGCGTGAACAATGACGACTTCACTGTACTGGTTAGTGGGAGCTGTAGTTGCCAGTGAGTGAGCATGTGTAGCATGTGGCCATGGCCTTCAAAACAACTGAGTAAGTAGAGCAACCAATCTGCATTAAAGTTTGAGTTAAGCTTGAATATTCCTCCACGGAAACAATTGGATGATTTAGAAGGCCACAGCTATGGGCAACTGGTGATTGGCAGCTTCATCACAACAACATGCCTGCTCACACATCACATCTGGCTCAGTTTTTTGGCAAAACATGAAATCACCCAGGTGATTCTGCCGCCCTATAGCCCACATCTGGCGCCCTGCGACTTCTGACTTTTCCCAAAACTAAAATCACCTTTGAAAAGGGAGCAATTTCAGACCATCAGTGATATTTAAGAAAATACAATGGGGTAGCTGATGGCGATTGGGAGAGCTGTGTGAGATTCCAAGGGGCCTACTTTGAAGGGGACTGAGGTGTCATTGTCCTATGTACAATATTTCTAATATCTAATAAATGCCTCTATTTTTCATATTAAATGGCTGGATACCTTCTGGATAAACCTCGTGTGTGTTTATATGTGTGTGTGTACACACACACGTTCATATATATGATATCCCAAAGATCTGTGAATATGTTTTTACATATATGTATAAAACTATATATAAATATTATATGTATAATTATATATATATAAATAAAATCTGTGCCCTTGCCCCAGAGAATCCCAGGACCTCAGGGATTAGAAACAGAATTCAGCCATTAAAGCAAAATAGCTGCTTTTATAAACACTTCTGTGTGATTGAAGTTTTTAATGAAGAAGGTTAAGAAGTTCTTTGAAGAAGAATCATTGAGATTATTAATATGAATTTTCTTGCCCACAATTAAGGCATATATTGAAAGATTTGAAAATAATTTTATAACCCTTTAGTTTTAGATTTTTTATTTTGAATATTGTTTATATTCTGTCAGTATAAAGATAAGCTGAACTCTCTTACTCTCTTACTAGTTTAAGCTGAATTTCTTTTGTCCCAGTATTTAATGTATTATTTATTTATTTTTTGTTTTAAATATTTTATTTATTTATTTTTAGAGAAGGAAGGGAGGGAGATAGAGAGAGAGAAACATCAATGTGTGGTTGCTGGGGGCCGTGGCCTGCAACCCAGGCATGTTCCCTGACTGGGAATCAAACCTGCGATGCTTTGGTTTGCAGCCTGCGCTCAGTCCACTGAGCTGTGCCAGCCAGTCTATATTCTTTATTTTTATCGGCAGACTCAGAACTGCATTACTGAGATCTCTCCTGTTTCTTTTATAGATGAGTGCCAAACCAAATATGGAAATGCTAATGCCTGGAGATACTGTACCAAAGTTTTTGACATGCTCACAGTAGCAGCTGTAAGTTTATATAAATCTTTTTAAAACCTCAAGTGTTTTCTTACCAATAGCACTTTGCATACTTTTATCTAATTGTTATTTTAGTTATATTGACATTATTAGGATTCATGCATGAATTCAGATGTGACTGAGTTTATTTTTGTATGTTCAACTCTTTGTTATCTTTTTTGTTAGTTAATAGATGAGCAAATTTTGTGTGTTCATGGTGGTTTATCTCCTGATATCAAAACACTGGATCAAATTCGAACCATTGAACGGAATCAAGAAATTCCTCATAAAGGAGCATTTTGTGATCTGGTTTGGTCAGATCCTGAAGATGTGGATACTTGGGCTATCAGTCCCCGAGGAGCAGGTTGGCTTTTTGGCGCAAAGGTCACAAATGAGGTAAAGCCAACGTTTTCAGAAAAGTGATTTATTGGTTGCTGATGACTAAAGAATTATGGTGGCAGTAAACAAACTTGTAGCCTAGTTTATTTAAACTGGTGGCTTTGGATATCAGATTTCTCATGTAAGTAGTTCCTGGGTGGTTAGATGAGATGATGTAATGTAAACACCTCTTTCAGCATCTACACCTGGTAATACATGTAAAATAAGTGTTCTTTTTCTTTCAAATGTTGTGATTAAGTAATGAGATAAAGCAAGAGTAAGATAGGCAACTTTAAAAATGTATACTTTAATGTTTACATTTTTAATTGTGGTACAATTAACATGTCATATTAGTTTGAGGTGTACAATATAATGACTTGATATATGTATATATTGTGAATAAGCAACTTTTTGAGGTTCAGCTGTTTCCACACACATGTACACACACAGGTGAGCTATATTGGGAAGTAATCCAGCATGGAATCAGAGAGAGCTAGGTTCAGAATAACTTGTTACTCATCTTGTCTGAATCTCTGTTCCCTTAAATTGCAAAAGAAGGATGATAAATCTTTGGCTGAAGTTCTTCAGGAACCATACTAAACCCTCAGTAAATCATAGATATGGTAGCAATATATTTACTATTAAACCATAAAAACTTTCTTTCACATCTGATAGTACCTGTAGAATGCTTTTCTTCCAGAGACTTCTAATTGTGTGGCTGTATGATTTCTAAAACTTAATAGACTCGGGCCAAACTTATTAAAGTTTGTATGACTTGTGTTTGTGTAAGTTGTACAAATGTAAGTTATACAAACTTCTGTAGCTAATAACTCATTGAAATTACTGGGGGTAACTGTAGAATGGATTTTATAATCATGAGAGCTGTATTTAGTGACAGGGTTTATACTTTATTTAATTGTTTATTATATATTTAGGTTGATTTTTTAAAAAGCAATATGCTGGATACTTAACAACACCTTTCTGAATTGCAGTTTGTTCATATCAACAACTTAAAACTCATCTGCAGAGCACACCAACTGGTGCACGAAGGCTATAAGTTTATGTTTGATGAAAAGCTGGTAACAGTATGGTCCGCTCCTAATTACTGCTATCGTTGTGGAAATATTGCTTCGATCATGGTCTTCAAAGATGTAAATACAAGAGAACCAAAGTTATTCCGGGCAGTTCCAGATTCAGAACGTGTTATTCCTCCCAGAACAACGACGCCGTATTTCCTTTGAGGCCTTAGCCCATCCTGCTGACCGGTCACATTTTTCTGCCCTCTTCTTATCCCAACTTTTGTGTATTACCCTCTATAATATACTTTTTATTGAGCACTTTGCTGCTGAAATGCTGCCTCTTGCCTTTTTTTTTAATTTTAAATTATCTAAATTTATTGTTTGTTATGGTGTTTATAGCAATGTTTTCCTATCAGTTTTCTCCCCCATCCCATCCCCACCTTGGACTCATCTGAGAAGACTTGAGAAATGTCTTAATACTCATACTGCTGCATGTAGCTCTTGCTTATTTACTGGTCTGGGGGAAACAAGATGTGTTTCCTTTTTATAAAAAGCCAATTGACAGAAAAGACTACACTGAAATACTCCTCCTTTTGTATCATTCAGCCTTTTGTTTTAGTTTGGTAAGTTTTAAGAAATTTCAGCAGCAAAGTTGTTATTCAGTGGGCACGATGGACTGCAAATGCCTAGAGTTATGTATACTTATCCCAGCTGTAAACTTCATTGTCCTTTGTTGGATGATATTTTAAATGGATAAAAATAAATTGGTCTAAAGGGCTGCCCTCCTTGTTGTGTTTTTAAATTTCAGTTAAAAACTGCTACAATTTATGACTTTGTACATTAAGATAAATTGTATTGATCTTTTTTCAGATTCCTTGTATTTTTTAATAAAGTAATCTTAAATAAAATCCAGATAGGTTAAAGTGTTAGAAATTTTAAACAGCTTACATTGTTAGCTTAAAGTTATTCTTTTTTTTTTTTTTTTTTTTTTTTTTTAGAGTTCTTGACCCTTTGGTTATTGAGTTTAAAACTTCAACTGAAATTCAGTACTATTTATTTAAGAAAAAAATCACTAAACTGTGCCTAAAAACATAACTGCCATATTAATGTTTTGGTTTATATCCTCTATAGTAGTAGAAAAACATTTAATACTTGTAATACTGATGTGTTCATTTGATACCAGTTGAGTAGAATGTGATCAATCCAGTTTACAATCTATCATGAGTATCATTAAGTAAAATCTATGTACTTTTCAATAGGAATCATTCTCTTGCTGTAACACTTGACCTTAACTTTTAGAAAGTGTTCATTTTCTAACTGCAACTGGAAAGGTTGAAAAGTCAGGACTCTTGTACTTGTGAACTGTAATCTGAAGCAGGTTTTAAAAAATGTAGAAGGAAACAAATTGTCCTTTTTTGTAAAGGTCTGTGATACTATGTTTCGGCTTTGTGTAAGTAATTTGAATATCCAAAGGGTTGTGATGATCAGTTCTTGATATGCAATGTCCACTAATAAGGACAAGTGTTCCAGTGTCTCTTATGACTGTGGTCATAAATGATGTTGGAATTTACCATTTTGTGAAATAGTTGGTATCATTTTACTACTATAATTAATTTTTGTCATTCCAGGAAATCTTTGTGAAGCCAGCCAATTAATAAAGCACTTTAGCATCTGTTCAGGTAGTTTTGAAAACCAACTTTTCCCCTTCAGGATAAGAACTTCCAGGTTATCTAAAAATGCAATAAAAATCTTTATAGCCTACGCTTCTTGGAACATAATTTTTCATCAGGGTTTTCTTTTATTAAATGAGCACAACACTTGCAATTTTTTTCCCAACCACCCAGCTACTTGTATAATTTTTAATTGTATAGCTATATGAAAGAAGTGGCTAAGACATGTGCTGCACACACTTGAACTGTTGGGTCAGTAGCTTTGTGTCATTGCCCTGACCCCAGTGTAATTCAGGGGGAAAGGTATTAATCTTACAGGGATATGTAGCTATGTATTTTACTAATTGTTAAACACTGGAAATTAATGATGCAGACAACTTGGTGTGGTGTTTAAACAGCTCTCTGCAGTATTTTTTTTTCTGTTACCATAAATTGTATTTAAGTGCTTCCTCACCTCTGCTTTTCAGTTGTACCAATAAAACCAGTAACCCTGAGCCCTCCCTTCCCCTTCGACACTCCCTAGTGTAGATTGATGTAGTTGTTGTAGTTATCCCTGTAATGTGACTTTGATTTTTAAGTCATGGTGTACTGCATTTGTTTGTCACTAGTTGGGCAAGTGCCAATAATGTTCTGTCCGTTTCCTTAACTGCCATCTCTGTTCTGCCTGATTTTTTTTCTCCCCAACCGAGTAATGGCTTTTTGCATGGAAAAAAATAGTTTTTACTATTAGACATGTAAAGGGAAGAGAGAGTGAATGTATTGGACTTTGTAAGCCTAACAGGAATATTTGGGTTCCTCTACGAAATAAGGGCTATGTACTATATAGAGTAATCAGGTGGTGGAAGACACTTGCAAGTCATAGGTGTGTAGACAGAAGGATCTGTTACTCCCTGTATCTAGGCTGAATGTAAAATCCCTTATGTTGTATTAATGGGGGTAATAACTATTTTTATTTGCCTATGATATACTTGGTTTCTAATAAAGTATCCTAGGCTCTAGTGAGAACTGTCGACTTTAATTGCCAATCACTCCCTTTCCTTACTTGCCTAATATATTCTTGGCTAGCTTTTTATAGATTAGTGCTTCTTCCTGAAATATCTCACCATTTGAAATGTGTTACTTTGGGTGTGATCCTAAAAAGCCTGGATCAAGAGCATACCTAACATGCAACCTGCATCAGCTCCTACTCCATCTGGATGTCTAGAACTGTTGCAAGATTTTGACGTCTTAAATCCTGGGTTTTGCTTTTGAATAAGGTTTGAAATATTGTTCCTTGCATTAAGATTTGTGTGTTTTTGCTTTGTAAGCCCAGCACCAGGTTTTGGAAAATGCCTGTATTGTGAAAGCAAATCTCAACTTTCTGAGCCTCTTTCATTGTGAGAAATAGAATTACTTTACATGAGCCTCCAGAAAATTGTGTACCTGGAGTTGAAGAGATTTAATAGCAAGAATCCAGATTTTTAAATGTCATTGTTTTTTAACTGCTAATGTTTGTAAAGCACCTTCAGTTCTTTGGATGAAAGGTGCTATATTCTCTCAGTGTAAATTAATAAAAGTGTTATAGGAAGTTTGTCAGAAAATTTTATCTAATGCATAGTCTGTAGTATGTCCCAACAAGAAGTTAGCATTTTATATAACACAATTTAAATTAAAAATGATTATTCCTTCACTTGGTTGCTTGACTAGTAAAGAGAAGTGAAACTTTCTTGTTCCGCATTTGACTCCGAGCTCAGTGTTCACCCTTTAAAGGCATCATCCATTGTTATGTCCTGGGTCCATGCCCAGAACCATGCTTCATGAGATTGTCACAGTTCTTTCGGTTATATATTTACAGTGCGCGTTCATGCTGAGGAAATAATAATACAGTCGTAAAATGCCAAGAAGCATTCCCAGAGCCCCCTAGCATGATGCCAGACAGCTGATGCTTGAGGAAGTTTGGTTCCTTATTCCCCTCTTACTGATACGTGCTTTACCCTTGTGAGAGTATGCTTATGCTGGCTTAGATCACTCAGATGTGTTTTTTGTTGTTGTTGTTGTTAATCAAAAAATGCATGAAATTTATGAAGATTTTATTTTGTGTGTGTGTGTCAACAAAAATACTCATTACATAAGTACATTTCACTTACTCCCTGGGCACCCACTCTTGTGCTCAACAACCTGCTTTTGTCTGCAAATGGGAATGGGATAGAGAAGACCGCATGGCAGCATTATGGAATAGTGGAAAACATAGGCTTTGGGATCAGATATAGGTAAAAACCCTAACCATGCCTGGCAGCTAACCTGTATTGAGCACATTTTGCTAAATGTCGTGATACCCCTATTTTGTGGTACTCTTACTATGGCTCAATGACAATATATTACCTTTTTTTTTTTTTGTCAGACAAGTAAACAGGCTTAAAGAGGTTGGGTAACTTGCCCAAGGTTGCTCAGGAGAGCTGGAACTTGAATCCCTGCAGGGCATACCAAAGTACATCTTAAGTCCTAGTACAGAAATTTTAGGCAATATTTGTTATTGTAGCTCTGTGACCCCGAGCAAGTCGGGTTTTCTGAATCTTGAAATTCTGTGTCTATTCAGGATACCATACAGGCTTGTTAACAGGATTAAAAAGCACTCATAAAGCTCCCAGTCCTTGGCCCAAAGCTACTATTTATTGAGTACTTATACCATTTGTCCAAATTCAGTGTGGTTGAGAAGTGATAACCCAAGGCAATATATAATTGCTGACATAGTAAAGCTTATGTTAGTACAACAAATTTGGAGAAGGAAATGTTTGATGTAGGATGGAGTAATCAGGAAAGGCTTAAAAGAGGAAGTATGAATTGAATGTGGACTGGAATGATGAGAGGTGCATTTCTCATATAGTAAAAGCACAAAGGCAGAGATTACTAGAATTCGGACATGACAAAAATATGACTCGAGGGCACTTCTCTGGACAGCGTTCATGAATAACTACAGCTCTGTTAATATCTTCCATGTATCAGAGAGGCATTGGCCAATTCTGAAAAACCAGGCAGAAGATTTTAATCCATATTTTAAGAAGTAGTGAGCAATATTTTAAGATTAGTTTGCTAGTGGGTTGATAATCCTCTCCACCAGAACTCCGACCCCACCCTCTCCAGTCTTGTCTGGCGTTATTCTGGGGTTCTTCACCCTTCCTGGCGTGGTGATACTACAGGTGGATACTGTCGGTTGGGACTGGTGTGGTGGTGGTTCTGTGATTTTAGGATTACATAAAATACTAATGTAGGGGACCAACAGATGTTCGATGTTTTTTCCTTGTCATAGCTCATAGCCATTTATTTTGATTTTTTTTTAAGTTACTGATTTTAGAAAGTGGAAGGGGAGAGAGAGAAACATCTATTTGTTGTTACACTTATGTATGCATTTACTGGTTGACCTCAACCTTGATGGATCAGAACAACACTCTAACCAACTAAGCTTAGCCAGCCAGGGCAGCTCATAGCCATTAAAAAAATTTTCTCTACAGTATACCACTATTAGTATTTTATAGAAGGAAGGTCATTTTTAACATCACATGTAAAAAGGGCCATTTCTGCATAAAGGCAGCCATACATTTGGTTTTGTGAAAAACTAGTATCCTCATTTTTGACATATTTGAAAATCAGTGAGAGACTTGTCCTTAACCTATTGGTGTGTACTGTTCTAAGCTGTCTCACTTTTAATGCATAAAAATGTTCTAGTGGAAGTAGTTTAAGAGACAGTTTTATGCCTCCTCCCAGCTTTTTTTGTGGATGCCGAGGATCTACCAAACAAAAAGTACACAAGGAATATAGAGAGGCTGAAAGGGATACTACCTTCAAGGGAGTGTTCTTTAACATGGTAATGAGCCACGTCTTACTTTTGAAGGATGGCCTTAAAACATTGTGCTTGTGTGCTGGTCGTCTGTCAACAACACAAATACAGTGAAATTTATTGATTAACTGGCATAGAACTTAAAATGATCTGTAGTGTCGCAGGACAATTAGCATATACTCAGGGATCAGTTTATTCAGGTCTTTGAAAATGGAACACTGCTCTTAGTTATGGCATCAGTTGTTTGCAGTGTTGTTCGTACATGGCAATTAAAGAAAATCTCTTGCTTTCTTGGAAACCTGCATCCAAGCTTGTGATCTTTTCTGAAGAGGACTGAGCATCGAAACCACTATTCGGGTAGATTCTTAAAGAGTTTTCTGGCTGGATTCTCTGTGAAGGGTACCTGGGAACTGTGAGCATTTTATTCCTCAGCATGATGTAGAACAGCGATTTCCAACTTTTGTCCTCTCATGGCACACACACTAGTATTCCGTGGCACACCAAAAAAAATATTTTTTGCCGATGTGACAAAAGATAGGTATAATTTTGATTCATTCACACTGGACTGCTGTTGTCATTTTTTAATTTGACCATTTAGGGTAAGAAAGGTCAATGCCCCTGACTTAATAGTCAGGTATTGCATGTTTTCAAAATTCTTGCAGCACACCAGTTGAAAATCGCTGATGTCGAGATGAGCCGCATACAAGGAGGTGGTTCAAAATGAAGCTTATTTTGGAGAGTTGCCTCACTGTTGCGTCTGCCAGAAGGAGTTTGGGTAATTCCGGTGATTGGCTTTTAGTCCTGGCGTGGTGCAGTGTACGGGGGCGCCAGCAGGTGTGTGGGATGCAGGACGCCTAGCGAGCTGAACCTGCCTGCAGGTGTCTGGCGCCAAAGGTGCAGTTTCTACTTTCTGACGCACGGTGGCGCTCAGGTCTCCCTGGCCCTGCCAGCCGTCTCTAAGGCACCTCTGCCGCCACCTGCAGTCTCAACCAAACTCTAGGTGGTGGGACGTGACGGCCGGAGCGCCCAATCGGCCACCAGGCTTTCGGGTACCGTACAGCTACAACCAATAGGAGCTGAGGAGAGGAGCGGGGGAGGCGGGCCCCGCGGCAAGCCTGGCAGAGGCGCGAGGCCCTCCTCCCGCCTCTCCGCCTACTCCATCCTCCGCCGCCTCAGCTTCCCGAGCGAGCCCTGCGGCCGCCGGAGCAGCTCCCGCGGCGGAGCAGGAGCCGGATGGTCAGAGGAGCCCGGCAGCCCCAGCAGCCGCGGAGTCGCCTGGCCCCCAGGTGGGGCGGGGACTGGGTTGGGGATGGGGCGCGGGAGCGGGCCGAGGGATAGCGGCTTGGGGCCGTGAAGCATTCGGGGCGCAGAGGCTGGAAGGGGGGTTTAGGTTGGAAGGATTCGGGGACTGCCTAGGGCGGCGGGGCGGGATGGGCGACGATCGCATCCTCGAGGCAGGAGGGGCATGGGCGGGAGGGGGCGCCAAGGGGTGAGGCTGGGGGCACTGGGCCAGGAGGGGCAGGGCGCGCGCTCCTCTTGGAGGGGCCGTGGAATGCGGGGGGCGCGGAGCCCGGAGGGGCGGGGCTCGGAGGGGTAGTGCAAGCTCGCCAGGGGGTGGGCACGGGAAAGGGGAGGCCGGAGGGACGTACGGGGGTGACGAGGCAGACAATGAGTAGGTGGCGGTGGGTGGTTTTGGGGAGCTGGGCTGTGACGAATTAGAGCCAAGGATGGAATGGGAGATTTGGAGGTAGAGCAGGGTTTGGACTAAGCAGACATCAAGGGAACAGTGGGACCCAGCGTTGCTTGGTGTTGGCAGATAGGGGAAACAGTCTAGGCATCTGGAAGGTCGGGTATAGGTTTAGCGAGCCTATAGTCCTACAGGGTGGTACGTTGAGTTATTGACTGGCAGAGTAGGGCCCGGGGACGTGTTCTTGTATGTCACTTTTAGTTACCATCTTCTCTGCTTTGGTCTACAGACTGACTGGCACAGTGGAGAAACCACCTCGAAAACGGAAAAGCAGGTAAGGCAAAATGCCTTCCTATTTTGATTCGTGTTTCTCCATTTGCTTGGCAACACCTGTGCCATAATGTATAATTACACCCTGTCCGTAGGTGAAGCCTTTTACTTACCCCGTTTCCTAACGAATATAACTATCTGCAGGACTTCTTTTTTGATGGGGGGGGGGGAGGGGATAATCTAAGATTATATGGGAGAGATGTGGAAAATGGAGAAATCCTAGTTTTTGACTTTAGCCATAATTTCAGCTTCTCCCTCAGCTCTGTTTAAAAGCGAATGTTTATTGACCATCTACTCTGTGCCACATACTGTGCACAAGTGCTTTGTATGTGTTATTTTTTTGTAATCCATGAAACACCCTAAGGAAGCATGTACCGTTTTCACTGTTTTGCAGAGGAGGGAACTGAGGAACAGAGAGGCCAAGTATTTACTCAGGGTTGCATATCCCATAAATGACAGAAGCAGGATTTGAATCTAGGTGGTCTGACTCCAGACCTTAAGCTCTTGTCCACTCGACTATAATGTCTCTAATAAATAGCCAATTGAAAATAGGTTTTCTTATCGCTTTTTCTTTTTTTCATTGTACATAGAGTCTAGTAAACATTTGAATCATAGGGAAATAGAAAAAAGGGCTTACATCGTCTGCAAACAAGTGAGTTATTTCTGGAGGGAAAAAAGAGCCTATGTCCACTCCACAAGCATTTTTGAGTGCATTCAGCATCTCAGGTACCATATAGCAATTCTGTGTCGTCATTAGAAGATTTCCTTTTTCACAGATGTAGGCTCTGGCCTAGAGAAAGTAAGCTGTAATAGCGAGGATGTGACCAGGACTACTGCCGTAGTCAGTACTTGGTAAGTTATTGATGTTCGTACACAGAAAACCTCCATAGCAGGTAGATGTGAAAATGCTGATTGTGGAGAGGCCGACAGCCAAAGTCCCTTTGTCTCTCGTCAGGCCTGGACTGTTTCATGTGGTGACCATATCTGGCTGTTGGGCACTCAAAATGTGGCTAGCATGACTCAAGAACTGAGATTGTACTGTCGTTAATCATCATTTAAATCCAAACACCAATACGACGTGTTACTGAAAAATGGTTCCGTGTGTTCGGACCAACTTGGGTATGTGAGTCTACCTTTTCATCTGTAAAATTTATGAAATTTAAGTACAGATCAAGTATCTCCAGTGGAAACTCAATGTCCAAAATGAGGGGTGCTCTAAGTATAAAATACACACCAGATTTCAGGTTAGTACAAAAAATGAATGTAAAATTTCTCATTACTATTTTTTTTCTTTTTTTCTTAACATTAATGTGGGGTTGCCTCTCGCGCACCCTGTACTGGGGACCTGACCTGCAACCCAGGCATGTGCCCTGACTGGGAATCGAACCGGCTACCCCTTGGTTCGCAGCCTGTGCTCAATCCACTGAGCCACACCAGCCAGGGCTCATTACTGATTTTTATATTGATTCCATGCTGGTATAATATTTTAGGTATATCGGATTAAATAAAAGTATTAAAATTATTTTCACTTCTTCTAAATAGCTACTGGAAAATGAACATTTACATATGTGGCTTGCATTGTATTTGTGTTTGACAGCCCTTGTTTAACTCTCATTACGCCACCGCCAGACTCTTGTAGTAGCCTGACTGGTGTCCCAACCTCAGTTCTGTAATTTATTCACCATACTGTACAAGTTGATCTTGTCATTCTCATGCTTAAGATTTTTTCTGTTTTCCCATTGCTTATGGAACGTAATTCAGACTTTCAGCCTAATCATAAAAAAGAGCCTGCCTTTATTTCACTCCTCCCTATGTTTCGAGCCACAGTTTGGTATGATAGCCATGGAAGTTCTCAATAACGGATCTATTAAATGTCTGGTGTGAAATGACTTAACTTTCTGGTGAATCCTTCATGATGAATTCATTGCTGAATGTAACTCAGTGTTCTGTTTGCCATTCCCAGAACTTATGTTCTCTCTTTGCTCTGGGTTTTTTCACACTTTTTCTTTTTTTTTTTTTCCTGGAATACTTCCTCCTCCTTCCTTGGCAAGCTCCCTCCTTTAAGACTTAGCTCAAATGTCAAATCCTCTGTGCTGACTCCCCCCATTCTCTCCTTCTCTTTCCTCTGCTCTGCCTTATTTGCTCCCATGATAGCCTTTACAAACACCTAGATGTAGTGGTTCGGGTTGAATTTGAATTTTAGCTCTCTCAGAGGCAAGCTGTGAAATTATATGCAAGTTAATAAACCTCCCTGAGCCCTAGTTTCCCCACCTGTGTAATAGAAATAATAATAGTTCACCCCTTACAGAGTTGTCAAATGCCTACTACAGTGCCTGGCGTATAGAAAATACGTAATACATTTTAGACTAAAAAGCACCCATCAAATGCCTTTTATTTTCCACCTCTTTTTAAAATCTATATTGTCCAAAGGATTGATCATATAGATATGAAGGCAAAGAAGAAATGGGGGAAGAATAATGAGATTAAACCAGTGGACAAGTTAGTGTACAGGCTAGAAAGTACTGCACAGCTCCTGAAGGCGGGCTCCGTATTTGGCTCCGGGTGTCCTAGAGTAAAGCAAAGAAGAATGCAAAGCTCAGCCTCCAGAGTCGCGGTGCCTGTAATGTCTAACACAGGTCGTTCAGGAGAAGCGTGGCTTGTTTTGACGGTTAGGTCTGAGGGACATCTCTCCCGCTGGTCTCCAGAGTGGGAACACTGGTTTTGTGGGAAAGAAAATCCCAGTGGTAAGCACAGTAGTGAGTTTTTTCAGGTTGCTTCTTATAATGCTTCTCCTTCCAGACTCAGGTAATGCCAGGGAACAGGACATCCTCAAAGAGCCAAAGCAGTGTGGTTTAGGTACACAGCTCCCCGATGGTTGAGCCCAGCTCAGAGACGAAGAGGAATGTTTGAGCCGCGGGGACACTCGCTTATCCCCAGCACCTAGAATAGTGCCCGGCCTTTAGGAGGCTGTGGACTGAATGACTGAGTGAATAAGTCCTCCGTGAATATTATTACTCCTCGTCACCAAATTTTGGTAACCATTGGGCAGCAGTGAGCTTAAGCTTCTATTCTCAGTCAAGAATCGTGAGGTCGTGTATTCTGACTGCCTGTCTGATTGAAGTCACATCCTGATCAAGTCAGGATTTTGGCCTGAATGGACGGACAGCCAGCGTACATCTCTAAAGAGGTGCTGTGGGCAAGACCAAGATTGGTTTCAGAAAACGGTTTTGGGACTGCTCTAAAAATAGAAAACAAAATGGCCATTTATGGCCCTAAGGACGGTTTATAGATTCAGGGGATGTCATGACTATAGCCAGGAGTTGTACAGCTGTTACCAGCAGTGGCATACTGTGGCCATAAAAATTCTCAACATCGAGGGATAGAACTTCCTGGTGGGCACTTCAGATGCATTAATTGTTGAATGTAGCCTTAAGTATCCCTCAGAGTTGGCCTGCTGTGGAGAGCTGTTGACTGTTACACTGTGTATCCTGCTACATTTTGGAAAATAGTTGCCAAAAGCTTGATTTTTATTTTAGAATAGTTGCCGTTAAGTCCTTCTTTTTGATAAACATTTGTTACAGCTGCGTTATCTTTTGAGAACCTTCCTAGTACTGACCAAACTATAATACAATTAAAGAAAGACCAGGATGATTTGAGATAAGCAAGCATCTCATACCCTACTGTTATTCTTTTTGTGTGTGTGTCTTTTTTTTCCCCCACTAAAACTTTTATTTCCTTGTCTCCCTTTTTGTATCTGTAGTACTGAAGGGATACTTAATAAAACTAATGAACTAATAAATGAATTGGTGGCAAGAGGGAGTTAGTGTGGGATGGGGCTTTGGTGGTCCAAAATGATGTGATAATATTTAATATCCTTGATAAACTGCTAGACTGAAAGGAATTTAAAGATTAGGAAACTTCATCTCAGGGTGGTTTTGGAAAATTCTGAAGACTTCAATATTGAAGTTAATAAAAATTTGGGTTATGAGTTACAGGATCCTTTCAGATCCTGTTTGGAATAAGACCCACTTGTTTGGGTAGGGTTAACATTAATTAAAACTTTATTGTATGTCCCGACCAGCGTGGCTCAGTTGGCTGGGCATTGTACCACAAGGTGAAGGGTCACTGGTTCTATTCCTGGTCAGGGCACGTGCCTGGGTGGCAGGTTTGGACCCCGGCCGGGGTGCGTACAAGAGGCAACTGACTGGTACTTCTCTCTCATGTTGATGTGTCTCTCCCTCTTTTTCTCCCTCCCTTCCCCTCTCTCCTCAAAAAAGTAAAGAATAGAAAACTTGGTGATTTGGGTTGTGTGTGTGAGATGTATTTAAAGCAAAGGATCCAGGCATTTTGATGGTATGCGTAATTGGTTTGAATTACAAAACACTCAGATGCTTTTTAGTCCTGGATACTAGAGATACAGACATGAGTGAGACTGGGCCCCTGCCGGGGGGGCCAAAGCTCATATATTTGTGGGGAAGAGAGACACAAGGACGTGAGACATTATAATGACTGTGTATTTGCAAAGGGTTCCTAGTCATTCTGTGTGCTGGTTGTGAGGGCGGTTTCCAGACACACTTCCTCGAAGCCCAAGCCCGAAGGCTTGGAAAGTTGTTTGCGGCAGCCGGCAGCCCTGTGGCTCTGGAAAAGGCTGGGTGGAGCCTGGGTGTGGACTGACACAGGACTAGGTCTTCGGTGAGGTGAGTTCAGGATCTGAACCACAGTGGTCTCAGGTGTGGAAAGAATGGTGTTTTTATTTTTAAAGATTTTATTATCTATTTTTAGAGAGAGGGGAAGGGAGGGAGAAAGAAAGAAAGGGAGAGAAAACATCAATGTGTGCCGGCCACCTTTCACGTGCCCCCCCACGAGGAACCCAGGCACACACCCCCCAGATTGGGAATCGAACCAGTGACCCCTTGCTTTGCAGTTGGTCCACTGAGCCACACCAACCAGGGCAAGAATGGTGTTTTTAAAAGCTTGGGCTGTGATGTCAGTTTTTAGAGCTTAAGAGATGGTTTTCAACTAGGGGCGATTTTGCCTTCCACAGGGCATTGGGCAATGTCTGGAGACATTTTTAGTTGTTAGCCCTGGGGGCAGCTAGCGGGTAGAGAGAACAGGGATGTTGCTAAACACCTATAATACACAGGCCAGCTTTGCACGTCTAGGAATTTTCCACTTCCGGTTGTCAGCGGTGCTGAGGTTGGGAAGTCCAGGACTCGAGTCTGAGTCCCAGGTCTTGCAAATACTAGCTTTGGGCTCCTGAGCAAAGTGCTTAAGCTCTGAGCCTGCTTGCTTGCTTGCAAAACGCAGGTAATGACAGTGGGTCTACCTTGTAGGGTTATTCCTTTCCTCTGACAGTATGTACACTGTGTGAGAGCAGAGGTCTTTGTCTGTTTGCTTGACTATTCTATTCCCAGCATCTAGAATAGCCCCTCACATCCAGGGTGGGGCGGAAGTAGGTCTACAGTTGTGAGTATGTGAAATGCAGAGTTTGTTCTTGGATTAGTATTTATGAATTGTTGTGTTATTTCCCATACAGACAACTGTAAGCTTACTTTTGCTCCACCCTGTATAATAGGTTCTCAGTGAGTCTTCGTTGGCTGAGTCAGTGAATGGCTCATTGAGAGGATTCCAGGAAACAATGATTGTAAAGTACATGATACAGTTACCTGACATCCATGAAGGACTCAGCAAATGATAGCTGAGACTGTCATTGGTTTAATTACTTTTATTTGGCCTTTTCTTCCAGTCTTTGTAAAAATCAGCTTATCGATGTATTATTTGCACAATAATGAAATTCACCAGGGTTACATATACAGTGTGATGACTTTTGACAAATGTATCCAGTTTTGTGACCACCCACTGCAATTGTGAAATGGGACATGCCCCCTCCCCCAAATTTGCTCATGTTCCCTTGCAGTCATGGTTCTGGCAACCACTGATCTCTTACTCTGTCAGTAAAAGTTTTGTCTTTTCTGAAATTTCATGTGAGTGAACCGTTCATTCTATAGTCTTTTGTGTGTAGCTTCTACTTGACATAATGCTTTTGAGATTCATCCATATTATTATGTATAATTGTAGTTAATTTCTTTTTATTTGTGAGGAACATCTCATTGTACGGTTTTTCCACCATTGTTCATCCCCTCGCCAGTGGATGGATGTTTGCCGTGTTTCTAGTTTTTGGCTGGCGTGACTGCCGCTGTTGTGAGCGCCTGAGCAAAGGCTCTGTGCAGATGTGCGTTTTCATTTCTCTTGGGTAACGCCTAGGAATGACTCTGCCGTGTCTTACTGCAAGTGGATGGTTAGTTAGCTTTTTAAGAGGTTGCCCAGCGGTTCCACAGTGGCTGTACCATTTTGCATACCCACCAGCAAGGTATGGGATTCCATTGGCTCCATATCCTCGTCAATACTTGATATTGTCATTTTTTCTTTCTTTATTTAAAAAAAAACATTTATTTTTAGAGAGAGGGGAAGGGAGGGAGAAGGAGAGAGAGCAACATTGATCAGTTGCCTCTCGCACACCCTCAACTGGGGACCTGGCCCACACCCCAGGCATGTGCCCTGACCCGGAATCGAACCAGCAACCTTTCACCTCGCAGGACGATGCCCAACCCGCTGAGCCATACCAGTCAGAGCTATCATTATGTTTTTAAATTGCTTTTCCCGAATGACTAATGATTTTGAGTATCTTTTCGTGTATTTATTAACCACTCATAACCACTTGTAACTTCTTTTGTGAATTTTATGTTCAAGTCTTTTACCTACTTAAAATTTTTTTTTAAATTTTATTTGTTTATTTTGAGAGAGAAAGAGACAGAAAATAGAAAGAGAAAGAGAGAGAGAGACTTGTTGTTCCACCCATTCGTGCATTCATTGGCTGATTCTTGTTTGTGCCCTGAGTGGAGATCGGACCTGCAAGCTCAGTGTGCCAGAACAGTGCTCTAACCAACTGAGCTGCCTAGCCAGGGAGTTTACCCACATTTTTATCAGTCATCTTCTTATATAGTTATAAGAGTTTTTTATGTATTCTGCCAACCAGTTCTTTATCAGGTAAGTGTTTTGCAGGTATTGTCCCCAGTCTGTGGGCCACCTTTCCTTTTTCTTCACCGTATCTTGAGGAGCTTTTAGCTTGAATACTAGTTTGAATGGGAACACTTTTAATTGAGGTAGCAGATACAAGAGGAGCAAGTTTGGAGGGCTAAGCCTGAGTTGACTGGCTGTGTGGAGTGTAAAGTGCTTCAGTGTACCCTCTCTAACCAGGCAGCTGAGGACGTGGGTCTGGAGCGTGAGGTATGGATTTAGAGGTCAAAAGCAAAGACTCGGTGGTCCAAGTGATGAAAATGAATGAAATAACCTGAAAAAAAAACAACACCCTAGGAGACCATGTTAAGTGAGATGTGAAGAAGGCAGTAGAATGGTACAGTAACATTGGGTGGAAGTACGAGGTCTGTCCGGGAGGTATCCAGCATGTAATATGAAAACTAGAGACATTTATTGAAGAAGATACAAGATACAAGAAGCATTGTGCACAGGACAATGACACTTTAGTACCCTTCAAAGAATGCACCTTGGGACCTCACACAGTTCTCTGGCTGCCCCATCGTATTTTCCTGAACCTCACTGACGGTCTGAAATCTCTTCCCTTTCAAAGGTGATTTTAGTTTTAGGAAAAGTCAGATGTCTCAGGGCACCAAATCTGGGCTGTAGTGGGGCTGAGTCACCTGGGTGATTTGATGTTTCACCAAAACACTCTGCATGAGTCGTGATGTGTGAGCAGGCTCATTGTTGTGGCGAAGCTGCCAATCACCAGTTGCCCATAGCTGTGGCCTTCTGAAGCATCTGAATAGTTTCTGCGGAGGTTTCTTCAAGGTTAATGCAAAATTTGATACAGATTCATTGCTCTACTTGCTCAGTCATTTTGAATGTGACAGCCACACAGTACACATGCTCACTCAGTGGCATCTACCACCCCCACTGACTAGTACAGTGAAGCTGTCATTGCTCACGCACGGGCATTGCAGTCCACTCTCCTTGGCTGCCACGTTACATCGATGCCGTGCGAACTATCCTCATTATATTAACGATGGCTGGGCTTTTTCTGGACAGACTGTCTACCAAACTGCTTTCTATCTCTTGGATGTTCCCTCTTTCTTTGCTGTGTTATCTGTCCACTGCAGTTGTCAGTAGTCATCAGACAAGCAGTGTTCATCTCCGGGAGGTAGATCTCTCTGGTCTGGTCGGAAGCTGAGATTCTGGAAGTCGTTACTCAGAAAACCAGAGGCAGGTTTTCCAGTTCACACTGAAACACAGGCATATCCACTATTTACAGTTTCTTTGTGATGATATTTGCTTCAGCAGCCTCCCTACAGAAATGCAGTGGGTTTGGCAAAGCAGGTGTCAGTGAAAACCTAGGGC
This sequence comes from Phyllostomus discolor, assembly GCF_004126475.2. NCBI lineage: Eukaryota > Metazoa > Chordata > Mammalia > Chiroptera > Phyllostomidae > Phyllostomus > Phyllostomus discolor. Next base: position 206,845,034 of record NC_040905.2, on the reverse strand, counting down.
GCGATGCCAACATTCAGTTCTGTGAAAGCAGAGTCTGTGGGGCCCGAGATAGCGTGGTCAAAGTGTTTAGCATTTCCATGTAAGATTTTATTCTGGAATAGATCTGGACTAGCTCAAGCAGTGATTTTCCGGTGTGTTCAAACAGAGCCCAGGGGTGCCTTGGGACTAACTCAGGGGCCCCCGGGAGGGTGGGATGCTGGGAGCAGCCAGGAGAAGATTAGGCGGACTAGCCTCTAAGGCATCCCTTCTGCTTTCTGTTTGCCTGTATATTTTTAATATGGAAAATGTGAATGTAGACAAACTGAGAACATGGCAGTGAACCTGAACTGTTTACCCCGCCTACTTTGCCCCGTGGGGACCTCTTTAAATTGGCTCCCGGTCCTTGGGCAGGACTGTGGTAGACTCGGAGAGCTCCCTCGCTTCCTGGTTGGACCGGGTGTTCCAGGCCCGTCTTGTATGTGTTTGACTCAGACCTAGAATGTGCTGTTCTCCAGGGAGACCTGTTCTGGCGTCACTCTGCTTCTTACTGTATGTTTTCATCCTGAGGTTCTAGCTGAAAACAAGGATTCTGCAGGCTGGGCAAAAGTAGGTTTACAGTTGTGAGTGTGCAAAACCCAGAATTCCTGTATTATTATTTATTGATTGTTATTTTCCATAAAAACAACTATAAACCTACTTTTGCCCCACCCTGTAGAATCCTTGTTCTCAATTAGAATATCCTAAAAGTATAGCCTAAAAGTAGTTATGAAAGTGACAAATTCAGAAGAATGGATTGTATACGTTACTGTGTTCTTCAATAATCCTCCATCAATGTAATTTTTTCCACTTGGATTTTTTTTGATAGAAGTTGAGTAGCACACTGTGGGGAGTTACATTTTAGGTTAACATCCTGAAACACAGGTGATCTGTAATGCTGATTATCACAGGTGAGCTCTCAATGCTGATCTATTGAGAGATCAAGTGACTAGAGTGGTAGAATTGATTATTTTCTTTTTTATGGAAATTGTGGGTCCCTAACCTAAGTGAATGGCTTTCCTGTGAGGCCAGGATTTTTTGGATATAAAACCACTTGTTTAATATTCTATACATTATGGGAATATAGCCTGGAAAAATTTGGGGGAAATATATTACTGATGGAATGATCATAATGTTTTGAGGGAACAACTTGCTTGGAATTTTCTTTGAAATTACCAAGATTAATGAGTTATAAAAGCTATCCATAAATTAGTACATTAACTGACCATGTGGTAAGTATGAATCTTACTTCACAAAATCAGGTAACCAAGAAATGTTACAATATTCATTTTCTTCAAATGAGATGAAATCGAACTGTGGGGACCCCCCACCCCAATTCCACCAAACCAAACTGATGAGCACTTTAATCTCAGTGATTAAGAAGAGGCATCTACCCCTCCTGAGGGCTGTGCAGGTATCCCAGAGGCTTGTGCGGAAGGTCAGTTTGCAGGCCGCTGTGGCCGAGGCTGGTAAGTGTGTCATCAGAGAGGATGTGGTTCCTCAGTGTTCGGTGTCTCTGGTGGTTGTAGCCGGTTTCAGGCTCAGGAGTCCTTGCCGGTTACGGGGATCCTGGTGTAGAGGTTTCCGCTCTTCTAGGTATGGCGCACCCCATTCCCCTCCACGGACTTGCCGTTGTTCTAGAACCTGCCAGGGAGTGGGGTTGCAGGCCCCGAGACTCTTCCTCCTCCCCAGGTAAATCACCCCTTTTTTTTTCTTGTCTCTACCTTGCTGTCCTCAAAGGCACTGCCTTTTCACCCTTCCCTCAGGGTAGCCTCCTCAAGGAGTCCGTATTTTTGGAAAACAAACACAAACCTCCCCTGAGTCATGTGCTGTCTTCCTGGGGACTGGGGAAGGCAGTGGGAAGAAAACATCCGTTGATGTCTCAGTAACTTATCCGGCTATATTTCCCCCCAGTCATTCCTTTAGTCCCTGTGGTGGTTTTAAAGATCTGCTCACAAATTCTTTGATTCTCTGTTCTCTGAAAGATGGAGTTTGGCCTTCGTGCCCTTGAGTGTGGTCTGGGCTTAGCAGAGGTGATGAGAGGTCACTTCCCGGATCAGGTGAGAAGGTGACTCTGGCTTCCGTCTCCAGTGGAGTCTTTCTCAGTCTCTCCTGAATCCCTTGCTCTGGCTGGGGGAGGCTGGTGATGCGAGGCAGCCCTGTGCAGAGGGGAGCCAGTGGCCTGGTTGTGAAGACACTGGGGCAGCCTGTGGGCGGGCGACATGGTAAGGAAGCCAGACCTGCCAGCGGCCACAGGAGTGAGCTGGGAAGGGGAGCCTACGTTGGCTGAGCCTGGAGGTGGCTGCAGCCCTGGCCGGAGGCTTCACTTATCCAGCGCTGAGTTATATGAGCCTGTGATGTTTTTTGTTTTTTTTTTTTGAGAGTCTCCTTTCTCCTGGCACTGGCTCCATTATACCCAACGGGTTCAATCTCTGGCTAAGCCTTTTCTCCTGGATAGTTAGTTCTCTGATGGGCTGTTGTGTGTGCACGTGTTTGTACATATTTGCATGTTGGGGAAACAGCTATCTTTTTATTAAAGGCATTGAAGGGCGATTGACTCGTAGCTTCAGGCAGCGACGTGTGCCTGTCCTAGTAACTGAGTCTCTGGCCATTCGCTCTTCGTCTTCAGAGTCATTGCTCCCTCCCTGGTGTTTTGTCCCACAGAACACGTCCCCTTGCCCACATTCCTGCTTATTAGGGGAAGAGCCAAAAGGTAGTTGCCCAGGGAGGAGTCGGTTTTCCTCTGCCCGGTACCATCCCCAGGTTTTAAACTCCTTTCCAACCCCTGCTGGGCTCTCTGGGAAGAATGGGCAAATCAGATTCAAGTAAGCTGTGGTAACTAATTTTATGTGCCAGCTTGATTGGGCCACAGGGTGCTCAGACTTTTGGTCACACGTTATTCTGGCTGTGTCCGTGAGGGTGTGCTAGATGTGAGTAACGTTTCAGTCCATGCACTGAGTGAGGCAGGTTGCCCTCCCCGTGTGTGTGTGTGTGTGTGTGTGTGTGTGTGTGTGTCGGGGGGAGGGAGGGGCTCGTCCCGTCCCATGAGACCCGAGAAGAACAGAAGGACTGCTGTATGAGGGGACTGCGCCCGTCTGACTGCTTGGGTTGGGATATCAGTCTCTAAAGCGCCTTTGGGCTTGAGCTAAAACTGCTGTTCCTGGTCTCAAGCCCACTGGCTCTTAGACCGGGACGCACACCATCAGCTCTGCTGGTTTTCCGCCTTCAGACTCGGGCTGGGATGACGCCGTCCGCTCTGGTGGGTCTCCGGCTTGTAGAACTTGGCACCTCTCTGTCTCCTTCATCGCGGGAGCCAGTTCCTTCTTCTCTCTCTGCACACACGAGCACACACGCTTGTGTTGTGCTGTTTCTCAGTAGAACCCTGACTGATGCATGAGTCTGGTCTTTTTTACGGCCTGTGTTTCCTCCGTGCTTTTCCAAAGTGCTCTTACACCCGCCATAGTTGTGCACTGCTGGCTGTCGGCTCCCTTCGAGGCTGCAGGCCGCCGTGAAACGGCCATCGTCACCCCCAGCTAAGCAAAAGGAGAGGTATTGGTGTTGTCATGAACTTGGCAGCTGTTTTGGAGACACTTCATGGTGAGGCTAGACACCAGTCTGTATTCTTGTTTTGCAGCCGGGATTCTTTCTGCTGAGCCCCGCCATGTGGCCCCCGGGCCATGGGAGGGTCTCTGCCTGTTCGGCAGTGTCCTGGGGGTTCTTCTCTGCGTGGGCCCCTGTTAAAGGCACTTACACATGGTTTCCCCAAAGCCTGCAGAGTGACCATCGGAACTTTTAAACTATTGTGATAATTTCCACAGTATGGAGTGATCCCATGCGGATTTTCAGAGAGCAACTGCCAAAAACAAGGATTTTAGATTTAGAATAGTCACCATTACCCTTCTTTCTAACAGTATGTGAACAAGCCATTTACCTATTGAGGTAACTCCTGGCTGGTGAAAATAAAATTGTCATCAACAAGTAAGAAGATTCTTACTTAAAAAAAGATTTTATATATTTATTTTTAAAGTGAGGGGAAGACAGGGAGAAAGAGGGAGAGAAACATTGATCAGTTGCCTCTCTTTTGTGCCCCGACCGGGGACCAAACCTGCAACCCAGGCGTGTGCCTGGACTGGGAATCAAAATGACGACCCTTCTGTTTTGGGGCCAGTGCCCAACCCACTGAGCCACACAGGTCAGGGAGATTCTTACTTTGTTATAAAATAAGAATTCCATCTGTATTGTCACAGAGCTATTTTAAATCATCAAGATGTGTTTAAAAGAAGGGGATGCTTTGAATAACTGATGAGAGAATTACAGAGTCTGTGCTGGAAGAGATTAGGTGTTGAGTCCACCTGCAAGAGCAGCGGAAGCCCCGAACGCACCTGGAGAGGGAGCCCCTGAAAATCCTGTCTCAGCCTTTTTTTTTTAGGATTTTATTTATTTATTTTTAGAGAGGGAAGGGAGGGAGGGAGAGAGAGAGAGAGAGGGAGAGGGAGGGAGAGAGAGAGAAACATCAATGTGCGGTTGCTGGGTGCCGTGGCCTGCAACCCAGGCATGTGCCCTGACTGGGAGTCGAACCTGCGACACTTCGGTTTGCAGCCTGCCCGTCTCAGCCTTTTCAAATGCGGTTCTGTTCACCCGTATGTTCACCATTAGCAGAAATGTTTTAAATGTTTTCTAAGAATTTTATCTAAATTGACTGTCTCATGTACATACCGTAGCATGGAAATGCCCTTGTGACAAACTACCAATAGCATTTTGTAGAGGTATTAGTGAATTTGTGGTACTTTTGTCATTATTGATTTTTTTCAATAACCACGAAATAAAATCACAGTTGTCATGTAGATGTCCACAGAATTTAACTAAAAAGAAAAGATTTTAATTTATTTATTTTTAGCAAGAGGGAAAGTGAGGGAGAAAGAGAAAGAGAGGAACATCGACTGGTTGCTGTCACATGCCCCAGCCCGCAGACTTGGCCCGCAGCCCAGGCACAAGCCCCGACCGGGAATTGAACCAGTGACCTTTTGGTTTGCGGGTAATGAACACCCAGCCCACTGAGCCACACCAGTCAGGGCAGAATCATTACTCTTAAAAAAAGAGATGCTTATACTTGAAAACGTGGAAACCACTGCATTAGCCTTCTCTGGTGCCATTTCTAGCTCTAACCTGTGGAAAAGGGACTGGGCTGAAGGATGGAGTTTTTGTGCACGAATGTGTCTGAAGAGCATGTGGCATGGCCTGCTGGTGGGACCCCCAGAGCTTTGGCTGGTTTCTAGTCACTCCTTCTCTGTCTTTATTTTTTTTATCCCTGCATGCCCCAGGGTTTGACTCACCTTTACTCCGACATCCATTCTGTACTCTGTCATTCTCGGTGCCCATGAACCCTGCCCTGAAACAGGATGCAGGTGCCTCAGCTCCTCCCTTACCTCGGTAACCGAAGGTATTTGATGCATTTTCATTTTTAAGCGTTTTTTACTGCCAGTAACAGTGGGGAATGAGTAAATTAAATTTATGTACTCTAGAATTCAGAGGGTTACTCAAAAAAAAAAAAGGTTCCCCTGACCTTCACTGAAAGATAAATGAGAAACGTTTAGTTTTCTAGCAGTTGCTAAAATAAAAGTAGTAGACTAAGTGATGTCAGAAGTTTCTTCCAACTCAAATGTGTTTACTCTTTTATGAGTTATTACTTAACTGTATATTTTATCACTCTTTTATTCTGGAAAGTACCTAACTGTCCTTTCTTCCCCTTTCCTCCATCATTTGGCCCTGAAGATAATGACTTATAGGCCACTGAATTCATTTCATCACAGGGGAGGAGGAATTGTTTTCAATCTCCACTTGTTGCTTTTTGTAGGCAATGTCTATGTAATGAAAACCAGGAAACACTATTGACAAGAAGTTAATGTCGATATATTCTGACACATCACCATTCCACTGGTGTGATAAATTGTATTCGCCGAAGACATCTGCAACAGCATCTTTCATTCCACATGGCATACTAACAGTGTGACCTTCACACTCCTCCCATCTGGTGGTGAGGACTCTGTCCCCATCTCTTAACCAGGGCAGGCCTATGCAGCCATTGCCACTAATAGAGCATGGCTCAGGCGAACACTACGTGACTTCCGGGGCTAGGTCACCGGAAGGCCATGTCCTCCCACCTTCCTCTCTTGGCATACTCTTCGGAACCTCGCCACCAGGCCGTGCTGTGCGGAGCTCAGGGGGGAGGCCTAAGGGAGGGAGAATCTGAAGCTCCTGGTCCTCCGCCCCAGCTGACACCCAGCGCCAGCCTGCCAGCCGTGTGAGCGAGCGTCCCGAAATGGATCGTGATCCTCTGGATCCCCATGATGCTGCCCCGGGGACTGCCCACGTACAGCAGAGCACCGCCCCTGCCAGGCCCTACCCAGGTTCTCAGGCATGATGAGAGATTGTTATTTTAAGCTACTAAGTTGTACTGCAGAAGATAACTGCACTGGTATTGCGCTTTGCCAGAGTTTGGAGTAGAGACCCTAGTATATATTCAACTGCCTCAACTTTAAGAACAAGGTGTATTTCTACCTTCAGGAGCACTCTTAGTCCCTGAAGAGAAGAAAAACAGATTCTGCGTCCCCTTCCCTTACAGATTTTTATGTCATTGACTGTCCTTTTACATGTTTATTCAAGGATGGTATTGCAAAAAAAAATAAAGGGTGGCACCAAACAGCAAAAGTTGGACAAGAATGTCACTTACTAGAGAACGCCATTCTCGTGTCCTTCTGGTTGAGAAGGTTGTGTGCGTGTGGACAATGAGAAGTGACTTCAGAATGACTTTGGAAAGGAACATCCTCTTTGTAAGTCCGTATCTGCATGTGCGAAGGTGTCTGCGTCCTAGGGCAGTTGTAAATTTCAGTTATGTATGCACATAAAGTGTTTAATAGTGCCTGTCACAGAGTCTCGGTGTTCGTTAGCACTGCTAATGACTCCAGAGAGGGGGAAGGATAAGGAAGTAGGCTGCGGTCTAAAAGCATGGAGTAAATACTTCTAAGAAGTTAGGGACTGGGGGATTTGGGAAGGTCTGAAGGGACTAAGGGATTAATAAACGTGTTTTAGATTTTTTCAAGGCTTAAAGTTTCACACCTCTTTGGAAAAGAGGATTAGGGAGAAGGTGATGGAAAAATTTCAAAACCAGGAATGGGCCGGTGCTGGTTTTTGGACTTCTTGATAGTAATGGGCATTTACTGAATGGGTTAAGCAGTGATGTCTCATATATTACCTGTTGTCACTGGTTTCTTTTTCTGACAAGCCCTTTAAATGTATTGGTGAATACATGCAAAAAAAATGTATGGCTCTTAAGTGTTCACTCTGTGTTTTTATCAATTCTTAATCGTTTGTGTGAAGGTTGATTACAAGGTAGAGTAGTAAATGATAAATGGGAGGTGGGGACCATGGGAGGATAACCTAATTCCCGGAGTGCTGATGCTTATTCCCAGGGTGCTGATCAGGTTTATATGTGTTACTTCATCTGAAGACAGATGGTGTTATTCGCACATACAAATAGAGAAACTCAGGCTAAGGAAAGTCAAGTAGCCCGGCTAGAAGTGACACAGTCAAGACAAAACACTATTTTTGCCTGGCTCTATAACATTTTTGCAACAGACTAAAATAGTACCATTGGCCCTGGCTGGTGTGGCTCAGTGGATTGAGCGCCGACCTGCAAACCGAAAGTCACGGGGTTGATTCCCAGTCAGGGCACATGCCTGGGTTGCAGGCCAGGTCCCCAGTCGGGGCGGGGGGTGGGGTGTGCAAGAGGCAGGCGATCGACATTTCTCTTGCACATTGGTGTTTCTCACCCTCTCTTTCTCTTTTCTCCTTTTTAAAAATACATAAATAAAAAATTCAAAATAGGACCATTGGATTAAAAAAATCTTTGGTGGAGATAATTTTTATCTATTAAGGTCCATAATAAAATGAAAACATAAGGTCCACAAGGTTCTATTAAGGTCCATAATAAAATGAAAACACTTCTTGATGTGGATGTCTTCTGGCTTCAAATGCTTCAAACCTACTCATGCTTCTACAACCATTCTTTTTTATTTCACCAATTTCTGTAATTGAGATAATGTAGTTTAATCAGCTGATCCTCTCCAATGGTTCAGGTAATTAGGTAAAAGTATTTTGGGGTGTTTTTTTTTTTTTGGTAACCAGGTGGCATTTTTACTTTTAAGTATCAAAGAGAGTAAAGGCCATTAAAAATGAAAAGAATTCTGTTCTAGACAGTTCATGCTATTGCACGTCTCACAGGTACCAGATTTAAAGGCAGAAATGTTAAAATGATGTGTGAATTTACTGGATAACAAACAAACCTTATGCATGAGACTAGACGACAGACAGGCAATTTGAAACATTACCGAGTGAAAAACATCTTCACTAAGATTGACTCACTCTATTACATTCAATATACAGGAATGCAGTCTTTGATTCAATCAGGATATTCTTCCTGGAGGTCTCAGATTTTTCTTTCTTCTTGTATTTTGGATCCCTTTATCCTTTGCAGCATGTTGTATTTTTTTTTTTTTTTAATTTATTGATTTGAGAGAGGGAGAAGAAGGGAGAGGGAAGAGAGAGAGAGAAACATCAATTTGTTGTTCCACTTATTTCTGCATTCATTGGGTGCTTGTTGTGTGTGCTCTGACCTCGGCATAGCGGGACGATGCCCTGGCCAGCCGAGCCGCCCGGCCAGGTGCTGCGTCCGTGGGTGGGGCGCCATGCTCTGCAGTCCGCACTTGGAGAATGGGAGTTCCGCTCCACTTTCTTGAAGGCAAAGTATGTAAATTATTTTGATTTTTTTCTTCATAGAAGATTCATCTAATCTCCTAGTTAGTTATTTGTCTGTTTGTTTATATAATTGGACACATGATTTTTTAAATACTTTGATTTATAATCCAGTGCTACATTATTTTTGTTGCTGAGATTGTTCCAACTCGGCCAACGGGAGCTCTTCAGTTGACGCTTTGTCCCTTTGACATATTTCTGTCTTTGTGGGTTTAAAAAAACACTTTTTTTCCCCACACTTCCTTATTTTCTGGCACTATGAAATACTCCAGACTCATTTGGTGTATTTTTTGCTTCTGTCAAAGACTCAGACATTTCTCCAAGGAACCTTGTTTCCTTTTATTGGAAATGGTATTAAAGATCAAGATCTGGGTACTTGGGTGTGCTTGTTGCTACTGGGGGACAGTGGGCTGTTAATTTGCCTTTCTGTATGACTGATGAAGTCAAGCACCTTTGTATATGTTTACACGTTATTTGTATATCCTGTTTGTCTTGTGGGAGAATTAATTTGGTCCCTGTTACTACTACATCTTGGACAGAAGCGGAAGTCTTTGAGATGTTTTTTAAAAATTCTGAATGGGTGTTTAATTTTAAAAAGTGTTTATTGATTTTAGAGACAGAGGAAGGTAGAGAGAGAGGGAGAGGGAGACATCAATGTGAAAGAGAAATCGATTGGTTGTCTCCCGTACGCACCCCGACTAGGGATCGAACCCACAACCTACGTGTGTGCCCTGACCACAAATTGAACTCTCCAGCCTTTTGGTGTATGGGATGTTGCTCCAACCGAGCCACACAGGCCAGGGCCTGAATGGGTGTTTAATTTTATCAAATGCTTTTTCTGTGTCTATTGAGATGATTAAAAGGTTTTTTTCTCCTTTTTTTCTGTTAATGCATGTTAAATTACATTGATTTTTTTTCCCCCTAATGTTAAATCAACCTTGAGTTTCTGGAATAAATCCTACTTAGTCATGATGCATTATCCTTTCTTATATGTTGCTCAATCCAATTTGCTAGCGTATTTTTTTAGGATTTCTGCATTTATGTTTTTATCTACATACTGCCCTTGCTCAGGTGTTGACATCAAGACTATCCTGGTTTATGAAATGTTCTGGGAAATGTTCCTTCTCTTTTTCTAGAAAAGCTTGCACAATATTGGTGCTTTTTCTTCCATAAACGGTTAGACGAATTCTCTGGTGAAGCCATGTGGTAATTTCATCTGGGAAGCTGAGTACAGATCTATTTCTTTAATAGTTATAGGAATATTCAGATTTTTCATTCGTTTTCGTTTCAGTTTTGGTCAGCTGTTTTTCTGAGGAGACAAGTAATCTGTTCAAAGTTGACATCTAATCCCGAATAAGCCTTTCAGTCGTGTGCTTGTTCAGACGATGTCGGCCCCCCATGATACAGTACGTGCTTTCAAACGTGTGCACTCTTGTGTCCTCCCCAGTAGACGGTGGACTAGCAGGCAGGTTCCTCTCTGCTGAAACTTAGTGTTACCCGAGGCTTAGGGCCAGGTAGATATTTTAGTTAAATTACAGCATATTTAGAGTTTGTATTGAGATTTTAAAAGGAGGGCCCTTGACTTAAGTAGCTGTTCCAGTACTTCACTTGGGCTCTGTCAGTCTCTGAAACGTACATTTTTCCCCTTCGGCAGTGGGCTGGTGTTTGTTAGACGATGCACTGAATAAAAAGGTGGGACTTGTGAATTGAAGGTATAGTTCTTAAACTTTGGAAATACCATTTCTGTTACATTTATTTTTCTAGATTTCACTCAGTTTTATTCTTACTTCTTAAAACCTTGTGGAATGGGTATCTGTCTGTCATTCTACAGCAATTGAAAGAAAAATAAGCCTAGTTCGGGATATGACTTACCAAAACCAGTATTTGTTTCTGTTCAGGAGAGATTGTAACTTGAATTGAACTGTGTTAACAGGGAGAATTTAGTGAATACGTAACATTTCAGCACCACCAAATGTGTTCATCTGGTTAGAGGGGACTGAGTTTCAGAGTCCCATGTCAGGGAAGAATGTGGTTTGAGTGGAAAGGGTTCAATTGAAGGTCTGTTTCTGTGAAGCATGTTGTCTGTTGCCAAAAGAAATATTACCTAGCAGCGGCTGACATGTGCCAAGAGAGGCCGGGGAAGTCTTGTAGTAGAAATTGCACAGGAGAGCTGTCAGACTAGATCCCTGAGGATGTCAGGCAGGAAGTAAAGCTTATGATGCTAAAAAAAATGTTGCTGGATGGCTAGGCCATTGGAAGTGAATCTTCCATTGCTTGTAATTTTTAAATCACGCTCTTACGTTGAATAGGCAGAGTTACTTACATGTGATTTAAACTTTAAAAAACTTAACCCCAAATTTAAGAAATTTTCTAAGATCCTATTCAGTAAATATGAATATATTTATAGCCTTTTCCTACTAGGTGTTTATGTTCTGAGATTAAGGCTTGGAAATGTATTAGTAGATGAGCTTTAAGTTCTGAGGGATTAAATAGTGTAAATAGTTTCCTTTTCTATGGCGAAAATGGAAATACAGAAAATGTAAATAAGCAGTTGTGCCTAAGTGTTTATCTGTGGTTCTCTCTCTGTCTCTCTCTCTCTTTTTTTTTCTCTCTCTCTTACAATACAGCCCTTCCCATTTCTGCTGTGCACAGCCAGACACACTGCACAGAACTGCAGGAGTTCTGCACCTGAAGACCTTCTGAAGGAAATCTAACTGGGCCCCTTTGTATGTGGGGAAACGAGACAGGTCTGGTTGAAGTACCAGCAGTTTTCCCAGGGTCAGAAAGGGAATCAGGACATTTTTAGCACTTGGGGAAACAGAACCTGTCCCTTAATTACTGTTGTATTACTTACTAGAAATCTTAACTGTGGTCTTGGTTTTCTCACCACCAGGCGGCTTCTGACTGGTGGGGTGTCCCCTTTTAGGGCATTGCCTGAAAAAGTGAAAACTGCCCAGACTCTCTGAGGACCACCATTGTTCAGGAAACCAAAACAGTGCTGGCACTTTAAATAAAGTAAGAATAGCTTTAGGTTCGTAGAACTGACAGACGGCTATGATGAAATTATTCAATTTAAGCCCTAGTGGGCTGCTTCTATATCGGTGTCTCCTCTCTGCCCTAGGAGTGCGTCTTGGAGCTCCCAGCCGTGTTTCAGGCTCAGGTTATAAAACTCCAAAAGGAATGGAAATGGTCCTGTCGTTCCGTCATAGGCAGTCCTTGTAATGCAGTTGTATGCTGGAATCTTAATGGTCTGGTTCACTTCTGGGCCATGACAGCGTTAAAGATGCTTTTTTAAAAAAGGTTTGTATTTATTTTTCAGAGAGAGGGGAAGGGAGAGAGAGGGAGTGAAACATCAATGTGTGATCACCTCTCACATGGCCCCCACTGGGGACCTGGCCTGCAACCCAGGCATGTGCCCTGACTGGGAATTGAACTGGCAACTCTGGCTCACAGCCTATGCTCAGTCCACTGAGCTACACCAGTCGGGGTGTAAAGATGCTTTTTGAAGATGCAAAAAAAATTCCCACTTAATTTGAGAAAAATTTTTTCTGCAGCCAAGTTGTATTCTAAGCTCAGATTGTAGCTGCCTCGTGGCAGTCTTGAATCATGAATTAGAGCTAGGGCTTTGCCACTTACTAGCTCTGTACTCTTGGGTAAATTATTTACTTCAGTGTCTCTCAGTTTCTTCATCTCTGAAATGGGAATAATAATAATGGTGTGGACCTCATAGGCTTGAGGGTTAAATTAATACTTGTGAAGTGTTTAGAAAGTGCTGAACATACGGCAAGCACTCAGCTTGTTATTGTTAGAGTGTGTGAAGCATTTAGAACAGAATCTGGTTTAGTAAGTATTCAGTAAATGTTGCCTGTTGTTGTTATTAGACTTTATTAGTCAGTATGTTACAGTTCTTCCCGCAAATTTGACAGTTGAAACTAGCATTTCCCAAAGTGTAAAGCAGTAATTCAGTATTCCACATTTCACTCTTTCAGTCATAAACATGTCCTTCCCTTTTTTATGCTTATAAAATCCTTTTCTTCCTCTCCTCCTGAGGAGAGAGGACCCAAAAGTCCCATCTAATCACAGAGCCAGGCTTAACATTCAGAATATTGTGGTGGTCTCTCCATCACTCTGTGATGGGGTTCTTTGAGCTCCTGCCCGTCCCAGCCTTCAGAGGTGGGACAGGGGGAGGGTAACGTGAGTAAATACCCCCATTCTCGTCTCCTTCCTCCTCACGCATCTCTGTCCGCTTCCTTCCCCTTCCCTTCATTCTTTTCTTGATTTACTCCAAAGCGAGAAGAAATGTACATGGGATATATGCTCCTCTTCTCTGTGTTGAATATTATATTTCTTAGTTTATTTTATATGTAATTCTGCCCTGGTCCCAAATCTAATGTTCCAGTCTTCTTTTAACAGGCATGGATTTAAATTCTGTTTCTGTCACTTGCTGGGTTTTGACTTGAAGCGGTTACCTAATAATTTTGAGACTTAGTTTTCTTATTTTTAAAATGCACTTGGTAATATCTTTCTCCCAGTGTTACTGTAAATTTAGATTCGCTTTTGGCTTCCAACGATGCACTTCCCATACATATGTACATTTCTCTTCTAATATTAAAAAAGCAGAGAAGGTTAAGACGACAAAATAAGGAGAATGATTGAGAACAGAGCATCTGACGGACAGGAGATTTAATAAAATTTTGATGACAGAAACCCGATGGCGGAAAAAGTAACTGACATAGCAGAACAGAGAAATGTTATTACTTTTTAGGTATCAACCTGTAGGACCCGACGGAACAGTGCCTGCAGGACGCAAACCGACTGCACCCGCACGTTTGCTAGAGGCGCCAGGTAGTCAGAGGTGGGCTGTGGCCCTGAGCTGCAAAGCTGTGCACCAGAAAGTTGGACCCCCAAGTCCGCTGCCTCACCCTGTGCAGCCGGACAGCCACTTCCCCTTCGCCCCTTCAGTATTCCGGAGAAAAGGAACGCAGCTGGGGACGGGGTCTCTACGAACTGCAGACATTCGGGGATGAAGTGAGCCGTACAACAGAACGGGGGCATCATCCCTGTACTGAGCTGGGAGCTTACAACCTCCCACCTCGTCTGTCAGATACACTCTGGCCGCTGAGCACTGGCCACCTGGCTTCCACAGCTCGCGGGGGAGAGAAACTGAAGAAGCTTCAAAGAAAAGACTTTCTCGTAGTGATGTTTGAGGGTGTCAAGTGAAAGAGCTGTTTCCTGCAGGGAAGCGCTTTGGCCGAAGACCCTGCCGGTCAGATCGCTCGGTGCCTCTTTCTCGAGCAGAAGCAGACAGCTCGGGTTCATGAGACACAGCGAAGAAAATCTCATCAAACCAAAGTAAAGCACAAATTCTCTAGCTCATGATCTCACAGAAATAAGAGTTTGTAAAATAAGAACTGGGTTCTTTGAGAATTTGGGATATGAGAGAGCGATTGGATGTATGTCACTATGGTAGCTCAGACTAAAACATTTTTTTTTAATTGAATTTATTGGGGTGATACTGGTTAACCAAATTATGCAGGTAAAAAAATATTTTTTTAATGGTGAGAAGGTAAGGTTGAAAAAGTCTCCGAGAAACTAGAAGGAAAAGACAATGATGAAAATAGGAGAGAAAAGATAAGAAGCTTACAGTATCGAGAGGGTCCAGTGACAGACTAGTAGAAGCCACATAAGGAGAGGAACATTATACAAAATAAAACAGTCCCGAAACAAAATTGTCCAGAACTGATGTCTCCATCCTGGCTAGCCAAGTGAATGAGAAAAGCTCCATAGTAAGACCTGTCATCATGAAATAGCAGAACAGCCTTTATAAAAGATAAGATAAAGGTCTGGAATCTTTCAGTAACACACATGCACACACACACGTCATATGTAAGGAATAGAGAATAAGAAGAGAATCAGATTTCTCTATTGCATTTCTAGAACTTTTTATCAGAATTTTCCAAGCGTTACATCCATGTCTTTCAGCCTGAATTTGATATCTGGCCAAGTTATCAGTCAAGTATTAGCAGTACATGATCAGCAAGAATTTAGACATTCTATCCCTTCTTAGGAAACTGCGGGAAGGTGCTCTTTAGCAAAATAAGGGTGTATTTTGTGGAAGATGATGCATTTCGTGGGCCTCAGGAATCAGCAGCTCCAACGTGGGAGAACAGCAAAGGGGAAGTTTCAAGGTGACACATCGCACGGCAGACCTGAGCACAGCCGAGCCATTGTGGCCAGAGTGGAGTGCTGTGGGAGGAGGTGTCCAGGGGACACGTGGGACAAGTGATGGGTTGTTCTATGTAACAGACTGTTTGGAATAAAATCGATACGTGTGTGATGGAACATTTTGCAAAACTGAAAGCTAGGTATATATAGAAAATAACGTGAATAAAAATATGAGGTATGTATAAACACCATGAAAAATGAAATTCTAGGGTTTTGAACAGCTGAGTGGAAAATGAAGTTTTAGAATAGCAACCTTTAAAAAGTTGGAGTCTTTCTATAATTGGAGTTTATAAATCTAAAAATACTATTTTTGAATTTTTATTTATTGATGTGAGAGAGAGAGAAAGGGGGGAAGGGAGAGAGAAACATTGATTTGTTGTCCCGCTTACTTATGCATTCATCGATTGACTCTTGGTTGTGCCCTGACCAGGGATCAAACCTGCAAACAGTGGCGTATTGGGACGTTACTCTAACCAACTAAGCTACCCAGCCAGGCTCTAAAAATATTCTTAAAAATCTAAGTGTTCGAAACTTACTGCAGTCATCGAGGCAGTGTGGTTCTGGCGTAAAGGTAAACATGTAGATCAAGGGAGTAGAATTGAAAGTTAAAAAATAGAACCTGTATACCTCCGGTCAGTCGATTTTTGGCAAGGGTGCCAAGATAGGAAAATGGTGAAACAGTAGTCTTTTTAACAGATGGTGCTGAACGACTGGATATCCAGATATTAAAGAATGAGGTTGGACACTACATCTCACACCAAATATGAAAATTAACTCAAAATGGATCGATCACAAACCTAAATGTAAGAGCTAAAATTAAATAACTCTTAGAAAATTTACTTTTAAAAAAACACAGTGGTAAATCCTTGTGACCTTGGATTAGGCAGTGGTTTCTTAGATATGAAACCAAAAGCACAAATGATGAAAGAGAAAATAGAAAAATTAGACTTCATCAAAATTAAAAACTTTTTTTGTTTTAAAGGCCACCCTTAAGAAATGGAAAAGACAACTCACAGAATTGGAGAATTGATTTGCAGATCGTGTATCTGATACGAGCCTTGCAGCCAGAATATAAAAAAATTTACAACTCAACAATAAAAAGACAACCCAATTTACAAATAAGCAAAGGATTTAAACAGGCATTTCTCTGAAGAATATCCGCAAATGACCAAAAATCACGTGAAAAACCCCTCCTCCCCCAAGCAATGGACGACAGTGCGGTGATTGCTGGTGGGGGTGGGGGGGCCTTTGTTCCTAAAGTCTATTTTCAACTTACAGTTTTATTACATTGCTATCAGAAAATGCTTTTTGTAGTATTTTTATGTGTGACACTGATGTTTTCTTTGAGAATTAATAAATGATCAAATTTTGTGACTGTCTCATGTACACTTGAGAAGAAGGTATATTTTGTGAAGTGAATACACAAAAGATGATGGGAAAGAAATAGAAGCAAAACACTACAAAAAGTCATCAAGTCACGAAGGAAGACAGCAAGAGAAGAAATGAAACTACAATCAGAAAACACTGAATCAAATGGGAATCATTGGTCCTCCCCTGTCCAGTGTAAAAGAATGAAATTATTTAATCAAAAGACACCGAGTAGTCACTCGGATTAATGGATTAAAAACCCATTAGACTGTTTTTTAAAAAAGCACACGAAAAGATGCCCAACATCATTAGTCATTAGGGAAATGCAAATTAAACAGCAGTGAGATATCATTTCATACCCAGTAGGATGGCTGTCGTAAAAAAGGAAGACAGCCCTGACCAGGGTGGCTCACCAGGGTGGCTCAGTTGGTCGGGCTGTGTGTCCCACAAAGTGAAAGGTCGCTGGTTTGATTTCCTGTCAGGGCACATGCCTGGGTTGCGAGAGGCAGCCAGTCAATGTTTCTTTTTGCACATTGATGTTTCTCTTCTTCTTTTTCTCTCTCTCTTCCCTTCTCTCTGAAAATAAATAAATAAAATGTTTTAAAAAAACGGTCGAGCCGTGATCTGGGTTTTTGGTATTGTGCCAGCACTACTGTAATTTCATACAAACATTTCTGTGGCTTTACCAACTTTCACTTATTCTAGTCTGTGCTGGATTTTAGTGTGATTTTGGAGGTTACAACTTCTGAGATTATCCACTCTGCAGTTTTCTTTAATCACTATAAAAAAGGACGAGCTTTATTTTACATCATGATTTGACTTAGTGATTATGTTATTTGAAGTAATGCCAAAGCCTTCCTCACTTTGTGAAGATGTACGCTCGAATGGTTAATTTGGGAAAGTATTTGACTTAAGGCCAATTAAACTTTTGTGTCAGCTCTAGCCAGTAGCTTCTTCAAGATAATTATCTTAAAGGGATTTTATCTTCCTGCTGTAACAAACAGTGCAAAGAACTTTTTTTTTTAAGATTTTATTTATTTATTTTTTAGAGAGGGAAGGGAGGGAGAAAGAGAGAGAGAGAAACATCAATGTGCAGTTGCTGGGGGTCATGGCCTGCAACCCAGGCATGTACCCTGACTGGGAATCGAACCTGCGACACTTTGGTTCACAGCCCGCGCTCAATCCACTGAGCTACACCAGCCAGGCCAAAGAACTTTTTTTAAAGTAAAGCACACTGTGATAAATCTCTTCATTTTGCAGCGTTTGTTAATTTTTTGTTTGTTTGTTTTTCCTGTACTGTGTTGAGAGCCGGCAAGGATAATCTGATTGGCAGAACCAGCCGGCAGTTTCGGGGGGACTGGGAAGTGTCTGCATTCTCAAACCTGGAGCCCAGAGGAAATGATGGCAAGGGCAGAGCTGTGCAACTCCAAGTGTTACTTCCCTCAGAGGCGTTCGCGACTCTCCTCCAGTGAGACTTGGAATTGACTGTTTGAGATCGGTGACGGCCATGGAACATGTAATCCTCATACTAGAGACTCCTCTGTGATTTTTCCAGTTACTTCTGCCAGATGGGTTGCAATAGGAAGACTGTGATGTCAGCTCCTTTGTACTTCTGGACGGGAATGATTCTGTTCTCTTGGCAGCTCGAAGAGTCCGATTGAATCCCTCTCTACTGACTGGCTTTATTTTTTGATAGTAGCTTTTAAGTATCCAATTCTACCTCTAGTAACCCTGTTAGGAAACGTTGCCAACTGTATGTGAAGGTGTAGGTAGATGGAGTGTAAAATTAGATAGGCTTCCTTCCTTTGGCTCAAAATCTAAATTGAGTAGGCAAGAATCCTTTCCACCCTGGCCAGTGTGGCTCAGTTGGTTGGAATGTAGTAGTCCTGTAGCTGAAGGATTGCGGGTTCAGTTCCCAGTGGGGCACATATCTAGGTTGTGGGTTTGATCCCCAGTCCAGGTGTGTACGAGAGGCAACGGATTGATGTTTCTCTCTCACATAGATGGTTCTCCTCTCCTTTCCTATCTCTCTAAAAGCAAGGGAAAAAAATGCCCTTGAGTGAGGATTAAAAAAAAAAGGAATCTCCTTTCCTAGATGTCATTAAAAATAGAAGAGACTCATCTGTGTGGAGTGATTTAGATACTGTTGTGCCTGCAGGCTTGGCAGTGAACTGTGTACTGCTGACTCTGTTCGCCCGAGTTTTCTTAGAAAAATGGCTGTAGACCCAGCGTTTATTGGACAGAGACAGAAATGTGAGGCGAGGGAAGCGGAGGCCAAGAGTGGAAGATGGATCCTTATGAAGATTCAGTTGTGCAGAGAAGGAAAAGAGAGGGGGAAAGGTTTAGGTTTGTTTCGTCGAGGAAAGAAAATACATGAGCATGTTTGGAGCCCGTGGTAGAAATTAAACGTCCCAGCCAGAGGGTAGCTGATGGGCAGGTGGTGGTCTGAGGCCGGGGGTGGGGTCGGGGGGGACGGAGCGCCGCACAGGTGGAGGCCGAGAGGGGCAGCTGCTCTTGGGCAGGAGAGGAGGGAAGGAGGAGGACAGTTCGAGGTGGGAGGGGCCAAAGAGGAAATGCATGTCTAGTGGCCTCTGCTGAAGTGGCAAAATGGAGAGTGAACTTCCTGAGTGGATAACAGACCGATGGTCCTCCACGGAGGGTGGTTTTGCCTCCCGGGAGACAGTTGGCAGTGTCTGGAGATGTCGTCGATTGTAAGCTGGGCGATGTGCCGGTGGCACCTAGTGTGTGGCGCCCAGAGGTGCTGCTGAGCATCCTACAGTGTACAGGACAGCCCCTGCATCAGAGAGTAATCTGGGCACCGAGTGCCCCGTGCACTTGGGATGGGAACCTTGCCCTAGATGGGAGCGCTCCCGGGGCACAGTCTTCCACAGAAGCCAGTTCGAATAATGGCTCAGTATGTCCCCTCTGAGAAAGTCACAGTGCACACTCGTTTATTATTAAAGTCTGAAAAATCTTAACTGTTCAACCAATTGACTCTACTCCCCCCCCCCGCCGACCTTCATAGCAACTGTGAACACCCTGAGAAATACATTTAGGAAAAGACTATACTTCCATTTCTTGGCTGGCTGGTATTGTGTGTTCATCTTTGCATGTAAAGCTCTTAGCTCCAAATGTGACACTTTGTAATCAGTCAATAAATGATAGATGCTATTATTCCGATTATTTCCCTTCCAAATGTGAAATCTTGGACCATCATGACATATGTGTTACATGTTACAGTTTTAAGGTAAATGTGGTCGGAGTGAGCAGTCAACTTGAGAGGCCAGACAACTTTTCATAGATCTGTAAAGTACACTGACCTTCGTGAATTAGAACTTTACATTAGACTACGGCAGTTTCCCAAAAATTTCAACATAGAAGAACCACATGATCCAGCAGTTTCATTTCCAACAATCCCCAAAGCAGCTGAAAGCCGGGACTCGAGCAGGTAATGTGTACAGACAGCATTGCGCACAGCAGCAGCACTCACAGTAGCCAGAAGGTGGAAACAACCCCCGTGTCCACCTGTGGATGCGTGGGTAGACAAGATGGGTTGTATACACGTGAAGGACTGTTGGTCACCTGTAAGAAGGATGAGATTCCGATGCATACTGTGGTGTGGAGGAACTGTGAAGACACGCTCAGGGAAGCGAGCCAGGTACCTTCAGGGAACTGCAAGCACGTCTCCACGGCTCACCCGATTAGTTCCGTAAACCATTTTTTAAATTTGTCCAAAAAGGCTTGTATCAAAGGCAATGTTGGGCACATTTATGTAGGGTCATAGTGTCTTTTTTTTTTTTAATCTGTGATTGTGCCAGTTGGGAAGACATGGGGACAGGAGGGAGAAGTTTGATGTTGTAGATGTACTTGCTGACGAAAGGATGAGAGCACACAACACAAGCCCAGGAGTGATCTTCCTTCTGCTGAAACGACAACAACACCCTCAGATCTCCAGCTCCAGCCCGTGTAATTGCTTTTGGCATAATAGCTATTACCTCAGACAGACTGAAAGTTTAATAACTAGATTGGAGATTTCCCTTCGCAGTGCACAAATGGGAAAAACACCACCGCAGAAGTTACTCTCCCACATCTGGCCCCCTCCCTCTCTTGATTTGCCAGCGAGGCAACTGCGTCTCACTGCCACGCCTCATGTTGGCATCCTTGCACTGTAGTGTGATCGTAAATTGTAATGTAAAGGTTATCGGCCTTCCTAATTCTTTGATATGTAACATTGAACAATTCTAAATGAATGTAAAACAATCTCGTCATTCATAAGAGTTTTTCTTGTGAAGGTTTCTATTTTATTTTGTGTACCGGTATGGTCATTTTGTGCAAAGTACATGTCACACTGCTCTAAGTCTCTTTTGCGATTGCAATCCAGATTTAGCATCCAATAAGAGATCATTTTTATTATTGTATTTTCAGGTATGTTCTTGATATGTTCATATTCTTAAATAATGTTAGTACTGGAATTTCTGTCGCTTGTTGACTGTTATTTTAATTCTTGGGCATTCTTGAAATATCCATAAACACTCCTTCCTTAAAATGTAGGTTTACTTCAAGTAGCATACCCTCCTAAAATATCCACAATATAATTGGTCAATGACAAGAGGGTATTACTGGGAAACCCCAGCTTCAACTTGGAGTTAGAGAGAGTAGCAATACACCTATGATTCGAACAGTTCCTCTTTCTTGTCTCCCTGCCTCCTTATATGTCTCCTTATATGAGTTTTATATGTCTCTAAATATATTGCTATATTTGAGTGTTAGCATATTTGTGGTTAGGTATGTATACATATAAAATATAGTCTTTTCCAGGTCTTTAAGTTCTTTGCAAGTTAAAAGAAATAATGTAAAGAAGATATACTTTAGCTGGTTGTAACCAATTCTGCGTTGATTCTTTTTGGTGTTCTCAGAATTCAATGTGTATCTAACCTTTCTACTCACCAATGAGCAGAACTATAGGGATGAATCCATGAATCCTTTTTAAAAAGTTCCTTCTCCCTCTGAAAATGTTTTTGACATTTATTTATTTATTTTTAAAAAAGATTTTATTTATTTATTTTTTTAGAGAGGGAAGGGAGGGAGAAAGAGAGAGAGAAACATCAATGTGCGGTTGCTGGGGATCATGGCCTGCAACCCAGGCATGTGCCCTGACTGGGAATCGAACCTGCAACACTTTGGTTCTCAGCCTGAGCTCAATTGACATTTATTTAGACTTTAAATTATAGCAGCCATGCATCCTGAAAATAATGGGATAGATATACATAGAATAGTTATACATATATGTATGTAGATGTAGATACATATCTATCTATTTATATATGTGTATCTGTCACGGAATATGGGCCATGACATATTTTAAGTGAAAAGGGCGAGGTGCCTAGTTCATATCATATAATTCCATTTCCAGTTAAGAAAATCACCATGTATTTGATTATGCAATGAAAAGGATTTGGAAGGGTGCACAGTCATTCACTGTGATGGACCCGAGGGAATGACGTAATACGCACTGGATGCTCTCAGCGAAGACTGCGTCAGGTTGGATTCCTCAGGAGCAGCACTTGGATGAGATTTGGCTGGGAAGTAACCTACTAAGCAGAGTCTGGGAACACCTGGTAGGGAGTGAGGAAGTGGGGCTGGGAAGAAAGAAGGGGGCTGGGGGCCAGGCCAGGATGGAGCAGGGACCTAGCAGAGCCCCAGGCCTGGCAGCTCTGACTCAGCCCTATCCAGGATGTGCAGGCAGCCTGAGGGGTCGCCTTCCTGGGAGACCTGCAGGCCCTGGCTGTCCTGAGAGCTCAGGGCTGGCGGGAGGTATGGACAGAGAAGCAAGAGCAGCTGTCACCTCCGTTGTAGAGGTTTAAACAAGATCCGGGTTTATTGTGTTCTCATGTCCTCATCTAGTTTATGTGTGGTGGCTTCACCGTGTTCCGGGCTGCTTCTCTTTTGTTGCTCTGTCATCAGTGGGTTAGTGCCCACATCTGCATGGCTCAGGATGCTCAGTATTATGTTTCTGTTCCCACTGAAAAAGGGAAAAGGTCAGAGGGTAGAGGGCACATTGATTCCTCCAAGGACAAGTCCTGGAAGTTGTAGTTGTCACTTCGGATCAAATCCCATTGGCCACACCTGGAAGCAAGGAAGAGTAGTTTTTCCTGGTTGGCGTTGGGCCAGGTTTAAAAGAGGGGACTTTGCTGTTACGCAACCATCTCTGTAGCAGCCGTGAATGCGAATTGTTTGTTACATTGTCTTTGCTAACTCTAGAGGGAGCTCTGGAGCTCAAGTGGCCTTTTAGAGTTGTCCCGCATTTGGCGGAAATGGCCGGACCCTTATACCCTGGCCTCCATAGTCACTGGATGTGGGCCACCTCCCAGGAAACATGACCTTGGGCGAGGCAGCTCCGCAGGGGCTGGTAAGGCGGCACTCCAGGCAACTGACAGCAGGCCCTCTGAAGCGAGACCTGGTGGCATGTCACTGTCACAGCGTTGGTGTGTGAAAGTCAGTAATACATGTTTATATATCCATTTTATAATTTTAAAAAGCTAAGATTTACTTGGTTGTTTTTTTTTTCACTGAAACTTTTTGAGCAAGTGCCATGTGCCACGCTCTGTTCTAGGTGCCAGAGAGTGGAAAACCGTGAAACAAAGCAGCGTGAGAAGCCTGAGAGATGCTGTTGCTGCCGTTTCTGAACCTCAGGATTTCATCTGTTGGGCAAATGACTTATGAACTTACCATTCTCTGTTGTAGTAACTGGCTCCATCTCAAAGACCGTTAGAAAGATCACTCTGGCTGCGACTGCACAGAGGTGGGGAGGGCCAGGCACGAGGCTCCGTGAGAGGTGGCACAGACTCAGGTTCGTGCGGTGACAATGGAGAGGAAAAGAAATGGGCAGATCCACGACGTAGCTCATTAGGTTGCTACTAAAATTCTTGTCTTGGAAAGAGTTCTTTTTTTTTTCTTCCTCCTCTTCCTCCCCCTCTTATTCTCCTACTTCTCTTTCTCTATCCACCCCCGCCCCCCCCTCAAATCTAGACTTTTCCAGAGGCCTTGATGCAATCTGATCTTGCACAGGGCAGGATAGTTCATAAAATCCTGCAGTGTTCATCATGGCGCTGAAGGGGGTTGCTAGCTGCAGTCATTCTGGAGTTGGGTTCAAGTCTAGGCACTCAGAAAGAATTTCTTTATTCCCAGGCACTACAGGACTGCCGAGCAGGCTAGCCAGACTTCCTAGGTGTGGCTCAGTGAGACCACAAGAACTCAATTTCATCTAACTTCCCCCCCCCAGGATTGTGTAGTCCCTCATTTTAGTCTTTTTACATATCAGTTATTTGAAATAGGCCAAATGCATATCCATTATTTAAAAATAAGTAACGAGAAAGAAAACTGTCTTTTATTTATCCTTTTAAGACTGATTTTCAGATGGAACTAATCAGAAATGGCTAAAATAGTTTTTAAAAATACAGAATCCCAGCCCTCCTGAATCGTAATATCTAGAAGTAGGTCCCAGAAATCTTTATTTAGGGGAAAAAAGCATTCCAGAATAATCAGCCAGGCTTAGCAATCATAGCTTCATGCTATTCAGACTAGCCTTACTTTTCACTGGAAGAGGTCATTAAATTCTTCTAATGGGAGGAATCCATTATAAATAACTACTTGAATTTCTCAGCTTGATATAAAAATATGACATTTGGTTTCATTTCATTACAGCTACTCTTTGGGGGGTGGTAGAGGTAGATTCCATTAAGTTTTCTCTTACCCGTGGCTATTTTGTAATTACATAGCTTTTATGTTATCCCCATAAATAGAAGATACTTGTTTTCCGTATTACAAGACTACAGCTCTCTAAATTTCAGCTTTAAGCAAGTTTGTATAAAAACAGCTAGATCACTGCTTCTCAAGCTTACCAAGCATTCAGATCACCTGGAGAACTCGTTAAAATGCACGTTGTGGTGTGGTAGGTCTGGGGCGGGGCTGAGCTTCTGCATTCTCTCTGCATAAACTCCGGGTCGTGGTGCCACTGCTGCTGTTTGCTGATCTCATAAGAGGCCAGCTAATAATTGTACAGTATTACCTTCTGGGCATTTATGTTTGTGTGAGTTACTCTACTTTGGGGCATGTTTTGGGACTGTTTAGTTTGACCAAAGGTCGAGGAGTACATTTTAAGAAGATTGGATTATATAACCTTCTAATGCTTTCCCCCATATTCTTGAAGGTTATATAGTACTACATATAGCCTACGGTTCTTAGTTTTAGGCTTTGAAACTGAATGAAAGTAGTAACTTACACAGTATAATTTTTATTGAATCATTAAATCTGCAGCAGCAAAATTGGTTTATCCATTGAGGTAGTCTGAGCTACAAATAGAGTATTTTTGTAACTGAATTAAGAATAAGAGAAAGTGACAGTGCTGAGAATTGTTACTACACACGCCTGAGGTTTGAGAAGTTTGTCTTTCGCAGAACTGAGCGCGCTTTGGTTGAGATATAGGATAGGTCAGAGCAATGGTTCTCAGCTGGGGGTGATTTTACCTCTCAGCGTACATCTGGTGGTATTTGGAGATGTGTTCAGTTGCCGCAGCAGGTGGTAGGGGTGATGGTGTTGATTGGTATCTGGTGGATAGAGGCCAGAGATGCTGCTAAACGCTCTACAGGGCACCAGACAGCCCCCACAGCAAAGAACTACTGGGCCCCAAATGTTAGTGGTGCCAATATGAAGAACCTTCATGCTAGAGAATATTCATAAGTACCTGATTAATTTTTAATTAAAAGTAATACAGAAAGTATAGCTAGAAAGTACTCATTCATGTTTACATTAGTCAGATTTAACCAGTATTAACATTTTATCTTAATTTGATGTTAGGCTTCTGGTTTAAGAAATATCATTCTATTTATTATTATTATTATTTAATCCTCCTCTGATCATATGTTCATTGATTTTAGATGAAGGGGGAGGGAGACAGACAGACAGACAAGACATACATCAGTGTGGGAGAGAAACAGCGATTGGCTGCTTCCTGTACACGCCCCTGACCAGGGATCAAACCCGCAGCCTCTTGGTGTATGGGATGACGCTTCAAGCAACTGAGTCACCCTGCCAGGGTTCATCCTGTTATTTTGGGGAATTAAATCACAATTACTATTTTGAATTCAAACAACGTAGAAAATTTAAGAATGAATGTAATGAAGCTATCTCAAATCGCAGCACCCAGAAATAACCATTATTAGCACTAGATGAAGAACACTCATTGTCCCAGATAGCTATGTCTATATAGTTATATCTGTCTGTACATACACAGAAGCATAGAGAGGATGCCTTTATGAAATTGGGACCATATTGTAAATGAACTAGAAAAAAAATTTTAAATGAGATTTTATTTATTTACCTCTTAGGGGAAGAGAGGGGGGAAAAAAAGAGAAAAACATCAATGTGTGGTTGCCTCTCACACGCCCCCTACTGGGGACCTAGTCCACAACCCAGGCATGTGCCCTGACTGGGAATCAAACTGGCGACCTTTTGGTTCACAGGCTGGCACTCAATCCACTGAGCCACACCAGCCAGGGCAAAAAAAAAAAAACCATCTTTCTATAATGAAAAATTTTAAGTTTGGGGGAAAAAGAAATAGAACAGAATCATTATCTCCCATGTTCTGACCCTGCAGTCTTCCCTAGTCATAAACGCCTGGCTGCCCTGTCTCCACACCCACTCCCCTCGCCCAGGGTGTCCTGAAGCACTCTCAGACTGCAGATCATTTCGTCCGTAAATGTCATTTCGTAAGCACCTGTCCTTAAAACTGAGGACTCTTTTTTTGAGCCATTACCACACACAATTAATAATGTCCCTGATTCATTCTCTTTCCTTCTCTCTCCCAGTATATTTTATCCCAAATGATGGTTTTTATTTCCAATAAGATTGAGCAGTAGTTCCTCAAAGAAGGGGGAATGGATGCTGCACAGGCCAAAACTAAAGCTTTCTGCCACAAATATTTTTTGCGCACTTCTTTTTCTTTCTACAATATCTTTTTTTTTAAAGTAAAGCTTTTTTTAAAAAAATATTTTATTTATTTATTTTTAGAGAGGGAAGGGAGGGAGATAGAGAGAGAGAGAGAAACATCAATGTGCAGTTGCTGGGAGTTATGGCCTGCAACCCAGGAATGTACCCTGGCTGGGAATCGAACCTGGGACACTTTGGTTCCCAGCCCGCGCTCAATCCACTGAGCTACGCTAGCCAGGGCTAAAGATATTATTTGTTTATTTTTAGACAGAGGGCAAAGGAGAGAGAGGGGGGAGAGAAGCATCAATATATGGTTGCCCACTGGGGACCTGGCCAACATCCCAGGCATGTGCTCTGACTGGGAATCGAACCGGTGACCCTTTGGTTCACAGGCCAGTACTCAATCCACTGAGCCACACCAGCCAGAGCTCTTTCTAGAATATCTTAAACTATTTGGCAGTGCTGTGTAAAGTAATGAAATACTCCTTTACCTCTCTTTTTTACTGTCATCATTTTCCAAAAATTATTTATTTTCAGAGCGAGTGAAAGGGAGAGAGAAAGAGGGGGAGAGAAACATCATTCGGTTGCCTCTGGCATGCCTCCAAGTGGAGACCCGGCCCATGACTCGGCAGTGTACCCCGACAGGGAATCAAACCAGTTCCCTTTCAGTTCGCAGGCCAGTGCTTAATCCACTGAACCATACCAGGCAGGGCTACTGTCATCATTTGTAAAGCTGCCTTTCTCATCTTTTCTTTTTTTAAAAATATATTTTATTGATTATGTTATTACAGTTGTCCCATTCCCCCCTTCACTCCCCTCCACCCTGCACACCCCCTCCCACCCACATTCCCCCCCTTTAGTTCATGTCCATATGTCATAAGTTCTTTAGCTTCTACATTTCCC
Organism: Phyllostomus discolor; assembly: GCF_004126475.2. Lineage (NCBI taxonomy): Eukaryota > Metazoa > Chordata > Mammalia > Chiroptera > Phyllostomidae > Phyllostomus > Phyllostomus discolor. The sequence goes on along the minus strand of NC_040905.2, from coordinate 206,817,725 downwards.
ATACTGTTCTTACCCTCCCCCTGTCTATTTTCTACCTACCGTCTGTGCTACTTATTCTCTGTACCTTTTCCCCCTCTCTCCTCTTCCCATTCCCTGTTGCTAACCCTCCATGGGTTAGCAACAGGGAATGGGTCCCTGTGATCTCCATGGGTCCATGTGATCTCCATTTCTGTGGTTCTGTTCCTGTTGTAGTTTGTTTAGTTTGCTTTTGTTTTAGGTGTGGTTGTTAATAACAGTGAGTTTTCTGTCTTTTTACTGTTCATATTTTTTATCTTCTTTTTCTTAGATAAGTCCCTTTAACATTTCATATAATAAGGGCTTGGTGATCATGAACTCCTTGAACTTGACCTTATCTGAGAAGCACTTTATCTGTCCTTCCATTCTAAATGAAAGCTTTGCTGGATATAGCAACCTTGGATGTAGGTCCTTGCCTTTCACGACTCTCATCTTTTCTAAATTTCTCTGAGGTATCTTCCAGCTTTGGTGTATTTGCTGTAGTAATGGCCTCTGGGGACTGTCAGCAGGACAGTACCTGCAGGAGTCATTTAACTGCTGGTGGTTGGCTTCTTGAGGGCAAGGAGCAAGTCTTACCATCTTCCTGCCTGTTACCATTACCACGTCCCCAGGATCTGTTAGATGCCTGTTACTAATCTTGAGGGGGTCATGCCAGTATTGATTGTTGATATTAATCGAAATCATTTATAGCAGAAAAACTAAGCATGCTTATTTAGCTCTACCAATGTGCATGCAGCAGAATATAACTCAGATGTTAGTGTTTGGCACCTGTGTCTATGGGCAGCCTCCTTATAAAGACACGAGGCAGGGAACTTCACCTCCTCTGGTCACACTTTCCCATTTCTTCTAACTTTCTTCTAACCATAAGTCCCAGTTGCTTGATCCAGCCACAGTCTTTGCAGTCTTGATGTAATTATTAATGGTGTTCTTTGTCATTCACAGAATTAGCCTAGTTTAGATGGTAAATTAAGTGGTAGTCCTACTTCTATGACATGCAATGTGTGCCAGGCTCTCTACGGAACACTTTACATAGATTCTCATTTAATCTTCATGACAGCCCTAAGAATCAGATCCCACTATTGTCCCTGTTTTACAGAGGGGGACGTCAGGGCACAAAGGGTTAAATAACCTGGCTAAGATCAGGCAGTCACGTTTGCCTAGCAAGTGGTAGGTAGGCAAGTGGTGGGCCGAGGGGGTTCGAGCGCAGGCAGTTTGGAGCCAGTGTTCTTCCGCACTCCGCTCTGTGGCCTCTTTGCGGGTCCCAGACATACTTGTCTTTGTCGAATACATGCTGATTTACCAGGAGTCTGCTGATAATTTGCACGGTTTTAGATTAGCACCTGGTTAAGGCTTTAGGATTTTGAGGAGTTTCCTTTCCTTCACAAAATACTTACAGGTTCCTTGCCTACTGCTACGCCATTCTGATTATTATGACTTCTTTCTCAGAAGGTTGAACATTCGCCTTTTTTCATCCTCTTAATGGCAGCTACTTGGCGTTCCCTCCTGGACTTTAGGTGGCGGACATTCCCAGCTTTTCAAATGCTCAAGTGCCTGTCAGTCACTTTCCCTTACTTCTGGCCATCTTTGGTATCTAAATAAATCACACGCACCCAAACACACACACACACACACACACACACACACGTGCGCGTGTGGTTTCCAGCACCTGGAACAGTGCCTGTCAGGTGGCAGGCACACACCCTTTTTCATTACCTTTGATCGGTCCGTATTGTGGAATTACCTGGAGACCGTTAATCAAAGGTGCTTTATGGAAAGATTTTTCAGGCAGCTACCGCTTTTAGTAGCTTGCAATTTAGTAAGGAGATGATGAATGTACATGAATAACTATGAGCTAAGGCAGCTGAGCTATATGAGTAGAATAATTTTAGAGTTCAGAGAAAAACAGCGTCTGACAGGGTTGATCCAGAAAAGCGCTGTGAAGGCGGAGGCTCTTACGTCAGTTTAATGACTTGTGAACTGGCCACAGAAGAACGACCCCTTGAACCTTACAGAATAACAGGCTTAGGTTTGCCGAGAGGAGAGGCCTGGCGGAATCATCCTCAACCCAGCCGAGGGGAAGCTCCAGCAGTTTTGACGGGCGGCCCTCTTGTTAGAAATCCTCAGTCGGCAGCGTCGCTCTGTTTTGTGCTGCCATCGCCGTGGCGCGTTTCGACCCCTAGGTGGGTTATGAGCAGCAGGGACAGATGGAACTCCTCCGCAGCAACGAATTTTATGGTTTCACTGTGGAAGCCTGGTGTTACTGATTTGATTATTTTTTTAACCTTTTGAGTTTATTGATACGTACAAGGTCTTCTTCCTTAATGAAAATGTTGTCTAATTTTAGTGTAATATAATTGCATTTGCTTTTTTACCTTTTTACTGGATATCTTAGTAAGAAAATACTGTTATACTTGAGCAGAATTGATGACAACAATGGCCTGGCGAGGTGCACAGTTTTCATTATCTTCACTTGACGGGAGGAAACTAAGTTAGGTTAAACCGTAAGCTGCGTGCCTGCGGGGACAATGGCACAGCTGGGACTCGTACTTGGGTCTTCAGCATCCAGATCCAGTGTATGTCACATGGCCTTATTTTAACCCATTAGATTAAATTTTTTTTATTGATATGAAGATAAAGAAGGAGAGTGAAAGTCGTGATTCTATCCCATCATAAATCCTTTCTTAATGAATGTCATTATAGAATCTAGTTCAACGTAATTAGTCCATTTCCATTTCCGAGTTGACCGTCTTGTTCACACTGTGTTGATGACTGTAGAGCCAATAAATTCTGCCCAAGGGGAAGCCTGTGGGGGCCGCAGGTGGCCTGCATGGACCCACGTCCAAGGTAGAAAGAGGCAGTCCTTCTAGCTGGACGAGCTGGCCAGAAGACGGCACATCTGCCAGGGGCGGGTTCAGCCCACACCAGGGTGCTGGGCGTGGCAAACGCGAGTCTGGATTTTCATCGACTCTGCCTCTTTTACGTAATGCTCAAAAAGCGGCAGCCATGGATCTTGTTTATAGTCATTTATTTATGAGCAGCAGGGGTTTTTTTTTAAGCTGTCGTATTTATAGACAGAGCCGCTCGTTCCTCAGTATACCGAGTATAGACCTGCCTTGTTCTCGTTCCCTGCACCTGGAACCTGAGCGTCCCTGCTCTCCGCTTGGCTCAGTCCTTCACTCCTTCCAGGCCCCCTTCAGATGTCACCTGCTCAGACGTCACCTCACCTGCCCGAACGGGAATGTACCCCCATCGTGCCCTCTCCCTTCCTGCTGTCCTTTCTGCACACTACATCTTACCACTTGGGTGTTGTATCTGTATTTCTTTTATTTGTATCTCTCCACTAGGAAGTATACTCTGTGAAAACAGGGCTTTTGCCTGTTCTGTTCACTGCTATATTCCAGCACCCAGAATTACCAGCTCTAATATTTGCTGCCTTTTATGAACCGTGTGCACTTTCTGGACTAGAACGTTTTGACTATGATCTACCTGAATCTTCTTAATAGTTGTATGAGGGGTAAATATGATAATCCCCAAGTTAGAATCGAAGAAATAAAAAAACTTAGAAAAAGGAAATATGCCCAGAGTCAAATGTCTAGTAATCAGAATCATTTCTTGACAGGTAGATCTGACAACCCAAGTCCATTTTTAAAAATTATTTTAGTGATTTTCTGGGGTCTTGTAATTTTTTTCAAAGAATAATGTCCAGTTACTGGGTGGGAGAGTGGCTTAAAAACACTGTGAGCCCTGTTTTAAGGGGAAGGAGAGGTAGAGCCCGTGGGATCTGAAGCGTTGGGGTTGAGAGGTCAGCTTGCCCTCCTGTGTAACCTTTGCATTCTCCCCTGAGGGTGCTGCCCTCAAGGGTGCTCTGGGAAGAAGAGCGTGACTTGGGAGTCCTTTTCCAACCGTGCGTCTGTGGGTGAGTAATTTAGCTGAGCCTGTTTCTTCATCTCTAAGTTCTGCTGGCAGTGCCGGCCTTACAGGGGTGTGAAGATGACATGTATAAAAGTGCCTGCCATGGTGTCCGCCTGTTGCTGTCATCTTCGGATGTGACTAGGAAGGAACTCTGTGCGGCTTGTACTTTTTTATGTACTGAATAGGAGCAATGTCTTGTCAGTTGGTGACTCAAGCTCCTGCCTGAACTTCTGGTTCCCTCTCGAGTTTTTGTGATGTGAGTAAGTGGCCGTTTAACTTGAGCTGCGTCGTAGTTGACGGCTGCTGCTGTGGGTTCTCCACCAGAGACGTTTTTATGACTGGTCAGCCGTGGGCTGCTTCAGGTCACGTTTCCCCACTTTATTCTCTAGGGTCCAAATTTTTGACAGTTTCTTTCATTTTTTATGCATGTCCTGCCCTATTTAGCTTCATAAATAGTCCCTGTTTGTGCCTTGTTGATAGTCAGTTTTTAGATGGTCGATTAACTGCCTTTCTGACACCACTGCGACGTGTCCCTCCCGACTTTTATCCAGCACACGCGAATGTGCGGCCGCCGGTTCCACGCCGCACCGTGTCCTCTTGGCCCCCCCCCCCACCCCCCCCGCCCCGACCCGTCTGGGTGAACGTTTGTCCTTCAAACCCTCGGTTGGCAGACTTCCATACTGTTTGATTTTCTGGCAGTTCTGGGTGTTTTTTCGTTTGAGGTTAGTTGCGATTCTTTTTCTCGTTGTGAAAGCATATCTACCTATGCCTGCATCTTGACTGGAAGTTCTTTTCCATACTTTCGTGTTGAACCACTTACTCAGAATTAAATCCAGAGCAGCAGTTTCCCTTGTTGCTTTGTCAAAAGACTTCCCATAAAAAGAAACTGTCAGCAGGGCAGGTGAGGAGTTGGTCAGCCGCCCTGTATTCAGCAGAACAAGCCTTCCAGTGGTCGCCCCTCTCACTGTTCCTTCACTCGTGTGCCCACTTTGTAATCTGTGTTGGGCCTTTCTCCTGCACGACTGCTTTCCACCGACCGGCTTAACACGACCGGAAGCCAGAAGTTCAAGATCAAGGTGTTGGCACAATTGGTTCCTTTTTAGAAGCTCAGAGGGAGAATCTGTTCTGTGTGTCTTCCTCAGCCTCTGCTGGGTGACAGCAGTCCTTGGCGCTCCTTGGCTTGAAAGCTGTAGAATTCGTCACGTGGCGATCTTCCCTCTGTGTCTTCCCATGGCCTTCTCCTCTCTGTGGGCGTCTGTCTCTGCATCTCTCCCTCGGCTCTGAAGGACACCGTGGATTGAGGACTCAGTGTATTTCAGTATGACCTCATGTTAACTTATGTCTTAACTACATCTGTAAACCGGTACAAGGAGTTAGGACTTCAGCATAGCTATTGGGGGGGGGGGCACAATTCAACGTACAACAAAACTACTTTTATTCTTAGCCATGCGGTTTGTTTACACATATGTTTCCCATGATTGCCAATAGAACTGACCTTGTTATAGATTTCCGTGTGTATTTCCCCACGTAATTGAAATTGATACATACTAGTATATATATTTCATTCATAAGTCTTAATTTACCATTTTTTAGTAAACCAGTGAGATTGTGTTGGTTGCTATATTAAACTATCAGTGATCTAGGACATGACTATTAATATGACAAACATTTGAAGCCATAACAACTGTTTATGTAATATGGACTTTGGCTTGTAATTTTGCTTTTTTTTTAATTGCTTTTCTATGATTTCGGTGTCAAGGCTATGTTAGTGTTATTAAAATGAAGGTTGGGAGGAAAGCATTGTATATTCAATGTTAATGTGTTTTTTAAACATTTGTTTTAAAATTTAGAAAACCGTCTGGGTCTGGTGTCCCTTCCTCCCTCTCCCTTTACCTCCCTTCCTCCTCTCCTCCCTTGTTCTCCTTCTCTCTTCCTTCCTCCCTCCCTCCCTTCCAGTCTTGTTATTCAAGAATAAGTCACAGAATGGCTAGTGTTTAAAAGACAACAAAGCAAAAAAAAGTGTGGTACAATCACACAATGGAATTCTATGCAGCAGAAAGAAAGAAGGAGCTCCTACCCTTTGCAACAGCATGGATGGAGCTGGAAAGCATTATGCTAAGCGAAATAAGCCAGGCAGTGAAAGACAAATACCATATGATCTCACCTTTAACAGGAACCTAAACAACAAAACAAAGAAACAAGCAAAATATAACCAAAGACACCGAAATAGAAGACAGGCTGACAGTGACCACAGGGGAGAGAAAAGGGAATTTCAGGGGAGAATGGGAAGGGTTTACAGGAACAAATGTAAAGGACACATGGACAAAAACTAGGGGGAGGGTGGTAATGGGAGGGAAGTGGGGAGAGTTGAGTGGGTGGGCTGGAATGGGAGTAAAAGGGAGAAAACTGTACTTGAACAATGATTAAAATAAAAATAAAAAATAAAAGACAACAAAGAATGTGTTGGCAAGGATGTGGAAAAGAAGGAACCCTCATGCACTGTTGGAGTTGTAAACTAGTGTGGCCCCTATGCAAAACAGCATGGAGAGTCCTCAAAAATTAAAATTGTACACCTGAAACTAATATAATATTGTACATCAACTGTCATTTAAACAGAAACAAGAAAAAAGAATAAATTAAAAATAGAACTATCATACACCCAGCAATCCCACTTCTGGGTATTTATCTAAAGAAAATACTTCCCTGGCTGGTGTGGCTCAGTGGATGGAGCACAGGCCTGTGAGCCAGAAGGTCGCCGGTTCGATTGCCGGCCAGGGCACACGCCTGGGTTGCAGACCAGGTCCTCATCTGGGGGCGGGGCGTGTGAGAGGCAACCGATCAATGTACCGATGTCTCTTGCACATCAGTGTTTCTCTCCCTTTCCTTCTTTCTCCCTCCCTTCCCCTCTCTCCAAAAATAAATATATAAATGAAATCTTAAAGAAATTGAAAGTACTAATTTGAAAACCAGTGTTCATTGTAGCGTTATGTACAATAGCCAAGATGTGGAAGAAACCTAAGTGTTCCATCAGTAGATAAATGGATAAAGAATAGATGCTATATATACACAGTGGAATATTATTATACTTGGCCATAAAAAATGAGTGAAATCTTGCCATTTGCAACAACATGGGTGGACTTAGAGGGTATTATGCTAAATGAAGTAAGTCAGACAAATATATGATTTTGCATATGTGGAACCTAAAAAGCAAAACAGGCACAACAAAACAGAAACAAACTCATAGATACAGAGAGCAAATCGATGGTTGCCAGACGGTGGTAGGGGAGTGGTAGGATTAAGAAGTACAAACTACCAGTGATTAGAATTAGTCACGGGGATAGAAAGTACTGCATAGGGAATGAGGTCAGTTGTGCAGTTTTAACTATGTGTGGCCCCAAGATTTGAGTGCAACTAGGTGTGTTCTTACCATTGGGGAGTGGAGGTGGTCACTGCTCAGAGGCCCTCTCAGTAGACAGATCTATAGAGCTAGAGATCATGTATGTGTGTGCTTGTTTTACACACGTGCACACACCTCACATATGTGTTTATATTTGAAAAATTCATTAGTTCACCCATACCTGCCATTTCAATCCACAGGGTTCATTCCAGCCTTCTTCCTTTCTGTATCTGCACCTTCCTGCTTTTGCAGAGACAACTCTGGGTGCTGTGGTCCTTCATAGATTTTCTTATTTGATGGATCCTCCTGTACACGTGAAGTCTATTGCTGCCTCGGAACCCTGCCTGGTGGAGATGCCCCCCTCACCCTGCTCGGGCTCTCGCTCCCTCTGCCAGTCGTCCCGCCCCATGGATGCCCTGCTCACCCCTGCGGTTCTCACCTCCCCCGCAAGCCTGCCCTTGCGTGGATGGGGTGGGCTCCCCACCCTCTGACCCCGATACCACCAGGCTGCCCTCTGTGTGGACACAGCTGTGCTCTGCCCCACCTGGTGGCCGTAGGACCAGATTCTTCAGAAGGAGAGAGGGCTTCCTTCTCTGGAATTTTAAGTTTCACTTCAAGGTTTCTAGCTGTAGAATTATCTTTTCTTTGAAAAATTATGTTCTTTGAGTCCTTTTAGTTCAAAGTCTTGTATTTTCTCTAATTCTGGGAAGTTTACAGAAATTTATGTCTGGAAATACTCATCAGCTTCACGTATTTTTTCTCTCCTTCTATAAATACACTATTGTGTGGGTGCGGACTTCCTTCATTTCTCTGTTCCTTATGTCTTGATTTTTCTGTCCTGTGTTTTATTTCTTCCCGCTGTCTTTTGGCAGAGTGCCTTAAACCTGGCATTTTAGCTTATTAATCTGTTCAACTGTGCCCTTTCTTCTTCAGCCCATTCATCTATTAAGTTTATTTCAGTGATTATGTTTTATGTACCTGTATTTTATTTGCTTCATTATAATGTTTCTTCCTGCTTTATTTCTAATGTCCTTCCTTACTGAATTTGTTTATTTTATTTTATTTTTTGGCTTATAATCCCAATCAATTTGATACTCGATTCCCCCCCCAACCATTTATCCCCCCTACACCCTCTTCCAACTCCCCCCCCCCCCCCGCCAACAATCACCACACCGTTGTCCATTCCATGAGTTAGTCCTTTTTTTTTTTTTTGCTTGATCCTCCCCAGCTGTCCCCCAGAGCTCTCAGCCTGAATTTGTTTAAATTTTTACTTTCTGCTTCTTCTGAGAGCTCGTATATGCTGGAGATCTCAGCCACCGTGGCTCATGAGGTCCATGGAGCGGGGTGGACAAGGCTGCTGCCTGGTTCGCACCTACTTGTGCCTGTTGTGGGTTAGAGGGGAAGGCTGGTGGTGGTGGGAGGGGAGGACGCGCCCAGGGTCATTAGCGTTGGAACCCCTCCCCAGACTCAGCACTTCTCATGACCCGGTTTTCCTCTTAAGAACCCTAGTGCACAGGATTTGGGAAGAGGTGCTGGGAAGAGGGGACTTTGGGCCTGCTGGGAGCACCGAGTGCCGTCTGGGCCAGTGCCACCCGCAGGTTTGTCACCCTGTGGCCCTTGACAGCTCCGGGCTTGCTGACAGTTCCCCTGTGTTGCAACAGCAGTGGCCTGTCCCGGACAGTGCTGGAGAGAAAAATATTTACCAGAGCAACCGCACCACACCCTGACTCCCGTCCCGGTGCCTGGCCCTGGCTCCTCTGCCTCTCTGTTCCCCTGCACTGGGGCCAGATGCCCCCGTGTTGTCCCAGGGACTCCCATGCGCGTGTGAACACGGATGAATGTTTCGTTGTCGGTGAGCACGGGCCCACCACACGTGCTGCCCAGCAACCTGTTGTTTCTAAAATGGCTGACTCTCGTGTCTGACTGCACACGAAAAGAGCGTGGATTCAGGAAAATGCAGCTTTAAAATATACCTCTGTGTGTGGCTGTGATTTTTATACCCCTTTTATACCGAGGCGTCCCCATGTCACCGCCTTACCGTCCAACTATAATCTATAATCGTGAGTTAGCGATACGGTCGAGAGCAGTCATTAGTATCCGTGAAGTGCTTAACCATTTCCCTTCGTGGTTCTTGTAGGTTGTTATCAGTTTTTAGATACTAGGATACTGAAATAAAATCTTTATGGGTAACGTGTTTTCCTTCTGTAGGATTATTTTCCTTGATGGATTATAGAATGGGTCAAATAGATAAGCAGGTTGGAAAGATCAACGTTTTTCATTCCTAACCAAGTAAAGCAGGGCTGGAACATCATAGTCAATTAAGTAATGTTTACTGGATTAAAGAAGATTCTAAAAGTTGCTTTCCAATATGGATGTAGCAGTTTTCAGTCCCATCAACAATATGAGATTTCTGTTCTCCCACACCATCTTACACTTAAAATTTTTTTATTATTATTTTATTTATTTTGATAGAGAGAGGAAGGGAAGGAGAAAGAGAGGGAAACATCAGTGTGTGGTTGCTTCTTGCACACCCCCTGCTGGGGACCTGGCCCGCAACCCAGGCATGTGCCCTGACTGGGTAATCGACCCTTTGGTCTGCAGGCCAGCACTCCGTCCACTGAGCCACACCAGCCAGGGCACACTTAAACTGATGATTTGTTTGTAATCAGAAGAATTCTCTCTCTTGAAAAAAAAAAGCTATCAAGATGATATAACTAAGGTCTGTTTCTCTTTTTGTTTTCACCCACTTGGTAAATGGACACGTGTTTTCTTACAGGACTGAATTTGCTCTTAAAGAAATCATGTCCTCTGGAGGTGCTGAAGATGACATCCCGCAGGGAGAGAGGAAAACAGTTACAGATTTTTGTTACCTTCTGGATAAGTCTAAACAACTGTTCAATGGGCTAAGGTGAGTGGACTCTTGCTATCTAAACTTTTCTCTAGTTCTGTGTGTTTTTTCTCATGTCTGATATGTAGTAACTTTCTGAATGTTATGGATGGAATGTTACATAAATTTCTTCATTCTCAGATGAAAAACAGTAGGAAAAGAGGATTGTTTTTACTCAAGTTAAGGAGAGCTCTTTTGTTTGGTGGTTTTATATACATTAGTCCACATGATATCCTAGTTACACCTGGTTTTACACCTGGGGGACTGAGGACGAAGGAGCCTGCCCACGCATCATGCAGGCGAATGCAATCCTCTCTCCTGTTACAGTGTTCATACTTCTTTGCTCGTTTCTTCTTTCCTTTCTTTTCCTCAGGATACACTATCTGTTGACTAAAGTAACGACAGAGTGTTCTAGACAGTGTTATTTTTACATTAGCTGCACATGCCCTGAACGGACTGGCAGCAGAAACTATATGCGCTTTTGTCCAAATGTGTCTTTGATTATGTGTCCTCGTGCGTGGTGGGTAAACAATTTTGTACTGTTGTGTTCTGTTTAAGTGAGTTAGTCCATATTACAGTTCTTAAGATTCTTAGCTTATTGACTTGCCTCAGACCCAAAGCTTCATTCATTCGTGATATAGGTGAAATAGGTTTCATTTTTGAAATTTTTTATGAGTCAACGATTGTAAAGATAGTTATTTTAATTTACAGTTCATTCCTGGGTAAAAATGCAAACTTTTTCTATGTTTTATAATTGAATTACACATCCCTGTGTTGGGAACTGTACTGGCAGAGTTTACTTTTAAAGTTAATATCTTTTTAAAAGTGTTTACAATCATAAAGATAATAACAAGGTCACCGCAGTCTAATTTTAGAACATTTAATCACCCCCCAAAGAAACGCCATACCCATTAGCAGTGACTCTTCATTCTCCCCGACCTCCAAATCCCTAATCTGCTTTCTCTGTCTATGGATTTACCTATTTTGAACATTTCATATAAGTAGAATCATGCAGTATGTGGTCCTTTGTGATTGGCTTCTTTCACTAAATATAGTATTTTTGAGGTTCATCTATGTAGTATACGGGTATCAGCACGTCATTCCTTTTATTACAGATTAATATTGCATTGTACAGACTTACCACATCTTGTTTGTCCAGTCATCATTCCGTGGGCATTTGAGTTAGTTTGCTCTTTTTGGCTGTTAGGAATAATATTGCTATGAACACTTGTGTACAAGGTTTCGCATGGACATATGTTTGCATTGCTCTTGGGTAACACCTCGGAGTAAACTTGCTGGGTGATAGGATTCTCTGCGTCTGACATTTGGAGGCACTTCCAGACTGTGTTTCAAAGAGGCTACTACGTTACCAGCAGTGTGTGGGGGTTCCACTTTCTCCACATCCTCACCAGCCCCTGTTGCTGTCTGTCTGTTTGGCGATAACCATCCGAGTGGGTGTGAAGTGGTGTCTCATGGTGGTTTGGATATGCATTCCCCCAATGAGTAATGGTATTGAGTATCTTTTCCTGTGCTTATTGGCCATTTCTATGTCTCTTTTGTAGAAATGTCTATTCTAATTATTTGACCATTTTTGAAATTGAGTTATTTATTTTATTTTTAAGTCATAGTTCTCTTTGTATTCTGGATACAGGTCCCTTGTAAGATGTAATCATCTGCAAATACATATTTTTTCATTCCTTGGGTATCTGTTCATTTTTTTAAAAAGACTTATTTTTAGAGAGGGAAGGGAGGGAGAAAGAGAGAGAGAGAGAGAAACATCAATGTGTGGTTGCTGGGGCCTGTGACCTGCAACTCAGGCATGTACCCTGACTAGGAATTGAACCTGCGATGCTTTGGTTCACAGCCCGCGCTCAATCCACTGAGCTACACTAGGCAGGGCGAGTATCTGTTCATTTCTTGACGGTGTCCTTAAAACACAAAAGCTTTTAATTTTAATAATGTTCAACTTGTCATTCTTTGCTTTCATCATTTGTACTTTTGGTGTCATATCTAAAAAAATTATTGCCTAACCTGAGGTCACCAAGATTTACTCCCATGTTTTTTTCCAAGAGTTTTATGGTTTTACCTCTGACATTTAAGTCTGTGAACCATTTTGAGTTAATTTTTTCAGTTTGGTATGAGCTCTTAGGCATTTTTTATCGAAAAAAATTTCAATTTGTTATTGTATTTCCTTCATTTTTATCTCTTTCCTTGTTAATACCTGTAGTGCTAAGACTGAATATGGCCCTGGCTGGTGTAGCTCAGTGGATTGAGTGCAGGCTGCGAATCAAAGGGTCGCTGGTTCGATTCCCAGTCAGGGCACATGCCTGGGTTGCAGGCCAGGTCCCCAGTGGGGACCACGTGAGAGGGAACCACACATTGATGTTTCTCTCTCTCTCTTTTTCCCTCCCTTCCTCTCTCTCTAAAAAATAAATAAATAAAATTTAAAGATATATTTTTAAAAAGAGACCGAATAAGAGAACTCTAAGTCCTCTTTAGTCACCTGCTCTGGTTTGATTTTCATCTCCCTTCTTTTTCTCAGCGTTTTCGAAAATGAATCAGAGTTGTCCACTGTGTGCCGATGTATTTCATCTTGCCATTTCATAGCAATGTTGTTTGCAATACTGCTTTTTTAAAACTAGGTATAAGTATTTAACCTAAAGTTGACTAGTTTCTCTATATATTCTAAGACATTCACTAGAAATCTTAGAATATAAGAATATAAGAATCTTATAAACACTGAGAATGTGTTTATAAATGGAAATGAAGTTTTCATTATGTCTGAGAAGCATATTTAATTTAGCAGTGGCATTTTCTTCTTAAAAAGGAATTATTTTTCTAATCTGATTCTGAATCATAAATGAATTGTAAAGCTAAAGTCATAAGCTCTCCTGCTAGAGCTTCCCTGCTGGACTAAGGTCAGTCTGAAACTACTGTAACTATAACAGAACGCATTTCCATGTAGCGTTCTACAGCTTGTAAATCACTTTCAGACACTTCTTTATACTTTGGCCATATGATGACAGTACAGAGTACCAAAAACACCTGTTATCTAAAAATGAATTGTTTGCCCTGGCTGGTGTGTGTGGCTCAGTGGATTGAGGGCCAGCCTGCAAACCAAATGATCACTAGTTTGATTCCCAGTCAGGGCACATGCCTAGGTTGCAGGCCAGATCCCCAGTAGGGGGCACTGAAGAGACAACCACACACTGATGTTTCCATCTCCCTCTTTCTCCCTCCCTTCCCCTCTCTCTAAAAATAAATAAAGAAAATCTTTTAAAATAAATAAAAATGAATTGTTTTATTTCATGTTCTTGAAATGTCGTTTGAGTTGTGTTCTCATTTTGATCTTTTTTAATAGTTAAAGTGCCATTTTAACTATCACACAGATTTTATTTTTAAAGCAATTGTAGAATAAAATTGTATCTGTAGGAATAGTAAGAAACTAATACAGAGGGAAGTTGTGCGAGATCTAATCTTTTCCTATTTTCTCAGAATTGCTTTTTAAAAAACAATTTATATGAATCTTTTTAAGTATATTTGATTGATTATGCTATTACAGTTGTCCCAATTTTTTCTCCCCTTTAGCTTCCCTCTGCCCTGCACCCCCCAGCCCTCCAGCATTCCCTTTTCTCTTCCCCTTCCCCTTAGTTCACATCCATAGGTCATACATATAAGTTCTTTGGCTTCTACATTTCCTGTACTATTCTTACCCTCCCCCTGTTTATTTTAGGCCTACCAATCATGCTTCTTATTCCCAGTACCTTTTCTCCCCCAGCCCATTCTCCCCCGTCCTCCCCACTGATCACCCTCCATGTGATCTCCATTTCTGTGATTCTGTTCCTCTTCTAGTTGTTTGCTTAGTTTTTGTTTTTGTGTTTTGGGTTCAGTTGTAGATAGTTATGAGTTTGTTGTCATTTTATTGTTCATAGTCTTTGATCTCCTTCTATTTCTTAGATAAGTCCCTTTAACATTTCATAGAATAAGGGCTTGGTGATGATGAACTCCTTCAACTTGACCTTATCTGAGAAACACTTTATCTGCCCTTCCATTCTAAATGACAGCTTTGCCGGATAGAGTAATCTTGGATGTAGGTCCCTGCTTTTCATGAATTCAAATACTTTCCAGCACCTTCTTGCCTGTTAGGTTTCTTTTGAGAAATCAGCTGATTGATGGGAACTCCTTTATAGGTAACTCTCTCCTTTTCTCTTGGTGCTTTTAAGATTCTCTCCTTATCTTTAATCTTGGGTAATGTAATTATGATGTGTCTTGGTTTGTGCTTCCTTGGGTCCAACTTCTTTGGGACTCTCTGAGCTCCTTGGACTTCCTGGAAGTCTATTTACTTTGCCAAATTGGGGAATTTCTCCTTCCTTACTTTTTCAAATAAGGTTTCAATTTCTTGGTCTTCCTCTTTTCCTTCTGGCATCCCTATGATTCAAATGTTGGAATATTTAAAGTTGTCCCAGAGGTTCCTAAGCTTCTCCTCATTTTTTTGAATTCTTGTTTCTTCATTCCATTCTCATTGAAAGTTTTCTTCCTTCTGGTCTAAACCATTGATTCGAGTCCCGGTTTCCTTCCTGTAACTGTTGGTTCCATGTATATTTTTTTTTATTTCACTTTGCATGTACTACAGAAGGCCTGCCATCTAGAAGATAATTTTGTTTTTTTGGGGGGGGTCCCCCTCATGTAACAGAACTATTAAAAAAGATTTTGGTAAGATATGAATGAAAAGTTGCTGAGGATATGTGGTTAAATGAAAAAAGCAAAATGTAAAAACAAGATGTTTTAAATAAAAAATTCTGTCTTAAATATATCTATTTAAGTGGGAACTGTTTGCTCTCAGTGCCCAGTTCCGTCTCTTCCTCCTGGGAGACTGACTTTCTCACAGTGTCCAGTGCGTGTGAATTGTGTGTTTTCTGTGCTTGTTTGTATAAATGGGAGTGTTTTGTTCAGTATTAGTCCTGGATGGGAAAGGCCTCTGTTTGTCAGTTCTGCAGGTCCGGGACAGAGGTGCCTGTGGTGGGAGGTGGGAGGGGCGTGGGGTGTGCTCCACACTGCTCTCCGGTGCCCTCTCCAAAGCTCCTGGAGTGCAGCTTCAACACCTTTCTGCTTGCAAGTGTTGATAGTGCCTGCGCATTTCTTTTGAAATAGAGATTTCTTTGGGAATAATTAACAGAAGGTTTTTATTGATTGCCTCCCATCCCTTTATATTTGCGTTGACCAGAGTAGAAGACAGGATCACAGTGCTATAGAGAACAAGAAATGCATTGGTCGTGGTCTGAACCAGCGCTGGAACTTGGAGAAACGGGGCGAAGTGGGAATCCGGCTGGAATAGCACCAGCTTTTCACACTGGTCCTTCTTTCCGGGCGTTCCTTTCATTGTTTCCACTTATCTTTTGGCTAGCTTTCCTTCGTGTTTCCCCTTTCTTTCCTGAGTTTGCAAACTGGTGGTGATTAAACTTACTATTGCAGTGTAATGTATTTGTAGGAAGGTACACATAATAATTTTTTTATAGACTGAACTCACACACGCGGCTTGCACTTGGGTAAAGAAATAGAACATACAGCACCCTGGCAACCCCCTGGTGTTCCCTCTCACCTGGGCTTTATAACAGAGTGGAAAAGTGCAGTTCCGTGCCTCAGAGTTTTTATATACTATCTCATTTGGATATAACAAATCTTCTCTTAAAAGTGTGCACTTTCGCCCTGGCTGGTGTAGCTCAGTGGATTGAGCATGGGCTGCGAACCAAAGCATCGCAGGTTCGATTCCCAGCCAGGGTACATGCCTGGGTTGCAGGCCACGGCCCCCAACAACTGCACATTCATGTTTCTCTCTCTCTCTCTTTCTTCCTCCCTTCCCTCTCTAAAAATAAATAAAATCTTTTTTTTAAGTGTGCATTTTCACCTTGTTTTAAGCCATTCACCTAAGTTGTTGGAGCTTTTTCAATTTCCCAGCTGTGGTTGTCTCGATGGTGTATTTTTCTTGACTGAAATTACTTTCTGATAATATGTGCATAATAAATAAACTTCTTCTCACTTACTGTGTAAGAAAACATAGTCTAGAAGGTGAGAAATGGATTGAATGAATGGTGTTATGCTTATAATAGCTCTTGCATGTAGTTACAGTAGTAATGAAGTGTTAGAAATAGCTTTGAATAATGTCATAAGAATGATCAGGGCCCAAGTGCTTGCAGGGTTACCATGGTGACGAAGCAGCATGGAATACTTGGTGGGATTATATAAGGCAGCGTCTTGAGACACACATTTGAGACACACAGCTGTATCTACCAGTGACACCCATGATTTTTGGTGCTCTGAAACAGCGGAGGCCTCCAAGTCCTAATTATTTGACTGCAGAGAAGCAAATACACAAAGCCAAAATAAGCGTTGGAGCCCACGAATGTGTACGTTTGCAGAGACGCACACCAGCGTCAAGTGTAGTGGCCTTTAATTAAAATCATCGCGGAAATCATTTTTATTAAATATGCTCCCAAGATTTCACATTAAAGAATAAATCATCCATGGTGCCTTCTTAAAAGCCTATTTTTAGGAAGCCCCGGCCCCTAAACAGGAAAGGAAGTTACCAGTTTGCTCCTGTGTCGCCCCCTCCCCTCCCTTGCCCTCTCCTGCTCCTCCTCTCGTCCCTCTTCTTCTTCCCCGCCTTTTTCCTTCTCCTCCTCCAAAAAGGCAGTACTTTCCTAGAGGCAAATCACACAAACGGGTAATAGTGAGGTATATGTTCTTCAGAAATAACACCCTAAAGTATTGTACAAGTTTGTGCTGTAGGTTTTCATTTGATATGGCTGTCCACTCAAAAACTTTGCCCTTGAATTTGAGGGAGACTGCCACCAGAGTGATCTGGAGGAGAAGCGTTGACCATTGGAAGTTTAATGTGAGCCACAAATATGATTTAAAATTTCCTGGCAGACAGATTTCAAAAATGTAAAAAGAAAAAAGTAAAATTAATTTTAATAATATTTTTTATTTGATGTATTCATTGTATCCAGAATATTTTATTTTAACATGTGATCGATCTGTATAGAAAAATTATTGAGATCTTTTACATTTTTTTTTTTCATACTATCTTTGAAGTACACCAAAAGTTTTATTCTTAATGCATATTTCAGTTCAGATTAGCCACATTTCAGGTACTCCACAGCCAAATGTGGCTATTGGCTCAGGCGAAGGCCCTCCCACTTTTAGCTTCTGTTCTCAACATGGTCCAGTGTGCTGTCCAGTGAATTCACATTGGCTGTTTTGGAGTTCTCTTCTCCACAGGTCCATCAGGTGTCCCTTTTGTCTCTTCCTGTACAGGTGCTGATAGCTGGCAGGTCTTGGCTGTTGGTGATTTGTCCCCACCCACCTATACTTTCATATTTGAGGGGTACCTTATCACTAACTATAGTAGTTTGCTCCAGCTGTCATAACAAAATACCACAAACTGGTGGCTCACCCAGGAGAAATTTACTGTTTCAGTTCTGGAGGCTAGAAGTTCAAGATCAAAGTGTTGGCAGGGTCAGTGCCTTCTGAGGCCTCTCTCCTGGGCTTGCAGATGGCCATTTTCTTTCTGTGTCCTCATGTGGCAGTCCCTCTGTGTGTGCTAATCTCTTCCTTATGAAGACAAGAATCAAATCGCATTGGGGCCCACACTAAAGGCTTCATTTTAACCCAATCATTTCTTTACAGGCCCGATCTCCAAATACAGTCTTATTCTGAGGTCCTTGGTGGGCATCCATGATCTTAGCTAGTTGAACCTGGCAAAGAGGGTTGCATTGTAGAAACTTGGAAAGAAGTTCCTGGGTTTTGACATCTGAGCATTACATTTGAAACGCCTCCGAGAGTCAGGTTCGATCATTTGCACCGCACTTCTTCCTGCGGTAGTCCCCTAACTTCTGGTGAGAGGGTCAAGGGTTTTCAAAAAGAGAGATTGTCATACATTCAGTTTCCTCTAAAGCCTTGGGAAAGGAGTAGGCGCAGCCAATTTATAACACAGGTGTCTTTGTAGGATGTGAAATACAAGGTCATTTAGCTTACAGGATAATTCACAGAGCCCCATTTAAATTAATTCTATGGACCATTACTTTCCCATCTCTGCTGACAGTAGTAATGACTAAGTGATATATTCCGAGTTTAAAACCAGAGTCAAGCTCTGAATAGTAGAGGAATTTATCTAAAACTCTTTATAAAGTACCTGAATTTTAGACTCTGATCATATTATAGTGAATTTTTTAATATTAGCTTTTATGATATGTCTCATTAAGAAAGGAGTGATCACAGGGCTTATCCTTTTAGGATATTAAAAAAAAAATTAAACCCTATTTTGAAAAAGAAATTGTGCCCTGGTTGTTGGCTCAGTTGGTTGGAATGTTGCCCCGTACACCAGAAGGTTGTGGGTTTGATCCCTGATTGGGGCGGGTATGGGAGGCAACTGATCGATGTTTCTGTCTCACATTGATCTTTCTCTCTCTCTTCCTCTCTAAAATCAATAAACATATCCTCGGATGAGAATTAAATAAAAAAAAGAAATTGCTATTTTTATAATGAGACTTTACACTGGAGTGATAGATTTTCTAAATTCTTTTGAGGCTAATGCTATAGAATTTAGCCAATATTGTTCATAGCTATAAATCAGAGAATATTTGTATATTATTACTTACAGTCAGGAACCTTGTTCTAGCCTTTTAGATCACCTTTTTTGTGCTTTTCACCCTCATGCAAAATTCTCTTCCCTTAAAACCCTTCCACTTACTGTCTGGAGTTAATGTAGTCATGAAACACTGAGCTCTACTTCTGTTTTCTCCCTTAAAAAGATGTATTACTGAGGTTTATTAAACTTGTCAGATTTGGAAACAAAGGAACTTGCAGGCAAATGCCTACTTGAAAATTTGCCTAAAGAATTTAGACAATATCTTTAAAGAAGCACCCAAGTGTTGTCAGGTCTCATGAAGGTGATTTTGATGCCTAAGGCTTTTATATAATAGTACAGTCTTCCTGTCAGCAGCCACTTGGTAAGAGTCTTAAAGGTTATAGCAGCAGCTTCCACTTTTAAATATCTGATTAGTTCCTCCTAATGCAGCCTCCCACTGGAGATCCATAGAGACAAGAAAATGATGAAAACTTTCAATAAATGTGGAAACTAGTACCTCTAGTTAACCTATTTCTGTAATTTGAAATGAGTTTCTACTTGTCATAAGGATAATGGAAATGAATTAAAAAATGCAATTACTTGCTCATTCTTTTTATGTGTGCCTGAAAATTTGGGGTAGGAAAGCCTTTTGCTTTTTACTCATTTTCTTAATACCTGGTACAGAAATAGGAATCTTCTTTTCACTCATCAATTTCATCTGTAGAAATTTACCTTTTACTCATATCACAAAACTATTCAAATTTGTTACTAGAAGCAACATAAATGTTTGTCAGGAGGGATTGGTAAAAGTGATTCATTATATACTACATTGTACATAGTAAATATTGATATAATTCTGTATTTATTAAAGAAAATGATATAGTCATAAATTAAAAAGGCATGTTATAAAACATTATATATCATTTGATCCCACCTATTTAAAATAATAGAAAAATTCACATAGAAAGAATACAAAAACTCCTATAAAATGCATACAAAATACATTCTTAATGGGGGCTATTTCTGGGCACTAGAATTGAGGGCAGAAGCAATAGGGTATTTTTTTACTTCTCATTTTGTATGCTTAGTACCTTTGTTTTCCAAGCGTTATATTATTTTCAAAGTTCAAAAAACAAAGAAGCATAAGGTCTCTGTATAGATTGTTTGTAAAGAGCCATTGCCTTCCCTGTACCCATGCCCACCAGTCATCCTCTTTCACTCTGACTCCGGGCTTGGCCAGGAGATTTGCTTTGACCAATGGAACCACAGAAACTTGGTGCAAAGACTTGGGAAGAAAAATGCACATTTGAGCTGCCCTCCCTTTTGCTGCTCTTGGGAATCTTGCCACCAGCCCCATGTAAACAGACCTACATTGCCTGTAGACGATGAAAAACACGTGCCCCAGCAGCACCCTAGCTGCCGGCCAGGCAACTGCTGGGTATTTGAGAGAGGTTGCCACCACTGTCTGTCTACAGTTGCATGAGTGAGGTCTGGCTGAGACTTGTGCTATAGTTTTATTAGCTATTAATTGCCTTTCTTTCTCTTTTGTAAAATACATTTTATTGATTATGCTATTACAGTTGTCCCAATTTTCCCCACTCCCTGCCCAGTACCCCATTTCTTCCAGCAGTCCCCCCTTAGTTCATGTTCATGGATCATGCATAAAAGTTCTTTGGCTTCTCCATTTCCTATAGTATTCTTAACATCCCCTATTTTGCACCTACCATTTAATGCTTCTTAATATCTGCACCTTCCCCTCCATTCTCCCCCTACCCCATCCTAGGTGATAACCCTCCAAATGCTCTCCATATCTATGATTCTTTTCCTGTTCTGGTGGTTTGCTTTGTTTGTTTTTTAAAATTCATTTGTTGATAGCTGTGAGTTTGTTGCCATTTTTAATGTTCATAGTTTTTATCTTTTTCTTAAATAAGTTCCTTTAACATTTCATGTAATAATGGCTTGGTGATGATGAACTCCTTGAGCTTTATCTTGTCTGAGAAGCACTTGATCTACCCTTCCATTCTAAATGATAACTTTGCTGAGTAGAGTGATGTAGGTTGTAGGTCCTTGATTTTCATGACTGAATATTTCTTGTGAATCCTTTCTAGCCTGCAGTTTCTTTTGAGACATCAGCTGACAGTCTTATGGGCATTCCTTTGTAGGTAACTCTGCTTTTCTCTTGCTGCTTTGAAGAGTCTCTCTATAACCTTTGGCATTTTAATTATAGTGTGTCTTTGTATGGTCCTCTTTGGATTCAACTTGTTGGGGACTCTCTGTGCTTCCTCGACTTGTATGTCTATTTCTTTCACCAAAATTAGGAGTTTTCTTTTGTTATTTTATCAAATAAGTTTTCAATTTCTTGCCCTCCCTCTTCTCCTTCTGGCATCCTTATGATTCAGATATTGGTATGTTTGGAAATGTCCCAGAGGCACCTTTATACTATCCTCATTTTTTAAAATTGTTTTTCCTTCTCGCTGTTTTGATTGAATCCTTATTTCTTCCTTATGTACCAAAATGTTGATTTGAATTCTCACTTTATCCCCTTCATTGTTGGTTCTCTGTAAATTTTTCTTTATTTCACTTAGCATAACCTTCATTTCTTCCTGGATCTTTTTTGTGCTGTTGCGGTACTCAGTGAGTTCTTTGACCATCCTGATCACCAGTGTTTTGAACTCTGCATCTGATAGGTTGGTTGTCTCTGCTTCATTTAGTTCCTTTTCTGGGGTTTTGTTCTGCTCTTTCATTTGGGCCATGTTTCTTTGTCTCCTCAATTTGGCAGCCTTCTGTGTTTCTTTCTGTGTATTAGGTAGAGCTGCTTTGTCTTATTAGCATAGCCTATTGTAGAAAAAGCACCTGTAAATTGTGTGGGGTAAAGCCTTAGGCAATGCACTTCACCACTTTGTGGCTCTGTGTTGGGGGAGGGTTTGGAGAGGGGAC
The DNA here is from genome assembly GCF_004126475.2 of Phyllostomus discolor. Lineage (NCBI taxonomy): Eukaryota > Metazoa > Chordata > Mammalia > Chiroptera > Phyllostomidae > Phyllostomus > Phyllostomus discolor. The sequence continues at coordinate 206,795,951 of NC_040905.2, read as the reverse complement.
GGGGCTGCTGCCTGGTGTCTGGAGGTTTGCCCAGCACTCGCCCTGTGCAGCTGTCACCCTATTAGCTGTTGCTTTGGTGGTGATTACCAGAGTGGGTGGATTTGCATGACTTCTAAGTCCGTTTAGGCCCTTTAAGTGAAGTTGCCTGAAAATCCGGCAAGTTTCTTCCACTGCTCCAACCCTCAGTGGTCTTTACAGCCAGAAGTTAATGGGGATTTAGTTTCCTGGTGCCAGAACCCTGGGCTGTGCAGTCTGGCCTGGGGCTGGGGTCGATTTCTCCCAGGGCATCTCTCCCAATCTTTATCCACACACGTGAATGTGGGACCACCCATTTGCCACCGCTGCCTCTCCATGCCACACGGTGTCTCTGTGCCTCTTGGCCCGTCTCTGCATCTCTGCCCCTCCTGTCCACCTAGATGAATGCGGCTTCTTTAAATTTTTGGTTGTTGGACTTCTGTACAGCTGATTTTCTGACAGTTCTGGGTGTTATTTGTTTTGAGGTCCAATTGTAATTCTTTCTGTGGTTGCGCAAGAAGGCAAAGTGTGTTTACCGGCGCCTCCATCTTGACCAGCGGTAGCATTATCCTGCCTTTGTTTCTCTTAAATGTCTTGTTTGGCTCTCTCTCTGATGATGTCTTCTTTCTCTTTTGCATACCCAAATCTGTCTTCATGCAGCTTTCCCTCAAGCCCTCAATGTATCTCTTCTCTACACTCTTTTACTTTTACTCAATACCATGTAATTTAGTACTTAGGTGCCATTTTTTCTCTTTTTCTGTATATATCTTTTTAGTCTTTTCTGTCTACCCAATGATAAGCTCCTTGATTGTACAGATCCTATTTCACATTACTTTCTCTGGCTTTCATAACAGTCAGTGCTTGAGAGAACTACGTGTAGTACCAGATTTCCTCCTTCCACCCCGAGTCCTCAGCGCGCACCTTGCCGAGCTGCCGGGCATGCGCCTCCAGCAGTAGCATGATGCCCCGCTGGTGTACGAGAAGAGCCACGCAAACCCGGGCTGCATTTCTTTCTGCCCTGTAGCTCTCTCCTTTCCATGAAATTATGTTTCCTTCGTCAGGTAAATAAAAACATGCATAGCCGGTTTGTGTGTGTGTGTGTGTGTGTGTGTGGTCTTTTTTTACCAATCCAAACATGTATGTATATTATATACAGTGTGACACATGTGTGTATATGAAAACGAAAAAATCCTAATAATATAGTAAGTGGGAAACTTTGTATTAATACTGTACATGTATAGAATCTAGGATGATAGACATCCCTGCCTCCGAAACAACCAAACAGTATAAACCACTTCCTCGTGTTCCCATAAACTGTATAGAATACAGAGACCATTTGGCTTGTTTAGCTTTGTGAAGTAAGTAAAGGATTTCTTTTATACTTCAGAGTTAGAATAGGGTTAAATGAGAGAATTTATATTTTAAAGGTTTCTTTTACTCCTAAACATTTGTTTTCTCTATTTTATGTATTTTGGAAGACATTTGTGGCATGGGGGTTCATTCTAAAACACAGCCTGCACATCTTTTCCTAGTTGGAAAAGTACTCGCGGTGATCCCAGGGGCAGGGATGTAGACACAGTGACGTTGGCACGGAGACAGACAGGGGGACTGACGGGAAGGAGCAGAGAGCCGTGCACCCAAAGCACTGGTTTGTCTGGTGACCCCCGTGGAAGGGGCTGGCCCCAAGCCTGTAATCTGTGAGGCTGGTGGTGGTGCATGGGCGTTCATCGTACTCTTCTCCGCTTCTGTGTGTGTTTGAAACCTTCCACCATAAAAAGTAGTTTAAAGATATAACTTAAAAAATAGAGACACCCTTCACAAAAGTGATAAAATGATCTTTATGGAAAAAGTAAAATTGATTTAGTGACAGTATTTTTAACATAAATGGAAAGAGATACTATTGACATGAAATTTATTTTAAAAAAATAATTCCCGAAATGGATCTCTAGATTCATTCAGTCCTTATTATAACTCTACCGGGAGGATTATTTTTAGACTTTCGATAAGCTAATTTTAAAATTCACATGCAAGTACCAGGGAGCGAGGATAGCCAGGGCAGCCCTGCAAAAGAAGAAACATGCCAGGCTTATTACAGAGCGCATTAACGGACGGTTAGTGAGGAGCTGGAACAGCCGCCCCGCGGAGTCAGACAAAGGGCCGGGACAGGGGCACACGGGGAACTGATGGCGGCGACCGCAGTGCCGGCACGTTGGCCAGAAGGGGGTTTTTAAAAAATCAGATGGACTTTGTTTTTGGTTATATTAAGGAGTTCATTTCAAAGCCAACACTATAGATCTTTAAAAAGACTGTATTAGTGTGTGGATGAATTGCTTTAAAAAGATATTAAAAGCACTACACATAAAGGTTAAGCTTGATATGTTTGATAACTACTGAAAAAAATCAGTAAAAATGAGACGACAAGTCACAGACTGGGGTGAGAAGTGTTCCACGCTGTAACTGATACATACGATTATTGTTGCTTCCTAGAACAGGTGACTTGGGCAGTGTAGCTCTCAGCAGATTTGGTTGACTGTTTGCTTGTTCGATCCAGGGTAGCTTCCGAGTCCCAACAGCCATGCCCATGATATTCTGAGACATGTCTCTCTCTCTCCCCTAGACTCTAGTATGAATACCTTGAGCTGATCAGAATTCTACAAGACAGCAGAATTCTTAGTCTTTTCCCTGATCTGTTTTGTCCTGCTGAAACGATACATTTGGGGCTTTTCTCCTGTGTTTATTCACAGGTTTTCATGACGAGGTTTTTAAGGATAAGACACAGTCTTAAGCTAGCATTTTTCAACTGATAGTTTTTACACTTATACATTAGAAACTGTTGTGTATTTCAAGTTTTGTAATTTGCAGATTTTCTCTTAGCAAAAGTTCATCCCTTTCTCATATTTTGCTAAGTACAGCTAAGAGCATGCAGTCCCTTGACTTCTTCCTATGAATCCACCAGTTCATTAATCCCATGATCCGCTTCCCGGGTTATTGCTGGCAGACATAGTCCTGCCGTGTTATGATGCTGTTATGATGCGTGTCATTGTTTTTCCAGTCATCCGTAACCGTCACTTACCACTCACTCTCCATGCCAGTCTCACATGTGTAATGTGTTTGTTATGGCACTGGCCCCTTCCTGGTACCAGGTTCTCTCCTGGCTTTTCCTAAATAAGGCTGCGGTAAACACTCCAAAATTTTAGCGCCTTACGACAACAGAGATTTCTAGTTCCCGGGTTAGCCGCGAGTTGCATGCCATTCTGCGGCTCCGTGAAATGTGCCTTGCTCTGTGTTTCAGTCTGAGGAGCAGCCCTGCCTTGGTCTTACTTAGGTCAGAGGGAAAAGTGACAGTGCTGACCCCTGTCATATCTCTTAGTATGCCTCTCACACATGGTGCAGATAATTTACAAGTATATGTCTTGGGCCAAAGGAAGTTATATGGCCAGTCCCCGTGTCTGCATGGCAGGGGAGTGTCCCTGAGGCACGTACTGCAGCCATCAGGCCCAAGCACAGGCAGCTGTCTGGTCACCTACTGGAAGGGAGAGGGCAGGACAGTTGAGAACGGTACCACCTGCATGTTCACTTCCAGAGTCCCTAAAGCAGTGTTTTTCAAAGTGCTGAGTTCTTAGCTGAAGATAAGCTGTTGGACGCTCTCACTGTCTCGGTGTGTATGAATAAGATCACCCGGGACAGGGAAGCCAGTGCTTGAGACCTCACGGGAGACGAAGAATGAGCCGTCGGAGGTGGGGGCAGGACAGGAAAGAGGGCGCCCAGGAGACTTGTTACAGAGCTGTTCTCCAAAAATAACTTCTTTTAAGGAGAGAAAGCCTGAATGCAAACGATTTAACTCTATCCAGTTTGTATCACCACAAGAGTTAGTTTCCAACTAGCGTAAGAGATTTAAAACTAATACATGCGTATTTGTTCTTACAGAGATTTGCCGCAGTACGGGCAGAAGCAGTGGCAGTCCTATTTTGGAAGAACTTTTGACGTTTACACCAAACTCTGGAAGTTCCAGCAGCAGCACCGGTAAAGGGATTGTGTAGTTAAAGGAGAGTGAGGCTCCCTTTTATTTTAGTCACAGTCTTGACCTTTGCTGCCTCAGTGCTTTTCATCTCTGGGTGCATCTTAGTATATTTTATCTGCATGACCCAGATGAAAACAAATTGGTTTTTTTCTCGCTTACTTGAGGTTTTGAAATGTAGTGTTCTTATCAGATTTCTAAAGACTATATATAACTGAAATGGTTCAGAGTAAGTCTAACATAGCTTGACTGATTTGTGGTTTCATTCTAAAATAGGTGTTGTTTATTGGCCAAAACAATGTGGGGGTATTTATGCTGCTAATAGTTGTGAGTATAGCTCAGAGAAGTTTCTTTTTATATTTCAACTTACTTTAAATAGACATTCTAGAAATGCTTTTTGAATTTAATGGAATGATTTTGTTGAAATCTCATGAAAAATTCATGAATTTAAAATTTCATGCTGAATTGGGTGTTATTTTATCCCATTAAGTTTACAGATTTGGTTATTTTTGAAAATTATGGTCTCTTATTTCTATTTTCTTATTTTCTATATAAAACAGACAAGTCTTGGATAATCGGTATGGCTTGAAGCGGTGGCAAATAGGGGAAATTGCTTCTAAGATTGGGCAGCTGTACTACCATTATTAGTAAGTGAATTGCATGTGGAAAAACCAAGTGTTGTCCTAAGTTACAGCATGCGGAAGTATGCATGATATGCTTATTTGTTTGGAGGGAAAACTAAGGAGTTACAAATGAAACCTTAATAATTCAGATCAGATTGTTCAAGGCAGCATTATGAAATGACCTTCCATAATGAAAGTAACATTATTTGCTTCCAGGGCTCACCTTCCAAACAGTTCATTTGGTCAGACTCATTTTTAACTTCAAGGAGTGTGGTCTTCGTACTAGATAAATATAAATGCATTTCTAGTTCTTCGTGGCTTCACTTAAACCATGAAGAAACTGTGCGAGACAGACCATAACCCGTGTGTTTGGATGAGTGGTTTTCGGGAGGGTATTTTCCAACTCCTACTTGGAGGATGTGTCTAAAGGGTTGCATGAAGTAGATAAGGATACTTCTGATTATATCCCTGGAGTGACAGCATCTGGGTAGTCCAGCCCCCCTCCATGGGCCATGGAGAGAAGAGGGCTCCTTCAGGACTCTGAATCTCATTCTCGTGAAGTAGCGTCAGGGGTACCACAGAAAGGCCTGGACCATCTGTGACCTGAGAGGCCAGAAGTCCCTTCCTCTTCCTGCCCTTTGGCACATCTCCCAAAATTCCCACCAGTAAAATCACTCTCTTGGGTAGCATATTTTCTTAAGAAGTCCTTTGTAAACTAGAAGTGTTGGTTTTTGCTATTTTAATTAATTTATTTTTTAATTTTTCAATTACAGTTTACCTTTAGTGTTATTTTGTATTAGTTCAGGTGTACAGCATAGTGCTTAGATAATTGTATACTTTACCAAGTGTTCCCCGATATTTCCAGCACCCACCTGGCACCAGACATAGTCCTTATATTATCGACCACATTTCCTGTGCCGTACTTTATGTCCCTGTGGCTACTCTGTAACTGTCAACTTGCACTTCTTAATCCCTTCACCTCGTTCACCCAGTTCTTTAAACAAAGCACCTAATTTATCAGCATCCTCTGAAGATTGATATGGATTAGTCCATTTCTGAATCCTGTGAGAAAAAAATGAAAGAGATGAGTCAAAGGAGAAGTGACTCTGTGTGGATTTGGGGAGGGTCGTGAAAGGTCTGTCCTAGGCGGACAGTTTTACCTCAGTGGAAGGCTGTTTGGAGAGTCCCCTTGAAGAATGAGAATAATGTTTATTTGGAGGTGCCATCAAAAAAGGCTCGGGATCGGTGGGGAGGTATTATAAAAATAACTATTATTATTTTTATATATTTTAAGGGTGCATATTGCATATTGCATTTGCATATTGCATATGCATATAGCAATATTGCATATGCATATTGCTTTGCTGATTCAAATTTAGGACAGTCGTTCCCCTCCCCCCATGTGGAGGAATAGGGGGGTAATGGAACAAGCACTGATTGTGGTGAAGAATTTGAGACAGTGTCAAATTGAAAGATTTTTTTTTTCTCATAGCTTACGCACATCTGAGACCAGCTACCTGAACGAGGCTTTCTCCTTCTATTCCGCCATCAGACAGAGATCTTACTATTCTCAAGTCAATAAAGAGGACAGGTACGTACCCAGAATGTTTTTAGAGACAAGAAGGAAAAACACTGGACATTTTTAGTTTGTGTACAAATTATGCAGAAATGCATACATTTGTGTATAACTTTTATTCATTCAACGGGTCTTACAGAGTGCCTACTATGTGCCAGGCCTCCTGCAGCACACAGAGATGTTACCTAGTGGCTTTGAACATTGTAGATGTTGTAACAGATGTCACAGTACCAGTGTGCAGTCAAAGCACAAAGGAGGGATAGCTTACTTCTTTATGAGAGCGTGGGGTCACAAAGTGTCACTGAAAAGAAACAACTCCAGCGTGAGCCTTTGCCAATAATCTTGGTTCTTTTTAGCCTGGGCACTCTTACTTCATATACATTCAAAAGCCTGCTGACAGCAGCCATGTGGGACTAAAGAAAAGGCGCTAAGCTGTTGGGCGTTTATTTTGTAAGCACAACACTGTTGTGTGGGCGTTAGGGAGAAACATCTGGTGGGATTTATTAATTCCCAACAATAATCTGTTGAGCACTTACATGTATAGACGGCGGTGTGGTTGGTACTTGGGTGGGAAAAGAAAAAAGAAAAGGTGTACACGTGTGCTCTGTTTTGTTTTAAATGGTTATCTTCTCGTGGGAGTTACAGACGCCTTTGGGGTGCAAGTAGGTGGTGATGTTTTTAATTCCAGATGAGTGTGGAGTTGTGGGAGAAACCAGGGATCTGCTGGAGAACCCTTATTGCTGGCATTCCAAGAACTGTTGGAAGAGAAAGTTCAGGACTGAGCCCTGGCTGGTGTGGCTCAGTGGGTTGAGTGCTGGCCTGTGACCCGAAAGGTCACAGGTTTGATTCCCAGTCAGGGCACATGCCTGGGTTGTGGGCCAGGTTCCCAGTTGGGGGTGTGTGAGAAGCAACTGATTGATTTTTCTCCCCCCCTCTTCTTCCCTCCCTTCCCTTCTAAAAGTAAATAAAAAATAAAGTTTATTTAAAAAAGAAAAAGTTCAGGACTAGAAGATGTGAACGTTCTCTCTACCATTGACTCACAGAACTCATGGTTGTTCTATAGTGAAAATAATACATTCTCTTAGCACTAGGAGAAAACATAGTTTTGACATGTTTTTCTGGAGAACACTTTGTGCTTGACTGTCGTAGGCTTTCCCGCTCTACGGCAATGTTTTTTGGAAAGCCCCACCTTTGTAAATCCCCCTCGTGCCCTTGCAAGTCTTGCTCAGACTTGTCTGGAGGAGTTTGCTGGGTACAAGTGAGGTTCGTAGAGGCTGGAGTCTTTGTGTCGTCACCTCACTCCTTCCATCTAGACTCCCGTCCATTACTCTCCCTTCAGATTAAACGATTTGCTCTGCCTATACTCACTACAGATATATTTCCTCCAACCCTCTCCTTATTGCATTTATGTCGTACAATTTGTCTGAATTCTTGGTGAGATGAATTTATCTCTAAGAATGTGCAAAAGGGCTCTGTAATATTTTATCAGCAAGGAACTATTTTAAGCAATAGTAAAGTACCTTGTGTAATTCACTTTTCTAATTTGTCAAAAGGAAAATTGGCCATAAGCCCCTTGGCTTAAAACCCATCAGTTTGATTCATGGAAATCCTTTGCTATCCTAACGGCGAACACCGCTCCTTAATTGTTTTCCTGTGCTGCCTCCTAGAGCAGGGCAGGTGAACAGAGGTGGTGTTGTTTGGAACCACGGAGCCAAAGTCCCTTGTCTTAAAGGCACTGAATTGGAATCAAAGGACCATCAGAAATCTGGACCTTGTTCTCTGGGGGGACTTTGTTCAGTTGGTGTGTTGTTTGTTCCTTAGCACGTGCAGGCAGGGCAAGGCGGCCAGTCCAGGTAGCAGTCCGAGACAGCCCCTGTAATCAACAGCCACTAGACTCGAACTGAGTAGGAAAGCATTCCACAATATCACAGTTGCTTTCACAGGCAAAAATCCCTCCTCAAAGGGACGAGTTCTCTGCACTGTCTCAGTGCCTAGGATTCTGTCAGTGCCGGGAGGAAGGGTTCGTTCTAGCAATCACCAAGGTAACTGCCTGTCACTAAGCAGTCAGCCCGCACACTGTCATTCCTCAGGGCCATCCTGTGTACTACAGGGAGATGTTACCCCCTAATCAGTCGTCCTAGGAGCTTTGAGCCCCGACTGTGGCGATGGCAGCAGCGGACCCTGACCAGACTTAGACTCGGAGAAGGTAAAGTGCCCGAGTACACAGAGGTTGGGGTGGTGTTGCACTGAGTCATCTGGGAAACAGTTTCCCTGCAAATGTGTGAAGATCCGGTGTCTTACAAGCGGAGGGCCTGGCAGGTTGGACACTTCCGGAGGCCACTAGAACTTTGTCAAAAGATCATGATGTCAGCTTCAGTGTTGAGAGTGTTGAAGTTTTCTGCAGTGGGAAATGCGAATCTAAACTTGAAGGCCTGGGCATTTTCTAGTGACGTTGGCAAGGAGGACTTGATGTGGACCTTTCCTCCCGCAGCTCAACAGGGAGCCCGGCAGTGGGCCGTGGGCTGCGGGTTCGGGATTTCCCGCTGGGCTGGGGTAGCCTCTGCTGTGTGGGTGGGCCGCACTGACTCCTTTCATCTGCGCGTTGCTGTCGTTCAGCACGTGGTTTCCAGAACAGAGCGCGTCCACCACTTCTGTACGTTCATTTAGTGCAGAGCCAGCAGACTAGGGTCTGGTTTTGTACTGTCTAGTAGCTCAGACGCGTTTTTACCTTCTTAAAGGGGTTGTGAGAAAAGAAAAGATAAATATGCTGCAGACACCATCTGTGGCCTGCAAAGTCAAAAATATTTACTGTCTGGCCACTTAGTGTTTGTCAATCTGCAGTTCGAGATCTGTTCGTGTAATCTGTTACATAGTTGTAGAAACTGTGATATGGCTTCATAGAACCTATTTTATTCTATCCGATGTTAAAAAGTTGCTATGTTAATATTTCAAGTGTGAATTGACATCCTGCTCCTACAATTTTCTTCTGTTTTGAATTCCATTTCTGATAATGAAGTAGGATAGAGAATCTAAAATACTCTCTCCAAAACACCTAGCAATGCCGGAAAAAATAGAGCAGTCATCTCTTCTTTAAATGGACAGCTTAGCTTCAAGAGAGTAAGGGAGATCCTCCGGTCATTAGCACTGTGACCAGTGCTACAGCAACCTGGGGAGGTGGGAGGTGGCAGAAAAGAACTACTAAGGATTTCTTCAGGGACAGGAAAATTGAAATTAGAAAGAAGGGGTGATGTATAAGGATTAGTGAGAAAAAAATTTTCCCTTGTTTCCTAAAAAAACACAGGCCTCACAAGACAGCAATCATTGCAATAATGGCTATTTGATTTTATTAAGAAAATGGGGCTGCCCCGACCCGCGTGGCTCAGTTGGTTGGGTGTTGTCCCACAAAGCAACACGTTGCCAGTTCAATTCCTCTTCAGGGCACAGGCCTGGGTTGTGGGTTCGGTCCCTAGTCAGGCACGTATGAGAGAAGACCCATCAATGTTTCTCTCCCTTTTCCCCTCTTCTCCTCTCTATAAATATAAATAAATAAAATCTTTTTAAAAATGGAGCCAAATCCTGGAGAACTATAACATGAAAGAAGAAAGGAAATAAAGAATTAAACCATACTAGTAATATCCATTTATTGTTCAGAAGAAACTTAGAGTAAAAGTTGCTTGTTAAATATTAAGAAAAATATTTTTAAAGAACCGAAGGAGAATGCGTAATTTCAAAACAGGTAGAAGGGTAAGCAAAGTGAGTAATACAATTATGATTATTATAACAAAAGGTAGCAGAGGAATGTATATTAAAGATATATAATTAGCACAAAATAATAAAGTAGAAATAAGTCCAAGTCATTGGTAGTCATAGTAAATGAAAGCGGTCTAAACGCCCTAGGCAAAAGGCAGAGACTATCAGGATGCCTTTTTAAGGAAAAGCCAGTCATACGCTCTTTACAAGAGATCCTCCAAAGAGATAAGTTACATAGAATGCTGCTGCGCTTATGTGTGCATTATTTATATTTAAGGCGGAAAGTATTATTAAGTATAGAGGCTTATCTCATAATGATAAAAGGAACAACTCGGGAAAATATAAAAATTCTTAACATGTATATGCCCAACAGTGTAGCATTATAGTAAACTAAGTAGAAAGTGGCAAATTTTCAGGGAGAATTTGATAAATGGTTTAATATTCATGGAGATATTAAATATACCATATTTAGTGATTTATATATCAAGAAGACAAAAAATTATAAGATTTGAATAACACAATTAAAAAGTTGTATTTAAAATTGCATACAATAAGCACATGCACATAATATCCAAGCTTATATGAAACTTTTGTATGAAATTGACTTATATGTACCTCAAAATAGGTCTTTAAAAAAATCTTTTTAAATTTTAATTGTTGTTCAGGTAGTTTTCTGTCTTTTACTCCTATCCCAGCTCACTTCCCCAGCCCACCCATCTCCCTCCCATTTCCACCCCCACCCTAGTTTTGGTCCATGTGTCCTTTATACTTGTTCCTGTAAACCCTTCCCCTTTCCCCCTGAAATTCCCTCCCCTCTCCTCTCTGGTCACTGCCAGCCTGTTCTCTATCAAAATAGCTTTTTCAAGTATATGTTGTCTAACTATGGTGCAAATCCATTAAAAATTAAGAATGGAAAACATAGTTTTTAAAAATCAATAATCGGTCAATTAGTAGACACATCTCTAAATAACTCATGGGTCAAAGAGCAATTTTTGTTTTATTATGGAAAATGTCAAACATATACAAAAATATACTGCTGTAAGGTGATTATATTTGTAATGTAGGGTGTGGAAAGCAGGAAGCGGAAATCGGGAGTGTGGTGTCTGAATTGGTAAGGGATGACTATAAAGCGTCAGATGTAAAGAGGTGCCATATGGACTGTAAACAGCCTTTGCAGAGTTGAGGGTGCAGTTGCTACTTCTGGCCACACTGAAAGAACAGTAATGAGGAGGGATAAGAAAGAAGCCAATGGAGGATATGAAAAGGTACACTGGAATGCATTAGAGGGACAGGAAGGAAAGCAAGAGGGGAGCAGTAGAGGAACACAGACACAGAAGGGCAGGTCGGAAACAAGTACAGCAAGGCGGACACGCAAAGCCAGAGGACCTGAGTGCACGAGGCAGGGATTATCCCAGTGGCTCAAAAAGCAAGGCCTACCCATGTGCTATCTACAAAAGAGGCGCTAAAATAAAAGGACACGGGTGCTTGGAAGCAGAGGGTCAGAAAAAAGATAGGACATATAAACACTAAGCACAAGAAAGCTGGCTTGGTAATATTAATATCAGAAAAATAAGATTTTAAAACAAAGAATGTTCTTCCTGGAATGCTTTTCACCTCGTGTCGTTCTGCCTCTTGTCTTCTACTCATCCTTATACGGAGCCTTAGCTTAAAATGTTACTCTTTCGAGGAAATCTGCTGTCATTCAAGATCCAGCCTTGTGGGCTCAAATAGCACCTGCACCCTTGATTTCTCCTGTCATTGTACTCATTCCACTGTGTTTTAAGAATTTATCTGTCCTCTATATTTTAAACGCTTTTTTGTCTGTAACTCTGTGAAGAAGGAATGGTGTCTGTAGTTCTGGGGTTTTGTTTTTCTTTTCACCCCCAGCAGTTAGCATAGTACCAGATGCATCTAAGTTCTCGATACTGCAGGTATTTGTTTAATGAATGAAGTACGTGATGAATCAGTAAGAAATGTGTTCAGAATATAGGTTATATGCAAAACATTTATAACTGCAGAATAGGGTCAAGAGTTTAAAAGCTATAAGAAAGCTGGAAAAAATCAAAAAGCATATTTCCTTTTTTGATCTAATGAGTAATTTTCCATTTGTCTACCGTAGGCCTGAGTTGGTAGTTAAGAAGCTACGATACTATGCAAGATTTATAGTCGTTTGTCTTCTTCTCAACAAAATGGATGTTGTGAAGGATCTGGTGAAGGTAAATGTACTTTAAAACAATTAAATATCTAACTCTACATGGATAATTTTGTTTAAAAATAGATTTAAGGTGAAAATAATTTTTGATACATCTAAATCATTCCAGCATTCAAAGTATGGTAACTTCTGACAAGGGTAACGATAAAAAAATTTGTTTCGACTCTCTTCGTACTTCAAACACACACTGACTGGAGATGGTTATCTTCATTCCTTGCTTGTACCCCATCAGCATGTTGTCCATTTTACCACCCATCCGTGCGTGGCTGGGAAATGCAAACAAAAGTTAAAATACTTAGTTGAAGAGAAAATAATTGAAGTGTTAGGTCATAAAAAACTACAGTACATAATATTTTGCAAAGGTATTGTGAAAGAGTTTTGGTTTTTTCATCCCGTTAGTGTGTTCGCATCACTGTGTCCTTCATTAACTGAGACAGTGGAGAGTTCACGGCACTTGGGACTCACTCACTGTCTGTCACGATCGCAGACTGCATTCTGGCTGCACCCTGCATCCAGATAGCGGTTTCCGCGGCACCCTTCTTAATTTGGGGGACTCAAGTATCCCATGCTGGTTTTGACAAGTCCTCCTCTGTCTTTCTCCACTCCTAGTTACTATTGACAATTTCCAGATAAAACCAGTGTGATATACAAGCCAAAGAGAATCAGCTAGACATTATTACTTTTTTGCATGTTAAAAATTTGGGGTTTTACCTTTAAGAGTTTTCTATTAATAAAGTAAATGCTGATGTGGCGCTGAGTGGGTATGGGTCGTGCAGGATCTCTCTGAGGATCTTATTGATGTGGATCATTCTGGAGTTTTTGAGTTTGCGATAAATCCAGGTCGTTTTCATTCTTTCTTTTTGGTTGTAATGGGGACTGCATCTGATAATAATCAAACTTCTTACCAATGTCAGTTCTGTCAGGAATATGGTACCATGTAGGTTTTTTTTGTATAACCATTTTCTTCATGATATTTTAAAATCAGGAATTGTCCGATGAAATCGAAGATTATACTCACCGCTTTAATACTGAAGATCAAGTGGAGTGGAACCTGGTGCTTCAAGAAGTCGCAGCTTTCATTGAGGTCAGTTTTTGACAAAAGGTTGTCATAGTTAATGGATAAGTGAATTCTTGTGTGGTATGCATTTTGACTGTGTGTATATCAAGCAGGAATAACTTATTATACTGACATTTTGTCTTGGCTGTCAACTACTGACTGCTTTTCTCTCCAGGCGGACCCCGTCATGGTCCTGAATGATGACAACACCATTGTTATCACATCCAACCGCCTCGCTGAGACAGGAGCCCCTTTGCTGGAACAGGGCATGATTGTGGGACAGCTGTCTCTGGCTGACGCACTCATTATTGGTAATTGTAATAACCAGGTAAAGAATTGTGAAGGAACTAAGCTGCAAGTCCACTTTGAAAAATAGTGCTTTTGCTATATTACAGGATTTTTATTTCTTTGTAAATGTCCTAACATCCATTTGTGAGGAAATGTTAATTATGCCATGTCTGTCTATGGACTATATTATAGACATTTAAATGGTTTAGAAAGAATTTTTAATCACAAAGGAAGATACTCATGATATGGTAAGTAAAAATAAACTGGTTGTGGAGCTGTACTCCACAGAGAAACAGAATTATTTCATGTGTTAAAATGCACACACACACACAAGAAAAGACCAAGAAGAAATTCACCAACATAATAAAACGTTTATCTCTGAGTAGCAGAATTATAGGTGGTTTTTATTTTCTTCTTTACAACTTTCTAAGTCTGCTTATTATTATTTATAATCCACAAAAAAGGGAAGGGGGTTCTTTTTAAGTACATTTGTCAAAAGCAAATTTCAAATATGTTTTTCATGACAGAACAGTCCCATGATGGTGATTTAAAGTCCTAGGAATGTAATTTACTAGAAATTATGAGATATTGGAAAAGTTACCAGTAAATACATTTTTCTACATGCATTATTTATACAAGTTTTCATTTTGAAGCCTTCCTTACACTTACAATTTTTGTTATTAACTTTTTCTAGTGCTTTTCCAACTTTGGCTTTTATTACCATTAACTCATAGGTTTCTAAATTAAAAAATTTTAATTTAAGTGCAATGTTGCCTACCCGGAGTTCTATAGAAGTATTATTCAGAATGGAAAGAGATGCCGTCTCACACGTTGTGTAGCACCAAAGCGTAGTGAGGAGGTTATAAAACGTGCGCCACAGCCGTATTGTAGCCTCGGTGTGTTGCCAAAAGTTAGCATGTTTTATGGGACCTCTGTAGGTCTCTGTGTTTACATGTCGAATTTGATTTGTTTCTTTCTCCTTTAAGCTTTTATCTATTTAGTTTTAGAGAGAGGGGAGGGAGGGAGAAAGACAGGGAAAGAAACATCAATGTGTGGTTGCCTCTCACGCGCCCCCGCTATTGGGGACCTGGCCCACAACCCAGGCATGTGCCCTTACTTGGAATCGAACTGGCGACCCTTTGGTTCTCAGGTCAGTGCTCAGTCCACTGAGTCACACCAGCCAGGGCTGATTTGTTTCTAAAAATATCTGAGGAAATTGATGGATTGATAGGAGAATGGATAGATGGCGAGATATGTGATAAAACAAATATAGAAAATGTTGTAGGATCTAGATGATAAGCTTACGGATGTCACTGTGGAATTCTTTCAGTCTTCTATCTTTTGAAATTTTTTATGACAAAATATTGGAAAAAGACCCAATGTCATTAAGTACACATGAATGTTAAGAGTAATAATATGATTAAGGCTTCAAGGTCTGCGTCCTGCATTAATAGTCAGGTCTGTTGGCCTTGCAGGTTAAGTTCAGTGAACTAACTGTTGACATGTTCCGGATGTTGCAAGCCCTGGAAAGGGAGCCGATGAACTTAGCCTCCCAGATGAATAAGCCAGGAATGCAGGTACCTTCTCCCTACTTTTGCGGTTTTGGTAACACTCCTGCTGCCTCTACTCCCCACGGAATGCTGTTACCCAGCACATGGTGTGAGCGCGAATCAAGAACTCTCTTGATGAAACGCAGGAAATATAGATAAGCATAATAATAGTAACGAAAGCTATTTGGTGAAGAGGATAGTAAAAATAGACATTGATAACCCATCTGTCAAGTAGAGCTTGTCTGTGTGTTGTTTTCTGTGTGTAAATACAGGAATCAGCCGACAAGCCTACCAGGCGAGAAAACCCCCACAAGTACCTGCTCTACAAACCCACCTTCAGCCAACTGTACACATTCTTAGCAGCATCTTTTAAGGTATATATGATCCAGTGTATTTTACTATATGGGGAAAGTGTGCCCTGAATGGAATCTGAGAGTCCCTCTTCTCTTGGAATGTTTGAGTCAAGAGTTTAGGTGAAGGAAGAAATTGAAACTGCCTTTGGAATATCCTAATCATAGCTGTGTTCAGAATGGAAATTGCTCATGGTGCTCTGAATGTTCCTTACCATTAATTAATGAGACTATTGCTTAATTATTCTCCTCCGTCCAGGTTTTTATCGCTAAACTACTCTAGGCATAAGAGTCTGTGCAGGACTGAAAAAACAGGAGCAGGGCGCGTAGGCCTGTTATGTATTCAGGCAGCTCAGGGAGACACTTCGGTCACTGAAAGAGCTACGGGGAGTAAGCAGGGAGTCCCCCAAAGTCCAGCAGAGAAAGCCGTAGACGGGGGGTTTGTCTCTTCCAGCTGCAGTCAGGATCTCTCCTCCTCCATTTCAAGTTTTCCAGTGAACGTTTTCTAAATGATGGACATTTTGAAGCACAGAATGTCTTCAAAATTTTGGCAGTAGTTGTAGATTGTAGGTTAATAAAGAATCTTTGCCGTGTAGACAGAAGCTGGAACCGGTACGAGTGACTCTTCTCTCGGAGAAGACAGTAGGTCAGATTAGGTTCTTCCCCCCCCCCACACCTTTAAAGTGTCATGAGCTTTAAGTAAAGCTGTTGTTTTCCCTGTTTGTTGTTTTGTATATGTGATTTTTTTAAATTTCAGGAGCTGCCCGCCAATAGTGTGCTCCTGATCTACCTGTCAGCCACCGGCGTCTTCCCCACAGGTCGTTCTGATAGTGAAGGTACAATAAAGGAATGCTCCTGTTGTGAGCAGGGCTTGAATTCTCTGTGTTTTCTACAAGACGGTGGCCCACAGCCCGCAGACCCTCTCCAGCATTCTGGGGAGGCGTCCAAATTGGGAACCTGGTCTATTTGTGGGATTGGCAGTCTTACAGATACCCCAGTCTATTTGATTTGCTGAAATAGTATACATTAAAGTCCACGAATCGTCAGCAAATTCACATACCAACTGTGTGCCTCACTGTCAGATTTCCCAGAAGCACACGTGTGTGTGAAATGGCCAAGCCTGGTAATGAGCAACCTCACGTCGTTGAATGTTTCTGAGCTTTTAGTGGCTTCATCGTGGCCGAACGTCTTTGTAGAAATCAGTACACTTTTGTAACTGTGAAAGTTCAAGTCCTTGTCATGATTTTGTTTTCCGTCCTTTCTTTGGTTTTTATGGATTCAACATGTAGAATAGTGGGATGCTGTTTCAGAATAAAAACTTAAAACTGACCAGAATATGTGAGCCCAGAACATATGAAATTGGTCAGAATAGGTGAGTAACTGGGATGGAAAAGAGGCATTTAAATCTCTGTCTGGACACACACACAAAAATTTTTTGACATCCTTAACATGTTCCTCCTCATCTGTTTGTGAAATTTGCATTCCTTTATACAGTGCATGTCCCTCCCATCTTCCTGCATGACCTACAGATCCTCTTAAAGTGATAAATGGAAACAAACCAAAATAAACCTCAAGTCTTTTCGCTGCAGTGATTTTCTAAGGGATAAAATATAACAGCATTAAAAGTGATTGGAAGTCATAAACTAATCTTTTGTAGTGAAGTTAGTAATTTTATTTATAAGCAATTATTTCTATCTCTTAGCTACTGTTGAACCAGATTTTCTGGGCCCCTGCTTAATACACTGACCTCTTGTGTTACCTTTTCAAACTGTAATAGCTCTACAGTCGGTAACTACCAGACTAGTCCTTGGAGACAGATTCTTCCGAACACCCCTCAGTTGCTGTTCCGTTCAGATGAAAGTGTAACTGACTAGTATGACTAGTGGCTAACTTCAAAACTGGAACTCCAGCAGTTGGTATAATAGTGACAATGGATTTTTTTCACATGCTACAATTTGGCAGTTCTTTTTTTAAGATTTTATTTATTTATCTTTAGAGAGAGGGGAGGGGAAGGAGAAAGAGAGGGAGAGAAACAGCGATGTGAGAGGGAAACAGCCAGTTGCCTCTCACACACGCCCTGACCAGGGACCAAACCCGCGTTCCAGGCAGGTGTCCCGACTGGGGATTGAACCGGTGACCTTTTGCTTTGGGGAACAACACCCTCCCAACTGAGCCACACCGGTCAGGGCAGCCATTCTTCTCAATAAGTGAAGCTTTTGTCAGTGAGAATTTTCAAGGTTTCCAGACTTTTCCTAAATTTTTATTCCAGACTTTTCCTAAATTTTACAATTAATGGCTTGCTTAAAATTATACTTAAGAAATTATTTGGACTTCAGTCTGCGATTTCTTACTTAAATAATTTTGTCAAACCTGAGATTTTAATTTTGCTTGAGACGCAAAGCTCATTTTGAGCATCCCAGATCTCCATCCCTTTTATTTCCCCGAATAATGGGATACCTCGGATTCTTGTTTTCCCATTAGATTGTGTTTGAAGAACTGATGAATAATTAAGTGAATTTTTAAAAATGTTGAAATAAGCAACATGCTGAAATCATTTAAATGCTGCATTAAATGAGAAATTTTAAAATAATTAAAATGTTTTGTAATTACCTTCTACTTGTATCAGTGAGAGATTTACAATGTTACTCTCCAATTGAAGTCTAGGATTCTTCCCTTTGTTTTCATAGGTCCCTATGATTTTGGAGGGGTACTTACTAATAGTAACCGGGATATTATAAATGGAGATGCCATTCACAAACGAAATCAGTCCCACAAAGAAATGCACTGGTATGTATTCTAGTGTCTCTCCCTACTATGAAAATTATAGTTTTCTCTTATGAAATATAAAGTGAAATAGGGACTTTTTCTAGTGCTAGAAATACTCTCCTAGGCTGCTATTAATTACACTTACTTGAATCCAGCAGTACTTCCATCTCTGACTATCTTAGGAAATTTCAGCTAATATATATATATTTTTTATTTTCATTGAATGTCAGTTATATGTCAGACACTATTCAATTACCGGATATATGTCAATGAACAAAATTACATTTAAGTTGGAGGAGACTATAAATATATACATACGTAAATAATGTATCAGGACATGATACATGTTAACATCAATACAAACTTTTTAGTATAAGCTTCTGTTGGTTTGATATACCACAAATGAACTTAGTTATGATTTCAAGTAGAATGCACCTGAGAAAGTTGCATTTTTTCTAGGTCCGACACATCCACTGGGTGAGCCATTATTGGCTCTACAATTTCTCTATTCGAAAGAGAGCGATCTGGTTATTTAAGGAACTGAACTTGTCCAGAGAAAGCAAAGACCAGTAAAAAAGGGAAGCCCTATTATTGTCTGCAATAGAAAGATATAACCTGAAATACTAAAAAAATCTCTAAAATAGGTATAGATTTTGAAAGACTTATTGAAGTACAAATCTAGTTGTGTTATCACATCTTTGTTCTCAAAGGGGCTTTTAAATACTAAGCTAGGACCTCAGTGCTCACTTTGGAGATCTGCACGTTGTGTGTTTAGCCTGTCTTTACATATACAATAGCCTTCTCTCCAGTCTGGATATTCTTGAGTAATAATTATCTCTGAAGTTTTTTCCCAACAACACTTAATACAGACAATCTTTCTCTTTTGCTTAATGAATGTTTGTTTTTCTCTCAGTGCTACCATGAAAAGGAGACGGGAGCAAACCAAACCGAAGAAGAAAGATTCCCAGACTTGGCGGTATAGTTACTCAGTCACTCACTGTTGTTGTTGTTTCCCAGCCTCCACCCTGGAGACCTCTATCCCTTCACGAGGAAGCCGCTGTTCATCATCGTGGACTCGTCCAACAGTGTCGCCTATAAGGTGAGTTCCCTGCGCACCGTGGCACGTGTGAGACGTGGTGGCGCCACTCCAGGTGGCTGATCTTGACGTGTGCCTTTTTATTTTGCTTCATTTTATTTACACAGTTTGTATTTAGTCTTTCTTTTCTTTTGAGGTTGTGCATGCTAGTCAGGATCTGGTGCTATGAATAGAAACAAGAAGAAAACGCATGAATGGATACTCAGTGGAAAATAATAAATCCTTCTGCAGGAAAAAAAAATCAAGATTTCCAAGATCCCTGGTGGAAAGTTCTTTCTGTTATATAACCCAGAATGATTTCCTTCTATAGAGGTAGAAGCACATGAGCACATTGTATTCTCTAGTTTCCAGACTTCTCCCCCATCTACACACCGAGCTGCTGAGGTTTAACTGAAATTTATATCCCATGTTTTACAGTCACAGTCACCGAACATCAACACGAATTGTTTTAAATGCATTTATTTTAAAAACTTGTGACAACAAGTAAAAAGTGATGGCCCTGAATTCTGAAATAAGTAACAGGGATCTAACTTGAAAGTCCTTTGTCTTATATTTTACTTTTGAAGCAGTGTTTTTTGATGATTGTATAAAGGATGTCAGCAGCAAAACACTTTAAAGTAGGATATTAGAGTTCACATTATAGTAATTTACAGAAAAATGAAAACAGAATTTTTGGAGTCCTTTATATGTGGTCGGAATATTTCATTAGTGAACAGTACGTTCAGAAATATGCTGGGATCGGCACATTAAAACTGCCAATTAAAGCTATTTTTGTTGTGGGTGTTCATGTAATTAGTGGAGAAGCAAACGTTAGTAGGTTTATTTCAGTAGAGCAATGGAAATGTCATGTAGCTCTGAGAGCTGACCCCAAGCATATGTTTTCCATCTAATTTTCATGTTTAGTTTCACTTTTTAAAGTCAGAATTCCAAGAGCCTCCAACCTACCCTGAGCTTGTCAGCAAATTTCCTGCTACCCATTTTATCAAGTTTGACGTTACAACTTTGATGTTGGAGAGCATTAGCTGCATACTTTCTTAAATCATGTGTGTGGTGGTGTGTTAGTCTTTCTGAGGGGGTGCAAGGTTGCTGAAGGAGAAAGTTTATTAGTTTTCCCATTAAAACTCACAAAACCAGAGGAGTCCAGGCATTTGTCTTCACAGAATTCAAAAGCATCATTCAGCGTCTTTGTCAGTGAACGAGAAGGGATCGTTTGCTGTAGTTTAAGGGTGTGGCAGCCTTTGCTGACACAGCAGGTCAAGTGTATTGCTTATATGCTCCAGCGTGCATTGGGAGTACTTCAGCAGTCTAGTAATTTCTCTCACTTTAATTGGATGTTATTCAATAGCACTTTTTATAATCTCAAAATATCTTTCATTACCTGTGCCTATTTCTAGAGTGTGTTTTGGATGTAGAATGAGTGAGTATTGGATGCTGATTTAAAAAAAAAAACACCACTGTGCCTACTTGGAAGTGTATTTACTTAATTAGGTACCATGATTGAATTCTAGATTTTTAATATTCCTTTTTTAAAGATTTTTTAAAAATATATTGATTATGCTATTACAGTTGTCCCGTTTTTTCCTCTCCTTTATTCCCCGCTGCCCTGTAACCCCTCCTCCCGCCACCATTCTAGATTTTAATATTCTGACGGGATAGCAGTGGAATAACAGAAAGGTTGTTGTTTGGTTTTTGTCTGCTTGTGTTTGATGGCCCATGCAGTGTAACTCCTCTAAAAAATTAAATTTTCCAGAACATACTGATCTGCAGGAATGAGACGGGGACCCGTTTGCAGTAGGCAAATCGGAGTATGGCACAGACCAATCTAGTCTTTTTAAAAATTAGAACTGTTTAACGCCTCTAAATGAAGTAAGAGTTCTGTGTTAATTAATATATGAATGTGTCTCATACTTGCTTTTTCTAGAAAACATGTGTAGAAACTCTTAAACTACCATTTTGCAAGTTTCTAATGAAAAAAAGAGAAAGCCGTGTGACCCATACACAAGTATTATTTCTTGAGTTCCCACGTTGTTATATATGCCTCATACATATGAGTGTTTTATAAATGTGTATGTTTTCTAAATGCTTCTTCACATGTAAACATTTCATGTATACTTCTTTATTTAAATATTACATTTTTATTGTTATGAGATGAACTCATGCCTGTAGTAGTTTAAAGCTCTAGTTCTCAACTCTCTCTGTGCATCGGAAACATTCACAGCGCCTTTCGCAACTTGTACTGGGGCCCTAACTCCCGCTTCGGATTCCCTGGGCTCGGGCGGGGGTCAGATGCTGCTGTCATTCCAGCGTACTGTCAGCGTGGGAGCTGCACGGTCTACAAGCTCCACCAGGTGTTACTACAAAAGCGGCTCCCTGCTCTTGCCCTGTCCCTGTTGGCCTCTTTCCAAAGGCCACTGTTCATAACTTTTTTAGCTGATTATTGGTATTTAACCACCATTTTCCTAAATAACATGCTGGTATTTGTATTTCTTGATTCTTCACGTTTAGGCATTGATATCCCAGTATGGAAGAGAAATTTAGCTTTCTTTCATCTTTCTAGCCCCAATTCACATTTATACCTTTTATATCCTTTTATTCATATAATAAATGTATAAGTTTGAATCACTAAATATTTAGTGCTTATATTATTGTGGCTATAAAGTGCTTTTAACAGCCACATAGTAAATTTTTCCTTTCCTATGCAACTTTCTACTTTTCCTGGAGCAAATAGTTCTTTATCTTTGGTCCTGGCTTTTTTCTCCCCTGAGCCTATCACCAATTCAACCCCAAACTCCTCACCAATTATCTAAATCTTCTTCAGATTAGGCAGATGTATGAGTCTCGCCATTTTTTCTCCATGGTGAATGATCTCCCAGAGCCTCTGCCCGCGTGCCCTCTGCCTCTTCCACACAGCCCTTACCCCAGACCCTCCTCCGTTGTCGTCCTGGGAGGTCTTCGTCTCTCTCCTGTCTTGGGTCCCTGTCCCCAATGCTGTGTCTTCCTCTTGGGTGTTTACTCTCGCAGCTCGTGTAGCGTCTCCTGTAGTAGCTTCCTGAGAAGGTTGAATATGAGATAAAACACTTGAAATATTACACTTCTGAAAGTGTCTTTAGTTTACCCTCACACTTCAGTGATGGTTTTGGAATAGAGTAGATATACTTTCCCTTCAAAACTTGCAGGCATTGCTACATTGCTTTGTAGCTCCCGGTACTTCTTAGGAAGTATAGAGCTTTCTAGTTCTGGATGGTTTCAGGTGACCTGTTTCCAGTCTCTGGAAGCTTATAGGATCTTCTCTTTGTTCCTGTTGTTTTTGTTTTCTTATTGTTGTTGTTGTTGTTTTTCATGGAAGACTAGGCAGATTTTTTAAAAATTGATTTTATTGGAGTGACATTGATTAAAGTCTTCTGTGTTTTTGATATTCTTAACAGCATGTCTCAGTCTGGGATTACTTTTAACCGTGGTGCTTGGCGTGTGCTTGAGTCCTTTCAGTCTGGAGAGTGTGCCCATTTTCTTGAGTTGTTCCATGGATTTCCTCTCTTCCATTTTCTCTGTACTAGCTTTTGGCAGCTTTTGTCATTCACATTTTAGACCCTCTGTTCCAGCCCTCTGATTTTCTTGCTCTTTGTTTTCCATCTTTTGGTCTTTTTGCTCTTTAGAAAATTCCTTTGCCTTTATCTTCTAATCCTCTTCTTGAGATTTTTAATTTGTTCTTTAGATGTTTCTTTCATAAAAATATAGAGGCATAGAAAACACATATTCATATACATGTATAATTATCTTGGTTTTTATCCTGGTTGAAATATACGGGGATCTGTCCAGAAGATATCCAGCCATGTAATATGAAAAATAATATTGAAGAAGATACAAGATACAAGAAACCTTGTACATAGGACAGTGACACCTCAGTCCCCTTCAAAGTAGTCACCTTAACCCCTCATACAGTTTTCCCATTTGCCATCAGCTGCCCTGTTGTATTTTCCTGATTCTCATTGACTGTCCAAATCTTTTCCCTTTCAAGGGTGATTTTATTTATTTATTTATTTACTTTATTTTCAGAGGGAGGAAAAGGGAGAGAGAAAGAGAGGAAGAGAAACATCTCTGTATGAGAGAAACATGGTTTGGTTGCCTCTTGTTCATCCCCAACTGAGGACCCAGCCCACAACCCAGGCATGTGCCCTGACAGGGAATCGAACCACAGTGCTCCATCCATTGAGCTACATCAACAAGGCTCAAAGGTTATTTAGTTGTAGGAAAGACCAGAAGCCATAGGGTGCCAAAGCTAGGCTGTAGGAGGGCTGAGTCACCTGGGTGATTTGATGTTTTGCCAAAAAACTCTGCACGAGACATGATACACGAGCAGGCATGTTGTCATGATGAAGCTGCCAATCACCAGCTGCCCATAACTATGGCCTTCTGAATCATCTGAATAGTTTCCTGAATCATCTGAATAATTTCTGTGGAGGAATGTTCAAGCTTAATGCAATATTTGATGCAGATTCATTGCTCTACTTGCTCAGTCATTTTGAATTTGACTGCCACACAGTACACATGCTCACTTAACAGTGTCTACCACCCTCACTGACTAGTACAGTGAAGTCGTCATTGCTCATGCATGCACATTCCAGTCCACTCTCCTTGGCTGCCACGTTACATCAATGTCACACAAACCCTTCTCGTTATATTAACAACAGCTGGACTTTTTCCAGACAGACTTCGTATTCTCCTACCTTTGAGAATATCAGTGCTTATTTTAAAAGTTCTCCCTGCTAGCTATTTCCTTCATGTTGATGCATTTCTGCTTGTTTTTGCCTGCCTACGTCCTATTAGAGACCTTCCTCAGAGTATTGTAATTTTTGCCTATCTGCTCAGATCCAAGAGTGGAAGCTAGCGAGCAACGTGGTCAGAATCTCTGAGGTTGTGGATAGGCTTTGTACTCTGAGCAGCTCGGTGTGACGACCTGGCTGTACCTGTTTGTCGGGTAGTCTCTGGCGGCCCTTTAGGTCTGTCTGCACAGTCCAGTCGTAACCCCAGAGCAGACTCAGCTGTTCCGCCTGGAATGGAAAGGCCGATCAACATTGGGCTCTCTTTCCCTAGAGTCTCTCTCAGTGTTTATATTCATATACCTTTGTGTCCCCAGGGCCTCACACTTAAAAGAATCTTAGTGAATGTATGCTGAATGATTAAGGGAAGAGATGTGCTATTATCCTTACAGTCAAGGAAACTCTGCCTATGGAGGTTAGGTAACTTGCCGGACCGATTCCAGCAGCCTTTCTCGTTCCAAACCCCAGCTCCTCCCACACTTAGGAAAAGAGGAGCTCTACATGCTAGTCCGAGCTGCAGTGCAGAGGAGGTTGAGTGAAATGCCAGGATGCGTGTAACAAGTATGGTCCACACGGTGGCCCTCAAATTACCCTTAGGGACTAGGCAGGTGGCAGTGGCCTTACCTGTAGTCATGTAGTACTAGTGGGCGTGAAAAAATCCTGCTGTCAATTTCGAACACTTCTTTTAGTTCTGCTGTCTTTCCTTTGAAAGAAGAAACACTTTTGAGTGTCTTGGTGATTATACCAAGGCCGGATCCCTGCCGGTGAGCGTGGCTAACTCGTTTGCCAGAACAGTCCTATTTATCGATGTCTACGGAGCCTCACCCTGCGTGACAGCTGGCGGTGCTGCTGCGGTCTCTTGAGGCCTCACCCTATCGTGAGATTGTGTAAGAGCCCGTCTGCCAGCCAGCCTCACTCGTTCCATTCCTTCTTGCTCTTGTGCAAGGTTTTGGCAGGCTGCAGTTACACTGTGATAGTTCTAGGTTTCGCTCCTTGTAGTTAACTGACTGGGACTTGTTAAACTCCAACCTACCATCTCAAGAAGTCTTTCATTATTGCTGGAGCCCTTGACTGAAGCTTCTTTTATCCAGAGAGGGTCTGCATTTGCTTTGCTAGACACCTGGAGATGCCCCCATTTGGGTGCCTGGTTTAAGGGATTACTCACTGGTGTGAATTTGGGCTGCAAACACATGGAGGGTTGACTTATAGTTAAAACCCTCAGAGACTGTTTTGTTTGTCTCTGCTCTGCTCTGCACTGAGAAAATTTCCCTTGCAGTCCCCTGTGGAGGAGTCACGGAAGGAAGGAAGATGTGAAATTTGTTTTGATTCATCCTTCCACATGGGGTGTGGCCCTTTGGGATTCTCATTTCCCAGGGATGGTTTTCCCTTAGACTCCCATCTCAGGCACCGTCTGAGCTCTGACTTCTGTCCCCTTCTCTGGGTAAAATCTTTAAAACCTAAACTTAAGTTGCTCGATTTCCTCAGGACTACAAAGATCTGGAGTCAGCTTATTTTCTCAGTCTCCCCCACTGGTTCTTCGTTGACTCCTCTTTCCCTCACCCCCACATCCGTTTCCGGAGATCCTGTCGTCTCCAACAAGTACATCCAGAACCTACCACCTCCACTGCCGTCACCCTGGCCCACGCCTCTGCCGTCTGTTCCCCGAATTATTGCAGCAGCTTCCTAACCAGTCTTCCTCCTCCTCCCGGGCCCCGGCAGCGTGTGCCTGTAAGTCGGATCGCGTCATTTCTCTACGTAAAACCTACAAAGGCTGATCCTCTCCCGCAGACCAGAGGCAGCCTGTTACCCGCCCTCACACAGCTCCGCACTCCCCTCAGATGCCTCTCTGGTCTTCTCGCTTTCCTGTCCGTTCTCTTCGGTCACATAGACCTCACTGCTCCGCAGACATACCCGGCACTCTTGCTTAGGACCTTTGGGCTCCGGTCCCCCTGCCTTTGAATCCTCTTGAGAAGATACCAGCATCGTTGTTCTGGTATTTAACCAACTAAAGCCCTTCACAGGGACTTCCTACGAAGGGATCGCCCTTCTCACAATTCTATGCCTCCCCAACACTCTTTATCCACGACTTTATTTTTCTTAATTCGAGCAGTTCGCTTCTGTACAGTGCCATGCACTGTTCGAAGCACTGTGTGAATATTAACACATTTAACCCTTACGCAACCCAGTGTGTTACTTTCACTATCGCCATTTTACTGATGAGGAAACCAAGGCACAGAAAGATGAAGTCACTCTCCCAGGGTCACACACACAAAACTAGCGAGCGGCTGAGTGGGGATTTGCCCACGATCTGATCGCAGAGGCCGTGCTGCTAACTGTGCTCTCGCTGTCTTCCCACGGGGAGCACTTGCCACTGCTCTTATGTAACTTCTTCGTTTCGTTTCTTGCGGGTCTGTACCTGCCACCTCCGCCCTCATCTAAATGTCAGCTCCAGGAAGACAGGGTTTTTAGAAACTGTTTTGTTTCCTGCTATAATCCTCACATCTAGAATGGTGTCTGATCCGTAGGTTCAATGAGTATTTGCTGAAGAACAGAGATCTTTGAAAAGGGCACCATGTACTGTCTTCAGGTTTGAAGGTGTTTTAAAGCCTGAGTTAAATAGGTAATTTCCTGGGAGAAAAAAAAAATCTAATGGCCATAAGAAGGAAATCTGAAAAGCCTAATCACAGGGCATGAAATCGAGGGAAGTGATCATCATTATCTTCTTTCCCCCACAAGAAAGGCTCCGGCCCTTTGGGCTCAGTGATAAATACTTGAAACTTGCAGGATCAAATACACAATTCCAGAGCAATGGAGAAGATCCGACCTATTCAATTCATCCTGTAGTGACACACTTGTATGACCTTGAATGTGTTCTTGGTCTTTCCTGCGCCTCTTTTCACCTCTCTGTAATATAAGTTGGCAATATTGGTCTTACAGGTTAGGATCTCAGCCGCCGGGGACGGTCCTTGAAAAGCAGTCAGCACTCAGTGAGTGGTGGGAATTATTGTGCTGACGTTGTTTGAGTTGAAAATAGCAAACACAAAAGGAGACTCTGCCCTGTTAGTTTATCTTTGTGGATTAGAAAAAGTTTAATTAAATGCTAGTAAAGAGACCTATTCATAGAATAATGTACCAAAAGAGTTTATCTGAATCATACATAAAGGTTAGGTATATGAAAATAAATCAATATTATATATTATGTCAAGAGGACAAATAAGAAAAGTCACATGCTTACTCAATGGTCATTTGTAAAATCTATTAAAATTCAGAACCCATTCTTAATGGAAAAAACAGCCTATGCTGAAGAGCTTCCGTATTATGTAGCCAACTTTGTACTTAGAGTGAGAAACACTGAAGTGTTCTTAATTAAAAGGAGAAAGAAAAAGAGAATGCCTGCTATTATCATTCCGATTAATCTTGTCTTAGTCCTGACCAGAATTGTGTAATATTCTGAAAATAAAGCAATAAAAAAAGCTGTCCAGACCAGTGAGAGGTATACATATAGGAAAGAGAAAATTATTAATTGTAGATGATTTTTATATAGAGAAAATCCCAAAAAATTGCAGAAAGACTATTAATATGAATACATGTTCAGCAAAGTAATTAGATATAGGGTGAGTGTACAAAAATCAATAGTAATCTTATGTATGAGCCATATAACAAATTAAAATTTCTTCCATATATATTGCATTTACATACATTTGCCACAATTTTTTAAACATAATAGCATTGAATCATATGATCCATATATGTGGGAAAATTATGAGACATCCCCCAACACTTGCAGAAAAAATAAGATTACCTAATGAGAGTTGAACTATAAAATTAATTAGTGGATGAGTTAAAACAGAGATGTGAAACATCTTTAAGTTACTATTTCCTAGACATAAAATTTAAATATAATCTGAAAGAAGGGACTCAGAGGTCCCCAAGGTCACCCCCAGGTTCAGTGATTTGCTGGGAGGACTCCCGGGGCCAAGCGTGTAGTCAACGCTCAGTACAATGTGTGCATCGTGGTGAAGGGAGACAGAGCGAATCAGCAAAGGAGAAAGGCACATCGGATGAAGCCCAGAGCAAAGCAGGCTCCGACTTCCAGGAGCCTTCTCCCAGGGAAGTCACACAAGGACGTACGTAACTCCCCCAGCAACAAGTTGGGACAACGCTGCTGCAGTGTCTACCAGGGAGGGAAGCTCACAGGGGACTCGGCGCCCAGGGGGTTTATTGGGGACTGATCGTGTAGGCGCCCTGTGCCTGGCACGTACCAAAATGCCATCGTCCCAGAAGGAGAGCAGGTGTTCAGCATAGACCGTCTTGTCTGCATGGTCCAGGTGAAGTGAGCTCGGCGAATGGTGGGACCGCGGCCAAATCTAAGTTCCCAGAAGCCAGCCAACGGCCAACCTTGTAATAAGCAGGCCTTTCGCAGGATAGCAGTCAGGCTTGCCGTGCCAACTCTTTTCATACAGTATTTAAACAAATCAGCAGAGCAGTTGATCAGAAGGCAAGCAGAGGAAAAGGAAACCTGGGGGCACAAGGAACGGCAGTGTTCAAATCTTAGTGCTACTCGGAGTGTCCCGGCCACGGACCCAGGCCGTCTCCGCCGTGTGCAGGAGTGCCTCGGGCTGCCTCCGCTGAAGGATGCTCCTCAGTATCTATCATTCAGCTTGCTCCCTGTGTTCTGGTTACAAGAAATTTCTAATTCATTTTAATTATTTAATTTTTTGTATTGCTATTATATTTATAATGTCCCCAAATTAAGAAGGCGTGTTATCCCTCCCAGGCCCAACTCACTCAGTTACTGTCTCTCCCTTGAAGTAATCGCTGTTGTCTGTTTCTTGTTCATCCTTCTAGGGAAAAAAATTTTTAATGCATATATAAGCCAAGATCAGCCATATAAATGGTAGTCACATGCCATACACAACTGCTCTGTATGGTACGTTTTTCTGCTGCGAAGAAATGTTGGAGATCTACCCATATCCACTCGTAAAAACTTCTTCCTTCTTTCCTTGTAGCTGCACAGTATTCCGTTGTATGGTTGTGCCACGATTTAGTCTACGAGTCCCTGATTGCTGGTCATTTGGTTGTTTCTAACCCTTTAGTATCATTAGCAATGCTGCGAGGAATAACTTGGGACTTCTTTTACAGGTTTGGGGGTGCAGTGATAGGGTGCGTTCCTGTGGTGGAACTGCCGTGGTAACGGAACATGCGTCTGAATTCAGTGGAGCCTGCCAAATTGTCTTCTGCGTTGTTTGTGCTCATTTATATTCCTGCCGTCTACATATGCATTTGTTTACCCATATTTTTGCCAAGAGCATATATTTTCAGACTTTTAGAAAAATGCCGAATCAGTAGATTACAGTTGGAAATTTAGTGTTGCTTTGGTTTTCTTTCTCTCGTCAGTAAGGCCCAGCATCTTTCATGCTTTTGAGCCGACTGTGTTCCCTTTCCTCTGAATTCTCTTGTCTTTCACCTGTTTTTCTACGGGTTCAGCAGACTCGTCCTTACTGATTTGAGAAGTTCTTTCAATGTTAAGGACATTAACCCTTTGTAATGTGAGTTGCGGATATATTTCCCCCAACGTCGTTTGGCTTTTGATTTAGTGTATGCTGTACTTTACTATGTACGAGGCTTCGATTTCTGTGACTGGGTTGATTAACCATCATCGTGATAGGAAGCTCTTCTAGGTTACAAAAATAACTCTACTATTTTCCTTTCAACACTTCCATGGTTTAAGTTTTTACATTTAAGTCTTTGACACGTGTTATCCTAGTGTGTGGTGTGAAGTATGGGGCCAACTTTTCTCCTGCGTGGCTCTCCAGTTTTTCCTGCCAACTGAAACTGTCGTCTTCACCCTCGCATACCGCCAGTTCCGACTGCCTGGGGATCTCACTCTAGGCTCTCCGTTCTTTTTCCTTGGCCTTCTGCCTACTCTCTTGTCAGGGCCACATTTATTTTTTCAAAGTTCTCATTTTCTTTTTAGTTTTTTCCTTTTTCTTTATTGTTGGCACTATCACAGATGTGCCCCATTCCCCACCCGCTCCTATTTTTGATTTCTGAGGCTTTAAAGTATGTTTTAATAGCTGATGGGGCTTATCCCCTCTCTGCTCTTCTTTTGCAGGGTTTTCTGGCTAATCTACGTTCTCCTTATAAACTTAGGGATTATTTTTTTTCAGTCGCAGGGGAAAATCTGTGGCCATTTTTTGAGGTTGGTTTAAATTTTAATAAATTAGTGTGGCATTCTTAGAATGGGTTCTTCTCTAAGAACATAGTATGTCTTTGCATTTGTTCTAGTCTTTATTTTTATGATTGAAGAGTGTTTTTTTAGTTATTTTTGTTTTTTTCACTTTTTATTAAGTTTTTTGTACTTTATTTCAATTTCTATTTCTATTTTTTTATAATATTTTACTGATTATGCTATTACAGTTGTCCTGATTTTCCCCTTTTGCCTCCCTCTACCCAGCACCTCCTACTCCCTCAGGCAATGCCCCCACCATTGTTCACATCCATGGGTCATGTGTCTGAGTTCTTTGGCTGCTCCATTTCCTGTACTGTACTTGACATCTCCATGGCTATTCTGTGACTACCTATTTGTACTTCTTAATCCCCTCACCTCTTCATCCATTCTCCCACACTCCCCTCACATCTGCCACCCATCTGGTAACTAACTTCTTTTCTCCTGCTGCTTTTAAGATTCTCTCTTTATCTTTAACCCTTTGGCACTTCAATTATGATGTGTCTCGGAGTGGGCCGCTTTGCATCCATCTTGTTTGGGATTCTCTATGCTTCCTGGACTTGTATGTCTATTTCCTTCACCAAATTACGAAAGTTTTCTTTCACTCTTTTTTCAGATAGATTTCGAATTTCTTGTTCTTTCTCTTGTCCTTTTGGCAGCCCTATGATGTGAATGTTGGGCCTCTTGAAGTTGTCCCAGAGGCAACTTATACTATCCTCATCGTTTTGGATTCTTTTTTTTTCATGTTATTCTGATTGGTTGTTTTTTGCTTCCTTATGTTTCAAATCACTGATTTTGATTCTCGGCTTCATCCACCCTACTGTTGTTTCCCTGTAAATTGTTCTTTATTTCAATTAGTGAATCCTTCATTTCTGACTGGATCTTTTTTATGCTGCTGAGGTCCTCACTAAGTTCCTTGAACATCCTTATAACCAGTGTTTTGAACTCTGCATCTGATAGATTGTTTTTCTCCATTTAGCTTAACTCTCTCTCTGGAGTTTTGACCTGTTCTTTCATTTGGGCCATGTTTCTTTGTCTTCTCATTTTGGCAGCCTCCATATATTTGTTTCTATTTATTAGGCAGAGCTGCTTTGACTCCATGTCTTGGTAATGTGGCCTAATGTAGTAGGTGTCCTGTAGGGTCCAGTGGCACAGACTCCCCTGTAACCCAAGCTGGGTACTCAAGGTACGTACTTAATGTGGGCTCAGTACACCCTCCTCTTGTAGTTGAGACTTGGTTGCTGCTGGCAGGTCAATGTTGCAACGATTGGCTGTGACTACTGACCATGAACTTCCACGCTCTGTGGAGGATCAGCTGTTCAAGGGCAGGATGGTAATACTCTGATGTGATCTGTAGCTGTCCACTGACTGTGCTGGCCCTGGGGATTTCCCAGGTGGTGCAGGCCAAGGTCAGCCTCCACTGTGTTTTGCCCAGGGCCACCCTGCCTGAGCTATAAGGCATCTGAGATGGGCCTGGAGATTCCCAGGTAAAGCCAAGCTGTGATCCTAATCTGGTTGCTGTAGTATGTGTGGGGCAGGTGGGGCTGGGGTTCACTGAGGCTGGCTGTTACTTGTTTGAGAAGATTTAGGAAGTTGTGAAGCATGAGCCAAGACGAGCCATTCACATGGGAAAGCAGCTTAGGTGGGCCTGTGAGCTGGGTGGGGCAGAGTCTCTGGGATTTCTAAGGCAGGTCGAACAGTGTTAGCCAGATCAATGGAATCTCAGATATGGCACCAGCCTACTGGCTCTGTGCGGGGAGGGTTTAGCAAAGGGACAATGGCCTTTGCTTGCCCTGATGCCAGATGCTTCAGTTCCTCCCCGTATGCCAATAGTGCCTTTCCATCTGCTATGCCAAGCTAGAACTCAAAGGGAGTGAGTCTGAGTGGGTGAGTCCGTGTGTGGGTTCTTTCAGAGGAACTGCCTGGGGCTCCAGCAGTTTCTTCCACTGACTCAATCCCCACTGTTTTTTCCTGGCACTGGAATCCTGGGCTGGGGGGCCTGGTGTGGGTCTGGGACTCCTGGATTCCTAGATATCCCCCCTGAATTTTTATCATCACACGTGGGTGTGGGACCAGCCCATTCCACATCTGTGCCCCTCCTACCAGTCTGGATGGATGTAGTTTCTTTAACTGTGTAGCTGTAAGACTCCATTCAACTCGATTTCTGCCAGTTCTGAGTGATGGTCATTCTACATTTTAGCTGTAATTTTGATGTGGTTGTGCAAAGAGGCGAGCCATGTCTGCCTACACCACCCTCTTGCCTGGTGTCCCAAGTTTACTTTTAGTTTTTTATCTATCTTGTTTTACCAAGCAGTTTATAATTTTATTTCCTGTGTAGATCTGCCCTTAGGGAAAGGATACCCTTAAAGCATGCAGAGAGTATTTTTTGCATGTCAGTTTAATTCTCACATCGACATTCTGGTTTTGTACATCATTCTGTGTGAGCAGTGAATGAGATTCACAGTGAGAGGCACCTCTGTCTTCACAGACCTGTTAAGTCGGGTTTTAGAGCCAGACCTCAGAGCTTAGAAAACTCACCCTTGTGCATACATACACCCATCAGGGCATGTTGCCCACAGGGTGGCCTCCTGGTAAACAGCCAGATGACCTCCCCCTGTAACCTGGAGCACTGCAACAGTATCTGTGCCTTTATTTTTAAAAAATCAATAGTTCACTTAGTCAGTGTCACTATTTTAAGAAAGCCTATTATTCATAGTAGTTAAACATGAATGGCAGTCTCTTCAGCTGTTACTGATGTGTCTGCAGCTGCTTATGAGTCAGAGAGCCCAATCTACACACTAATGATATGCTTTAGAAAATTACTATCTTTGGTCAAGCCTTTAATGAACGCTTTAAATTCTTATATGTTACAGAATTTCACAAACTTATTTGGACAGCCGCTAGTCTGCTTGCTTTCTCCTACAGCATATCCAAAAGCTTTACAAGGTATGTTCTGTCATTACCTCTTCTATCCATAGGTTGCCAATAAACACTGTTTACATTTTGAGTAATATTGATCTTTGCTTCCCACCTATAATGATCACATGTGGATGTGCAGTGTTTGATGTGGCACGTGTCAGTCTGAAATCAGCCAGAAGTCTTGCTACCATTAGGCCTTGAGATAGTTCTCAAAGAAATGGCAAAGCATCCCCGAGTCAGAGGTGGTTTTGGTCTCTTGCTCTTGAGGAACTTAAAATTTGTGAATTTAAAAATTTGTTTTGCAGCTCTTTGTTTTTGGAGAGCTTGTTCTCATCTGTCTAGCGTGATTTCCTGTAATGACTGGCTACATCTTTTAAGACTGTAAGATTTCTGGTCAAGAAGACTCCTCAGCCTATGCCTATGAGTTAGGATACCCTAACCGGCACAACTTAAAGGGTTTCTTTTATCCACATTTTTACCTGGTTGTATTTTATAAATAAAAGAACCTCTTCTCAGTGTGCCGGAGAGACAGGTCAGTGTTCTGGCCATTTCTCAGATGAATAAGAAATGAAAGACTTTGAATAATTTGTCCCTAATTGGCAGCACGTGCCGTCTGGTTCTGTGGCCCAGGCATTAAGCGAGGTACGAGGTACGATACTAAACAAACCTTCACGCTGTTTCAGCAGTACTTGTCACCAATTCACTATCTCCCTGACTGTGAATAGTGCTGATGTCTCTCTGTGGGGGATGGCATTTTACTGCTACTTCCCAGCCAGAAGCCCTGTCCGCTGACATAGTTTGACACAGGAAGTGATGGTCAGCATTTGACTGCCTGAGAGAAGCTGGAGACTTGTCACTGTTGTTTTAAGGTAAGTTCTGCTATTTAACAGGGAGAAACATGTAGAAATACTAAGTTCCTGTAACCAAAAGTCAGATTACTGAGGGATAGAACTTACCTTCAAACAACGGTAAAATTCTCCTGCTTTGAGAACTTTGTTAACCTGTCGCCCCGGAGAAGTGTAACCCCTTCCAGTGACTTGGGAGTACTTTTTGCTGTCAATCCGTCTTCTCAAGGGGGAGGTTTAGTTAAAGTTGCATGATGTAATGGGTTAATACCAAGATCATCTGGTCTGCAAGGCTTTATTACGCATAGGATGAAAACACAGACTCTGAAGGCAAACCGATTGAACTTGAATTGCAACTCAACCACTTACTAGCTGTGTGACCTTGGATGGCTCCTTAGCCATTCTGTGCCTCAGTATTTCCTATCAAATGAAGACAGTAATAGTACCAGTTTCATAACTTTGAGTACATCATAAGTATTCTGTATGTGCCAGCTGTCATTATTCATATGCTTAGTTATAATGTACATCCTTAGTATTTTTTAGTCCAGTATTCCATCTTTTGTGCTATGAAGTTTAGCCCTCTAATCCCTAAATGTGCCCCTTCCGGGCACAAAACCAGCAGGTGTCTAAGTATTTGGATGTCAGATTAGATTCCTGTGCCTCTGGTATCTAAAGTCCACAGTTTTCTCCTTACCCAAGAGTTCCTTCACTCATTCAACAAATATCTATTCGACATTTATCTGTCAGGTGCAGTGCTCGGCACTGGGGCTAACACTCTGATGAGACAGACGGCGTCTGTTTCTCTCAGAGCCAGGTGTCTGGCGGGAGATGCAGCCAGCCGTCCAGACAGTTACTGCGGGGCCCCTAGTGTCCCAGGAGGAAGCGTGCGCAACACTTGAGGAACTCCTAACAGCTTTTGAGAGTTAAGAAAGTGCATGAAATGATGTCTAAAGTGGAGCTAAAGGACATGTAGAATTATGGAACGTTTGGAGCAATTAAAATAGTTCCTGCTCATTAAAGGGTGGGGTTTGGAATCGTGCGACTGAATTAAGAAAAACCTTTTCTGATTTAAATGGCAGACAGTGGGGTGCCACCAAAAGATTTTAAACAGCATAATGGGAAAGAGCATTCAGTTAATCTTATGTAAAATGAATTGGACAGGAGCACTGATGGAAATAAAGAGATCGTGGTGGCCAAGGTAGGACAGTGGCTGGTTAGCTGGCTTCAAAAAATACTAGCCAAAGAACCAACAGGGTTTGGTGATGGGCTTGGCGATGGTGAGGAAATAAGGGAGAGGAAGGAGGCAGGAATGGACTTCAGGTTTCTGGCTGAGGTGCTGGTAGAAATAACGATACTGAATAAGAAGTGAATCTGTAAGAAAACAAAAGGAGGGAAATTTGTTGTCCATTTTTGACATGTTGAGTTTGAAGTTACCTTTGAGAGTTAGGTTGAATTTAGTAGTCTAGGGCAACTCTACAATAGAAATATAATGGGAGTCATCCATGTAATTTTAAGTTTTTTAGTAGCCATGTTTTTTAAAAAGTAGAAACTGGTGAAATTAATGTTAAAAAATGTGCCTTTTAAGCCCTGGCTGGTGTGGCTCCCAGTGGATTGAGTGCCAGCCTGAGAACCAAAGGGACGCCAGTTCGATTCCAGTCCGGCACATACCTAGGTTGCGGGCCGGGTCCCCTGTAGGGGATGTGTGAAAGGCAACCACTTTTCTCTCCCCTTTCTCCTTCTCCTCTCTCTAAAAATAAATAAATAAAATCTTTAAAGATTAAAAAAACATGTGTCTTTTTGTACTCCTACTTTGAAATCCCACGTACATTTTACACTTCACAGTGTGTCTCACTTTGGACCAGTCACATTTTAGGTTCTTTTTTTAATCAGTGGTGTCATAGCTGTTTTTTTTTTAAGAATTTTATTTATTTTCAGAGAGGGAAGGGAGGGAGGGAGGGAGAGAGAGAGAAAGAGAGAAACATTAATGTGCGGTTGCTGGGGGTCATGGCCTGCAACCCAGGCATGTACCCTGACTGGGAATCGAACCTGTGACACTTCGGTTCGCAGCCCGCACTCAATCCACTGAGCTATGCCAGCCAGGCACATTTTAAGTTCTTTTTAAGTGCTGCGAGACAGCATAGTTCTAGACCTAAGGAGCTCAATCTGAGAGAATTGGGAATCAATAGGCATATAAATGATAACCAAAATTATGGGAGTAGGTGAGATCAGTGATGTATCAGGCAAAGAAAGGTTGATATTGAAGGGATAAGTGGAAAAAGAGCAACTAACAAAAGAGTGAAAAAGACCGGCAATCCTAGTACTCATCAGAGAATTCTGTCGAGTTGCCTGTAAGCCAGACCCTGCTGTATTTGGATAAAATCTGTGAGTTGGAGGGGAAACGGCAAAGGAATATATTCATGTTCTTTTTCTCTTAGTTTACTAGGTTCTAAAGTTTGTTCAGCAGAAATCAAGGTACCTGGAATATGTTTTTGTAGTTCCTTGCAGGATCTACTTTGTTGAATTATGATTTAATGATATAGCTTTAATTTTATACATCAGTATATTAAAATGTTCGTCAAATGCATCCTTATCTTTTACAAAAGTGTTTTCTATGTATGTGTGTATCTGTATATATAAAACATGTTTGTTATTACAGATCAATCTCAACGAGGTAGCCTCTTCACTCTCTTTTTGAACAATCCTCTAATGGCCTTCCTATTTGTCTCTGGATTGTCAAGCATGCGTAGAGGCCTGTGGGAAAAGTGTCAAGAATATCTTCGAAAAATCAACCGCGACATTGCCCAGCTACTGACGCATTCACGTTCAATAGGTACCCTACTAGTATCTAACGGCACACTTAACAGAACGTACTATAATGGTTTAAAATTTTTAAAAATCATTGAAATTATTTGAATTTTTAAAGGTATTTGTTGAAGGCAGGAAAGTTCAGAAGGTTTTCCTGAATTTTTCTTCCCCTTGGAAATGTGTTTTTCCCTTTAAGTTTTGTTTTACTGTCATTTTTCTCCTCTTTGCAGATCAGGCGTTCCTGCAGTTCTTTGGAGATGAATTTCTCCGCTTGCTTCTCACAAGATTTGTCTTTTGTTCAGCCACCATGAGGATGCACAAGATTTTTCGGGTAGGCAAAGAGTATTTTAATGACCAATTTTACCATGTTAGGTATTTAAGAAACATGTTATATTTCACCTGGATTAAATAGAGTTTGAATAGATCCAAAATCATATAAACAAATTGTATTGTATTTAAAGTATTACGGATGGACAAAATAAGGCATATCTGATTACCTGCCACTCAATTTAAGAGGTAGAACATTTTCATTGCTTCTGAGGCTGGGTCCTCCGTAATCCTGTTTTCCTCTCAGCTGAAACTAAAATCCTGATTTTCATAACTGTCATTCACTTTGCATTAAAGTTTTGCCACATGTGCTTATATTCCTACACAACAGATAAATGGATCCATATTTTATGTATTTTATAACTTGCTTTTTTACTCCCTATTGTATTCCTGAGATTGAGCCATGTTGATGACTGACTATAGCTTTCACTCATTCATTTTCACTGCTGTATAGGATTTCATTTTTTGACTATGTAGCGCAAATTACTCATCTAGCCTACTGATAATGGACAGTTGGGGTATTTCCAATTTTTCATTATAATAAACATTGCCACTATGAAGTCTTCTATCAGTTTCCTGTATTTAATGTAGTAAAACAAAAATTTGGTCTTTGTGCCCTGGCTGGTGTGGCTCAGTGGATTGAGCTCAGGCTGGCGGACCAAAGGTGTGCTGGTTCCATTCCCTGTCAGGGCACGTGCCTGGGTTGCAGGCCAGGTCCCCTGTAGGGGGCATGTGAGAGGCAACCACACAGTGATATTTCTCTTCCTCTCTTTCCCCCTCCCTTCCCCTGTGTCTAAAAATAAATAAATGAAATATTTAAAAAATAAAAATGAAATATACCTAAAACCTGAAGCTTCATACTACCCCCAAATCAGCTCCTCCTCCTCTTTTTCTCTCAGTGGTTCCCGACTCTTCTCTCGAGTCACCCACTCCTGAAATCTTACAGTCATTTGGACACATCCCTCTCTTATAATTAATTTTGAAGGACCATGCTTCTCATCTTTTTTCTCTCATTTTAATTTCCACTACAAACATATTTATTCATTCACTTAACAAATACTTGTTGAAACATGCTAGGATTTCTCTATCTCCTAACAAATAGAAATTACATGGTTTCCACAACATAGCATAGTGCCCAGAAATGATCTGCCCCAGTAAATATTTGTTAATTAATTCACTAAATTAATAAATTAGGTTGAATCATATGAAATTGTCATTTTTTTAAGGTCAAAGTGGTCAAATGCAGGTCAATTTTTTTTTTTTAAGATTTTTATTTATTTATTTTCAGAGAGGGAAGGGAGGGAGACAGAGAGAGAGAGAGAGAGAGAGAGAAACATCAATGTGCGGTTGCTAGGGGTTATGGCCTGCAACCCAGGAATGTACCCTGGCTGGGAATCGAACCTGGGACACTTTGGTTCCAGCCCGCGCTCAATCCACTGAGCTACGCCAGCCAGGGCTCAGGTCAAATTTTATATGTTTAAAAAATGTGTTACCAGAAAGAATCATACCAATATGAAAGAGAAAAATATATAACATCAATGTTACTCCTTGATATTGTTAATGTGAACAATCATACAGTAACATTAATGCTTATGATTTTCTGTCATTAAACTATAAAACTTGACTTTTCTCTTCTTTGCCTGTTAGGAAACACGAAACTATCCTGAATCATACCCACAGCTGCCAAGGGATGAGACCGTGGAGAACCCTCACCTCCAGAAGCACATTTTGGAATTGGCGTCCATTCTGGATGTTCGAAACGTGTTCTTTGAAAATACCATAGATGACTATTAACACAGGAATCCTCTTGTCGAAACAGCTTTTTCATTTGCCACAGATTTTAAATGGTGCCGTTTTCTAATGTGATGACAGACACACAGTGGTGTTACTTAAGTTTTTATTTTTTAATTTAGGACCACCATTTTAAGAACAAACTGAAAAAAATGTTCATACTTTTAGGGTAATTGTTTTAAAATACAGTCTTTCGGGTCTTTTTAAAAACTCAACTAATCTTGGGATTTTTTTTTTTTTTTCATTTTTGGTTTTGAGGTATGGAAACTTGCCTCCAGCATCTAACCCTACACTCAAATAGTCACTATTCTCACCCTGTGAAGAGTGAATTATTTATTTTTGTACATGAAGAAAATCCAACTCTTAAACTTGGACCTTACGTGTGTGGATTTGGAAAATACATAATTGTTCAGAGAGGAAACTAGCCAGCATGGACCATTAGAAATCAAGAACAGAGTCCTGCCATACTATTTCTTTTCATTCCAACTAAGTACATAGAAAGAGTATGATTCTCTGAAGTATAATCAAGACAGTTCTTGAAATCATTTCGCTTGTTTAAATACTGTCAGAATTTCAGAAACTGTATAAGACTGATTTGCATCTGAAGGCTAAACCGTTCTTTGGGGTCTCGAGAGGGATGACTATCGTTTGGGATGTGTGGGTGCTGTGTTGCTATGAGATATGTTTGCATACTTTGTTTCCTTCATAGTCTCTGAGTGTTGAGATGAAAAAGAACCACTTCTAAGTATTTCACTTGAAACGCAGATTGTTGGTTTCATAAGACAGTATTTGCAGTGGGAATTCTATTTAAATTCTTCGTTCGTAAGGTCAGGTTTAAAGACTGTCTAGATGGAAGCCCATGGAATGCAGTTGAGAGTCTGTAACCTTTTTGTGTAGTTCAAATGTACGTGACTTCAGGGTCAGAGCTGTTATTCATTTTAGCTGAGGGTAACTGAATTGTTATTTAACCTAAAATGGAAGTTGATTTCACATTGACAATTTGGCAATAAGGTTTTTTAAAACTTGTTTTATTTAATATTTTATATTCATGCACAAGTTCTTTTTATTATTTTAAATAGGACTCAGTATATAATATAAAGGTGTTTGTGTTTTCCCTCCCTGTCATCCCCTTCATAATTTCGCAGGCACTAGCTGTGATGTTTCCCCCTCTTTTAACTCCACAGAATTCAAGTCCAGAACGTTATGAATCAAAAGCCCTGCTGCTTAATCTTCTGTACAGGCTCGGATTCTACCTCTGGCAGCCCCAGGGGAAATGGTGATAGCTTTTGCGGCCGCTTTCCTATGTCCCTAGCGAATTTTTTTCTGTAATATTTTTAACTTGGTTTTCACTTCTGTCATACAGAATTAGTTGGGCCTAAGTTATTCATATACTTGTTTCAGTTGGCTGATTTTTCACCTGAAGTCTTGAAGCCATTGTTCTTGGTTCGGGGGGACTTGGTGATGTTTTATTAGTTTTTGAATTGTTTGTTCTTTTAAACATTATTTCAGAAAGCTTTGGAAACATTATTCTGGGTAGAGATTTTCTTTGCTCGTGGGTGGTTTTTCCTTAGCAGATAAACACTGTTTTCTCTTTTTTTCGGTCCCTTCGCTAATGTCGGAGCATTCCTGTGAGCCCCGTGTTCACCTGACTCCAGCAAGACAGGCCTTAGTGGTCTGGCTGCTGTGTCAGTTCTCCCAAAGTTCTGTGCCAGTGACATTCCCGGCAACACATATGTTCCTGTTCTCTGATGATTAAAATAATATTACATCCTGAGCTTTATCCTCACCTGTTTAGCATGAAGAACACTGGTCTGAGAACTAGGAGGCCTGAGTTCTAATCCTGGCTTTCCTGGTAATTAGCTTTAGGCCCTGGGCGGGTGTCTGCATGTCTCTGCTCTTTAGCATTCTCATCTGTAAAATGAAGGCATTGGCCCTGGGTGCTGTCCAATTGAATGGTTCTATAATTTGAACTCTTGATTCCAAAGGTACTGATTTCTTTATACCCATGTCACCTGGAAAATTAGTTTCCCTGATTTTAGTGTACACAATATTTGCTTTTCTAGATTATATTTAACTAGTTTTTATTCAAGAAAATGTCTAGGTCCCACTTAGTTGTTGTTAGAAACTAGTTCAGAGAGCGGATCTCCTGAAATATCAGAGCTTCTGTGATGAGAAATGTGTTTATCTAGGAACAAGGGGTCTCAGACACCACAGTGAGGGTTTAGATGATGGCATTGCTTCTTAAGCTAGGAGTAGTGTAATTGCTTACTGGTAGTTAAAGTTTTTAAGCAAGCCAAAGTGATTTTGAGAGGAAAACTGCTAGAAAACTCTCGACTATTGTTTCATTCATGCCTTCAGAAAAAAAGCATGTTGAATAACACCTGCACTCCAGATTGTGTTCTAGGTGCTGGGGAAGCAGTCAAAGTAGACTTGAAAATTCTTGTCTTCGTGAAGCTTCCATTCGAGTAAGAGGAGTCAGGCAATATATATAATAATTTAAGTAATTTTATGTTAGAAATTTATAAGTTGTTTGAAGAAAAATTAGATCTCTGTAAGGGAAATTTTATTGGTTTGTTTTGGGGCAAAGAGCAATGTTGAAATGAGTGATCAGGGTAGGCCTTATTGAGAAGATTACATTTGTGCAAACATTTTGTATTTCTTTGTCTTTTCTCTCTCTGGTTTTTTACCTTTTACTATAAAAGTTTTAAATGTAAACAGAGGTTACTGAACCCACTTGTGCCCACTACCCAGCTTGTACACTTGAAGGCGTTACTTTAATCAAGGACAAAGAAACGTAGAAGGACAATCACCCAGTGGGGTCAGGATGGCAGTGGCAAAGGGTCTCATTTTTTCCAGTGCATGCTGCTCCCCTTTAGAAATGTAAAGATATTAAGCCCTTTATTTATTTATTTTTAGATTTCATAGAAATTGAAATATTGGAACTAAGAACAGAGCAAAGCACTAGGAAAGGGCACTTCTTTGTTTTCAAATTGCACACACTCCCCCCTGGAGATTCTGATACAGTCTCTTACCCTTAAAATCACTATAAACAAAATAGGGAGTCAAAGACTACAAGAAGTCAGTTATACACGCAACAAAATTAAGCACAAGGAATTATTTTCTCTTTCTTTACCCATATATTTCTGAAGTTGGTAATGCATCTATCTTCCCTCTTTTACAAAAGGGAAATAATCTACGACCCCCCCCCCACCACCAAAACTATTCGTTTACTCACAGTGATAGTTAGAACTCAAACCTCCTAATCTCAGCCCAGTCTTTCCAGTAGCTCAGGTGGTTTTCTATAGTGAACGAGAAAGAAATAATTAGAGATTTATATTTTGGCACAAAGGTTATGGTATTTTTTAATATCAAATATTAAAACCAGTAAATCAGTCAGCCCTAGCAAATTTTTATGCATTAATTATAAAGAATCCACAAGTTAGACACTTTGTCTTTGATTTTAGCCAGGATGTAGTGTGTGTGTGT
The DNA here is from genome assembly GCF_004126475.2 of Phyllostomus discolor. NCBI lineage: Eukaryota > Metazoa > Chordata > Mammalia > Chiroptera > Phyllostomidae > Phyllostomus > Phyllostomus discolor. Next base: position 206,753,431 of record NC_040905.2, on the reverse strand, counting down.
GTGTGTGTGTGTGTGTGTGTTTTCCTCTTAGGAAGTGGTGCTCTCAAAACCTCTCAAAGCACATAGAATTTATCGTACCCTTTATATTTTTACCAAGTTGAAATGTTTTGAGATTATAAAAACAAAGTGCAATCTAGTCATGAGTAAAACTTTTCTGATCTGGAGTCTGGGTTTTATTTTTCCTCATGTATGGCTTCTGCCCCTGTTTTGTTTTTGTAATAGAATTCCCTGAAATGGATTAGGTGGTGATTGAACTGAATTTCATTGAGGTGGAGGGAAATCAACAAATCTGCTTTTTTATATATCAATTTTGGAGCTTTTTGTAGCATTCTTCTTCAGGTTTAATCTCTGACCTGTGTGACTTTGTAATTTTCTGTCTCTTAGAAGGGGTTTGGCCTCAGTTGAAAAATTTTGTACTTAGTTATCCATGGAGACTCGTAATCAGCCTGATACGCAGAGAACATTCTTCACTGGAAATATAGTAAGGTACCAAGGTCTGCAAACTTGGCCACGGCCAGTGATTCAGAATCACCACCCCCACCCTAAGTGAGTAAAAGATTTGATTTTTAATATGAATGGTATGAATCTTCTGGTAGTATTTTGGGTGTGTATATGTGTTCCTGCGTGTTTGTTTGGAGAGGGTAAAGAGTATTTATGTTGAGGGCTCTTTTGTTGATTTTATTTACTTGAAATCCTTATTTGTAATGGCATGTGTATATTTTTATGATGCTAAATGCAATCTGTATACTTTTTGTATATATGTACATGTTTGTAAATATATTGGTATGCAGTGATGTAGTCTGTGTATATTATATAGCCGTACCCATTGTGGGCTGAGTTTATTTACGTTCTGTGAGGACATCATAGTGGCATTGTTCATGCTGCTGTAATTAGGTTGTGGCTGTATCTCATTCATGAGCCTCTATTTTAAGGGGCTTTTGTTGGGGTAAAATGGGTAAATTTGGGGTTGAAATTAGGGTACGAAGATCTGAACAGAAGGCTGGGTATTCTTAGCTTTAAATTCATCTGCCAATTTTCTTTTAAACTGATGATAAAATTAGTGATATAAACCTGAAAAACCTAAGTATATGAAACTGAGACACCAGCAGGTTCTTAAGCTGTATTAGTCTTTTATTTTCTTGATCCATAGTTAAATATTATTACTGAATAGTAAAGTATTTATGCTGAGAATTGAGGGACTGTGGGAAAAATTACTTTGATCACATTTCAAAATAGAGAGGAAAATGTCCTTTAACTAGGGTATATGTTCCTAGTTGCCATTTTATTGCCTAATACTGACTTTTAATTTGGGAACAATTGTTTTCACCAGTGTGTCTCATTCCATATCTGACTCCGTGAGGCAGAAAAAGGGGCATTAGCTAGGGGACTGAAGTTAGGTGAACTTCCTTGAGAGCAGGGGGTTGTTATTCGGCATTTTACAGCAGCTGTGATCACATTAGTCCCGTTGTGGCATTTCCGACTATAGATGTTTCTTACGGGGGTTGCATATCGAAGATGAGCGTGTTCATCTGAGCAAATGCTTCCATTGAATAAAAAGCCTCCACTTGTATTTCTTTGTCTCTATGAGATCACTTGTGTTCTGCAAATTGATGATATATTCATACATGAAGTAGGATTCTTAATATTAGGTGCATGGCGTGCTCTAAACTCTGGGCCTTCAAACCTCTACCAAAGATGACAGGTGGGGGAGATAAGAGGATAGTAATTATGTACAGTGCCAATTTGTGAACCTGTGAGATATCACAGAGTAGCAATGTTCAGTTACGCCTGTCTTCACTGGGCATGTTTATTTGCATGGAAGCGTGTAAAAGATGTTTAATATACACTTGAATACAGTCACCACAGAAATTAATTAGAGGTTATTTTTGCATGATAAAATATAACTGCAAAACAACTGTTTACCCCAGTGTTCTTCAGAAGATTAATTCTGTCTGACCCAATGTTAAATTATCTTAGAGAAGTTAGAATCAGGAATCAATTTTACCACCCCCAAAATATTACATTTGCCTCTTCATTGTCTTTTTAATAAAACAGTCAACTATGCATAACACTTCTCAATTAAAGTCTTAAATTTAAAATAATGGTATAAATATTAAAATTTGGCAATGTAGCATTTTGAAAAATCAGTGAACACGTTCATAGAGTTTGATGTTCGCCAAATCATTTGTTGCAATCGGAGACTAGCAGAGCAGGAGTTATGCTATTGGGTTGGCCAAAACGCTCGCTTGGTTTTTTTCTGTGAGATTGTACTGTGACAGCTGTCATATCAGCGTGCATTTTTTAAAAGCTTATCAAACATTTTGTGTGGCCATTTTAATATTAAAGATGAAAGAAAATACGCAACATTTTCTTCATCTCATGCTTTATTATTTCAAGAAAGGTAAAAACACAACTGAAATGCAAGAAAAAGATTGGTGCAGTGTATGGAGAAGGTGCTGTGATTGATCAAATGTGTCAAAAGTGGTTTGCAAAGTTTTGTGGTGGAGATTTCTCACGGGACGATGCTCCACGGTCATAGACCAGTTGAAGCTGACAGCGATCAAATCAAGAACAATCAACATTATACCACACGGGGAGAGCTGACACTCAGAATATCCAAATCAATGAAGTTATTGGTGAAAATGAAAAATTTGCCATTACGAAAAGAACTAAACGGACACTTTGACCAACCCAGTATTTAAAATTCATGGAACCAACTCGGGCTCAATATGGACATTGATTTGAGGAGAGCAGCAACAATAAGTGCAGCAGACGAGGGGCCGTTGTGAATAGGACTCTAAGCCGGTTGCTTGGTGGTTGTGTAAGGATGGCTTAGAAAACCAAGCACTTTCCCCCTGTTCTCCTGTGCTCCTAGACATTGATACTCTCAACCTAACAGTGCTAGACCTCCCATTCTTTCCTGCATATTGTGACCACTTTACTTGAAACATTCTTTTTAATGGCAATTCGTCTTCCTCAATCTAGAATTTCAAAACATAATATTACACTATGTCCAGCTTCACTGAGTTTTTTGGGGCACATACTTCTTAAGCATACCTTCTGTTTAAGGAAAAATAATTGATATGTTAATGGAATCAAACACCTATTGAAGAGAAGGGTGTCAGAAGGACGATGTAAGGGACATGCCCCTAACTGGGTGAAGAGAAATGTATTAACTAATTTGTTTGTGCCATAGAAATATATCCATCTGCAGATATGGAATATTCTGTTAAGCTAAAGTTAGTATTTTTCACTTATTTGGTGTAATACTGTCTTTTGAGAAGAATTTCATTTCTGCATAACAGTTACTTAATCACTGATTGAAGCACCATTTCTTAATTTTAAAATATTTTGTTTTTTGAAGTTATTTTTAAAATTAATTATCACTAATTTTGTGTAATTTTTTAAAACAGATTTGAATAGTAGGTCAGAATTTTTAAATAGTTTGAAGTATATTAATTTTGCACTCCACATTCACTTAATCATAAACCTGAATTTGGTCACAGAACTGACTGTAAATTGGGAGTATTTTCCTATTTTGGAGGACAATTCCAGTATATCCTAAGACAATCATCTTTTTAGGTGTAATGTTGTGTTTATTGAGACATTGGTAATTTCAGGGTTCAGATCCTTCCTTTCTGGTAGGTTTATGGAATGAAAGTTAATAGACTGAGTGGTTTTATCACTTTCAGAATGAGATAGAAAATTATAGCTAGCCTTCCTATAGGTCTGCAGTAAACAATATTTAAAATTTTGTTAGTTCTGGCCATTGTGGCTCAGTAAATTGGGTGCCAGCCTGAGAACCAAAAGGTCACCGGTTCAATTCCCAGTCACAGCACATGCCTGGGTTGCGGGCCAGGTCCCCAGTGCGGGGAGAGGCAGCCAATCGCACATTGATGTTTCTCTTCCTCTCTTCCCTGCTCCCTTCCCCTCTCTCTCTAAAAATAAGTAAGTAAAATCTTTAAATTTTTACAGGTCTATTTAAAAATAAAATAAAATTTTATGTTATATCACTAATGTTCTTTTCTCTTTTGAAGCTGTTTCAAATGTCCATTTGTCCATGATTGAAAATCAGGATTAGTGAACATCACAACTTGACCCATAAGTTTTCTCAAGCGTTAAATCAGTGTGATCCACCATTGTAAAATGTGAGATGATTATATATGATTATCCTAAAGTAAATATGTCCAAACTATAGGGAAATAACTGCAGTATTTTTAAAAATCTTATTCCTACCCTCCTTTGCATGTTACTGATTTTTTTCTAAATTATAAAAATGTGTTGTGATATATTAAAATCTGCAAGAAAAATTGCATTAAATGTTTTAGGGCAATAAGCATTATTACTGTTCCTTCAAGAATGAGTTCTTTAATAAAAACAAACTCTTGTTTCTTCATCTTTCATTAAAAATAACTTTTAATGGTTCAGTAAAATGCTTTAGGACTTGACTTTCACGGCTTTTTACAGTTACCTGGGTACATTCCTTTTGTCACATAGACCATGTGGCTAGTTTTCCAAATGTTTCTTGTTTTTAATAAACCTGCCATTAAATAATCAGCATCTTATGTTTTAGAGGTTTCTTCTTGTTAAGGTAGAAAGATCTTAGATATTAGGAAAGGCAGGTGTGATGTCCTAATATTTCATAGTAGAGCTTACAAGTGAAGGGATTTATCCAAGTAGGTTGTCTTCAGTGCAGACAGGGGTTTCCTGAGTCAGGGAATCTGATGAAGCAGTGATAAATCATCCCTTCATTTGCTCTAATGATTATTATCATTTCAGGCCACATTCTTTTTGCTGAGTGGTTTCCACTGTCAGGTTGAATATCATTTTTCTTTATTCAAATCATGACAAAGGTTAAGATAATCAAATAGGAGTTAAAATAAGTTATGTTTGTTTTTCCCTGAAAATAATGGTGAACCTATTGTCTGTCTTACGGATATTAGGCAGAAATGCACTTGTTTCAATCATAGCAGAAATTACATTTGGAGAATATAATTGATTTTCTAGTGGTGTGAAATACTTTTTAAAAATTGTGCTTGTCTGTAACTGAAATGTTATAGAATTGTAACAATATAGGGATTATAGAGTTATATTAGCTCTCCTCAAGACATTGAAGCACAATAATTTTCATGTAACAGTTCTTATCCAAGTGCTGCTAATCTGTCGTGCAAATAATGAAGCTATTTGATTGCCTATCTAGCTATTCACAAATGACTGTAATCCTTGAGACGTAGTCTTGTTGCTCACTTGTATTAAATTTTGGATATTGTGGGTTAATAGTTTAGGACAGAATCCATCAACTCAGTCTCTGAGACAGCAAACCATTTGAATTCATTAGTTTTGTAAGCATTGTCAGTAGAGTAAGTTTTGAAGGGGCTATTTACTACCAATGGCTAAGAGGGAAAATTATATTGTCAGTAACATTTGACTTGAACTTTTGTGATCTTGTAAGTCTTGTCTGTTGTGTTTCAAACTTGCTTAAGCCATACATACTCTTAATGATGTTTATGTTCTTTTTCAGCAGCCTTTTTGTCTGTTATGGTTAATGGCTTATAAAAATTAAGAGGTTATTGAAACTTTTTTTTTCTTGAGTTCATCCCTTTTGACTCTTGTATATGTGATTTGTCATAAAGAATAGTCAGCCTTTCACGAACTACTTCACAAAATGAATTTCAGAATTAAACACTGTGACCCTGCAGAGCAGATTTAGTAGGCCCCTGTCTTTCCAGTTTCCTTCTTTTATATGGTGCCTACCACCTTGAGGGCGCTTCAATACTAGAGGATGGAAAGTTAAACATTGTCACTTTTATGTTTATTGAGTAACAAGATTACACAGCATTTGATTTTTGTTGTCAGTGTATTGAGAGCATTTTTACATTAATAAATGTACTGTAGAAATGTGACTACATTCATCAGGTGTGAACTCTTGTAAATGAATTTTGTATCTTGAATTCACATATATATTAAGTGTATCAATATAAAAATAAACATTATTTGCTTAAAAATAGTTGGTTCTTAATAATTGTTGACAACTTTAAATGTTAAACTCTTACCGTTTGTTTGCTTATTTCAGATAATGTGTCATAATATAGTTCCAACTCTTTCTTTCGCGGCTGTGGAGTCAGGGCTTATTCTCCTAGTTTGTGTATTTCTTCTTAGCCTCACTCTTGGTTTTTTCCCTCCCCTGCTCCTGATGGTCGAAAGTGGAACACGCAAAGGGAGGGACTGTTTAGGGGAATCCAATAGAAGCTGTTGACTCTGGGGGCCGGTTGGTGTTGCGCCTGGGGCACGAACAAGACCAACTGCAGTGTGGAATGTCTGGCTTGGCTAGCATTGAGGAGTACGGAGACCTGGCAAAGGCTACTAATTTGCACTCTAACTTTGTACGAGGCAGTCTGTACCTCGTAATGAATGCACTGGGTTGCCAAACCAGCGTTTTTGTTTTTTAAACTAAATGCACCGTATCAGAGTACACTATATAATAAGGGTATGATGCTGGAAACTTCTTTCAGTGGTACAGCATATGTGCCCAGGGTTGCAATATAAAATGTGTAACCTACAACAGGTCATAGGCACAAAAGTCAAAACTAATCACAAGGCACGGGGCACCCATTACAGACTTGGAGTGGTCACCTACTAAATGACTAAGCGGCTGTTTAGGGTGCGGGGAACGGGACGCTGGGGGAGAAAGAAGCTCCGGGTTGGCCCAGCGCAGCCACCAGCAGGCGGGTGTCCCCCCCTCAACACACGTCGGCCCCGCTGCACCAATAAGCTTCTTTCCTTTTTGCCTCGAGGCTCCGCCCACTTCCCCTCCGTTCCGTACGGACTCTTAAACTAGAAAGGCTTCGGCCTCACCGTCAACATTCTCTGATCGGCCGCTTGCTGACGTGGCCGGCCGGCCGGAGGGAACGCCCGGCACCGCGCCGCGCCCTCCAGTGGGTGGGGCCCAACCGCCTTTCCAAGTTCACGCCTGGGTCTGCGGAGGCGGCTCTCAGGCGCCTGCGCACGGCGGACGGGCAGGCCCCCGCGCAGCCACTTCCGGCGCGCTCGTGCAAGTGCGGTTCCGGGTCAGTGCTTTCCTCGCCGGCCGGCCGTTCGGGCTGGTGACGCGGCCCGGCGTTCGTGAGAAGCCCCGGAGGCGGGGCTCTGCCGGCTGCCCAGAGAGCGGCAGGTGCGCGGGCCGGGGCCAGAGACGCGAGGAGGCCCCTCATCCTCTCAGTAGATTCGGTCTGCCCCCAAAGCGGCCCAGACGGGGTTGCCCCAAGTCCCAAGGCAGGGGTCAGTACCGGGGTGCTGAAAGGGCGAGGGTGGGGGCAGAGGAGGGCTGCCCGTCCTGGGAACGTGGAGCCTAGGGTTCCAGGATTCCTCCTTTCGCGACCTTTGACAAGTCACTCCTCTCTGGCTCTCAGTTTCACTGCTGTCAAATTGGACAAATTGGACAGAAATTGGACATTGGGCTCCCTTCTTTGACAGTCTACGCCCGAGCGCGTCTCGGAGTCAGAGTGGTATCCGAACTGTCGCGGCAGGTACCAGCCTGCCTCCTTGGGCATTGGGCAGCTGTCTTTTACCCAGCTGAGCCATCCTTTCTGCCAGCGGCTTTCATAGTGTGAGTCAAGGCTCCAGGGTCTGGCCAGGTAGTTTGTGACTCAGAATCAACTGAGAAATAATCATTGGTTCTGAGAAGTCGTAATCTCATTCAAGTTGTTTTTGCTCGGGTCGCCAGTGTGAAGTGAATTTATGGACCTCCTGCAATGAGAGGTTTTTGTTCTTTGTGCCTGTAAGTGAAACTCTTAGGCAAATCACAAATGCAGAGGATATCAGGCTGTGGGAAGGTAGCACTGAGGGATGGGGCAGTGACAACTTTTTCTCTCTCCCCTCTAATCCCTCTCCCTACTCTTCCAACCCCTCCACTCCCACCTCCACCCCCACCCCAGCATTTTCACCTTACACTTGGAAGGAAGTATCCAATGCGTTTTATCTTTGTCTTCATGCAGGACAGAATGCTTTGACCTCCAAGCTGTTTTAACTCTAGTAGATAAGCTAGGTGAGTAGTTGGTTTACAGACATTGAAGGTAAAGTTTTTGAAGAATTGTACAGACAGACCTAAATGGAAATGTAAGAAGTCCTTTGTAGATCTTAGGTAGTAGAGCTTGGACTTTTTCCACAAAACATGAAAAGTTTAGGTTGGAACCGGGATATTAGTGTTTTTATACACCAATGGGAGGAAAAGAACTTGAATCTCATTATTGAATATTATGTAAAACATTCTGAAAAAAAAAAAAAGAAACTGAATCGAGATTCATTTTAATCGCCCTTAAAGAGAACCACATAGCATTTCCAGGAATGCCTTTTCCGGGTGGTCGGCTTTTTCTGGTGCATAGCTGATTGCAAACCATCCTGGAACATTAGAACATCATGCCTTTTCCTCAAATTAATTTATATGTTTTTGCCTTCATCTTAAAACATGCTAAACTATAGTTAGTACTATTGGGAGAAAGATTCAAAAACATGTGATGTTAATATTAGCTCTGGAAATTTTTACTTAATGTATTTATTATACGCCATAGCCAACATGGTATGAAAAAAAAAAAAGAGTAGGAACTTGTGAGTCAGAATCCTTATTTCAAATACCAGCCCTGCCACCTAGCAATCTTTGACAGATTACTTCACCAACTCGAATCTGGATTTCCTTATCTGTATATGCATATGAAGCACCTGACTGCTTTCTAAAATGCTTAGTAATGGTGTTCTATTAAGTATACGTGTAAAATTACAAAGCTTCATTTTCAGACCTGAAGCTTAACATACTAACTGAGAATGTGAACTCTCTCTAGTGTTTAACTTAGAGTTCTGTTTCTTCTGATTTATAGATACTGTGTTGCCACGGTCCTTGGCCCACATTTAAGAAGGGATGAAGCTAGCTTGGATATCTGGAACTCTTTAGGCACCTGTCTTGGGATTCCTGGTTGCTGGCCTAAAGACTACTGCGGTTTAGGAGCTGGTCCTCAGGGCAGGATAGCCCCACAGCAAAATGTTTGCTAAACTAAAGAAGAAAATTGCCGAAGAGACTGCTGTTTCCCAGAAACCAGGAGGCACTACTAGGATCCCACGGTCCGTGAGCAAGGAATCGGTTGCCTCTATGGGTGCTGACTCAGGAGATGACTTTGTAAGTATCTTCATTAATTTTTAATATTTGGTACCATTTCAATATATATGTAAAATAATATTTTTTTCTTTTTTCAGAGAGAGGGGAAGGGAGGGAGAGAGGGAGAGAAACATCAGTGGGAGAAACAACAATCAGTTGCCTTTCACACACCCCTGACTGGGGACCTGGCTCACAACCCAGCCATGTGCCCTGACTGGGAATCAAACTGGCAGCCTTTCGGTTCACAGGTCATTGCTCAATCCACTGAGCCACACCAGCCAGGGCTAATTTTTTACATTATAATTTATCGATTATGTTATTACAGTTGTCCCCATTTTTCCCCCTTTGCTCTTCCATACCCAGCATACCCCACTCCTTCAGGCAATCCCCACACCATTGTTCACATCTGTGAGTCACATGTAGATTCTTTGGCTACTCCATCTCCTGTACTGTACTTAACCTCCCCATGGCTATTCTGTAACTACCTATTTGTACTTCTTGATCCCCTCACCTCTTCACCCATTCCCCCACCACCCCCTCCCATCTGGCAACCATCAAAACACTCTCCATATCCATGATTCTGTCTCTGTTGTTCTTGTTTGCTTAGTTTATTTTTTAGGTTGAATTGTTAATAGATACATATTTATTGACATTTTATTGTTCATAGTTTTTATTTTCTCTTTCTTAAATAAGTCCCTTTAACATTTCATATAGTAATGGTTTGGTGATGATGAACTCCTTTAGTTTTTTTCTTGTCTGTTATCTGCCATTCGATTCTAAATGATAGCTTACTGGGTAGAGCAATCTTGGCTGTAGGTCCTTGCTTTTCTTGACTTTGAATATTTCTTGGCAGTCCCTTCTAGCCTGCAAAGTTTGAGAAATCTGCTGACAGTCTTAGGGGGACTCACCTGTAGGTAACTAACTGCTTTTCTGTTGCTGCTTTTAAGATTCTCTCTTTAGCCCTGACTGGCATAGCTTAGTGGATTGAGCTCGGGCTGCGAACCAGGCATCGCAGGTTCAATTCCCAGTCAGGGCACATGCCTAGGTTGCAGGCCACAGCCACCAGCAACCACACATTGATGTTTCTCTCTCTCTCTCTTTCTCCCCTTCCCTTCCCTCTCTAAAAATAAATAAAAAATCTTAAAAAAAAAAGATTCTCTCTTTATCTTAAACCTTTGGCATTTTAATTATGCTGTGTCTTGGAGTGGGTCTCTTTGTATCCTTCTTCTTTGGGACTCTCTATGCTTCCTGGACTTGCAAGTCTATTTCCTTCACCAAATTAGGGAAGTTTTCTTTCATTATTTTTCAAGTAGATTTCCAATTTCTTGCTCTTTTTCTTTTCCTTCTGGCACCCCTAGTATGTGAATGTTGGAACACTTTAAGGTTTCCCAGAAGTTGCTTACACTATCCCTGTTTTTTTTTATTCTTTTTATTTCTTGTAGTTCTAATTGGTTGTTTTTTGCCTGGTGTGGGGCTGGGAATCCTCGCTCCTGAGATGTCCCTTTTGAATTTTTATCCACCACACGTGGATGTGGGACCAGCCTGTTCCATGTCTCTGCCCCTCCTACCAGTCTGGATGGATGTGGTTTCTTGAATTCTGTATTTGTCAGACTTCCATTCAACTCGATTTTTGACAGTTCTCAGTGATGGTTCTATATTTTGATGTGGTTGTGCAAGGAAGCCAGCCTTCTTGCCACCGTCTTGACCAGAAGTCCCTGGTTTCTTTTTCATGTATATATCTTACACATCTTCTTTTACATTTCACTTCTCAGTACTTCAGTCTATTGTCTCTGCAGACATGTATACTTTAAGTCATTATTGCTTAACAAGGTCTGTGAGTTGTTGTGTGGAGTGAACCAGAGTATACTCTTTTATTGGGAAAGTTGGTGAAAAGTTGGCACTGATGACTGCACTTATGTTTGTTATTTGTAAAGTATCTTTGTGGTTGGAAAGATTTTTAAAAACGCGGATGTTGCTGTGTTAGGTAAAGGTCAAGCCTTAGGATTAAAAGTATGCCTTTAGCATATGTTAGGATCCTCTTAACATCAGATAAGACTCTTTTCAAAACTGATTTATAATGCCCTGGCTGGGTAGCTCAGTTGGAGTGTCATCTGGTACCCCAAAGGGTTACAGGTTCAATTCTCGGTTAGGGCGTGTATGGGAGGCAACCAATCCATGTTTCTCTCTCACATCAATGTTTCTCTTTCTTTCCCTCCCCACCTTTCCTCTCTCTCTAAAATCAATTTAAAAAATATATATCCTCGAGTATTTTAAAAAAGGTTTATAATGCTTGAATATGTAAAAGAATGTGTATAATGTAAATGTAAAGTATAAAGCATAAAAATAAAATGAATGCTTGTTAATCTGTCACCTACCCAAAGAACTAGAACATTATTGATACTGGGTTGTTTTTTTTTTTTAAGATTTCATTTCTTTTCAGAGAGGGGGGAAGGGAGAGACAAAGAGAGGGAGAGACATATCAGTGTGTGGTTGCCTCTTTTGTGCCCCGTACTGAGGACCTGGCCGGCACCACAGGCATGTGCCCTGATTGGGAATCGAACTGGTAACCCTTTGGTTCGCAAAGCCAAAGTGGCACTCAGTCCACTGAGCCATACCAGCCAGGGCAATACTGTTGAACCACTTGTATGCCCCGTCCCAATTCCCTTTTCCTCATCTCCTCCAGATAACCATTATCCCAAATGTTGTGTTATCATTCCCTTGCTTTTTAAAATATCCTTCCAGATATGCATATAGTCAAACAGTTTGTTGTTTAATGTTGCTTATTTTTGAACTTTCGTGTTTCTAAAATTCATCTATGTTATATGAAGCTGTGGTTCACTTATTTTTACTGCCATATAAGATTCCAGCATTTGAAGAAAGTTGATCTCTGTCTACTCCTGGTGATAGACACTTGAATTCTTTCCATGGTCAGATGAGTCTTCCTCCTCCTTTCTTATACTACCTGTCTGGGTCAGATTACATGGCAGAAGCTATTAGGTTATTGAGGTGAAACAATAAGATTACCAGATCTAAATTATCATTGGCTGCTATAATTAACAGGAAATATAAATGCGCATTTGATCACCAGGCTGAAAGATACAGTTTCAATTCTGAGTTCTGTGGCAGAAATACCTGCATGCTGACATGCTACATGAAGGCTCTCATCTCAAATGTATTCCAGACATCCAGATTGGCCTGAAATCAGGAAATACTTAGCTCTGAGACTTTTAAAGTAATTGATTTGTACTACACACACACACACACACACACACACACACACACACACACATATATATATATATTCATTCTTTTCCCTCCCTACCTTCAGACTCATATCCTGCTGTGTATGTTTCTCCAACTAGATGTTTTTCCTCTGGTGTCTCAAATTCTAAAATGAACAAAACTGACGTCGCTAACTGCATTTCCACATGTGCACCTTCATCCCCCAAGTCACCAACAGGAAATGCTGGAGGAATTTTAGACTCTTTCCTCCTTGGCCTCTTGGTGTCCAGTCAGTCAGCAGGTATTTGGCTTCCATCTCCTCAGTGTCTCAAACGTGCTACTTGATTTGCCAGTGATACATTCACTTCCATTTTATTTCAGGTTGTGTTTGCTTCTTGGACAAATGCAGTAACTTATTTGGGCTTCCTGCCCTCAGTAACTCCCCAAAGCAGATACATTCATGTCTCTCTAGTGCTTAAAAATCCTCAGTGGCTTCCCCATCATCTTCGGGAGGAAGTGCAAACTCATTATTGTCATATAATGGTGAACAGTCATGGTCTGTCCAGCCTTATGTCACTCTGCTTTCCCACACCCTGTGCTACAGCCATAGTGAACTTACTGTACCCTCTGGAATGGACAGCATTCCTTCATGCCTACGTATTTGCATATGCAATTTCCACTCTCTGGAACGTCTCCTGTGTCCTTTCACTTCTGGGTCCCTCTGACAGACTCTTGTGCATCCTCCAAGACTGGTTCACATGTTACTTCCAGGAAGCCCCTTGACCGGATTTGCCCCTCTCATCCCCTCTATCCTTCATCCCTCCTGGCTGAGTTTGGTCTCTGGCCTCCTGCTTACTCCGTCAGAGCACCTGGTGCATTGCATCGTTGTTGATGATTTGCTCGTCTCTCGCACTGGACTGGGAGCTTTATGAGAGGCAGTAGAATGTAGCAGTTGGAAACTCAGGTGAGGTTATGGAGTGAGGCCTGAATTGGATTCCTTGCCTCCATCATTCTTGCATGACTTTGGGCAAGTTCCTTCACTTTTCTATGACTTAGTTTCCCCATTGGTAACAGTAGGTAGGAACTGTACCATTCTCTAATATAGTTTTATTGATGCTATCATTTACTACAATGAAAGGACACAAAGCATAACCAGCAAAGGGAAAAGGTGCATGGGGCAAAGCCTGGGGAAGACCAGGCACAAACTTCTAAGCATAGTCTCCCAGTGGAGTGAAACAGGACAACTTAATTCCCTCAGCAGTGATTTGTTACCACACAGGGTAAAACGTTGTCTGCCGGAGAAGCTCCTAAGAGTCTCAGTGCCCAGGGATTTTATTGGGATACTAGTCACAGAGGCATCCTCTGCCTCGCATTGTCCAAAATTTCAGACCCCTGGAAGGAAGACAGAGGTTAGCATAAACCATATTTTTTGCACAATCAGTTTAGGGTGTAATGAGCCATTCTTACTAGGAACAGTAGAAACCTTTGGAAAATCTAAGTTCCCATAGGCCAGCTGAGGGCTGACCTTGCAAGCAGGCCTTGCTAAGAATAGCAGTCTCAGGTCCATGATGTTAACTCTTTTCCGCACAGTATACAAAATGCTTTGTAATGTCGTGCCTGCCTCGTAGCAAGCATTTCACAGTTAGCAGTTGCTGCATGGACAACAGTGTGGTGATTGCAGGGCTGGGGGAGTGCGGCAAGTGGAAAAGGGTATAGTGGGGATAAATGGTGATGGAAAAAATACAATTGAAAACACCCACTTTGTAGCGTACTGGCTGGCTCTTAACAAACATGTCAAAATTAGTAGTTGCTGCAGCTACTGCTGTTTCAGGTAAGGACTTTTTGTTTTACCACTATTCCCAGTGCTTAGCCCAGTGCTGAGAATAGGATGTCTCACTAACAGTGATAATCATAACTTCTACTCATAATAGAGAACATGTATTAAAACCAGCTATGTGCCTGGCTGCATGTTAGGGACCTGACAAGTTTTGACTTATGTACTCCTCATCACAGTTCTGTGAAGTACATCGTGTTCGTTGTCATAGTTTGTGTATGCAGTCAGTGCACAGAGACGTTAATAATTGGCCCAAGTTCTATACTTCATATGTGGTGAAGATGGGACTTTAACCTGGACCTTCTCCCTGCAGAGACTCCCTTTTAACTATACAGTGTACTGCATCTTTGTAAATGTTGGCCGGGCAAGTGGCTAGGTGCATAATGATTTAGAGTGAAATGTTCAACCACCTCTAAAGACATTTTGGGAATAAAATGGGGAAATATAAAGATATTAGGGGCTATTATTTTTAGTTTTGCTAGATGTGATAATGGTATTGTGGCCATAAAGGAAAATGTCCTTATATTTTAGGAATGTTTTTCAGCCCTGGCTGGTGTGGCTCAGTGGTTTGAGTGGTGGCCTGTGAACCGAAAGGTCATGGGTTTAATTCCTAGTCAGGGCGCATGCCGAGGTTGTGGGCCAGGTCCCCAGTTGGGGACACATGTGAGAAGCAACCACACATTGATGTTTCTCTCCCTCTCTTTCTCCCTCCCTTCCCCTCTCTCTAAAAATAAATAAATAAAATCTTATTTTTTAAAAAAGAAAAAATGTTTATCAAATATTTAGGATGAAATGCTATGGTATCTTTTATTTAAAATACTTTAGTGACATAAAAATTGATGGAGCAAATGTGGGAAAACATCAGCAGTTGTCACAGTAGATAGAGAATATTCACTAAACCATTTGCTCTTCTGTATTTTAAAAAATTTTATAATTGAGGTTAAAAGATGAAGCAAGTTCTTTATTAGCAACAGTAAGCAGTGCCTAAAATAATAAAAGTGCCCATGTGCTTTAAAACAATGTAGATTGTTGGGGAAAGTTGATATCTCATTAATATATTGATAATTGAATATGCATTATCTGCTAAAATTGTTGATGCTTTTTAGAGCTTTAGATTGACATCGCTTTGTTTTATAGATGAAGATACTGAAACTTAATCAATATCAGCGATGGTTTCTTCATCACAGACCAGCTTTCCCCTCTTTATCCCACGATTTTACCTTTAGAAAAATACAGTGATTTCCTTTTTTATCACTGACAACATATATTTTGTATGGGGTACTTGGTGTAATAAGGTCATAATGGGTTTGTTCACCACCCTTTATTTTTTAAATATATTTTATTGATTATGTTATTAGAGTTGTCCCATTGCCCCCCTTCATTCCCCTCCACCCTGTACACCCTCTCCCACCCACATTCCCCACTTTAGTTCATGTCCATGGGTCATAAGTTCTTTAGCTTCTACATTTCCCATACTATTCTTGCCCTCCCCCTATCTATTTTCTACGTACCATCTATGCTACTTATTCTCTGTACCTTTTCCCCCTCTCTCCTCCTCCCACTCCCCTGTTGCTAACCCTCCATGTGATCTCCATTTCTGTGGTTCTGTACCTAGTCTAGTTGTTTGCTTAGTTTGTTTTTGTTTTTGTTTTTGTTTTTGTTTTAGGTGTGATTGTTAATTGTGAGTTTGCTATCATTTTACTGTACATGTTTTTTATCTTCTTTTTCTTAGATAAGTCCCTTTAACATTTCATATAATAAGGGTTTGGTGATGATGAACTCCTTTAACTTGACCTTATCTGCCCTTCCATTCTAAATGAAAGCTTTGCTGAATAGAGAAATCTTGGATGTAGATCCTTGCCTTTCGTGAGTTGGAATATTTCTTTCCAGCCCCTTCTTGCCTGTCAGGTCACTTTTGAGAAATCAGCTGACAGTGTGATGGGAACTCCTTTGTAGGTTACTGTCCCCTTATCTCTTGCTGCTTCTAGGATTCTCTCCTTCTTTTTAATCTTGGCTAATGCAATTTTGATGCACCTCGGTGTATTCCTTCTTGGGTCGAACTTGTTTGGGACTCTCTGAGGTTCCTGGACTTCCTGGAAGTCTATTTCTTTTGCCAGAATGGGGAAGTTCTCCCTTATTATTTGTTCAAATAACTTTTCCACTTGTTGCTCTTCCTCTTCCCCTCCTGGTAGCCCTATAATTCTGATGTTGGAACGTTTATTGATGTTCTGGAGGTTCCTAAACCTCTCCTCATTTTTGTGAATTCTTCTTTCTTCATTCTTTTCTGTTTGGTTGTTTCTTTCTTCCTTCTGGTTCACTCCATTGATTTGAGTCCCAGTTTTCTTCCCATCACTATTGGTTCCCTGTGCATTTTCCTTCATTTCACTTAGCGTAGCCTTCATTTTTTCATCTAATTTACGACCAAATTCAACCAATTCTGCGAGCATCCTGATCACCAGTGCTTTGAACTGTGATTCTGATAGGTTGGCTATCTCTTGGTTGCTTAGCTGTATTTGCTGTGGAGCTTTGATCTGTTCTTCCATTTGGGCCTTTTTTTTTTTTTTTTTTTTGTCTTGTCACACCTGTTACGTATTAGGGGTGGAGCCTTAGGAGTTCACCCAGGTGGGGCAACCCACCTCTGCTAGGTTGTGATGCTTCTGTGGGGGCGGGGTCCAAGACTAAACAGTGGCGCTTGCTTCACTCTAAGTCGGATTTCAGTCCCTTCTGCTGCTTCCCCCAAGCAAACTGGGCCCTTCTGGTGCTACTTCCCATGTCGGTGCGTTTGTGCACATTCTAGGACCCTATGGGTCTCTCCAGCGAACTCTCCTGTGAGGCTGGGAGTCTCTCTCAGAACCTCAACCCCCACAGGTGTTTTCAGTTGGTGTTTTGAGGCTTTATTTCTCTGCCCTGGGACCCTGGGTTTCAAGGTCTGTCTCGCTCCCCAGTTTCGCCTGGTTTATCTGTGTGCAAATGTGGGACTGCCGGGTAAGTCAGCCGCCTGGCGCGCCGCACGACTCCACAATCCACTGCCTCACTGGGTCTGCCCATTGTCACCCTGTGCCTATGGTCTGCCAGCCTCCACCTTGTGCGCCTGGTGCCACCGCTTTTTATCCTTCAGCCCCTCTCTGCCCAGCCGCCCAACTCCGCCCCTCCTACCGGTCTGGACAAATGAGTCTATTTTAACTCCTTGGCTGTCGGACTTCCATACAGTTTGATTTTCTGTCAGTTCTGGTTGTTATTTTGTTTCTAAATTGTTGTTGTCCTTATTTTGGTTGTGTGAGGAAACACAGTGTGTCTATTTACGCCTCCATCTTGGCCAGAAGTCCACCACCCTTTATTCTGATAGCATGTACACACACACACATAATTTATCTGTTTAGCATCTTTTATCTCTTTCAACTATACATGGATATAATGTTGCTTCTGCTTTGTTGGTTGAGAAGCTAGAGCCCAGCTAAGTTAAGAGGCTTTTCAGTGATCACAAAGTGTAACTAAACCTAAAATAAGAGTCATCACTTTCTGGCTCAGTACTGTGGTCTCATGCGTCTGAAACCACCTGTGAGAATACAACCTCTTCTTGTGTCTATCTCAACAGGCTTCCGACGGAAGCAGCTCCAGAGAAGATCTGTCGTCTCAGCTTTTGAGAAGAAATGAACAGATACGGAAACTAGAAGCCAGGCTCTCTGGTATGTCTAAGGGTTAATAAAAAGCAAACCCGGGAAATTTGCCTTGACCAACCATCTCTCCCTATAAAATAGCCATGTAGCATAACCTTATATTTATTTTGAGGTATTTTGATCTTCTTAGTAAAAAAAAAAAAGGAGCCATTTGTACCCTTTTTTTTTCTTTTGTTAGTGTACTATATAGTGTAAATTCAAAACTGAGTTTTAAGGTTTAAAAAAAACAACTGATATTTTTCCGCTCCTAAGGTTTCTAGCCACAAATATAAAAGGTATTAAAAATGTGTGTAGAATAGATTTGACCACCTTTTTTAGCCATTATCATAGCTTGCTTTTGGGTGGAGAGAGGCAGAGGATGCCATTTATAGGGAATGACCAGCAGATGTTGGATTCTTCAACACCAGCGGGGTTTGGTGCTATGTTGCCACTTGGTGCAGCTACGCATCACCTATGTAAGTGTCTTTCTGGTGTGTGGGCCACTTTTCAGTAGTTTTTCTAACTTCGGCACCTGCATGGGAGCAGTAACTCTCACTGTGTCTTTTGTGTGCGCTTCACAATTTACACAACTCCCATTTTTTCCTTTGCCTGAGCTGGTCATGTTTGTGGTAGAGTTGTGAGTTCTTATGTTGGTTTCTGCCAGGGGACACATTCTGAAAGCTTCATTCTGTGAAGTGGTCCTTGGCTTCTGTGTTTCTTTTTGTCCCTTGGCCATATGCCCATTTTATTGGAGGGAAAGCAGTGGACTGCAAAATTTACCAAACTCTGTGTGAAATCTTTGTGTATGTGCAGTTATCGAAGGTCCATAGTGCAGCTCACAGCCTCCAGTTAGTCCGTTACCTCATTTTGTCCCCACAGTAGGTGGCCGTACTACACATAGTGAGGTTAAGGCCACACACGCAGTAGGTGGTAGAGCTGGGATCCAAACTCAGATTTGCTTGATACCGGAGTCCATACTTCTAATTATAGTCTGCTTTAAACCCCATTGTCGCTTTCCTCGTATCCTCTAGTATAAATAATACCAGTAACACAGGTGAAATAATTGTACATTTGTTGAATGTTGTGGGGAAAGCTATATAATAATAGGTACCCCTCCTAATATGGAAGGGAGAATAGTCTAAGTTTGATTTATGTTAGAGAAAAGGGACAGGGAAGAGAACTGACATTTACTGAGTCCACTTATGTCCTGGGTATCCTCCTAGAAGCTCAGTGTGAATAATAACAACAGCACTAGCAGCTCCCTTTCATTGAGCCCTGTGTGCCAGGTGCATGAGGCATACAAAATGGTTCATTATCGGGGTACAGTTGATATCATCTGATAAATGAGGAAACTGATACTTAGGATCAGTCATTTGCTTAAGGACTGACACCGTCAGGATTTGAACTGAAACCTGTCTCCTTTTCCGCTGTACCATGCTATCTTCTCTGCCCGCCCAGGTAATTAGTTCTGACTTGCACCTGTGAGGTGGCACAGGCCGCTCAGTTCTGTGTAGAAAGGAAGCTGGCTTTTCTAAGCTTGAAGTACTTTCACTGTAAAGGCAGTCCTGTGGTAAGGTGTCTGCGTGGCCCTAACCACTGTCACTTGGTTGTGTGGACTGTAAGTGAGTATCTAGTGGTTTCCCTTTGGTCTGTCTTGCTAGGATTAGAAGGGGAAGTGAAAAGTGAGATTTGAAATTAAATGATGAGATATTACTGGTTTTCACAGCAGGGCATTTCTGATGACCAAACCAGGCCTGGTCCTTGTTCTTTATCAAGGCTAGAAAAATCTGCCTGTTTGTATTCACCATTTATACCACACACAGTTTGTACTATACCTGTTTTGCCTGTGTTGTTCATCGTTAATGGAGGCTGTCTGCCTAGCTTTCCTTAACAGGAACGGTTTTCAGGCTGAGAAAATCATCATCATTTTCACTCATTTTTTTTTGTTTGTTTAATTAACTTCCTTTCCTGATGTTTGTCCATTCTTGGTACGTGCGTCATCCTCCTCACCCAAGACTATGCTGAGCAGGTCCGAAACTTGCAGAAGATAAAAGAGAAGCT
This sequence comes from Phyllostomus discolor, assembly GCF_004126475.2. NCBI lineage: Eukaryota > Metazoa > Chordata > Mammalia > Chiroptera > Phyllostomidae > Phyllostomus > Phyllostomus discolor. The sequence goes on along the minus strand of NC_040905.2, from coordinate 206,733,513 downwards.
TGAAATTGCGTTAGAAAAACACCAGGATTGTACGTATTTTTTTTCCTTTTTTTTTTTTTTAATCCTTTTAGGGTTTAGTTTTTTGAAATGAAACAATAGTAAATAGTTAAGTTTTTCACTTTGCCATAGTTCAAATCTTTATTTTATGAGTAGTTTACAGTATTTCTTAATCAGGTTGATATATAATAACATTTGTTTGGTATTTATGTTGTTTTATGGGCATGCTTCTTAGGAGAAGGTCATTATCAGCTGTGTCCATCCAGTTGGCCAGTCTGTTGGCAAAACCTCGTACCTGGCTTTTGGACCCAGACTGGGAGACTCTGGTTCTGGCCATAGCTCCCTCCCTGCTCTGCTCAGAAGCAGGGCGGGGGGGAACCTCTGCCTGCCCCTGTTCCTCCCACAGCGGAACGTGCATTGTGTTCATTCTGCCCTGTCTCGGGTGTGCTTCGCTGGGCCCAGTCCAAGGAGATGCTACCAGAAGTAGAAAGTTATTTTTTATTGATGTAATACATACTAAAAATATTTTTAAAGGAAAACAAAGTGAAAGACATATTTTTTGTATGTTGCTTTGCTTTTTGTTTTTGGTTTTAATTCTGTAAAGTGGTAGCAGTCATCCCTTAGCAACAGTGTTAGTGTTTTCTTGTGCCTTACCTAATTCAGTGCTCTATCTATCATTGTGCCATTTGAAAAGTCACCTTTTGGCATCTTCCTAAATGTATATACTTAACTATTAAAAAAAATAGGAAACAAACAAAAAATGGTGATCTATTACTAAGGCCAAAAAGATTCTGGGAAAGGCGAGATGGATCAGGTTTTTGCCAGGCTCATAATTCACTTATGTGACCTCAGCCTTTTTGGTTAGGTAACAATTGTAAAGTAATCACATGGGTTATTTGTCATACTGTTTCTGAAATATTTCCATATCTCAAAAAAAGCCTATTTGTTAACAGCTTCCATGCGGAAATTTCAAGAGCAGAATGAGACATTCCAAGCCAACAGAGCCAAAATGGCAGAAGAACTGGCTTTGGCATTAGCCAGAAAGGACCAGGTATTTTATGTGTGACACTGCCCAAGACTGGTGAAGAGACTTCACTTAGTGACGGGATTTTAAAAAATCATGATGTAAACCTGGTAGAAAATATTTACAACCTAGGAGAAAAGGAATGCTGTTATATATGTTCTTTGAGATTTCATTTGGCCTCAGGGTGGAATATTATCAAGAAACTTTACAGTTATAATTGTGAAATGTGTCCAGAATGTGAGAGTATTAGTCTGCAACTGTGTAGCTTTGTAAAATGGAAAAGGGAAATTGTGTGTCCATAATCTGGTGGTGAGCCCAAGACAAGGAAAAGGCCTCTGTCCTCTGAAAAACTGTCTCAAAACCTAGACTCAAATACCTGCCCTTTATACTGGAAAAGATGCTTTCAAGCTAGCCATCACCTGTGACGTACGTAGTTGTTACACTCTCAGGCTCCTAAGTTTCTTCAGCTCCAGCCAGCTGGACAGAAAGGAAGGCCTGTAATCTCATTAGAATCATCTGTTTTAAGATGCTCAATGAGCGACACTAAGAAAGGAAAATAATGCTATCACTAGCTATTATGAGGTATATTTTGTACAATGGCATTTTAAATTTAAGATAAGCATCAAGATATTATAATGATAATCCTTATTAATTAAGACAGGGTCAATTTATCAATATTATATTACTACATTTAAGAAAATGTATGATTTACCTGCAGTTAGGTGGGGTGGTCGGTCGGTTGGTTGGTTTTAAAGTGTATATTTGTCAAGTAGGATATTTACTAGACAAAAGAAACATCATTCACCACTACTTAGTGGCAAACTAAGGTATGAGTGTCTGTAAATGATGAAATACTCTAAAATCGGCCGATTCTGATTGTAGGTACTTGGTATAGGGCATTTTGAACCAGCAGATATTTTTCCCCTGTTCAGTGATTTGTAAATAAGGGGCATAATCCCTTTTCTCTTAACTTACACCAGATGGCATGAAGCATATTGGTAAAATCAAGACAAGAAGGAAAATAATTATTAGGGGGCTGCTGAAGACTTTCCCCTTTAGTAAATTATTTTCTAAACATCAGTTACAGAGTTACCAACTCTGCTGGTCCAAACTACCCATCCCAAGAAATTACAGTAATAATCATGGGGAAACACTCAGGGGGAAGCTGAAAAGCCGCATCTGAACAGCAGAGATAGCTCTGTTCGGGTGTCTACTTAGTAAACATACACAGGCTTATATTTGTGTCCTAGGATCTTATATAAGTTCATTTTCTTCCTTTAGGACTCTTGGCTTTCTTAATATTAAGCCAACTTCATGGGCGTTTAAAAAATGTTCTGTTTTGTTTGGTTGCTGGGTTGCTTTGGGGAGGGGAGTGGTAGGTGGTTTTGTTTTCTGAAAATCATGCTATTATTGATACTCTTCCCTGGAAACTATACTTTTTTGTTATTTTGTTTTAGGAATGGTCAGAAAAAATGGATCAGCTTGAAAAGGTTAGTTCATCTTTATTTTTGCCTCATTGTGAATGTTGGCCTTTTCTGTGGGCTTAGAAAATGGTTTCTGCACTGTCCATGGTACTGATAACTATGTCACCTCTTCGAAGCCAGGTACTGACTTGAAAAACTCATGTCTTACGCTTTCGTGGGGGCCAGACCCCTCCCAACATACTGTCTACCCGGCTCTGAACTTTCTCAGTGTGCCTGAAGGCGGGTAGGAGCTCCTCAGTAGGGCTCCATTGCCCTTTCCCTTCCCACTGGGTCCCACTTGTGGGGGAGCACTAGAGAACCGTGTGGGGAAGAAGGCCGTGGTCAGAATGTGTAGTTCCCAGCCTTCTCCACGTGGGGTCCCTCAAGGTTGGTTGTATCCCACGGTCAAAGGTCACAGCTTGAGTCGGACCTTTGGTTTCCCCTCTTGACACAGTTTCTCCCTCTGGGTTTCTTGTAACCTCTTCATCCCTTCGCCCCTTCGTGCCTATCTACTACTAGCACATTTTCTCTTTTTAAGTTTTGTTACTCTGCCCACAGCTTTGAGAAGTCCTTTTATTAAACATTTCTCAAAATACATAATTTGAGTCTGCCATCTCTTTTCTTGCTGGGACCCTGACCGACACTCGTCCTGTTAGGAACCCTTTTTGAGGACACAGTGAGAGGAGGGCATTTCTCCAAGCTCGGCATCGAGCAGCTGAGAGAGCCTGTTGGCTGCGTGCAGATGAGGAGGGCTGATTACTCCAGCCCCGTGGCTTGTGGCTTGTCCAGCGCTGTGTTGGCGCCTGAGGGAGTCCTGGCCCCCAGGCATGGACAGGAAGATGGAATTTCAAGGCTACAATTAGGAAAATGTTTTAATTTTTTATTTAATTTAAAAAAAATATTTATTGTATTTTTTCCATTGTCTTTTAGTCCCCTTGTATCCCTCTCCCCCCAGCAATCACCATTCTCTTGTTCATGCCCATGAGTCCTTTTTCCTTTTGACTCAACCCCTCCATCCTCTAGCTTCCCCCTGTGCCCCCACTGCCCGTCATCCTGCTCCCCATCTATGTCTGTCCCCACTTTCCTTGTGAGTTCAGTTTGTTCATCAGATTCCACATGTGAGTGAAATCACATGGCATTTGACTTAGAAGAACATTTTAATTTAAAATAATCAGTAGTCAACGCGCTCAGCCTGAATTATGTGCTACTACTTGAGTCATTCCTTGTTTTCACTGAGCAGTCCTAAGTTACTCTTCATGGTAGAAAAGTTATTTCTTGGATTGATATAGAAAGTTGCAAAATATATTTGCCGTTAGTTTTATTCAACAGATGAACTTTATTATTGCTTTATTCTTCACATAAAGCACCAAGTTAAGCCAGTGATTTTCTGTGTGTTCTGTAGAAATCTGATTATTAAATCAGAATACTTTAACATATTTATGTATAAGGAAAGAGTTACAGAAAAGTCAAGCTATCTCCCAAAGAAAGTGTGCCTAAAAAAAAAAAAAAAACTCGAAACATGGTGTTAATGATGGTTTTCTTAAATATGGTGGTATGGGTTAGGTCAAAGTATTCTTACCCTAAAAGAAACTGTTATGATTGTAGCAATTGAAATTATGATTGGACTATTTTTTTATCTTGTAAAATTATGGTAAAGGGGGATCCATATAGGACTGTACTAAATAAAACCTGGTTTAGTTCACTAAGGAGATTGTTTCTCTTTCCCTCCCCCATCAAAGGAGGGGTTGGGAAATATTTTAGATTGGGAAAGACTCATGAGACACTGTGTAGCCACTGTGATTTTTGGAAATGTTATTTTTAGGCTGTTTTAATTTCTTTTCAATCAGGATTTGGAAACTGCAATAGTAGTATTTGTCCCTAAGAGAATCCATCTCGGGAAGCTGTCATGTAGTAAATTGTTACCTGCTGACACCGGTCATGTCTAGTTTTTGTTGGCTTGCTAACTGAATCAGTTCTACTAAAATGCATCTAACTTTTTTAGGGCATTTGGTCTTGCTTCAGTTATTGTTATCAGCCAGTTGAGTCTGTCACTGAGAATAGATGTGTAAAATGGATACCCGGAATTGCTAGTCAGACTTAAGACTTAAAGTGTTAAGTAATTTAAAACATTTATTTTTAACTTAAAGAATTTATAGGTAATGACAAATTGATCATGTTACTGTGTAAAGCTTTCTATTATCAATATATTATTATCTACTGACAAGAGATTTCCTTGAGATTTTCCTTTATTAAGAATTCTGAACCCTGGCTGGCGTGGCTCAGTGGATTGAGCGCGGGCTGGGAACCAAAGTGTCCCAGGTTCAATTCCCAGCCAGGGCACATGCCTGGGTTGCAGGCCATAACCCCCAGCAACCGCACATGGATGTTTCTCTCTCTCTCTCTCTCTCTTTCTCTCTCTCTCTCTCTCTCTCCCTCTCCCTCCCTCCCTCCCTCCCTTCCCTCTCTAAAAATAAATAAATAAAATATTAAAAAAAAAAAAAAAAGAATTCTGAGCCCTGACTGACGTAGCTCAGTGGACTGAGCACGGGCTGAGAACCAAAGTGTCCCAGGTTCGATTCCCAGCCAGGGTACATTCCTGGGTTGCAGGCCAGAACCCCCAGCAACCGCACATTGATGCCTGTCTCTCTCTCTCTCCCTCTCCCTCTCCCTCTCCCTCTCTCTCTCTCTCTCTCTCTCTCTCTCTCTCTCTCTCTCTCCCTCCCCCCTCCCTCCCCCTCCCTCCCTTCCTCCCTTCCCTCTCTAAAAATAAATAAATAAAATCTTAAAAAAAAAAAGAATTATGTCCCTGGCTGATGTGGTTCATTAGATTGAGTGCCGGCCTGCAAACAAAAAGGTCACAGGTGCAATTCCCAGTCAAAGCACATGCCTGGGTTGCAGCCCAGGTTCCCCAGTTGGGGGCACACAAGAGGCAACCAATTGCTGTATCTCTCACACATTGTTATTTCTCTTTCCCTCCCTTCCCCTGTCTCCAACAAGTAAATAAATAAAATCTTAAACACACACACACACATACACACGAATTCTGCTTATATATGATTTTAATGTCTTAGTTGCCTGAGCTGATGTCTTCTTCTTCCACCTAGGAGAAAAGGTTTCTGACAGCTCAGTTACAGGAAGTGAAGAACCAGAGTTTGAATCTTTTCCAAAAGAGAGATGAAATGGATGAACTAGAGGGGTTCCAGCAGCAGGAGCTAAGTAAAGTAAAACACATGGTGCGCATTTTTGTTGTAGTCACTATGTGCTGAATGGATGATTAATTGTTCTGATTTTGTTAGTCATCACCCTCTCAGTACTGATAAACATAGCCCAGTAATCATTGATATTAATCATATTTTTATTTTTTCAATTTATTAAAGTGGAAAAGTTCAGTTTGATTTTCTTTTCTTTCTTTTTCACTGCTGGGCATATAAGGCCAATTAGAAGCCCACAAAAATGTAATGAAAGTTTGGCTAATTGGTCCAGATTTTTATTTTAAATTATATTTCTTAGTAGTGGCTCAGTGAAACTTTATCTTTGTGCCAGCTTTTAAAAAAAGAAGAAAGTCTGGGGAAAATGGAGCAAGAGTTGGAGGCACAAACCAGAGAACTTAGTCGCACCCAGAAGGAGTTGATGACTTCCAATCAGATGTCATCAGACTTAAGGCAGAAGCTAGAAGAATTGCAGAGACACTGCTCAGCGCTGGAAGAGCAGAGGTTCTTGCTTGGTCTGTGGGGCCCATGGGAAGCGGTGTTAGTGTAGCTCTGGCTATAACCCGCCCACCATTCCCCATTACCCTTTGCAACACTTTCTGATCTCAGTTCTGGCACAGGTTCTGGGCTTGCCCTTCTCTGCCTAGGGCTCAGGACCCCCACCCCCAAACTCTCATTCCCTGTCACCTCCCTAAGCTCAGAACTCCTCCAGCCGTGCTGAGCAATTCAGTATGTTTTACTTTCTATGCTGTTGAGAAACCAAAGGCAGATTAGGATTTCTTGCTTAAGCCTGGGTGGAATTTTTCTCTTTGGGCTTCTGCTTCAGAGAGGGCCAAGGAGTCTTCTCCATTGATAATCTTCACGTGGTGAATGTTCACAGCCCTGACATCTAAAGAATCGCTGTATTTTTCCTGCAGAAGAGTGTGTATTAGATGAGATATCCAAATTTGTTCATTATCTGCTTTCTTTCAATGAAGAGATCTTGTGACAGCTTCAAAAACAGGCATGGAAAATAAGGTCACAGCCCTGGAGCAAAAGGAACAAGAGCTCCAAGCTTTCATTCAGCAGCTTTCCATTGATTTGCAAAAGGTAAGTTGAACAAAAACAGAAAATAAAAAAATAAAAAAATAAACAGCCCAGACTGATGTGGCTCAGTTTGTTGAGCATCCATAGTTCCGCAGAGCAAAAGGTTGCCTGTTCGATTCCCAGTCAGGGCACGTGCTTGTGTTGCAGGCTTGGTCCCCAGTTCAGGTGCAGATGAGAGGCAACTGATAGATGTTTCTCTCTCACATCAATGCTTCTCTCCCTTCCTCTCTTTCGATAGATACATACATATATACAGATATATATATACATACATACATACATACAAACAAAAAACAAAAGGTAAAGAGAGTGTTAGGAGTGGACTCAGTTTCTAGGATTCAGGAGTAGGGTAAAAAACCAGTTCTGTCAGAAGTTTCCACATCAGGACAGTTCCCGAAACCTGGCTCTCATGCAGCCCGCATCACCCTAGTTCCTGGTCTAGCCAGGCCTCGTTCACAGGGACGTGGCCACGCAGCTGGGCAAGGGCAGCTTAACCGAGGAGGTCAGTGTTGTCCTGACAGGAATTCTCAGAGCGCGCCATTTGGCCTACTCAGGTATGTTTTAAAATTCTATGTGAGGGCCCCTGAGCACAAGAAAATGTCATAGTCATGGTTGACACAGCCCAAGTTTGACATTCCTGGCTCTACTCCAGTGTGTTCGAAAGCACATAAATGATATTACAGTTTCTTTTTTCTTTTTTCCAACATGCATTTGTTGCCCTTCTACTCTAGGTACATGCTAAATTCTGAGAATATAAAAATGAACACTAGCAACATTGTTGATTGTAAAGTAGTGTTTCTCAGTGGTTGTTTTTTTTTTTATTACCGTTTTGAGCAGAACAGTTTGTATTGTGTGATTGTCCCGCACAGTGCAGGACATTGGGCTTTCCTGAACCCTGGGTTCTGAATGTCAATCCAGCCCTTCCCCTGCTGTGACAGAACACCCCCTAGAGGGCGCCCCTTGCATTCTTCCCTTGCCCCCTGGGAACGACTAATCTCACAGGCAAGGGGGACTGCAGCATTGTTACAGTGCAGTCAGATTCGTGTAAATAGAAGTCTGAGTGCCCCCTCCAGCCAAGTACTAGCACACTTACAGAAGCTAAATGGAGACTACGAGAGGTGATACACCTTGTTCAGATTTATCCAGTAAGTGACAGAGCTGGATTCTAACCCAAGTCTTTCTCCAAAGCTCATGCTTATTCTGGGCTTTTGCCTCACAACACGGAGCACCCAGGAAATACATCTTGCACAAATGAATAACTGTGAGACAAGGTCTCTGTCCTCAGTGAACTGAAAATTTAGACACATCCAGCATTCACTTTTAGAGGCTTACAACTTCAGTATGGAACTCAAACCTACTGTGACCATGAGAAAAACATCACAACTCAACAGGTCCCAAGTAAATGAAGCAGATTTTTCACATTCAAAGGCACGCTATAGGAGAGTGCATTGCCAGCATGGGAGTCAAAGAATCCTTCCTGGAGGATCTGGAATTTCAAGGATGCGTGAGAAAGCAGAAGGGTACAGAATGCATTTGGGGGCTGGGCGTGGAGGGGATAACAGATACAAAACTTTGGGATTGAAGGGACCCTTGGATATCAATTAGAACTATCCATTTTATAATTGGGAAAACTAACTGTCCAGATGCTGGTAATACTAAGTTCTCGCATTCATTCTAAAAATACGATTTGAGCTTTACTATGTGCCAGGCTCTGTGCTGTGCTAAGTGTTAGAAATGCTGTGGTGAGCAGAGTGGATACTGCTGATAGTCTAGCAGGGATGACAGACACTAGTCAGTGCTCACGTGAGTGTGTGATTACAAACTGTTACTCGTGCTGTGAAGGAAGTCCACAGGATGCGGTGGGGCCCTATAAGAGGGCATCAGGTTCAAGCTAACCTGGGGTCACAGACCACCTTGTGTCCCGCAGCCTTGATTAGTTGCAGGCGTTTTTTGTCGATTCATTTGGATTTTCTACACAGAGGATCATGTCATCTGCAAACACAGTTTTTATGTTTTCCTTCCTAACCTATACACCTGTTATTTCCTTTTCTTTCCTTATTGCATTAGCAAGGACTTCCAGTACAGTGTCAGACCAGAGTGGTGAGAGGGGACATACTGGCCTTGTCACTGATCTGACTGGGAAAGCTTTGCGGTTCCTCACCACACCACTAAGTGTGATGTGAGCTGTAGCACATTAGGTGCTGAGGGCCTGCGTTAAAGCAGCCCGAGTGGAGAAGGGGACTCCACACGGGGTGTGGTGCGCAGAGTCTATGTGGAAATTAGACTCTGATTCTCTTCTGTCTAGCTCTGCCTGACGCAGTGACTGGTATAAGGCTTGTTAGTCATTTTGGTTTCACTGGGAAGGGTCACTTGTATTTTTCAAGTTCAGATTGATATGTAGTAGAGTGTGTAGTAGAATGAGTACAGGCTTTGGACCCAGAAGACCTGGCTTTGAATCCGTTATCTATCACTAAGGACTAGGCTTAGTCCTTACGCTTCAGTTTCCCTGTAAAGGGACACGGTGAGGGGTGGTTGTGAGGACTAGTGGCAGTGGGGCAGGCTTGCGCATGTTCTGAAAACTACAGCTGCTGGTGCTACTGTTCCATGCCATCATAATCATCCCTGTCACTGCTATTAACATTGTTAGTAAGAGACCCATACAGATGGGTCAATATGGCAAAAGCTTAGTTTTTCCTTCCTGTTAAGTTTCTTCTCTTCTGTGTGTTCTGCCTTGCATAATGTTCCCATTCATCCAGCCCCAACCCACCGCTACCATCAGAGCTGAAGCAATAAACCGGAATAAAGAATTGGGCAGCTGTTGGTTTAGGGCTGAGGTGTGAGATGCACAGCAGCTCTCTCGTGGTCCCTGTGTGAGCCAGGGTGTATATCGTCCCTAATTGTAGAAGTTTCGTCTTCGGCCTTAAGGCAGCTGCATTAGCCTCATTGCTGCTTCATCCAGCCCCACGCTTCCAGGGGCACGGTTCTGTTGGATACTGTGGGGCTAGCAGGTAGCTTCCTGCATGGGATTATCTCTACTGGGGTTTGGTGTGGGGTAAAGACGTTGGACACTGGATTAATGGAATTAAACACATGCTTGATGAGAGAGAGGAGACACATTCCCTTAGCTAGTGAATCATCGCAGTGAACCTAGTCATTGTAAGGAGGAGAAGCATTTTCCCAGGGTCCAGGCTAGATTCCACAGAGGCAGGAGTGTGAGCTCCTTCCCAGGCTGTCCCCAGGCGGCTTAAATCGGGGCAGGCGTTAGCCTCCTGGTGAACAGGGTCTGAACTGGATGCCAAAGTGGCACTGGGTTCTGATTTTGTATCTTTTTTGACCCATTTTCAGGGAAGATTTCGTGGCTGGATACTCTTCTGGAGTGCAGTTGAGAACAAGTTCAGGGGAACGCGGTGGTCCTAGAGGAGACAGGAAGGGAGGGACAGAGGATTTGTGGTATAATGTCATCTCTGCTTTCACCTGCAGGTCACTGCTGAAACTCAAGAGAAAGAAAAGCTCGTCACCCATTTCCAGGAGAAAGTTGCGTCCTTAGAGAAGAGACTGGAGCAGAACTTGTCAGGAGAAGAACAGGCGCAGGAACTCCTGAAAGAGGTAGTGAACTCTCTGGGGGCCAGCCAGTGTGGGGCAGGAGATTCGTAAAACCCTAGAGTTTCTGATCCTGAGAGTCTGCAAACAGCTTGGTGAGAGGACACTCCCTCCAGCTTTTGATTGTCCTGCTTGCAGCAGAAAACAGCCTCATGTCACCTGTGTGTGACATGTCTTCCTCAGGGAGAGCTTTGTTCAGAGATGCACATGAATAAATAGCATCCTGATCACCAGCGAACCCCACCTAGGGATTTGCTCCACTTGGACTGTCTGGTACTGCTGTGTTCACTTCTCCCTTTTCGCACTTTCCCTTGGCCAAGGAAGACAGTTACCATCTGCCTTTGGCTTGAGCAAAATTGCCTTGGGCGGTAAGTGCACTCTCCTTAGCGGAAGGAGGCTATTGAGAAGGCTGACCTTCTGCCCGGTGGTGTAGGTGAGCTTGCTTTCTCACCAGGTCTGAGCTCCTTGTCTGCCCCCATTCCTTTCCTCCTCTTCTATACCAGTGATGGGCCTCACCATGACAGAGGTGACAAAGCCAAGGCCTTGGGCCTAGATTAGACCCTCACTTTCTGTCTTCAGTTAGTTTCCATCTCCACTGCCACTGTTGTCCTTGAGGGCTTCCAGCAGCCCTAGCCTAGTTCATGTTAGAAGTCTCTGGACCAGCCCACCAGCGTCAGCCTGCCCTCCTCCACCATCTGACACAGCCCTCCAAGCGTGCTGCCAGACTGCTCTTCCTGAACTTAGAGATCTTCCACGGTTCCTCTCCCCACAGTCGGCCCTGCGTGCACTGTGGGCTCTAGGGTGTAAATTAATGTCTAGAGCCAGACTAGCTTTGTGTCTCACCTCTACTGTTTATTAGTGACTTAGAGCTAGTAATGTAATCTCTTTGTGTTTATTTTTTCTTCTAAAACAGGGTTATTCATTGTACCAAATGCATGGGGTTGTTACTAGGATTAAATGAGTTACAGTATGTGAAATGCTTAGAATGAGACTTACAACATAGTAGGGTCTTAATATATTTCAGCTATTAATATAATCATTATTGTGCCACCATCATTATTATTAAAGTTTAGTGTGCATAGGAATTACTTGGGGAGTTTGTTAAAAGTATATGTATCTCTGGCCCTACACTCAGAAATTATGATTTCTGGGGTAATTGGCCTGGACTAAAGCCTCAAGTTTAGCAAAGTATTATAAGTTTTAATGCCAGTGTTTGGACAGCTCCACTTTGAAAAATATTGTCTACAGAATTAAATTCAAACTCCGTTCTGCAGCATAGAACGCTTCTATGATTTGGCCCTTTGCCTCACCTTCCAGTCTGGTTTCTTGACCAGAACCCTCCATCACTCTCATCTTTGGGCAAGTTGTAGCTCCCAAATGTCCCAGGCAGTTTCACACCTTCAGTGGTCATCCCTCTGTCTGGGTGCGCCACCCCCGACCCTGCCCCTGCCACCTGTGAATTAGGCCCCGTTTCCCCAAGGCTGTGAGCTCTCCTGCTCTGTGCTCCTCCTTGTGAACAGACTGCATTCTATTATATAATTCATTTGTTACTCTTTTGCCCCAACCTCAAGAGTAAAGGACGGTGTCGAATTTATCTGTGTGCACTTCATGATATGTGAATTTTTATCTTTTACTCTTCTTCACACTTACAGAAAACAATTGCCGAGCAGAATTTGGAGGAGACCAGACGGCAGCTCTCGGTAGCCAGAAGCAGCCAGGCCGAGGCCGTCGACATCCTGGAGACGCGGGTACTGACCTCACTCCTCCTGATCGCAGCGTCTGGGTGGCGGCCTGGTTGGAGGCCTGGGCTATGGCTGGGAATCCCCTTGGGTCAGAGGTTTTCTTTTGAAGGGGCTGTTTTTGGGTCTGACTTATGTAGGCATTCTCTTCATTCTTGCCACATTATCATCATCGTCCACACAGAGGTGTCTTCTTGTTTGTTATTTCCTTTTATCCCCATTTCTCTTCCTCCCATGAGAAACCATCCTGACATGGTTGGTGGAGACCCTCCTATTGTTGGGTTACCCTAAAATGGGTGGCATTGGTTGGTGTGCACGTGTACGGGTTTACGTGAATAATACAGCCATGTGTGTCTTCTCTCCTGCTTTCAACAGCTCCATCTTCTGTGTCTACTTCACTGTACGTACCTGCTCTACTTGTAGCTATTTTCTAGGTGACAGATTGCCTTCTTGATGTCACCACAGATTACACTGCAGTGAACACCCTTATCCCTGTCACCTTAAGGAGGAGAGAGAATGCATGTGACCTGATGTGACTAACTAGGAAAGGATGTTCCCAGCAGGGCTGCACCTGGTGCTACCCCCAGCATGCACCTGGGTTCCCATGTCCGCATCTGGGGGCTTTTCTAACATTGGCATTTCCCAGTCTTTTCATTTCTTGCCAGTTTAAGGAGTGGGAAGTGGTGAGAAGGACATTATCTCTGTGGGGCCTCAGAGATAATGAGGGCTCTACCCTGGGACCTAAGCCCCTCCCAAAGGCCCCACGTCAGCATCTCAGCAGGTAAATTGTTGTGGAGGGGAGGCGACCACGGACTTTCAGATCATAGCAATTTAGCTCATTTTATAAAATCTTACTTCCCAATAAATACATTATAAGGTATATTTTTCTCTAAATACAGCTTTATTTGTTTTATTATAATTCCGTTGTATTTCTGAATATCCATTTTTTTATTGTGGTAAAATATATGTAACGTAAAATTCACCATTTCCGCCATTTCCAGGTGTACAGTTCAGTGGTGTCAGGTACATTCCCACTGTTGTGCAGCCGTCCCCACCCTCCATCTCCAGAGCTTTCTCACCTTCTCTGCCCGAAACTCTGTGCCCATTAAACAGTAGCTCCCTGGCCCTGGATGCTGGGGTCAGTGGATTGAGCGCCGGCCTGTGAACCAAGAGGTCACTGGTTCAGTTCTCTGTAAAGGGCATATGCCTGGGTTGTGGGACAGGTGTGGGCTCACAGCCCAGGCCAGTTGTGGGCCAGTTGTGGGCCAGGCGTGTGAGAGGCGACCAACTGATGTTTCTCACACATCAATGTTTCTCTCCCTCCCTCCCCCTCTTTCTGAAAATAAATAAAATCTTTAAGAAAATAAACAGTAAACAATAACTCCCCATTCTCTCCTCCCCCATCCCTGGTAGCCACCATTCCACTTTCTATGTCTGTGGATTTGACGGATGTAGGTACCTCGCGCTAGTGACATCGTACAGTATTGGTCCTTTTGTGTCTGGCTTACTTCACTTACCATAATGTCCTCAGGGTTTATGTGTGTTGTAGGATGTGTCAGAATTTCCTTCCTTTTTAAGGTTGAAGAAGCCACTTCAGGCTCTTGTTCCATGGATGTACCATGTTTTGTTAGTCCATTCATTCATCCATGGATGTTTGGGTTGTTTCCACCCTTTAGTTCTTGCGGGTAATGCTGTTTGAATACCAGTGTAGCGCAATGGACGAGGTTATAGCGAGGGTTCATACTTTCACGGCTCTGAGATGTATCGTATATATACCTGGGAGTGGGCTTGCTGGGATGTAATGGTAACTCTGTGCTTAACCTTCTGAAGATCTGAAATCATTCTTGAGTTCTGCCTCTAACTGGGGCTTGAGTAGATGTGTTCTGAACCTAGGCCAGGAGTTTAAAAAGCTAGGTTTCGGTCCTGTCTCTATCACTGATAAAATGTATGATCATGGACAGTTAACATTACTGGTCTCTTCTGTGGAAGTACTCACACAGTTTCAGTGGGGTTGTCAGTGAAACCATGGAATGGGAATGTATCTGAGGAACCATGAGACCCAAAAACATCCTTTTCTCATTGGGTGCCTCCTCCTCCTCAACAAAGCTCTAACCTGCCTGTGCTTATATTTCAGTAGTCAAGTTCCCCACTGGCAGACCTTATTCCACAAACGGGGGGCTTTATCAGAGAAATTGACAGAGATGGCTTGGGTCAGATAAAAACGCCCCACCGGAGAGTCCAGTCTAGCTGAGAGCTGGACAGTGTGTTGTCACCCTGCCCACTGGGTCAGCCTCGTGTCCGAGTGCAGGGCCGGGCACGTCACAGTCAGATTTGGTCAACATTTGTGGAATGAATGACCAAAATTTGTGTCATAGCAGCAACCCTAGTTCCATCTCAGGGAATCTGTCCTAACAAAGTGATTCAAACCAGGCCAACAACTCTGCATAAAGATATTAACTGCCGTTATTATTTGGATGGGAAAATGCCAGCGCAGTAGGCAGTGTAGCCATAAATTCCGAAACAGCCTTTGAGAAAATAATCTCAGGTATGAAGACCACATGAAAACACAGATGAAAACTTGATTGAGAAAGGAAAATACAAAGTTTTGCTAGAATTGTACACAAAGTTATTTTTTAAAGTTGTAAAAATAGATAGAAAGGAAATACATTAGGATGATAGTGTTTAAAAAAAAAAAAAAAAAAAGGATGATAGTGCCCTGGCTGGCGTGGCTCAGTGGGCTGAGTGCCAGCCTGTGAACCGAAAGATCGCCTGTTCGATTCCCAGTAAGGGCACATGCCTGTGTTGCTGGTTGGGTCCTCAGCTGGGGGCTCACAAGAGGCAACCAATCGATGTTTCTGTCCCCCACTTCCTCCCTTCCCCCCTCTCTAAAAATAAAGAATTTTTTTACAGAAAGGGCGATGGCATTTTCTAGTGGTAGACTTAAACTGATTTGGTGTTGAAAGCCATTTGCTCTTACTCTCGGCCTCTGTCTCCCCCCCTCAGGTGAAGGAACTGGAGCAGAGCCTGCAAGCCTCTGAGGAGAAGCTGATGCAGAGCAGGGCCATTGCCGCCACACAGGAAGCTCAGATTCAGGAGCTTGTAAGTGGTTATTGTGGCTGCTGTGTCCCAGGCCCTTGAGGCTGTTGCTTTACACCTTTGCACATACCCAACCTCACTCCCGACTTCTGGAATGGTCTCTGGACCTGACTGTAGATACAGTTGTTGCGCTGGGTGAAGGCAGCTGGGCAGCTGCAGGTGGAGGGAGTCAGGGCCTGGCGGAGGCCCTGGGTTTCCCAGAGGGTCAGTGACTGGCTAATTCCCACCTGACAGCTGGCCGGAGGGCCCAGGCTAGTTCTGGGACCGTGACAGTCAGTGGTAGCGCCCCGGCACTCAAACCTCAGCTTACAGCCAGGGCGGTGGAGAACAGGTCCAGGCTCTGGGGAGAAGGTGGCGAGCGCTTGGTCAGTTGTCACAGTCCCAGGAGGGGTGTTGAGTTAGAAACTAGAAAAATAAGAATGGCACTCATTGCACAGTCACCCTGTCCCCGGCACTGTGCCGAGTACTCCGCACCTCTTCTGTAGTCCTTGCAGCAGATCCAAGAGGTATGAGCTATTGTCCTCCTTCTCTAGAGGAAGCAGGCTCAGAAAGACCAGGTTGCTAGGCCATGGTCTCCGAGCTAGTAAATGGCAGAACCAGCATTCTTCTCAGGGCAAGACCCTTGTTCGCCTTTATCACTGGGTTAGGCTGCCTCCCAGGGGAAAGCCACCGCCATAGAGGGCAGCACTGAGTACGGTGAGGGAGGGATGTGTCTTAGGACAGGCAGGTGCCTGGAGCTGCACCCCAGCACCAAGACCAATCCCAGACACCAGCTCCAGGGCAGGCCAGGGCCTGCGGGTAATAGGCAGAGCCTGCAGGGAGGGACCGCGGTAGCACCCAGGCTGGAAACAGTCGGGAAGAATGGTTGTATCGGACACCCATCTTTGGGTCACCGAGGAGCAGAATGAGGCCCCCATTGTCCCCGTGAATAATTGTCCTCTGTTACCCCCACAGGCCACTGCAAACCAGGAGAGCAGCCGTGCACAGCAGCAGTGCAGGGAGCACGTCCACGCGCTGGAGGCCCAGCTCGCTGCCCTCGAGACAGCTCGGGCGGCCGACCAGCTGGCTGCAGAGCGTCAGGTGGTGAGTGAGGAAGGGACTGGGGCCAGCCGCTCTGAACTAGGGGACACTCTTTGGAGCAGTTTTTCTCTTTCCAACAAGACACCTACTCAGGAGACTAGATGTAAAAAAGCTGCTTTTAAAAATAAAAACCCCAAACAGGTGGCTTTTCTTTTTCCTTGGGCTGCATGGGAACTTCCTGAGTCTTCCTGACCAGTCCCATCAGC
Organism: Phyllostomus discolor; assembly: GCF_004126475.2. NCBI lineage: Eukaryota > Metazoa > Chordata > Mammalia > Chiroptera > Phyllostomidae > Phyllostomus > Phyllostomus discolor. The sequence goes on along the minus strand of NC_040905.2, from coordinate 206,717,013 downwards.
TGCTTCCCACTGTCTTTCTAAAGTTTATATTTGTCTTCCCTAATGGCTTCTGCTTTCTCCAGTCCTTCTTCCTGTTCCACAGTCTTCAGAATCAAGTGCCTATTTCTTCTTGTGAGGAGTGGGGCCAGTGGTTCTCCCCTACCCCATTCTCATATCCCCAGAAAAGGCTTGGGGGTTGTTTTTAAAGGTTCAGTGTCAAAGAGATAGGACTGTGCCCAGGGGAAATATGGTAAAGAGCTTTTCTTTTTATATATCTTCTCTCAATTTGCAGAGGGAGCTGGAACAAGAAAATGCAGTCCTTAAAGAAAATAAGAATGAATGTGAACATTCTTTACACCACCACCAACTTGAATTAAAGAAGCTAAAGGTATTTATGTAACTGATTCAGAGTTTCATAAGAGCGTCATGCCTTTCACTTGGAGAAGGAGTGGAACTGTGGAACTAACCTTTATTCAGTAGTTCTGTTAGGCATTTGCTAGACAGCGTCACCTCCTTAAGTCCTCTAGTGGTCCAGGACTAGGAAGAACTGTGCTTGTTGTCAGTTGTCATTGAGTTCCATAGTTAGTCGGAGGCGGTGCCAGTCTGACTTGTCACCCCAGCGCAGAGGCGCAGCCCTTCCCCAGGGCCAACGTCAGGAGCCGCCCGAAGGTGCCGCTGTCAGAACACTGCTGCTGCTGGTCTGTACAGCAAAGCCTCAGAGGGTGGCAGGGCCCTTACTGCTCGTTTACACAGGCGCCATGTGCGGGGATGAGGATGCAGTCTGCTGGACTGCCGCCCTCCCCCCTTCTGAGAGCCCGGTGCTCTAATCAGGTGCTGCTCCCCTCATTTCCTGGACACACATGGATGTGGAGGAAAGAGAGATTCGGCCTCTCCCTTCTCAGCCTCCAGGCTCCCTTCTCAGCCGTCCATTCTGTAGTGCGTTATGGGTCACTGCGGTGCTTGCCCAGTTGGTCACGGCTCAGATGCTTCAGGTCTTGTGGCCAGGGTCTGCTCTGAGAGCACGCACAGCGGAGGGCCTGCACTGAGTCAGCTCTCAGCAGCCGTCGCCTCTGAGATCTGCAGCTGTTACTGCAGTAGAGCTGCATGTGGCAGCCTGCACTTCGGAGTCAAGTATTTTTTCATGCATTCCTTCAACCAACCTTTGAGTACCTGTAGGCACCGTTGCAGGTGCTGGGATGTGGTAGTGAGCAAGACGGACGGTCCTCCCTCTCCCTGCCCCCCGGTGGGGCTGGTAACTAGAAACAGTAAACTAGTGAGAAATAGTCATAAATGCTATAAAGAAAATAAAGTAGGGTGAAGGACAGTGAGTAGGGAGGAGAGGGCTTTTAAATATGGAAGGTAGGGTGGGCTTCTGTGATATTTGAACAAAAGCTTTGAATAACGAGAAGGGGCCCACAATGTGAATGTTTGGTCAAGGGATATTCCAGACAGAAGAAATAGCAGTTAGAAAGACACTGAGGCACAAAAAGATTGGGTTGTTTGTTCCAAGAACAGCACAGAGGTGGTGCAGCGGCTGCTTGGTGGGCGGGGAGAACAGTGAAGGAAGCCGGGAGGCAGGGAAGACATGGGACATTCTGCGCAGATGAGTGGTGTGAGGAGTTTTGTTTCTAAACGGTGACTCTGGCTCTGCGTGGAGAGTTCTCTAAGGACGCAAGTGCAGAAGCAGGAGAACCTGTCAGGAAGCTCAGATATTACTATGCTCGTGTGTTTAAGGATATAACAGACAAAATAGAAAATTTCAGCAGAGATTTGGAAACTGCAAAAAATGACAGCAGTGTTGAAAAGGAATCAAATTAGCCCTGGCTGGTGTGGCTCAGTGTATTGAGTACCAGCCTGCAAACCAAAGGGTCACTGGTTCGATTCCCAGTCAGGGCACATGCCTGGGTTGCAGGCCAGGTCCCCAGTAGAGGGTGCCTGAGAGGCAACCACACACTGATGTTTCTCTCCCTCTCTTTCTCCCCCCTTCCCCTCTCCCTAAAATTAAATAAATAAAATTTAAAAAAAAAAACAGTGAATGAGTTTATCGGCAGATTAGAACCAAAGAGAGAAATAGTGAAAAGAAGGAAAGAGCAGAATGAAATACAGAAAAGAAATGACAAAAGACATACAGGGGACTGTGAGGTGCTCTGTCATGTGCCATCGGGGCCAGAAGGAGTGAAACAGATGAGTTGGGAGCAGCTATCGAAGAGATGGTGGCCAAGAATGTTCCAAGCTGATGAAAGCTGTCAATCACAGGTACAGATGTCAGAACCCTTAGAAATCCAGACAGGATAAATCTTAAGATGCATATGCAGACACAGCATGGTAATAGAATTAAAGAAAACCAGTAAAACAAAAACAAAGAAGTAGTCACCAACAGATTGCACCTAAAGGAAGTATTAAAGGGCACCTTTCAGGTGAAGGGAAATTCTAGATGGGAGTGTGGAGGATGTAAGGAGGTAAGAAAGAATTGCAAATACACACATAAGAACAAACAGAAATCTGGCCCTGTCAGCCTGTGTCAGCCGTGGTCCAGGCAGGAGAAGGGAACCACTCTGGGTATCTGAGTGAGAATTTATGTCCTAATGTAACATTTTTTTTCTAATAGTGGTTCTTTTTTTTTTTCTTAAAGATTTTTATTTATTTATTTATTATTATTTTTTTTTAGAGAGGGAAGGGAGGGAGATAGAGAGAGAGAAACATCAATGTGCAGTTGCTAGGGGTTATGGCCTGCAACCCAGGCACGTACCCTGGTTGGGAATTGAACCTGCGACACTCTAATGTAACATTTTTAATCCAGCATTAGAACAGGTGAAAGGTACCACAAAGGGAGCAACTGAAGGAAGCAGCTCCCAACCTTAGGGTGAAGAACTCAGTGAAGAAGTTACTAAGTTCAGGAATTAAGACCAGGAGCCCCACAGATCTGACCCTCAGACCTCGGGTGGTCGCTGTACGGTTGGCACTTGTGTCGTGTGTTGGGGGTAGGGCAGTGAGTGAAGTCAGCCCCGCGTGCAGGAAAGACTGCGAGCACAGTGAAGGCAGCGGCTGCCTCCTGCAGACGCTGCAGGCCAAAGCAGTGTTGCGCACAGGAACGGGAAGCTCACAGGAGGGAGCAAGTCGTTCCCTCCCTCCTCCTGCCTTCTAGTCTCCCTTGAGCTTCCTCCCTTCGGCCAAGAACAACATGGAGCCAGCTGGGTGAGCAGACAGGAGCAGGGTTTGCAGGGTCCCAGGTGGGCGTCCGGAGCAGAACGTGGAAGGGCGTGTGCGGGCTGAGAGGCAGGAACTCAGAGCCAATGCCCACAGGCTGTTTAGAAGTGCAGTTCATGTCCACTTTGGGGAGTTTCCTCAGTATCTGGGATTTCTGGTTTAGTGCCGCTCTGGTCCATTAGCACTCTGAATGGTTTCAACCCTCTGATACTCCTTTAGACTTGTTTTAAGACCCAAGTTTACCTTGGTAAGTATTTACCAAGTTTACCTTAGTAAACATTTCAGTGCACTTGAAAATAATGTATTTCTGCTGCTGCAGAGAGAACATCCTACGAATGCTAATTAGGTCAAGTTGGTTGGTAGTACTGTTCAAATCTTCTATATGTTTCTGATTTTTTTTTTCTGTCTGCTTATTCCATCAGTTACTGAGAGGGGTGTGCAAATCTTGCACTGTGATCATGCACTTGTCTCTTGCTCCCTTCAGTTGTGTCAGTCTTTGCTTTGGGAATTTTGAAGCACTCTTTTTAGGTGCGTACGTTTTTAGAACTGCCTGTGTCCATATTTTTCAATAGAGCTGTTCCCTGAGCCTGTTGCGGAAGGCGTCCCCAGGTGCAGAGGGCTGCGCGGCGACCCGGAGCCATGCCCGCCAGCCTCGAGCCCGCGGTCCTGGAGCGCCCGTGTCTGCGGTGGCAGCACAGGCTGCACAGCCCCCTAGCTGCAGTTCTGGGGGCCAGCCTCACCCTTCACTAGCCCATTCTTGAGGGAACTCAGTTTCCTTCTTTTAAACCCTCGTCCTCAAGAGAACTGCCCCGACGATCGATCAGGTGTGACCGTGACCGGGAAGTGTGAGGGCAGTTCCTGGCAGGGAGGCACTGAGTCTCTGCTTCCTGCCCAGGCCTGCTCCCTGTCCTCTGGCTCACAGTCTGTGTCCTGTCCTCTTAGGCACCAGCGGTCACAGAATCTCTTCGAAACTTCCCCAGAAAAGCTCCTGCAGAGGCGTGGCATTTCTGTTCCCCTCCCCACAGGGGCAGGTGGGGCCAGGGGTGCATAGCTCCACCCAGCCTGAGACCTCAGGCTCTTTCTCTGGAGAGCTGAGCGTCCCCAGTGAGGGGAGTGGTCTGGGGTAGTTCCAGGTCTCACCACCAGCCTTTTGCACTGGTAGAGGTGGAGTCAGGAAGGTCAGTTCTGACAGCTGCACAGGCGGAGCCAGGGTGCCCCTGGCCATTAACCCCTCCCACTGGATAGTGGAGAGGAGGTTTCTAGGAGGAGGTGAGTAGCTTACAAAACCAGAAGGACTTGTCTGACTGGAACTGGGGCCTCAGGTTCTCTTCTCTGCCTGCGTCACCGACTCTCGTCCTTGCTGTTCTGCACAGTGTAGCCTGCATCCCACAGATTGGGAGGACAGGCCACAGCCGCTCCAGGCTGGGAACATTCCAGCTTAGCAGCCCCAGGGGAAGGAGGGCTTCTCCCTAGCTCCACCATACTTAGGAAAAGGGCTCTGATATGCAAAGGGATGCCAACTGGTTCATCTTGGGTGACAGAGCCACCCTTTGGACAAATCGATTTGGCCAGGGCAGTGAAGCACTATGATTAAGCAGGCTTTTATCACGTGCTGACCTTGTGGCCACAAAATGGGAGCGTCATTATTGGCAGCCCTACTATAACCCTGCGGAATTGTGGGGTGGGAGTAGGGCATAGCAACAGTGAGGCTGTTACCCCAAAAACTGGGGGTGATTCTGGGCAGACGGAAACAGCAGACATCTCAGACCGGTCACATGGGCACCTGAGAAGCCACATTGCTCACTGGGGGCTGAAGGGCAAGCACAACGTCCGTCTCAAGGAAGAGGACTGACCTGTTTGTCGGGTGCGAGTCCCTGTGCCCTGGGGAAGGCCGCGCGGGAGCCGGCCCTGCCGGGGTAGAAGACACTCTGCGTGCTGCAGTCCCGCAGCCCACGGCTCGGTGCTGGGCTCAGCCAGGTGCCGGCTTGAAACCTCGGGCCGATTACCTACCCTCTCAGGAGCCTCGGTTTCCTCTCTGATAAAATGAGTCATTTTGGTGAGCCTGTGACATTATGCCCTGTTAAAATTCAGTAATTGCTTCTTATTTCTTCTGTAACCGATTGTTCCAGTGCACTGTGCCGTTCACATGAGCCCAAGAGTCTCTCCCTGTTCTGTGCTGATTCCAAATGCTAGGCCCCCAGCCTTGCCCAGGCACTGGCTGCTGTGCCCCTGCGGGGCGCTGGTTTCCAGAGAGATACTGAAGGTTTGCAGCGACAGGGCAGCTGGGGAATCTGGGGAAGCAGGAGCGATGTTAGTCTGGCCCTGCGAGACAGACCCCCCTCTGTGGGCTTCGTGACAAATGAGAGCTGAAAGTGTGCACTGAGTTCTCAGGCTCAACCTCCGACCCGTTTTCTGGATTGTAGGAAGAGTGGAGCCAAAGAGAAGCTGTGAGCGTGACAGTGGCTCAAGCGCTGGAGGAGGCGCGGAAGCAGAGGGAAGAGTTCCAGCAACAGGTAGGCCGAAGGGTGATACCCTGACCTCACTCCCAGGCGAGACCAGCCTGCCTCCCCATCTGTCCAGGGCAGGCGGTGGGCACAGGTCTCAGGAATGCTGACAGCTGTGTGATTCCCCTGAAGTCTCTTAAAAGGTGGGAGGAAAATGTTATCAAGAAACCCTAACCCCATAGGATGCCTTTTTTGATTTGTGATGGTCAGTTATTATTATAAACATCATCTGGGAAAAGCCCATACCCAGGTCCCTACTGGGCTCTGTCCCGGGAGGTGGGCCACAGACACCTGAGCTCTCAGCGGAGAGGGAGAGAAGGGCCTGCCTTTGAAGACAGACTCAGCATCAGCCCCAGACCTTCCAGTGAGCTGGCTCTAGGCCTTGGCTAAGTCCTTAATGGAGCCTCAGGGTTGCCTTTGAAAAGACTCGGATAATCACACCTTCCAAGAAGCCGTAATGACGTCATGTGTAGCAAATGCCAGGCACGTCGCAGGCACTCTGGACACAGAAGTCACAGTTATAACAGCTTGTTGGAAGGCTGAGCAGAATGGCCACGTCTCTGGCCAGCCCAGTGCAGGCCAGAGGGCAGTGAGGGCGATTGCCTGTGTGCAGGCTCCCCACCCTGTCCCCCGCCAAGGGGAGCTGATTTTTGCATGACTCTGGGAGCAGAGGTTAGCTTGGAGCATGTTCGGGGCTGCAGACTTCAGGGGGGATTCCTGGGGCGTGGAAAAGTAGGGGTTCCTTTGGAGGAGACGGGGTTACTGCTGCCACCCTTCTCTCACGTTGGTTTTTCTCCCCAAGGCTGCTAATCTGACATCCATAGTAGATGAGAAGGAGCAGAGTCTACAGGAAAAAGCTGCAGAGATTCTCCAGAAAGAGCAGGAGATTTTCCAGCTGAAGAAAGGTGAGGAGTCTGCCTGTTTCTGCCCAGCACCTCTGCCCAAGGTGGCCCAGTCGTGGGGCAGCGTGGAGACCCTGGGCTCACAGTGCCCTGCCCTCTGCCTGGCCTAGGTCACGAGGCGGCCCTGCTGCAAGCGCACCAGCTGCAGAGCGAGCTGGAGGCCCTGCGGAGCCTGAGGGCAGAGGAGTCTGAGGCAGCTGCTGGGCGACAGGACCGGCTGAGGCTGCCGGGCCAGGAGCCGGGGTTGGCGCTGTTAGTCAGCGAGCCTCACCCTCACGTAAGTCCCACGTCAGCCCCAGGCCACAGTGTAGTGGCTGCCGTGTGTGCTGCAGCAAGACACGGGGCGAAGCCACAGTCTGCCAGGAGGAGGCAGCAGTGGGAAGACTCGGGGAAGCATGCTGGGTTCTCGAGCTAAGGGACGGTGGGCAAGTCACTTCCTCTTGTTTGCACCTCCTTTCCTTAAGGTGGGGCTGCTTGACGACTCAGAGGTGGTGAGTCTCGAGGAGCCCTTGGGGTGTGCAGCACCTGTCAGTGTGCAGGCGTCAACGCCCTTTCCGCCCAGGTGGACGCGAGGCGTGGAAAGCCGAGGGCCCCTCTGGAAGGCATTGGGCAGGCTCTCCGTAGTTTGTCTGGTTCTTGGCGTAGTGAAGCACGTCTCTGGGATAACTCTGATCCCCTTCCCATGGACCTGTGGCTTAGCTTGACCCCTGTCCTGGCTCTCAACTTGCCATTGTCCTACAGGTAACCTTGAGGGCCATGCAGGACCCTGCGTACCAGCTTTCACCTGCAGAGGGGATACCAAACGGTGAGGTGGGGGGCATGGATCTAGGGCAGCTACAGAAGGAGAAACAGGACTTGGAGCAGCAACTTCTGGAGAAAAATAAGGTAGGGATGCTCTTTCCCTCGGCTGTTTATATATCCACCTTTCCCTGTCCTTGTGCCTAAAACCACTCGGTCCCTTCTGAGAGTTTTTCTGATGCCCCTGGGCACTTCTTGGGGGATCCTCTTTCGTTAAAAGGGCTTCTTCCTGGTTTTCCTCTTCTGTTTCCTGCCTGCATTTTTGTCTTTCTTCACACTGCCCCACTCCTGCTACCCACCTGAGACCACGTCCAGAGTATTAGAGCTTGAGCAATACTCGCAAGCCCCGGCGTTCCCAGCCTCCTTGGCTGCCAGCAGCTGGGTCATGTTGGACCCACAGTCTCACCTTCCCTTTGTCCTTCCTTTCTGCGGCTGTGAAGGGATAGCTTGAAATCTGCCTTTAGGTGTTTGCGGGGGGTGGGGATGAAGTGAACGGTGTGTCAGCTGTCCTGGAAAATTTCTGGTGTTTGGTAGAGGCTTAATTAGTGATTCCTTATTCATGAGTCCAGCCTCCCCACCAGGCCTCTGCACCTATAAATGCAGGGTCTCATTTGACCCTGGCTTTTAAAGAGCCCTGCGAAGTGGAATGTGTTGCTGTAGTTATTGCTCTGACCTGAAATCCTACCCCCAAATTGTGTGATTGTGTGATTTTTTTTTAGATCTTTAACAAAGGAAAAAAGTGTTCATTCTTTCTCTTGCTCGTCCCTCGCCCTCCTATACCCCCTTCTCTCCCCTACCTTCTGCCTACCCACATTTCATTTCTTCTTGTGAAATAACAAACGACGTAGAAAAGTGCACAAACACCGTGTGCCCCAGGGTCCAGCCCTCAGACCTGCTCTCTTGAGTTGCACTCCCGCCCTCGGTGGCCTCGCCCACACTGCACAGTGCTGGCCGCACACCCCTGCGTCAGCTCCGTGCAGCCCCCGTGACACCGCACTCCCGCGTCCATCCGCTCTGTGTCTCCACACAAATGTCTGCCTGGCGTCTGAAACTTAAAGCAGCCAAAACCAAACTGCACATTTCCAGCTCCCAGCATCTGCTGCCATCCTTCCTGTCTCAGTAAGTGGCAGCAACCTTGGAGTCGTCCTCAACCCCCTTGACATCCAAACCATTAGCAGATCCTTCAGGACCTCCTTTTAAATTGTCCCCAGCTCCTTCTCGTCCCTACCTCGCCCCTACCAGAGGATGCTGCCATCCTCTGCCCTAGAGGACAGTGTTGGGCCTCCGCTGGTCGCCCCTTCACTCCTCTGCTCTAGCCCTCTGATGACGTGGGTGGCGTTCCGTCTCTCTCTAAAGCCGAGGTCTCTGCAGCGCCCATGAAGCCCTGTGTGGTCTGGCCCCTGGCAGCCCTCCGCTGCCCACCCGCTGCTGTCCCCAGCGCCCCTCTCAGGCACGCGGACAGGCCTTGCCCTCTGGGAATACTAAGCACCCTTCTGCCTCAGGGCCTTTGCATTTGCTGTGCCTTCTCTCTGGGAAATTGGTCCCTCAATTACCCTCGCTTCCTTTATGGTATCACTTTTGTCATTGAGGCCTCCCAGCTCTTCCTGTCAGCCCTCGCCGCCAGCACTGTCTGTCCCCTGAGCCTTGGTCGTCTTCTGCACGCCTTCTGACAGGCTGCTGTTTGGTTTGACACTTGCCCTCCTGAGGGCAGACAGTTTTTGTTTGTTGATTGCTCTTTCCCCAGCCTCTAGGACAGTGTAGGGCGCATAGTAGGGACTCAGTCAGTATCTGTTGGCTGAGTGAATGAATGAATGAGCCACAAACCTAGAAAATCAAGTAACATAAAGTAGCAAATGTACTTTTGGAGGGATGTCCAGCCTCATGTTCAACCACGAGAATACACAGTGAAGCCACCTGTCACTGGTTTATAACACGGGAGGTTGGCGGCAGCTTACTGTGCTTGCCAGGGCCTCCGTGCCCCTCTGGCTCGGGCGCTCCTCTGACCCAGTCCTCGCCTCCCTCCAGAGAGACTGTGGAGATGCCTCTCTGGAGAAAACAGTATGTTACGGCTTTGTTTAAAAACAGAAACTTAGCCACACAGTGAGACGGGGGGCAACCCTTAGAGTCACTGTCCCATTGAAACTTTTAACTAGGAAAACTGTAGGAGGCTGTGAACACTCTGATAAATGAAAAATACTATTTAGAATTTACTCGATGCAAGAATAGCAACATGGACTAGAAATCCACAGGAAAATCTCGTTTTGATGTCACGGTTGTGAGGCTTTGGAGAAAATCTGTATTTAAAATTTTTCCCTGTATTGCTGCTTATACAGTAAATTTCTTGGGAAAACATTCGGCTGTTGTAGTGATTAATAGAGTGTGTAATAAATTACATTTAAGGTTCACAATGCTAACTAAACTCACTATAAAAAATGAAAGACGTAAACCATATGAAACCCAGTGTTGGTGGGATGTGCAGAGGAACGCTGATCTTTCACGCGGTTCCACGGAAGCGCCGCCCGTGATCAGGGCGCTTCAGGAGAGCAGCAGTGAACCGTACGTTTGGGCTGAGCCCACGTATCCTGCTTGAGCTCCTAGCCCATACGTGTCATTCTGAAGGACAGACTGGACAGAGGTGTTTCTAGCTGTGCTACTACGGAGGAAAGCACTGGGGAGCAGCCCTGGTCCTCTGACCCAGGCCTCACTGGGGCGTTTGCAAGCTGCGCAGAGGGGTGCGTGGTGACTTTGTTGGCCACTGACGGGCCTGAGGAGCAAGTGTGTGCACAGCTGCTCCGTGTGCAGGGAAGAGCCCAGGGCAGCAGGCACACAGGTGAGACGGCACAAGCCTCTCAGGAGACAAAGCAGGGGAGTCTACAGGTGTGTGGGGATCCGAGAGAGGGTCCGTCTGTTCTGTTGTCCTTTGCACCTTAAAGGTGGCAAGATGTGCGTTAATGAATGGCTTTGGCCGGGGTGGGGGCTTTGTTGCAGACCATAAAGCAGATGCAGCAGAGGATGCTAGAACTCAAAAAGACGCTGCAGAAGGAACTGGTGAGTGCCCCTCTTCTCCCTGCTGCCTGTGCCCTCCCCGGATCCCCTCCCTTGCTGCCTGACAATGCTGCTCTTCCCCCCATTGATTGCAAGGGGTCTCTGGGATGTCGCATGTTGGCTGGTAGGACAGTGGCCTTGCCAGCTTTAACATGCCTGTGTAAAGCAGCTGTGTGACCGCAGGCATGTACCCCCCCTTCTCCAAGCCTGCGCGTTGCCTGACCGAGAAGTCAGCGAGGTGGTGTATGCACTGTGTGTGAATGGCAGAGGGCCAGGCGCAGACACAGGGGGCGAGCAGGGCCTCTGCCCTGGCTCACCACCCAGGACACGTGTCCTGGCACAGATAAAGGGAATGTCTGAACTGCCCCAGGTCACCTCTTTCCCTCCTCTCAAACCGTCCGCCCTGCTGCCCCCAGAGGGGCTGAGCCTTCTTCAGCCGCTGGTGATTCCTCCTGGGGGGTGGGGCCCTTGCGGTCCGCCCTGTGCAGGTTGTGGCTGAGGACCGGCAGGTGATCACAGCGTGGGCCCCTGAAGCTCCCGTGTGGTTTTCTGAGCTGTCTTATGTGGTTCAATGTAGCATCTTTCCTTTGGCCTTTCAGAAAATCAAACCTGATAGTGAGCTTTTTGAAGTCCGGGAGAAGCCTGGCCCTGAGATGCCAAACCTGACCCCTTCTGTCACAAATCACACCGACCTGCCTGATGCCCGAGAGGTCAACTTCGAGTACCTTAAACATGTGGTTTTAAAATTCATGTCCTGTCGGGAGTCTGAGGTAAAGGGCTTCTGAGTTGCGTTTGGGCACTGAGCTCCACCCCAGGGCCTGGCTCATTTGTCGGAGCCCCAGACAGCTCCCCAACGTCCATTGCTTCCTTCCTGTCCCACGTTCGGGTTTGACCAGAGTGGACATTGAGTCACTTCTCTACTTGGCACTGACCTGCTGACCGAGCACCAGGGGGTGGGACCAGAGTCCAGGGAACCGAATCCACCTGGCACCCCCGCACCCTCAGAGGAGCAGAGCGGCTGCTGCGGGTGTCCTGGTCGTCGTGCGGCCCCCGAAGTGAAAGATGGAGGGAGAAAGAGCACCTGGCATTGCCGTCAGACCTCGGCATGGCCCTGGCTCCCGTCGGGAGTGCACGCCAGGGACAGAGCCAGGGACACTGCCATTAGCCCCCACTCACCCTCCCCACCCAGACCCGAGGCAGCAAAACTCCCTCTGTTTCAGGCTTTTCATCTTATAAAAGCTGTGTCGGTGTTGCTGAACTTTTCACACGAGGAAGAGAACATGCTCAAAGAAACCCTGGAGTACAAGGTGGGTTCCCTAGTTCACCGTCTGGCTTCCCAAAAATGCAGCTAGTGAGCCCAGCGCTGGCAGGTGCGAGCAGCCCACGCCGCCGCACCAGATGCGAAGGCGCTTCTGAGTGAGCTTGCTTCGGGCAGTGTTTGCTGAGGACGCGCCCTCCGACCCCAGGCCTGTGCTGGGCTTGGCCAGCAGACTTGGTTTTCCAAAGCAGTTTCATGGTGTCACTTCACCAGTAGCTCCAGGTCTGGCCCCGTGCCCAGACTTTAAAAAAGAGAGAGAATATTCAAACTACCTGCGTAAATTCTGTAATAGAAAAAAATTTCAAGAAAAATTACCTGCAACTTTAGCCCCTTGTTTTTGTCAACTCTTTCTCCAGTTTCCCTCCCTTCCTTAGAATGTCGTGACCCACACACTAGTCACCACAGCCGCGGTCTTCACTGCTGTGGTCACGGCTGGAGTCAGGATGTGTGGAGGGCGTGAGGGGGTGGCCCAGGGGTCCCGAGAGGGCTCTTTCGGCTCCCTCTGCACCTACACTGATTCTCATCTCAGGAGCCTTTCCTGTTTCAAACGCAGATGTCCTGGTTCGGGTCCAAGCCAGCTCCCAAGGGCAGCATCCGGCCATCCATCTCCAGCCCGCGGACACCGTGGTCCTAGATGAAACCACCCGAGGATGGAGTTCCACGGGCTGACACTTTTTCTGTGAAAAGAACACTGACACACCAGTCTGGGTGGGTTTTTAATCACTGTAACTGCAGTATTTTGTACAAGTGTCTAAACATTGTTTACAAGACTTAAGGTCCACTTCCCTCAGACTGACGTGAACCTCAGGAGGTAGCTGATCCTGTCATTCTGGTCACAAACAGGGAGGTCCTGGCACTACCCACATTCCCAGTGCTGCTAAAATCTCAGCTCCGGCCAGCATGTCTGCACCTGAGTTTCCGACCTTTGTCAGTGCTTAAAGCTGAAGCACCAGCATCTCGCAGAGAGGAGGCCGCTGACCCATCCTGTCGTGCTGGTGCTGGATGCCGAGAGCGCCCCTTGAAGTGGTGCCCCGCAGGCCAGACTCACCTGCTCCTGCCAGGAGCCCACTCGGGGGGTGGGGGGTGGCTTTTAAAAATTCCCCTTCCCTGTTAGGATGTTTGGGTTCAGATGAATTAGAAGAGGTTTTTGACCTTTCCTCTCAAGAAAACATTTTACCTTGTTTCTAAAACAACCTAGAAATTTAATATGTACATCCTTAAGATCTAGAGTCAGTGAGGATTAATGAATATGAAGATGGCAGTATCTCATTTTACTGATGAATACTAGCAAATATATAAAAAGATCCTTAGTACCAAATACCCTCAATTGCCTTCTTAATGAATGTACTTGTCTTGGATAGGTTGCTGGTAAACCATTCTGAACTATTTTTTATAGCTAAGTTCTTCACTATTACAAACATGTCTTCTGTATTGGAAGGGTGTTTTTGAGGGAAACTGGAGCATCAAGATGAAATTATTTCTAAGGTTGGGATTCCTGTCCCTCTGTAGTTTCACTAGCATCCTGTAGCATCTGCTCCCTCTGAAGCAGTGGTGGCGGTTCATTTGCTTTGCTCTTGATTCTGGGTTGTAACACTGAGCAAATGCTAATCACGGGTTTTCTACTGTTAAGGACAGTCTGCTCTACTCAGAGGCAGCAGCAGCTGTCCCTCCCCCAGCCTTGACCAAAACATTGGAGGTGGTCTGCCTGGTACTGGCGCCACCACCTCTCCCCCTCCCCCTACCCCCAAATACTTAAGATGACACTACATTCCTGTATGGTGTCCAGACAGCTCCAGCTGGCTGCAGATGACTGGTGGGGACTGACAAAGACTTGGACTATTACTAAAAAGGGAGAACATGCTTGCCTTGGATTAGCCACAATACCAAATCAAAAGAGAAAGCTTTTACTGATTTAGTCTGATGAGTTTCATTGGTTAAAAAACTGAATTAGTAACCGGAGCTCCTAAATTTATCATTATCCCATGATGTGAAGTTATGTCTCTTCAATGATGCTTAGGGTTAACACATATAAAATGTATCTCAACAGAAAAACGAGGGTTTGCAGAGTTAACCTGCTGCATCTCCACAGACCTGCAAGTACCAAGCAAGGGCAGCACCACCTCTGTCCCCGCTTAGGCTCGCTGCCGTCCAAGTGAGCCCTTCTTCGCTTACCTACCTCTTCCCTGCAGGTGTCTGTCCTGTTCGGCATGCTATGTTCCACTTTCCTATTGGGGGCACAAACCAGGACTCCCTTCTGTTCTTTAATTTTGATGAGGAAGACGTAACTTTTCCAGCTGTTCCCAGAAAGAATCCTGAAATTCAAGTAGTTTAGGGCTCGCCCAAGGCAGCCACAGCCCAGCTGCGGAGCCCGTCCAAAGCCTCCATGGCCTCTCCGGCCGGCCCCAGCCCCTACCTGCGTCCCTGGCAGGTTTAGGTGTAGATGCGGGGCCATCACTAAGTCTGGACTTGCTTAGAGAGGATTCACTCCGGTGAGGCTTTCCTCTTGCATGTTGAACTTCCTTCAGCTTTAAGAGGAAGAGTGGAGTAACAATTCTAAGTGATTTAATGCACTTTCACGTATATAAACATTCTGTGATGGACAATATATATAGCCCTTCATAAGCATTGGATCTTCTCTCCTTCCATTTGTAAATAGGGATTATATTATCTAAAACTGCTGTAGAAAAGTCACATGTGGTGCAATATACTTTTTGATTAAAGCTCTTCAATCCAGATGCAACTACAGTGGGTTTTACTTGATACAGTATGGTATGTCGATATTTCTGACTTATTATAATATAAATCCAGTACATTGGATCTTATATACTTCAAGAGCCACAGAGCATGTGTTTTTTTAGAAAGAACCTCCCCAGATAGGGTTTGGGTGAATAAATATATGCAACTGAGTGAGCCGGCAGCCTGGGCCCACCTCCCCAGAATGGTGGGGGTTCTGCAGAGGAGCTGGGAGCACTGTGTCCCTTCAGTCGGTGTCCATGTCCAGGGCCCAGGTGACTGGGGAGAGCTTCAGGAGTATGAACGGGGTCCTTACCTTTAACAGGAGACAGGCTAGTTGCGTGTGCTAAAAGGAGAAAGTATCTTTGCTTTTCAAAGAGGCTCACTGTTAGTAGCTATAGGGAACAAAATGTTCTTTTTATATTTATAGGCTGACTGCGACCCGTTTCTGGTTTCAGTCCTTTAAAGAGAACGTGTCGACGCCAGGATGAGAATGCTCCTGCCACACAGCCAGACCCAGTGCCAGGAGACGGGGCCAGGCCCGTCTGAGGCCCGCTCCCAGTGCAGTCACACAAACTACAGACTTTTAAAGCCTATGTCAATTATTGAATGTTTGGCACTTTATTAAATTAAATAAGCTCCAAAATTACATACAAATCAAAGGAGTAAAAACAATAAATACTTATTCGGCAAAACGTCTCTCCACAGCAGCCGCAGCACAGTGGCCCAGGCCTGAGGCACTGCTGTGCAAGAGGCCGGATGGCCTCGCATGTCCCCGGGGGGGGGGGGTTCCGGAACAGTCGATCCCTCATTCATTACCGTCCCATTCATTGCCACTTTTTTTTACATACATGAGACACACCGCAGAGTATATACTAATAAGCCAAGAGCTTTATTGATGCAGCAGGCACTTTACAATGAACCCAAGAGAGCCCGCCTTCTCTGGGAGGATGGGACGTCTGTACAAACCCCCGGGGGGTTTCCGCTTCAGAAACACCAGCTCGCCCCTTCGTGGCAGCCCTTGGATCAGCACCTGCCCCGCCATCCCTCCCCCACTTTAAACAGGCAGTGCCCACAGACACACCTGACCAACAGTGGTGGCTAGCCACTCTGGCAGACAGTCACAATGTCAGTTCTGCATTATTCGTGGACAAAGGCATAGACTATCGATCCTGCAAAGGATTTAGGAAACAGTAAGACAATTTCTCCCTCCACCTTGAAAATAAAATACACTTCAGCGGATGCATGTCCTGAAATAGTTGGGAGTTCCTGGGAAGGTGGTCCATTGTCAATCCCTTCTTCACCAGCCTGTGCATCCAAAATTCTTCTCAAAGTAACATGAGTCTTTTTTTTTTTAAACAGTCTTTCTTGCTGTAAGAACTCTTATAATGGAGCCTAGTCCTCCTACTGCTAATGCCTGTGGGGGCAGGAAAAGGAAACGCGTCAGAACCTGGTTGGACGAGGGGGGCTGGGCTCGCCAGGGGAGACAGAATGGTGCTCTCCCTGACCTAGGTCCCGCCATGGCACAGACCTTCTGAAAAGGATTCTTGCAGGAGCAATGGGCGCAGTTAGGAGGCAACAGAGCCCACACTCTAGGGGCGCAGCCCTGTACTGGAGCCAAGCACACACAACAGAGCCCCCAAAACTTCCCTTTGGACAAGCTCACTGTTTCCAGCCTGCCGGCACTGCCCCAGGGACCGGAACCAACACATGCCCATCAAGGCTATCTCACGGCACCCACATTAGAAATGCCAATAGGGCCCTGGCTGGTGTGGTTCAGTGGACTGAGTGCTGGCCTGGGAACCAAAGGGTCGCTGGTTCGATTCCCAGTCAGGGCAGAGTCAAACGGTATGCCAGGGTTTCAGGCCAGGTCCCCAGTAGGGAGAGCACAAGAGGCAACCACACATTGATGTTTCTCTTTCTCCCTTCCCCTCTCTAAAAGTAAATAAATAAACCCTTAAAAAAAGGAAATAAAAGAGGAAAAAAGAAATGCCAGTAGGGCTGAGAGCCAGGTTGCCTTAAACGGCTCAAAAGGCCTGGCCTCCACACCATGTAGAGGGCTTGCTCAGTTCCCCCCACACCACAGCCACCCCCACCTCCCGAGCCCAGGAGCTCATCGTCTGGCGGAGCAGGCAGCATACCTACCAGCAGGACCGAAGGCCACAACCCCGGCTCTGAGGCTGCCCAAGTGACTGACCCCCCCCAGTAAGAGAACCACTCCCTTAAAACACAATGGAGTCCTTCTGGAAGGACAGCCTGGCCTGCTGTGTGGGTGGGCGTGCTTCCTGCAGCTCTGGGTGAGGGGACACTGACACACAGGCAAGGCCCGGGCTTGAGGAAGAGCCGTGCTCCTGTGCCACCCGGAGCAAAAGACAAGCACAGCTTTTTCTGCTCCAGGTGAAGGCCCCTTTAAGTGACTGTCAAGGTTTCTGCCACCACCCCTCTAGCTCGGTAAGGCTGGGGCCAAAGCAGGAAGCCCTGAGAGCCAGCTAAGCGCCCCCTACCCCACCACCTGCACCAAAGCAAGGAGTATTACGAAGCCCCTGCCACCAGCTAGCCTGCCTCCCTCCCACCTGGGACACGCCAAGCCACCTGCCCATGACCTGCCTGGCATAAATCAGCAGCTAAAGCAACGGTGATCACCAGAGACAGTGGACCCCTACCAGTGCTTCCTTGGCAGAGGCAAGTGACCAAATGCCCAGGTTGCTTTAGGTGTGGCCGCTCATCCTTACACGCCTAGCAGACCGTCCGACCTTTGCTTTGGAAAACCTGGCCTGCTGCTGTGAACCCTGGGGCTGGGGCGAGTCGGTGGGCTGCCTGGTGGGCAGTATGTTCACATACCTTTTCATGCCACTGGAGTAGCACTGCGCTGCTATTTTCTGAGGGCTTCTCAAACCCTTTATAAATGTACTTCATTAGCAAGTCAATGCCATTTCTGTCCAGTGACTGCACGGCCTGCTCAATTTCGCTGCTCTTAAAGTTTGTGAGTACTTTCAGCACCACGCCCTGGGCTCGCTCCTGCAGAGGACAGAGAAGGGGAGTGAGGCCAGAGCCGCGGCCCAGGCACGTCCGCGCCCCCCACTGCTGGCCCAGCAACCCCAAACCAAGTGGCTAGAGCTCACTAGAAACACCACATAGTTTCTAATTTGCCTGGAATACTTAAAAAAAAAAAAAAAAGAGGGAAGGCATTCTTTACTGATTTAATTTCAAAGCATCCTTTATGCCAGCAAGTTGCTCCACTACCCTGGGGGAAGTCAGAAGCATCACCACCTCTGATGGGACCGGCCGGGCCTTAGACTCCACAGCAGCAGGACTGGGAGATCTGTTTTGTAAACGGGTTTATCTGGCTGCAGCTTCCCTCTGTGTTCACCCCAGTACCGGGGGCCGTCCCCCTCCACCTTTGAGAGGTGCAGCCATTGTCTACATCAAGATGCTGTCACAAAACGGCAGAATGCCAGCTTCAGAGACCCCTTTCCCTGGACCAAATTCTAGCTTCAGCGATGAAATGTTAGCCTCAGGGAGGCAATAAGCACGACTCTATCTTTTCACCCAGCTTTAAAAGGCAGGAAATCTTAAAAGCACTGAGAATCCTTATGCAAATAAAGCCTACTCAATACCTATAAAAGCATAACCACCGGTAAGTCTCACATGGCAAGCTAATTTATAGCTGCTGGCTTCTCACTCCAAGAGGCTCTGGGGAGGAGTGAACAGTTGCTCTGGGGAGCTTTCGCTACAAACACGGATAGCTTTGATGTCGGGAACCAGGCGGCTTCCGCGGAAGCGCTGCCCAGTGCCAGCTCGCTGCCTTGGTAGATACTCACTGACGCAGCGATAGAGCTGCTGCTGCCCGGGCCCAGGGAGCTCACGCTCGGCTGGAGACAACTGCAGCCCTGTCCCCACACCCCCCAGCAGAGCTGCAGCGCAGCCTCCTTTACCTTCACAGCTTGATTCTTGGTGTTGACGGGCGAGTTCCGTAAGGCTGCATGAAACGCCCGAAGCATGTCCCCTGTGCATCACCGCCAGTTAAGGATGGCTAGGCTCGAGCTTGTCTGTGCTTTGACTAACGAACTCATCTCAAAAACAGCTCAGGACAGTGGAGTCAAATGGCACCTTATTCTCATCCACCCACCTCCCACTGGGGCTTCCAGGTGGGCACAGCCTGTTCAGAGGGCAGCCACCAGCTTCCCTGAGCCACACGGAGGACGGAGGACACCTCTGCCAACTCTGCGTGTCCTTCCTTCTGCCACCTCCTAACCTGCCCCCCTCGCAGCAAGTCTGGACACTCCCTCCCTGCCCCTGGAAGGTAGTAGCAAAGCCAGCTGCCCCCAAGGGGTAACTTCCAGCAAAATCTTACTGGGCCTGCTTGCACCTGCTCATTACCTGCCCCATCTCTGCCCTGCTGGGTCCTCACAACAGCGAGTGAGGTTGTCGCCCTCACCTTCTCATTCTCAAAAGCGAAGAACAAAGGCACTGAGGTCTTCTCACTCTTAATGAGATGTTTTGTATCAGTTGACTACTAAAGAAATTAAAATGTGCTGAAACTTTCCTCTTCCAAGACCTCCCCAGGCCAGCGAGGTCCCAAATGCTACCAGGAGGGAGAGTTATTCGTCCGTAAGAACTTTTGCCGAAAAACGGGCCAATCCTCCCCACCTCATTCCCCAAGCCTTAGCTGCAATCCTGACAGATTCTCTGCTGAGTTCTGAATAACCTCTACTCAAAAGATAATTACAATCTAGGTTAGGTCCCCGAAGGTGACACCTATTTTAAACCAAATTACATCAGCCAACTTTCATTTCCTCATCTGAAACACTGACTGCAGCCAAAAGGCTTCAAAAATAGAACAAGGAATGGCTTCTGCCCAATCGGGTCCCTACTCCTGTTCACGCAGCGATGCCCACGTGTAAACAGGGCCTCTGGAGCAAAGCTGTCCTGTCTGCTCTAGCATGGGCTCCATCCTCACTGAGCGGGGCCCACGGCACCCCAAAGCCACTCCTGCCAAGCCCCCGGCTGCCTGCTGGGCTCTGAGAGGCAGCCCACCCCCCTCTCCGTCAGCTCTGGAATTCCTCTTTCCCGGCCAGGCGAGGGCCAGTCTGTTATCAGCCCCCGATAACTTCTACCTCAGAATTCTTCTCTAATGTGGTGCTCCAGAGCCGTAAGCAGAGACTCTGAGGCTTGAAAGGAAACACGGCTGGTGCTCTTCACTCTGTTGCACGGCTGGCAAGCAAAATAATTTGGAAGGAAGGGCAGCATGACTAGTCCGTGGGGACAAAAAGTCACTGCTCTGGCGTTGCCTCTCTGCAGCAAGAACCCACCCAAGCATTCGCTGTAGGTGTTGATGGACAGCGGACCTTCGGCAGCTGAGGAGGTACAGGGTGCAGGGAGGGCATACCACTTACCAAGCCGGCCTCTATACTCAGCCGGCCTACGGCCCTTCCCAGAACAGGCCCTTCCCAGAACAGACCGTGGGAGCTGGGGAACCCTGCCCAGCCCCTCGTCTCTTCTGCATCAGGGTTTCTCAACCACGGCACCACTGACAGTTTAGACCAGATGACCCATGTGGCATCGGCGCTATGCAACAGGATTTAGCAGCCTCCCTGGCCTCTACCCTCTAGATCTCTGCACACCCCCCAAGCCATGACATTGAAAACGTCTCCAAACACTGCCAACTTTCCCGGGGGGCAGGAGAGTGCAGAGTCTCTCAGCACCACTACTACTCTGAACAGAACCCTGCTCCTGAGGGCCAGAAGGTGCTTCAGCGAGGAAGAAAAGGAACTAACACTACTTAAAATCTCCGCAAGGACTCAGATCCGGTACCAAGTGCTTTCCCATGTCATTACTGCTAATGACTACTTGCTGTTTGCAACAAAAATCATTATTCTCATTTTAAAGGAAATGAAGTTGAGGCTCAGTGAAGGGAAGTGACCTGCCCAAGGTCACAAAGCTAAGCTGTCCAGCTGGCCTTCGAGCCCAGTATGCCTGCCTCCAGAGCCAAGCTCCTTTCACCATCCCCTGCTGCACTCCGCCCACGGACCCATGTCACGTGGCCAAAACACCCGCTGTGTGCCTAGCAGTGTGCTGGAGCCTTCTAGGATGTCATCTAGCCATGTTCCCACGGAACCTGCAAGGCAGTATGATTCTCCTCCTTTTCACACAGGACACTGAGCTTCAGAGAGGGTATGCAAGCTACTCAAGGTCACACAGCTATGGCACAACAGAGCTGGGTCCATGTGGATGCGCAGCCCATGCTCCTTCCATTTGGCCTGTGTTATCTCCCACCGTGACCGGTTTCCGTGCACAGCCGCAGGGGCCTCCTTCCTGCACTTCCCACTCCAATCAATCAACCCCTATTTCTACTCTCCTCACCTCCGTCCTGACTCCCAGAAGCCTGTTCCATAGTTTAAATTCAATGGTCTAATATGAGGTCCATACCTGGCACATGGTAAGGACTCAGTCAACATTAGTTCTTCCTCCTTCCCTGGGCCTCACATTTCCTAGGATTTCAGTTCTCACCTGCTAACCTTCCTTTCCCCAGTCCCTAGAGGTACACTCTCCATAGTAACAAGGCTCCTGACATTGCCAGCGGTGGAGAAACTACCACCCCTGCATGTGCTCCGCCTAGGCCTCCAAGCGGCCACAAGAAACCCATCACTAGTCAGTGGCATACAAGAGATGACCTCCAACAAGGCCCTACAACACCGAGACCCAGGGAGCAGATAGGCAGACCCTGTTCTCCCCCCATCTGCGGGCGGTTCTGGGCTGCAGGCCTGACCCTGCAGCCCTTTTGGTACCACCTGCCCAAGTGCGGGTACTGCACCAGACTGCAGAATCCACCACCCCTCACGGGGCCCACCTCGTGCCACCATTTCACCAAAGGACTAAGCAAGGTGATCCTGATGGGGCAGGAAATACAAGTCTGTACCCCACCTTTGAAAACACATCCCCGTCCAAACAAAGTCTGAAGGGTTTTGTCTTAAAGGCACACTGGAAGAACACTGCAGGACTCTTCCCAAAGGCAGTCTATGGGCCTGACTCCCCAGGCAAGCTGAGTCAACCGATTAAACACTCAGAACCTGATTTATATACAGCATGAGCCTTCAACCCTGCCCTGGCAAGTGCGGGGGAGGGGCAGGCACTTCCTGTAACACTATTTGAATCAAGAAAAATCCTTCCTCTGAGAATAAGTCAGTTTCCTGTGTTCAAACTGCTAAGGGACCAAGCAGGCTGCGAAAACCACCTCTATTTTTAATCTTGTTTTCTAAAGGCTCGTTTGCTGCGGCCACAAAAATAGTCATTTCCAGTCGTGGGGCTCTACTTTTACATTTCACGTTGTACTCTCTGGTTTTTCTTAGCACCAAACTACTAGTTTTTTCCCACTGCTTTCTGCACAAGGCGGCTGTTCGGTGGGGGGAGGGAGCCAAACTCACTTGTTGAACATGGCTGAGGCCATCGAGGTCCCAAGCCCAAGGTGTTCCTAGGAAGCTGAGAATAGGTGGGAAACACCGGCATTAGGCTGGAGGATCACAGTGATCTGGGAGTGAGAGGTATAATATAGACTCAGCCCTCACGGATGCACTAAGGCTTCAGCCTTCGCTGCCCGCGTCCTTTCTTTCCCGCAGCCATACACCCACCTATTTTCGTGTGGTGCTGCAACTGGGACAAGAGGACTGTGCCCGGGAACCGCCCAGGGCACTCAATTACTCAGCGGTGGCTCACCTCCGCCCCTCCCGCCGGTGAAGCCCGAGCTTGACCCCATTTCCTGCAAGGGAAGGATGGAGGGACGGAGTGATGGAGCGTCCAAGGAAGGGACAGCCTGAGATGAGGCGGCACGGGGAAAGGAAAGAGAGGCCTCGCGGAGGAGTGAGCGGCCTGCGGGGCCGGAGGCGCGCCGGCATGCTCCTGGAGCCGCGGGCCACGCGGGCCCACCAGGGTCTAGGGACACCGTGGGAGTGCGCTGCTGAGGGAGGTTTTGGGGGCCGGGGCCTGGAACAAGAGGAGTGGGGAGGCGAGTCAGAGGGAAGTGGGGGATATTCGGACGGAAGGAACGTGGCCCGAGGAGAGCCGGATCGGGAGTTGGGAGACTGACCAGAGGGGGCTGGGGTAAAGAGGAGTGGGGAGTCAGCCTAGGGGCCGGGGGAGGAGGAAAGTGGGAAGGCTGAACCAAAGAAGAGCCCTAGCCGCCACGCCGGGGAAGGATATTGCCGCAGGAGACCATCCACCTCGCTAGGGTCCGGGCCTGGCTCTCCTGCCGCCGCCGCCGCCTCCTCCTGCTCGTCCACGAATTTGTTCTCGTCAAACTCGTCGATGTCCACCCGACGGAAGCGCGAGGACAGCGTGTTCCGGGCCATGGCGGGGGCTCGGCGCCCGCTCAGCCGGTTCAGCTCCGGGCCCGACCTCAGATCCACTCAGCTCGGACCCGGCTCGGGGGCGGGAAGCGGTCGCCCGGCACTACCTCCACCTCCTCCGCGCGTAGCCGCCGCCGCTGCCCGCCCACTTCCGTCCCATACCGGAACCGGAAGTACTGGAGGAGAGGCGGGGCCTAGCGGGGGCGCGACTGGAAGCGCTCTGCAGCCCGTGTGGTCGTTTCCTCGGCCAGCTCCCGCCAAACTCTCATCTTCACTGGCCCAGCATCTTGAACGCCACTACTGCGCTCGTTCTTCGGCTTCCCTCCTGCACTGGAGGAGCCCCTGACCCTGGAAGGGGCCTGCACAGGCACAGCCCCCGGCTCCCGGGTTCCTCACTGCCGAGACTGAGGAAGCACGGGACCCCCAGGAGAAGGCACCCGATTCTTCCTGTCAAATGCCAGGCAGGATTCTTGGAGAAGAAACCTTCGAGCTGAGGCATGAGTAGTAGTGCTTTTGCCCTGGGAGTGAGGAGGATTGGGGGAGCCTAAGTCTGAGATTTTAGGAGATTTGAACGCCACTATACTGAGTTGAGAGGAGGTGGCCTCTGCCGTGTACACCCCAGTGACCCTCTTAAACGGACTAGGAGAATTTAAAGACGTTTAAAGTGTATTTAGGGTGCTGACAAGACAATGAAGACCTTTGGACTTGAGGGTGCGGTGGCCCCGTATCTGTAGCAGTCACCTTGGCCTGGCGGGGGTGGAGGTGAGGAGAGAGAGATGACTCTGGCCACCATCGGCAGGAAGGGCCAGGTCCTAGAGGCCTAGAAGTCGGACCTGACTGGAGAGGCATATGCTTGGCAGGAAGCCCAGAGTCTGAGATGGGGAGAGACGGCGGTGGAGGAGGTAGGGCACAGTCAAAGACGACAAATCCTGTCGTGCCAGGAATAGGTGCCTAGGCTGTTGCTTGAAGGGTTCCATTAATAGGGCTTAACCTTAGACTAAATTGGGCCTTTGTTTTCATAGAATAGTGCTCTGTAATAAAGGCCAGACATTAATGAAATGGGACTCATTTTATCGCTTTGAGTATTTCTAATTGAACTGTCTCTGCAGATCAAAAAAAAAAGATGCCAGACCATGATGCTACCTAATTCTTGGGTGCTAAAGATACAGGCTCTTTCAGTGGGAAATAGATGCTGAGTAAGTCCCGAGGGTCCTGGAGATAGGCAAAGCCCATCTGTCTTTCAACTCCACACCTTGGGATAAACCTCTGTGACTCAGGCAGGCCACAAGACAGCAAGAGTTCACATCCTGTCCCCTACTCCAGAACAGCCTGGTCAGGATGACCAGAAATGCCCATTTTATAAAAAGGGAAAAGCCTCCAAATAAACTGGTGAATGAAATAATGTCCCTACTTATCACTGCGGACCCCCCCAGTCTAGTCAGGGGGGGCAGAATTTTAAAAATCCATACTACATGTCAGGGATGACTGTGTGCTGAGAGGGAAAAAGTCATGCAGTGCCTGAGAGAGGGTACCATAGAGAAACTGGTCAAGGGTGGTAGGTGTCCCCTAGAAGGGACCTGAAGGACATGAAGGAGGGAGCCAAGCAAAGGCCCTGAGGCAGGGCAACCTTGGTGTGTTCCAGAAACAGCAAGTCCATACTGGAGCAGAAGAATGAGAAGAGAGATGAAAGTGGAGGGGGTGCCGTTAGGCTTCATGGGGTGAGGCCTTTCTTACAGGGGATGGGACAGCCCTGGAAATTCTGGGCCGAGCAGTGACATGCTCTGATTTAAGTTTGAAAAGGATCTTTCCAGCAGTTGTACTGAGAACACATATGGAAGCAAGAGCCAAAGTAGGTGATTTAAGAGGGGACACCAGGCCCTGGCTGGCGTAGCTCAGTGGATTGAGTGCGGGCTGTGAACCAAAGCATCGCAGGTTCGATTCCCAGTCAGGGCACATGCCTGGGTTGCAGGCCATGACCCCCAGCAACCGCACATTGATGTTTCTCTCTCTCCCTCCCTTCCCTCTCTGAAAATAAATAAATAAAATCTTAAAAAAAAAAAAGAGGGGACACCAACAATCCAGAGGACAGGCAATGTTTGCTTGGGCCAGGCAGGTGCCAATAAGAGTGCTGGGAGGAGTGCAGGTATATTTTGAAGGTAGAGGCCACAGAGTTTGCTGGTGAATTTGATGTGGCATGTAAGAGCAATGTAAGTCAAATGACTGCAAGTGTAGAAAGATGTACACAATCATTAGCTCTACCAGAACTGTGTGTGAGCAGAGCCAAGTCCCTGTGCACTCTTTGACTTCCATTTAAGACTAATTTGTGCCAAGATTGCACACTGTCTGCATGGTCTTCCCCATATCCCTCCACTTCTTAAAAGTCTTTCTCATTGTAGCCTGGGGCAAGTCTCATTCATTCATCCAACGGGCATTCCCAGGCTGGGCCTGGAGACGAGAAACACCAAATTGCGTGTCAGCTGTGGTTCTGCCCCCAGAGAACTTCACAGGCTGGCTGTGGGGACAACACACAAATATCATTTTAACTCAGTATGTTTGGAGCTAAAGAAAGGATTGCACAGAAAACTTGGGACCCAGTCCCCTGTGTCACAATTTATTCCAAGGCTAATGTCCATTAACTGAACCCCAGAAGGGGATGGGAGAAGATGCCCCTGGAGGTGACATCTGACAGCAACAAGAGGGCAACCTGGCAGTAACTAGAACTCTTAAGAGGTGCTGGTGTGCCTTTGTTGACGGCAATGGAGTGACACTGGAGCACTGATTCATGTGTGCTGGTTAGGGAAGCCATGAAACAGCCCAGCATGAAGCCTAAGTACCTCCTGCTTTGTGAATTCATTCCCCTTTAACTTTCAGGGCCCAACTCAAGTGTTCATTCCACTGGAACATTAATACGGATGGTATTTTGAGCGACTGTTACTCATCAGATCTTGTGAGAAGTTTTAAGTGTTACGTTCCTAATTCTCATGAATACCCCCCGTTCCACAGGTGAGAAAACTGAGACCCAAAGAGGAGAAGGTATTTGCTGAGTCTCAGCTAGCTCCAGGCAACAGAGCAAGAGTCTGAAACCCAGTCGGTTTCACTAAAAAAGGACATGAATTCTTCCACACGCTGCTGCCACTGGAACGTTTATGGAGTTGGATTACGGCCGTCTGACCCCGCCCCTCCCCGCCCACCTAGGACTTTACTCCAAGGCTGGAGCCTTGTTAATTCATCTTTGAAACCCCTCAGATTTCATATTTCATGCCCCCCATCCACAGAACACGCGCGCTCCGCTCAGAGTAGCACGAACTGGGGACCTGCAAAGATTTACCGAATGAATGAACGAAAACACGACTGAATACACGAATTTGAATCCTCACTATGCCGTGTCTAGTAAAGTGCCTCTCCCATGCCTCGGTTTCCCCAACTGCTCTGCTCATGGATTGAGGCAGCCCTAAAAAACTTTCGGGGGCCAGAGGGAGACGCTGGAACTACTGCAGCCGTCTGAGCGAGCGATACCACTGAGCTACTCGCGGAGCTGGGGAGAGTGGCAGAGGCGGAACCGTGCTCCTCCGCTGCGACGCCATTGGCCGCGCCCGCCGCCGTCACCCGGCAGTAGTCGTGGAGGTCAGCCCCACCCCTTCCTCTTTCTCTCCTGGAAGCGGCGGCGGCGCTCGTTCAGACATGGTGAGGGCTGTGAAATCGGTTGCCATCCGTGGGTTGAGGGGTTCGGGAGCTGGGGTGGAGAGTGCGGGGTGAACCCCGGGATCCCATCTACCAGCCGGGCCTGTGGGGCACCGTGCAGAAAGGCCTGGCGCCACCACAGCCAGCCTTCCCTCCGACCCCTGCCGGCTTGGGCTAGGAGAGGTGCGCGCGCGCTGCTGGGGCTCCACCGTCTTCCCGTCTGCGGAATGGGACTGGCAGCCCAGCCTCGGCGTAGGCCTGGACCTCGGTTACCCCGCGTGAGGCGCGCGCTGTTCTGGGAGTGGCCACGACGCAGGTGGAGAGGAGGGGATGGCTGGTGGAGGCCTCTGTGGGCGGCGGAGGGCGAGACGGAGCCACCGAGCGTTTGACCTAGACCCTTCCTTGCACGCAGGCCAAAATTAAGGCTCGAGATCTTCGCGGCAAGAAGAAGGAGGAGCTGCTCAAACAGCTGGACGACCTGAAAGTGGAACTGTCCCAGCTGCGTGTCGCCAAAGTGACAGGCGGCGCGGCTTCCAAGCTTTCTAAGATGTAAGGGACGGGGGGGGGGGGGGGGGGACAGGCCCTTGGGCCGGGGGGCGGGGTTGGGGGGAGAGGAATTTGTGCGCCTCGGGAGCATCTGTGGGTTTTTGAAGTTGTCCTAGGAGCTGTCCGCTTACGTGCCCATTCAGTGGTTCTTGGTTTGGAATGGAACCGGGCCCACCTGCTGGGAGACCCGGCTCCCTTTACCCGCCTTTGACCCTGTGGTCCTTTTGCCCCGAGTGCTCGTGTTCAGTTTCTTCAGCTAGTGAAAGAGCAGGGTGTCCCTGAAGACCCATTTTAATGCTGCTTTCAAAAACCCAGCTGGACGTTTTCTTTCCCCTCTCGTCAGCACCTGATTTTTCCCCCTCAATTGGTAGGTGGGTGCTACTTAGCATGACGACAGATTGATCTGGTTTCCAGCTTCAGGCTGCCTGCTTCCCCAGTGTGGTTTCTCCCTCCCAAGTGGCTCCTGCTGCATCTCCTTAAGCTTCCCTGATTTGCCCTGCTTGTGTCATGATGCTTCCCGGTCAGCTCATTAAGATGGGCATTGGCTAGTTAGGCTTCATAGCCCTGGGGGTATATGGCCCGGGATGGAAGATTTTTCTTCCACCGATTTTCATTAAGTCTCCTGAGTGAACACTTCCCAACTCCCGAAAAGCACTGGATACTCCAGTCTTTCCCTAGTCCGATGCCTGGGGTACCCATACACTGTAGTTTCCCCAGCCTTTACTTTCCTCCTGGGCTGGGTTGGGCGCCCCTTGGGTGAACATGGATGAACTGGTGGGGCGTGCCCCTGCCCTGTGAGATCTGGGGCAGGCCCTGAATGGCATGCTTTGGGGAGCACTGTCTGTCTTCGCTGTCTTCACTGAGTTGTCTGTTTTTGTAGCCGAGTTGTTCGCAAATCCATCGCCCGTGTTCTCACCGTCATTAACCAGACTCAGAAAGAGAACCTCAGGAAATTCTACAAGGTGAGTGGGGGTCCATGTGGGGGTGCCTGGCTATGGAGAGCAAAGTACTGGCCCCCCTTTGCCGAGGGGGTCAGTAAGAGGAGGTTCTTCTGCTGGGCGGTGTGGGACAGGCTTTGCCCCCACATCGTTGGGCTCTTTAGAGCCTTCCCAGCTTGTAGGTGGGTTCACCTTTTTTCCCAGCACATGGTGTACAGACTGTGTTTCCTCAGGGCTGCAGTTGTCAGGAATCAGTGGTGTGGTAGGGGTCCGGCCGGACGCTTGGGTTTTGGGTGCACTACACCCGTTGGGGCACTCTCAAGGGCTGGCTGTTAAATGTTTTGTCTTAACAGCACCATGTGTCGGTCACTGCCAAGCACCTGTCATTCTGGTTTTTGGGTTTTTTTGTTTGTTTTTTTTAAAGGACCTCAAGCCTTGCAGAGCTTGAGTTACTCGGGGTCACCTACAAATGATGTGATGGGGGTGAGGTTCCCAACCACGTCTTGGGGAGGGTGGAGTGCTCCTGGTAGAGCCCACAGGTGTCTGGCCTCTCAGCTTAGGATTTTCACACCCGTTTTCTAGTCCTGTCTTCAAATTAGTCTCACCAGAGTCCAAGCAGTGAAGCTGAACCTGTAGGAGACATTTTACATGCGTGTATTTGTGTACTTGCGTTATTACAAATAGTTGGCTTATGCAGTTGTGGGGGCCGGCTAATGGCACGTCCAGGCTATGGCTGTCAGAGGAGAAGATCGGGGGCAGGCTGGAGACTGTGACAGTGTGTCTGTGACAAGACACACTGTGACAGACTGTGTCTTGCTGAGATCTCTTGGGGGAAGTCTCAGCCTTGCCTTCGAGGACTTCCAGCTGCTTTTATCTGCAGCCTCGGCCTGCCTAGGTTACCCGAGATAATCTCTTACTTTAAATCAACTGATTAGTGGCTTCAGTCACATCTATAAAATGACTTCACATCAACTCCTAAATTAGTACTCGAATAACTGGAGGGTTTGGTATCCACCAAAGCCATCATGCTGTGTCTGTGCTAGCTGCCCACGGGATGCTAGCTGTGGGGGGGTGGGGGGATGCTGCCACCCGTGGGTGTGTGCACATTTTGTGGGGGAGCGTTCTTCTGAGGGTTGGGTCTGAAGCTCTCATCAGGCTCTGAGGGGCCCAGGCGGAGACGGTGGCCTGGAAGAACTGTCTTCATAACCAGCAGCGCGTGCACCCGCACCAGGCACCACTCGGGGAGGTGGAGGTGAAGTCTCTGCCTGTGCGTTAGTGCTGTCCAGCAGACCTCGTGGTGACAGGCCTGTTCTGCGTCTGCTCTGTCCAGGACAGTCACCCAGCCATATGTGCCTGTCGAACACTTCATGGGCCTGGTGTCTGAGGACTGACTCATGTAAACAGTGCAGGCCAGTGGCCGCCCTGTTGGGCAGCAGGGCTCTAAGGGGCTCATCAGTGAATTTGAAATGGACACGGTCCTGGCCTGTGACAGCTGATGAAAAGGATGCAGGTGGACTAGGACTTGAGTACTTCCAGGTTCCCTCCAGAGCCTGCCCTCATCTCCTGTTCGGCTTTTTTCTGCAGTCCTCTGCCCTGTGCCTGCTCTTCCAGGCTGTTGGCAGTTCCCGGAAAGAGCCTGAGCTGTCCTCCTTACGGGGGTTTTGCGCACACTGCTTCTCCCCCTTTCGGCAGGCGTGTGTATTGCTTTCAGGGCTATTGCCAGTTGCTAGGTGAAACCTCCTCCCCATTGATGGGCCACTTGTTACCTGCTCAGTCTTCCCTACTGGGCTGGGAGCTCCTTGAGCAGGACCAGGCCTGATTCGTCACCAAGCCTGGACCCAGCACAGGGCCTCGAGCCAGAGGGTCCAGGGAACCTTTGCAGAGCAAAGGAGGGAGAGCTGCCTTAGTCTGGACCTGTTCACTGGGAATAGGTAGGAGCCAGGGGTGGAGAGACGGTGGCCCTGTTCAAGGCTGGAAGCAGGAGTGGTGGGAGGCTGGGAAGGCAGTGTCGCCTCTGGGACAGGATTGCCTTTGCCAACAGAGCTTCCCTCTGGAACCCTTGTTAAGTGGGAACGTTGTTACAGGGGACACCCACTGGTCCCTGGTGGACACCCCAGATTTATCAGATTAAACCTCACACACACCCCATGCACCAGCTTGCATAACTTAAGCCAAGATAACAGTGACCATCCCTAGTACTTGCTGCTCTGGTACTTGCTAGACACCACGTGTCCCTCGCTGGGCTGGTGTGGTGTTGACACCGTGGCAGGGAATCGGGTTGCTGGGAACAGCACTGTCCAGGGAGTTGGTTGACCTAGGTGCAGACCCCAGTTCTGCCACAGCTTGCTGAGGTTCGGACAAATTCAGTCCCTTTTGGGCCCTGTAACTCACAGATTTTTTTTTTTAACGGGGAGGATTCCTCCCCAACCTTTGAGTTTGGGGGAATGATATGAACTAGTAAATAAGATGCATAGCCTGTCTGTCTCTAGTCCCACATTGACAGTCGCCTTCTGGGCTGGATGTCATACAGCTCCTTACACTCATGCCTACCAATTAATGTCCCCAACCCAGCCGTGCACCTTCCTCGGTCACCTCCCAGGTCTTCCCAGTGCCCTCCCAGCACCTTGGTCCCAACTCGGGGGCTTCCTTAGCTACTTTGGTAGCTCCTGAGCCGAGGCCCTCAGACTCCCCCTGCTCTCCGTCACCCAGGGCAAGAAGTACAAGCCCCTGGATCTGCGGCCCAAGAAAACACGGGCCATGCGCCGCCGGCTCAACAAGCACGAAGAGAACCTGAAGACCAAGAAGCAGCAGCGGAAGGAGCGGCTGTACCCGCTGCGGAAGTACGCGGTCAAGGCCTGAGCATCTCGGGGTCAATAAAGCACAAACTGGCTCACGTTGCTTTGTGTTTCACTTGTTTCAGATAACCATGCTGGGGAGGTGGGCTGATGTGGCCCCGCTGTCTGGTGGATTTTGGCGGGCCTGCCTGTAGCTGTTTGAATCTGGTGCGGGGCATGACGGTGCTGGCCTCGAGGATCTGTTGGGTGCTGTGTTACCATTACTTAGGCCTGCGGCGTGGAACTGCCCTGACTGCCCTTTCCGCCAGCCCCATGCGCCATGGGCGGGAGAGGCAGCAGCAGGAGGTCTAGGGGCCGCGTGTGGCGGTGTTACACAGTAGTAGGCTCTGGGTGATTGGGTCACGTGGCGGGGCTGGTGTCTGGTCTAGTCAGCAGCTCCAGACACTAAGAGTTTCCCGTCTGGGGTGAAGGCACAGGTGTGGGCCACATCCAGGGCTCCCTGCCGGAAACACATCGTTGGCCTCTGAGGATTCAATTCCCGCCTACCTCCGGCTTCCTGGCACACGTTCCCCTGTGCCCTTGGGTGCTGCAGCCATGGGCGCCTTACCTTCAGGGTCTTGATGCACTTTCCCGTGTTGCAGTCCCAGACTTTGACCTGGAAATAAAAAGCAGAAAGGCAGGGAGGCCTCACAACACAAGCAGTTTTGAAATCACTTTGGGGGTGAGTCCTAGCTACCATCTTGGGCTCTTAACTCCTGGGGTTTATTTATGAGGTATATTTAACATACCTGGCGTGACACCTGATAGAAACACTGAGTGCAGTACAATCTTTCCCCTGAAGCTGTTGGAGTCGTAGGCCGGTTACTAACATTTGGGCTAGTGCAGACCATAGTGCCAGGCACTGTGTATAGGAGTGGCTGACACCCGGGCCCTACCTTCGGCACTTTCCTATTCAGGGGGGATTGGGGTGTGGTCCTTTTCTGGACAGTGCTGAGGACTCCTGTAAGTGGGATGTGGGGTAGGAGTTTGCCAGAAGGAGGGGCCTGGTAGGGTTACCATTTTGGAGTAGCCAGCGCTGGCCAGCTGCAGCCCGTCCGGGGAGAAAGCTACGCTCTTCACCCAGGTGATGTGGCCCTTGAGCTGGACCAGCGGGCTTCTGGTAGAGGGTTTCCAGATGTGGATGGTCTTGTCCCAGGATCCAGATGCCTGGACAGCAGATAGCTCTGTTTGGGGCCTGCGTGCTCACTGGACCCCACAATAGCCCATGACCCTCCAACTTGTCTTGCAGCCAGCAAGGGGCCAGACCAGAACACAGGGCAGCCCAGCTCACCAGGAGGCCGGCTGCTGAGTAGCACAGGCAGCTGATGTTGCCAGTGTGACCCTTCAGCTCCTGGTGGGAGATTGCTGGGGTCCCTGCCCGAAGGTCCCAGATATGAATGGTGGAGTCCCAGGAGCCAGTGGCCTGCAGACAGCTGCTGCCGTGAGCACGAACCAGCAAACCCATGCCCACCCTCCCAGTTCCTAGGCTGGGTGGGCTCAGAAAGCGGCACCATGTCGCCAAGCCCTGCTGAAGCATCTGACAGATGAGGGGCCTGAGGCGGGGCCTGGGCAGAGGTGGCATGGCTCACCAGACAGTCTGAGTTGGGTGCGAAGTCACTGCTCTGGATGGAGTCTCGGTGCCCTGCTAAGTGGCGCAGCATCTGGCCAGACTGAAGGTGCAGGCCTTGAGCTTCGGAGGGCAGCCCAGAAGCCTCTGCAGGGTTCTAGGCCTCAGATGGGTCAGACCCAGGCTCCCGTTTGGGGGGCTGCCTGGGTAATGAGGCATAAGACAGGGTCTGGGAGGCTTCCCCACCCTTGAAAGGAGAGGGCAGTAGAGGCAAGGGGAACCTCATGAGCATGGGGTGTGGTGGAGGATGCGAGTAGGTAGCTGCAGCCAGATGCAAGGGGTCTTGGGTGCTAGGTGTGGGCACCGGCAGTGGGGGGGTACTGGGGGTGACCTTTCTGGAGCCAGTGTGGAGGGTGTCTCATCAAGATCCCAGGCTCTCTGGCTGCCCCTCCACGGTACCTGCACCTCCCAGAGCGTCACCCGCTTGTCCCAGCCACCCGATGCCAGCTGCTTGCAGTCGGGACTGAAGCTGACTGTTTCAACACTCCGCTGGTGACCTGCAAGGTGGCACGGTCCGGAAGGGAACCCAGGCCTGGCTGCTTGGCTCCAAATCCCATCTACCTTACTCACCCTTCCCTTCCCCCCCCCCCCCCCCCGATTTTTTTTAATTAAATCCTGACCAGAGGAAAAGACTCACTGGCTTTAGAGAGAAACATCAATCTGTTACCTCGGGTGTGTGCCCCAACCAGGGAGCGGACCCACAGCCTTTTGGAGCACAGGACGATGCTTCCACCGAGCCACCCGACCAAGGCCAGCCCTCTCACCCTTTAATATCTGCAGACACTTGGCCTCTGCCACGTCCCACAGGCGGATGGTGCAGTCGCCGGAGGTGCTGGCGAAGAGGCGGCCATCGGGGGAGAAGCGGCAGAACTTCACGGGGCCTGGGGCAGGTGCCCAGGGTCAGAGAACAGCATTGCCCCACCCCCGGCCCTTCCGCCCTTGACACCTGCTAATTTCCCCTGTCTCCGGCCTGCCTCCCTTCTCCTCACTCCCTTCCAACCCTCGCCGTCCACCTGGGAGTTCCTGGAATACCCAACCTCCATTTGCCCATCCGCAAAATCAATATCCAATCAAATGCAGGCACCGCTCGGAAACTCCTTAACAACCTAGCATAGGTTCATTGCCTCCTTTGTGTCCCCGGGTTTTCCTATTATAGCATTAATCAATATGCCCAGTAATTAACCAGCGTTTTCCCCTTGTCTCCTTAATCATAAATTATATCTACTGAGTCCTTTATCGGGTGCTAGGCACTTCGCATTATTCCATCCTGTAGGGTGGCAACCACCACCCCCCGTTGTAAGGAGGAGGAAACAGCTCGGAGAGGTGACGTGACACAGTCACAGTCACAATAGCAGGTAAAACCTAGATGAGCCTTAAGGATGTGTTGACGAGGAGTAAGACGGTCACCAGGAGGAACACTGAGTGACTCCACTTACACAAGGTACTTAGAGTCGCCAGTTCATGGAGACAGAGCAGGATGGGGTTGCAGGGGCTGGGGGGAGGGGGGAATGGGGTGTTTCATAGGTACAGAGTTTCAGTTTTGCAAGATGAGTTCTGGAGACCAGTTGCCCAGCCATATGAACATACATAAGAGTACACTTGAAAATGGGTAAGACAGTAAATATGTGTATTTTTAAACTTTTTTTTTTTAAATAGGACCTGAGCCCCGGCTGATGTGGCTCAGTGGGCCGAGTGCCCGCCTGCGGGTGCAGAGGTTGCTGGTTGGACTCCCAGTCAGGGCACGTGCCTGGGTTGTGGGCCCGGGTCCTGGTTGGGGGCGTGAGAGGCAACTGATTGCTGTTTCTCTTGCACATAATGTTTCTCTCTTTCTCTTTTCCCCTCTCTCTAAACATAAATATGTTGTTTTTATTTTTTTAAAAGATGTTATTTTTAGAGGGGAAGAGTGGGAGAAAGGGAGAAAAACATCAATGTGAGGTTGCCCTTCATGCGCCCCCTACTGGGGACCTGACCCAACCCAAGCACATGCCCTGAACTGGGAATTGAACCAGTGACCCTCTGGTTCACAGGCCAGCACTCCATCCGCTGAGCCGCACCAGCTGGGGCAATGAAGTCCCTTTTTAAAAAGTAGGATGGAGTCCAGGTCTGCCAGAGTCAGATGCCCGTGGCCCCAGCGACCAGGTCCTGTCTCCTTGCCCTCCTGCCCCAGCCTTGCCCAGGCAGTCTTGCACGGATGCCCAGTTCAGACACTGGAGGTCACTATGGTAATGTCTGCAAAATGCCAGAGCATGGGCTGCAGCCTCCCTGTGCAGCCTGAGGAGCCCCACCTGTGTGGCCACCCAGCCTCCACAGCAGATGCCCACTCTGGGTTTTCCAGCCGTAGACACAGCCGTCCTCGGAGGCCGTGAGCAGCATCTGGCCATCCGGGGAGAAGGCAGAGAAGTTGACCTGGAATGAAGCACAAGAGCAGTCCCACTGTGGGGCCAGAAGTCCTCTCCTGTCCACTCTTGACCCCTGGCTCCTGAGTCATCCCTAAACTAAACACCCCCCACCCCCCAGGAGCCTGGGTTTGGAGCCATGGCTTCAGACCTCACTCTACCGCCCCACCCAGACCCCAGGAACCACTGCGCATTCAGAGCTGAGCTTCAGACACCAGAGGCTGGAGCCTTCTCTAGAACCAGATTCTGAGCCAAGAGTCCATTCTAGAGCTGGAGCCCAGAAGCAGGAGTTCATTTGAAAGCCAGAGTCCAAAGAACATTGGAGCCAGCCAGGAGTGTGAGCCCTCTCTGGCACCCGAGCTTAGAACCTGGCACCCATTCGGGGGCTGGAGTTCTGCCATAGGGAGCCAGGGGCCTACAGTCTGGGCAGAGGCTGCTGGCCTCACCTCGCCACGGTGCCGGCGGAAGAATTTCACTCTCCCCACTGCCAGA
The DNA here is from genome assembly GCF_004126475.2 of Phyllostomus discolor. Classification (NCBI taxonomy): domain Eukaryota; kingdom Metazoa; phylum Chordata; class Mammalia; order Chiroptera; family Phyllostomidae; genus Phyllostomus; species Phyllostomus discolor. Next base: position 206,681,671 of record NC_040905.2, on the reverse strand, counting down.
ATCCCTGGGGCCCTACTGTTCATGGGCCCGCGGCCGGCCAGCCCCGGGGGGTGGCAGTGTCCCTGCTAGGCAGGCGCTGGTGGGGCCGCGGGCCCGGACTTAGGGCAGGGGAAAGGGGAAGGGGGAAACTGTTTACTACCGGTCTCCATGGCAATCGAGGCGGGGCACGCAGCCGCTGTGGGGTCTCTGTGAAGCCAAGCTGGAAGACTTGACTGGGAGAGTTCTTAGCTCGTGGGAGGTGGGGCCACAGCGGGCAGGCGGCTCCCGCTGCGGCGCAAGGCTGTGCGCCCAGTGGCCACGAGAGGGCACACCAGACCCACAGAGCGCAACTCTCCCGCTGCTCTGAGCGGCGCTCAGGGCTAACAGTTTGCAAAGAACTCAGACCCCTCCGAGGCGAGCCTGTTTCGCCATCTGCATAATGGGGAGGACCATCCCGGCCCCCAAACACTCCAGGCTGCAGCCGAGCGTAGAGCCTGGTACCTGGTAGGTGCCCTGGAACCAAAACCCTTCTCTCTAGGAGGCTGAAGAGCTTCCAAGGAGGGCCGGAGATGGTGCCCATCTTTGCCCTCCAGAATGTGGGGCAGAGGAAGTTGGGTGAAGCAGGGGGCACTGAGAGGTGGAGTCACTGCTGTTAACGATCCTAGCAGCACAGAGTGTGCCCACTGAGGCCGAGGAGCCTTGGAGAAAGGCCCCAGGGGCTGTTGTGATGCTTGTTGGCTAGTTCAAACTGACACTGCGAAAGGACAGGACTTGGTTTCAATGACCATTTTACAGATGAGGAAACTGAGACCCCAACAAAGGGGGGCACATGTCCAAGGTCACTCAGCCGGCAGGAAAGGAACTGGGACTTCATCCCTTGTGTGTCTGACTCTGGGGGCCTGTGTTGGCACCACCTGCCATGAGTTCCAGGGGCTTTGCAGCAGATGCCCAGGGCCCTGACTCCTGGGACGTCTGGGAAGCTGCGGTCCTGACAGGGGAGCTTTGGCCCTGCTGCCCAGCTCCTCCATGGCAGAGCTAGGGCCAGGACCCAGTTCCCCTCCCTACAGCTGGATGGGGGCGGGACTAGGACACCCTCCACTCCACTGTCCAGTGGAGGATCCCAGAGCCCCTGGGGGTAGGGGTGGGGGTGGGGCAGCTGGGCTTTGGGAGCTTCAGACTTGAGGGTTCCCAGTGGTGACTCACACCCCTCCTCCCCCACCTCCTCGCCAGAAACCCTTCTCACGGAATCCCCCAGCTCCAGCTCTATTTTAGGTTCCAGACAGTCTGGCGGGAGAGGGGGTGACAATGGTGGCTTTGAGGCAGCTCCACCCCCATTCTAAGTCCCAGAGGTCCCTGAACTGACTCCTCAGGGACCCATCTGAGCTAGGCCTGTAGGGACACCTCTCACCCCCAGACGTGGGTCCCAGAGAGAGTGCTTCCACAGCCGGCTCCCCAGGCCCTCTCTCCCGCTCTCTGCTCAGGTGCCCGCAGCCCACTCCCCGCCCGGCATTCCTTCAGCCACCTGGTTGTTCCTACTCCACCTGGAGGATGCAGCCCATCGCTCCCAGGGCGCTCTAGGCAGACCTTGTCCTCCAGGCCCAGCAACTGCTCGGCCAGCAGAGGTTAGAATGTCTCTTCTCAACCCAGGAGCCTCTAGTCGGAACCACTCACCACGAATTCCAGGGGTCTCAGGGGTTCAAGCATCATGCCCACCTCTGCCACCTCATCCTGCCACTGTCCCCTGCTCCCACCTTGCTCCCTGAACTCAGCCACGAGGACGTTTTCTTTAATCCCTCCGTCCCGGGCCTGTGCACATGGGGTCCCCACCCTCTTGGCCTATGTTTGCCTTCCGACCTAGTTCAAGTAACAGCCCCTCCCCACCCCAGCCCAAGTCAGAGCTCCTGCCCGAGATGGGTGGAACCTTAGAATCACAGGTTAGGATTAAACCTGGGCTCTAGCGACAGCCAGCTCTGCAGCCTTGGCCAGGCCACCTGATCACGCAGTGTGTCGGTTTCCTCGTCTGTAAAATAGGGGTGCTCAGAGTGGCTGCCCCGTGAGGAGTCAGTGAGACGGTGCCTGTCGGTGTCACCTCGGGTGCAGTCCGTGCTCCGAGAAGGCTGGAGCTGCGACACCCTCCTTAGTCCCTTTAGCTTAGAGCCCAGACACAAATGCCCTTTGCCAGGCTCCCCTAAAGTGGCCCGGGTGCCCTTCATGGGAGGGCCTGTGGATCAGGGGCTGTCAGCCAACGATCGGGGATCGCTATGGGACATGGGTTCGAGTCTCACCTAGTACTTTCTAGCTGCGTGACTATATGAGGCAAGTCACTTCCCCTCTCTGAATGTCTGGTGTTCTCTTTAAAGTGGCCGTTACCCATGGCAGTTTCAGAGGGAACCAAGGAGCCTGCAAAGGCAGCTGCTTTGAGGAAATGAAGAGAACAAGGCTGGTCCCAGGACCGTGGGTCACCTTCAGCAGAGGGAGTGAGAGTGGGACACCCCCCTCCCCAGACAGTCTGGGCTGAGGGAGGGGAGAATGCGGCAGGCTTCCCGAGAAGGAAAGGACAGTCCAAGGGGCACCCTGTAGGGGCAGCCTGCGCTGGGCAGGAAGCCAGACAGCCCCCCCGCCACAATGATCGACAGGCCCTCCACATCCTATGAGGGGTACCTGGGCCCTCCTATCTGGCTCCCGCCCCCTCCCCTGCCCCCTTCCTCACTCGTCCCTTCTTTGCCCCCGCCACCCCATTCTGGGCAGTTAGCGGATTGGGCAGTGCCAGGGCTGGGACGCACTCCCCAGGAAGCAGGGAAAGCTGCTCAGCAGCAGGAGAGCTGGCGGGGAGCAGAGAGGTGGAGAGTCTGACCACCCGGTTTCTGCCAGCTGTTCAGCTGCCAGCCCCGGCCCCTGACGCTGCCACCCTAAAACATGCCTGTTCCCTAAAATCTGCCCCCCCTTTTCTGGCTGGGCAATCTCCAGTATGGTTTTGGTTACTCGCCACCTGAAAGGCTTCTTCTAAAACATCCCTGATTTCCAGAGCTGGTCCCTTAGCGTTATGCCTTTGGGACTTCCTCTCTGGGATTCCCCTGCACACCTGGACCCTAGCTCCCCAAGGTGATAATGCCCTCAGGTCTCAGTGCTTTCCCCTCCACCTGGCCCTTCGGTGTTGGGGGGCACTGTGATGTCACCGTCCCTCCTGCAGCAGAGAGGCCAGAACCAGAAACGTGCTCTCTGTATGGCCCGACAAGGGCCAAGCTGACGGGCGCTGTCATTTCGTTTTCTGGACGCTCAGTCTCTAGTAATGCCACCCACGTTACGAGAGGCATTTGGGTTTTCAACAGTTACATTATTCTGGTGACTCACTGAATTTGCAGTGCGAGCCTTTTCCCATGAACTACTGTCTGGCACACTCTCTCCCCCCCTATCTGGTAATTGCACAATGAATTCCTCAGAAACTCAGGCAAGACCTTACATTATGCTGGTTAAATGTCATCTTCTTGGCTCCCATCCAGCCGTCTGGTCTAGAAAGCGTGAGTCCGGCCTCTGTGGCACAAAGCATTGATTCTGCGCCGTGGCGGCTGCGAATCTGATGACCAGGCCTTCTGTGTTCTCCATCCAAATTGTAAAAACGATGATCAATGGGACAAGGGTGAGCACAGAAGCCTGTGGTCTGTCACTAAAGTCTGCCAGTTATTCTCACGTTTTTTTGCGCCCATCCCCACCCATCAGGATCACGGACTCACCGTGGGTGGGGCAGGAGAGCGATGAACTTCTACTGTAAGCAAAGCTCTTTGGTTGCAAACAACAGGGGCCTCAGTGGCCAAAAGGGGGCTCAGGGTCCTTGGTGAGCTTGACATTGGCCTAGTGAGTGGAGGGCTGGGTGTCTTTATTGGCAGTCCTGGTAAGCGCTGGGCTTCTACTCCCACCTGCGGCCTCCTCTGTTAATCACGCAGGGATCCCCAGGCCCGCTGAAAACCTGCCGTGCACCTGTGGGTCCTGGAGCCAGACCGCTGCATTCCAGTCGGCCTCCACTGCCCACCAGCTACCTGCTCTGTGCTTCCTTTTCCTTCGTCTTCAGTGAGGGCAGTGACTGCTTCCCGCCTTGCAGGGTTTGCCCTGGGAAAGGAGTTACCGTAGGCAAAGCATCTGGCACAGAGTCAGGATTCCTTGCTGGCCAACCACGTCGTCGAAGTGGCATTACGTGGCGGGTCCACGTTTTCCCACTCAACTCCAAGATAGGAAGCACTGATAGCTGTATCTGTGCTGGGCACGGTTGCTGGGTTATTAGAGGCGAGAGGCAGGGGTGACGAGGTTCGATTTCTGGGACCCTGTCGGCACTTCTGGTGGCCACTTGTTTTCTGAGCACTTGGACCACTGCCAGGTGACCTGTGCCGACCTGGCTGGGCAGTCAGTGTCAGGCCAGCCAGCCTGTGACCACCGGGTTCACATTTTCTCGTAGCCTGGGACCATGGTGCTTTTCTTCTCTCCTGGCTTCTGGGCCGCTCTTATGATGTCCGGGTCCCGCCTTCTCCTCTGGCTCTCTTGGGGCACAATTTGCTAGACCCAGGAACTTGGTTTTATTTATTTACCTTATTATATTTTTAGCACAAAAGACTCCTTTTTTGTTTGGGTAGCAAAGTGACCCGACGCCAGAAGAAACCCGAGAAGCTCTGGGGGCCTGACCTCCACCCACTGTCCTCAGCGTGGGCCCGTGGCCCGGTGCCTGCGTTCCCAGCTCTGGTTCAGGGGCTCGAGCCCACAGGTCCCTCAGGCCTCTCCCCCGTGACTCTCAAAGAGAAGGAGAAGTCTCTGAGGCCTGGGACGAGCACCAGGGAGGTCCGGAACACCCACCCTCCTGATGCCAGGCCCAGGTTAGGGTGCCGTCAGACCCCACCCCAGCCTGTCCCCTCCTCTTCCCCCCCTCCTTCCCTCTTCCTGTTTTGTCCTCCACCCCCACTACTGCCTTCCACTCGGATCTCGCCCTCCTGTTCCTGCCCAGTCCTGCCCCTCCACCCCGCTGAGCCTGCCACCGGCACTCTGGGGGGCTTGGGGTGGAGGAACGGGACCTTCGGGTGGTCAGGGAGGTTTTCTGGGAGGAGACTGTGGGCTTCTAGGCCCCAGAATTGAAAAAGTATCTGCGGATACAAAACAGGGAGAAGGGAGACTGGGAGGCAGGAATAGCGTTTGGGGACGCTGGGACACCTGGGGGCAGGGGTCATTTATGGGAAACCAGAATGAGACACTGAGGAGAGGTGCCTGGCACGGAGGCCTTGAATGCTGGGCTGAGGGGCTTGGATCACGTTCTTTGGGCAGCAGTTCTCAAAGTGAACAACCTGGAACCCAGAGGGTGCAAGAAGGAACCTCAGAGCTCCTTGACAGTGAAAGGTCGGGGGGAGGAGCACCAGTGGGGAGTTCTGGGCCGCCCTGCCCCAGCCAGAATGGCTCTGATTTCACAAGATGTATGGACTCTGCCGCCACAGGCGGTGCGCAGCCGCAAAGGGCGCTCAGCAAGGGCAAGCGGACAGCCCAGCGTGGGCTTTAGGAAGCGGGCGCTGGCTGCCAGAGAGGACGGACTGACCTCCAGGGGTCAAGCGGCCCACCAAGCCTCTGCAGAGGTTCTCCAGCCTCCTGACCTTTCCTTCCTAGGCCACCAGGAGGCAACAGTAATAATGATCGCCCGGCCATCATGGTGGCAGTAGGTGCTGTGCCTTGCAAGCCCCATTACATCACCGCATCGGGTGGGTAGTGTGGAGATGCGGAAATAAATGGAGTGCACGGGAGCAGAAGAGACTCAAAATTGGGCTTTCCCATCAGCCGCAGTGGCGGAGCCAGGGCGCACACCCGGAGCCTGGTCTACCACGGGTGCCCGGCCCCTTGGGCAGCCCGGAGCAGGTGCAGGGCAGCTGCTGTGGGGCCTGATCCCGAGGGGCCTCCTGCCTCCTCGGCACACCTGCCCTTCCAACTGTCTCCGCCACACCTGGCACCCACAGGCCTTGTGGAAATCCGATCGGCCTTGTGCTGCCCTCCAAGGAGACAGCTGGCAATGGGGACAGGGACACGGGGTGGGATGGGAAACAGAGCTCCAGCCAGGGGTAGGAGCAGCTCTGGTAGCGCAGGGAGAGAACAGCAGGCTCCACCTGCTGTGTGGCCATGAGCTCCTCCCGGGCCTCTCTGGGCTCAGTGGCAGCCCCCTGGCCCTCAGGCTCCAGGGTTAACTACATGCAACTCGTGGCCTCCTGGGCTCGCCCGTTCCTGCCGGGAACAGCACCCTGGCTCCCACAGGTGCCGCCCTCACCAGCCTGCAGTGCTGACGGGCTGAGTGATCTGGGCCCGGGTCTCGGCTTCCTCGTCAAGTCAACAGGGTTGGGGGTGGGGTGCCCTGTAGGCAGACCCTCCGTCTTCCACGTGGGGCCTGGGCACAGCAGCTCCCCCGCCCCCAGGCCTGCACTTTCCTCAATGGCCATTTTGTGTTGTTGCCAGGGGACTGCTCCTTCCTCAGCCGCCACCCCCCGGGGACCTCGAGATGAAAAATAAAGGACTCCTGTCAGCCCTGGGGGCCCCTGGGCTGGGGCTGGGGCGGGGAGAAGCGCCTTCCTTCAGTCTGTCTGGGGCACCGTCCTTTCCTTCCCGTGGGGTGGGGGTGGGAGGCCTGTGTGGTCTCTTCCTCTCAGACTCATGTCCCTTTCCAGAAGCTCTGCCTGGCACCGCTCCCAGCTGTGTGGGCCCATTCGAGTCCCAGCAGGCCTCAGCCTCAGTTTCCCACTCTGTAATAGCTTAAGCACCTTTTAGACCTGGGTTCAAATGCTACCACTTGTTGGCCTTGTGCCAATAGGCCTCAGTTTTCTCATCTGAAAAATGGGAGTATTGATGGCCCCGGCTCCATGAGTAACTAAAAACACGGAGTCCGACAGCCCTGGGCTGCTTTACAGATGGGCGGTTTGGGGTGAGTCGCTTGACACCTCCAAGCCTCGGCTCTCCCCTCTGAAGAACGGAGACAGCAGTGGGGCTGCCACGGAGATTCCTGGTGGGAAGTCGCCGGAGAGCTCACAGCCATGGCACGCGCTGGGCCCTCAGTGAGTGCTGGCTTCGAGAAACAGCTTGGGAGCAACCGGCGAGAAGGCCACACCCCCCAAAGCCCCCAGAACCAAGACTGCCGGGGTTCCCAGGTGGCTGCCCCTCCCCTAGACCCCCGGTGGGCCTGTTTTAGAGTTTTTCCCCACAAATTTGTGTTTGAAGTGTGTTCCTTAACTTCCAAATGTGTGGGGATTTTCTACCTATCCTTTTTGTAACGTATTTCTGTATTGAATGCATGTGGTCACACCATGCTCTGAAGGACTTGAACCCTTTGCTTTATGCCCAGTTTTCGGCCACGTTTTGCCCACGTGGCGTTGCCCTTGCACAGCCTGTGCCTTCTGCCTGTGGGGCTGCAGGGCCGTGGGCGGGTCTGGCAGGTCCCGCTCCTTAATCTGGCTTCTCACTGGTGGTTCCCTTGCCTTTTCTGTCAGGCACCGAGGAAGAAACTGTTACAGTCTCTCTGCACAACAGTAGAGTTTATCTGTTTATCCTTGTGTTTCTTCCAATATCTATGTCACGGAATTTGAAGTTACTTTATTAGTTGCATATAATTTCAAAATTGCTAATTTTCCCAACAAATCAAACCTTCTGTCATTATAAAATGTCTTTATTTCCCCCTGGCTGGGTTGGCTTAGTTGGTTGGAGCGTTTTCCTGTACACCACAAGGTTGTGGGTTCGATCCCCAGTCAGAGCACATACTGAGGTTTTGGGTTCAATTCCCGGTCAGGGCAAGTCCAGGAGGCAACTAGTCAATGCTTCTCTTTCCCTCTCTTTGCCTCTCTCTCTATGATCAGAGGAGATCCATTTAGAGCAATGATTTTGGCCTTAAAGTCTGTCTTGTCTGCTATGGACACAGCTGTGCCCGTCTCGTTTTGGTTATCTGCACGCTGTGTCTCTACTCTCCACTTTTCGGCCTCCTTTGGTTTGAGAGGCGTGTCTTCAATCGGATCACTGAGCTCATTCACGCTGTGATCACTGACTGGTTGGGTATTTAAATCTACCTTCTGTGTCGCAGGTTTGATTCCCAGTCAGGGTACATGCCTGGGTTGCAGGCCATGACCCCCAGCAACCGCACATTGATGTTTCTCTCTCTCTCTCTTTCTCCCTCCCTTCCCTCTCTAAAAATAAATAAATAAAATCTTTTTTTAAAAATGTGCTTGTCCTTAATAATAAATATTTTTTAAAAAATCTACCTTCTCAGCCCTGGCTGGCATAGCTCAGTGGATTGAGCATGGGCTGGGAACCAAAGTGTCCCAGGTTCAATTCCCAGCTAGGGTACATTCCTGGGTTGCAGGCCATAACCCCCAGCAACCGCACATTGATGTTTCTCTCTCTCCCCCCCCTTCTCCTCCCTCCCTTCCCTCCCTAAAAATAAATCTTAAAAAAAAAGAATGAAAAAAAATATTTTAAAAAATCTACCTTCTCATGTGCCTTCTATTTTTCTTGTTTGTGATCCATTTCCTTTTCTCCTTTCTTATCTTATACTGATTATCTGTTTTTCCCTAGTAGTTTGGAAAGTGTGCATTTTTACGTGTTGCCCTAAAAATGATAAAGCCCATACTCCTAACCCAGTGTAATCTGAAGTCTGTCCCCAAGTCCCCCTCACCTAGGTCAGTGACGAGTGCGTGGTCCGTTTCTACCAACACCTACTCTCTTCCCGGGTTATTTTACATTCCTGCACCCTGCCCCCCAACCGTTTATTCTGAACAATCCAACTCACAGAAACTGCCCTCACACACGTCTCCACCTGGGGTCCCCAACAGCTCTGGCACGCCTCGGGGGTCTAGCCGTGCTTTTTTTCTGAGTCTTTGGATAATTAGTTGTAGACTCTTCAGTGTTTTATTTTTTTTTTAATGTTTTATCTACCTAGGATGATAGTCTCAGAAAATAAGTCTTTTTTCAAAGTGAAAATCATTTAATGTTTCTTTGTAATTATAAAAGTTATACACATGCATTTTAAAAAATACTAGACAGTAAGAAAGAGATAAAGAGAAAAGTAAAAATCACCTCAAATCCCACTTCCTAACAATGTTAACATAGATATACGAGGTCTGTCCGGAGAAAATCCAGCTGTTGTTCTATAATGAGAATGGTTTGTGCAACATCGATGTAACCTGGCAGCCAAGGAGAGGGGACTGGAGTGCGCATGCGTGAGCCATGATGACTTCACCGTACTAGTCAGTGGGGGTGGAAGACGCTGTTGAGTGAGCAGGTGCACTGTGTGGCCGTGGCACTCAAAATGACTGAGCGAGTAGAGCAATGAATCTGCATCAGATTTTGCATTAAGCTTGAACATTCCTCCATGGAAACTATTTAGATGATTCTGAAGGCCGCAGCTATGGGCAACTGGTGATTGGCAGCTTCGTCACAACCTGCCTGCTCATGCACCACATTTCGTGCAGAGTTTTTTGGCGAAACATCAAATCACCCAGGTGACTCAGCAGCCCTACAGCCCAGATTTGGAGCCCTGTGACTTCTGGCTTTTTCTGAAACTAAAATCACTTTTGAAAGAGAAGAGATTTCAGACTGTCGATGAGATTCAGGAAAATATGACAGGGCAGCTGATGGTGATTGGGAGAGTTGTGTGAGGTCCCAAGGTGTCTACTTTGAAGGGGACTGAGGCGTCATTGTCCTGTGTGCAGTGTTTCTTGTATCTTCTTCAATAAGTGTCCCTATTTTTCATATGACATGGCTGGGTCCCTTTGGATGGACCTGGTCTATGTGGACAAGGCCCATGTTTGTCGCTTTCTCAGGTATATCTGTGGGACCTGGGCTGCTTGCTGGTCGCCCCCGAGCCTCAGCCTCTCTCTGTGAGCAATACAGATGTATCCCCATCTCCATGGTTCTGTTTCCCTGAAGAACCACAGCTAGATGGGGGGTGATATCTGTGGTCCGGGTGCCATCTGGGGGTGCGGGCAGGGCTCACCTCCATGGCTGTTGGAAGGTGGTCTGAGGGCACCAGGGGGAGGCAGAGTCCGGGCCTACAGACCCCCAAACCAGCGCTCTTTCCGCAGAGTCAAAGCCAGTGTGGCCCCAGAGCGAGGGGCCGCTGGTGTTAGCCTGCCTGGGTTGGACCCTCACTGTGAGATGCTGGGCAAGGTGCTGGACATCCCTCAGCCTGGGAATAGGACCATGGAGCCCACCTCACGGGGTCCTTTCTCATTTTCCCTGCAAGTAGCAGCTCAGTTCAGCACCTGGCACACGGTAAATGCAAAACCATTGTTATTAATGAAAGCCTGCAGGACGAATTGTCGAATCCATGGAGGACAAAGTCAGACCACGCACCCCAACAGGGCTCCTGTGGTGGAGGCCACCGAGTCAGCACTGGGAGTCACATGAGGCCCCTGGCAGAGCGCCCAGCTCAGCGAGACCCGGTGTGCAGGCCTGGGGAGGAGCTGCACTGGTCCTGACACCAGCGGGTTGGGGGAGGGCCTGAGGCCTGTCAGGAGGAAGTAGTTTGTGGGGCATGGAGCTTGGGGCTACAGAAGGCGCCTAGGAGGGCAACCTCACCTACAGGGCCCCTCTCCAGTGCCCACTGGCACCAGGCCCAGGCCCACCTCTGGTCTGGGAAATCTGTCCCCTCCCACCCCTTAGGGCCCCAGGGAAACCACTCAGGTCTACTCAGGGGGAGCCAAGTAGGGGAGGCTCGGGGAGCCTGGTGCCCTTGGCTGGGCTGTCTCAGCTGCAGTCAGGTGGGTCTGTTGCCAGCTTCTGCCCACACCTAACCAGGCTTGCAGGTTGTCATAACAGCCCTGTTGCTGAGCGCCTACTGGGTACCTGGCATGGAGCACACCTGTGTCCTTTGAGTCACCGAATGCATCACCCGCCCCACTGAACAGACGAGGAAAGTGTGGCTCAGAGGGGCAGGGACTCTGCTGAGCTCACGGCCACGTTGGAACCCCGCCCCCGCCCCACCCCCCCACAGTCTCAGCTTCCAGACTGCCGCTCTGTACCCTGCCCTTGGCCTTGGCGGTGTCCCTCCCCCAGCTCATCCCCCAGCCCCACAACTGACATTCTCCAGCTGCTTTTGCTCTCAGCATTGCCTGCTGCCAGCGTGCAGCCTCTGCATCGGAACAGGCTGCTTTCCAGGCCACCCGCGGTTCCGTGTCCCTTGTGCCCATCCTGTGCCGCTCACGAAGGTGCTCCCAGGGCCTAGGGGCTGCTGGCCACCCTTGCCCTAGAGATCGTTAAGTGGCTTGGCTTTGCCTCCGTTCCCGCTGATTTAATCCTTTAATCTCAGGCAGCTTTTCCAGAGCAAGGGCTCCCAGAAGGGTTTGGGGATAATTGCTGAGAATTTGCTGAACACTCACTAATTGCCAGGTACTGTGCCGAGTGGTGTTCTTGCGTCATCTCGTCTAATCAGCCGATCAGAGCTGACCGTCCCCGCTGTGCAGACGGGGAGACGGGCTCAGGGAGCTGAGGGGCGCTGTGCCCAGGCACCGCCACAGTGACATCCCGCATGTACCGGGCCCTTTGTGTCAGACACAGTTCCGAGCACTGCGTGCATTTAATCCAAGCTGGTGACGTCAGTTTCACGAGCGATGAAACTGAGGCACAGAGGGCAACGAGTGGCCCAAGGCCACACAGCCAGGAAGTGGTTGAGTCTGGGCTCTAATGCAGGGTCTGGCTGCAGAGCCCACCCTCAGGGCTTGTGGACCTCAAGGAGGTAGAGGTGGGATTTGAACCCAGGATCGGCTGCATCCAGGCTCCCGTCCTCCCCTAGACTCCCCCGGGAGGCAAGGAGCCAGGCCTCAGACCGTGGGATGGCTCCCAGCACATCAGGGCAAAAACCGCAGCCGGGCAGCAGGCCAGCTTCCAGGCGGGCTCCGAGCTCCGGCCAAGTCCGCGGAAGTGGCTTTGGCCAGGACCCCTGAGGGGGTGGGGCGCTCCCCAAGAGTCTCTCCCCAGGGCAGGGCCCGGTCTCCCCCAGATGGCCCGGGAATTGGCAAGCATTTGTGTGTACTTTGAGGTAATTACTGTTCCCGGCCTCTGACGGCTTCCAAGTTCTTACCCAAATGTTTTAGATGAGCCTTGCAACCTCCTTAAAAAACAACAACAAATTTCTTACACATGAAACTCAGAAACACATTCAGAAATGACCTTTCTTTCTGTAACCTCCACGCTCTGGGGAAGTCATTGTGAAAGCCAGTGGCGATCACCCAAGTTCGCTGTGGAAGGAAACTTGGAATGAAAGCTGCCCTCAGGGCGAGTGGTTCAGAGCGCGAGTCCCAGAGTGAGACAGGCTGGTCCACCCACCTGCGTGTCCCCGGGTGCCACTTCACCTCTCTGAGCCTGGGGAGACATGTCACACCTGGGGAGTGGTGTGCTTAATACTACCAGGGGTGAAGGGGTCTCAGAAAAGTCCCCAATGCACCGAAGTATCCACAACTTGGGCCGGGCCCGCAGAGAGGTGACGAGCTATATCCTGGTGACCAGCCTGGTTTCCTGCGAGGATGGACACCCTTGGCCCCGTCTGCGGGTCCTGTGCCTCAGTGGGGCCCCCTTCCTTCTACTCTGACACACTGAGACAATGCCCAGCTGGCAGCGCCCCAACTGGGCTGCACTGAGAGTGGGCGTGTCACCACCTGTCACCAGTGCATGGAGCTGGCAAGCCCAAGGCACCTGGGGGAGCCGTTGCAGGGCTGGGGGCCGAGGCCCCAGGAGGCCAAGAGGCATGAGTTGGGAGGGGTGGCGGCAGGAGCAGGGGTCCACATCGTCCCCCACCCCGCCATATTTCATGTCACAGATGTGTCCCATGAGCAAGCAACAGCGGCCACCCTTTGTCCCCCACACCTGTCCCATCTTGTTGGTGGCACCTCCTTCCCACCTCTTGTGTCAACCAGAATCCAAGGGTTGTCCTCTCTGTCCCTTAGCTTCCGTGTCCACTCAAACCCAAGTGTCTCCACCGCTGGACTCTGCAGTAGTTTTCTCAGGCGGCCATGACAAGGCACCAGCGGCGGGATGGCTTGAACAACAAAATCCACTCACTCTCCATCCTGGAGCCTGGAAGTCTGAGGCCAGGGTTTCGCAGGGCTGGCTCCTTCTGAGGCCTCTCGCCTTGCGGGTAGGCGGCGCCTCCCGGCTGCGTCTTCACAGGGTCCTTCCTGCGTGCTCGGCTCACCCTATGTCTTCTCCTAAGGACACCAGCCACGTTGGGTTAGCGCCCACCCTAACGGCATCCTTCTGCCTTAATTAGCTCTATAAAGACTCTAAACACATCACAGCCTCAGGCACCGGAAGTGAAGGCTGCAACCTGTGAATGTTGAGGGGACCCAGTTCGGCCCCTAACCGACTGTCTTGAATCTTCCGCCTTCCCTGCGCTCACGGCCTCACCATTGCGCCTCGACCGCCGAGTCGACTCTCTACTGCCCCCTCCAGTTCACTCTCTCCTGCAGGCGCCCTTGTCTGACCGTGTCAATCCCCTTTGCAAACTGCCTCCGCCCCCAGCAGCTCCCCCAGCCTCGCCTTGGCCTTCCCGCCCGCAGGCCCAGCACCCATCACGCCAGAACCGGGAGCTCACAACTCACTGAAGTCTGCCCTGGGCAGGGGCAGGAAGGCGCTCTCCAGGCGGTTTGTCTGGGTTGATCCTCAACAGCTCTGGGTGGAGGGAGGCACTGTCACGATCTCTCCTTCCTAGGTGAGAGTAAAAACCTTGCTCCAGGTCGTAGCTAAGACAGGGGTAAGGCAGCAGCCCAGCCCCGGCAGCCTGGCTGTCCATCCGTGTCCCGGACTTCCGCACTCCCGGCACTGGGCTGTCCCAGCCTCTGAGCCTTCACACAGCTGTTCCCTCTGCCTGGAATGCCTTTCCACCCCATCTCTGCCTGGCCGCCTGCTATGTGTTCTTCCACACCCATCTCAAATGTCCTTCCTTGGATGACAGTCAGCCTCTGCTCTGCACCAGGCCCACCCAGCTCTCATTAGGGCACCAGTCACGGTTTGAAGGGACAGCTGTGAATGTGTCTGTCTCCTTGGGGACGGACACCAGATCCGACCCATCTCTGTATCCCCCCCCCACACATGGGATGGGCCAGGCACGGGGGCAGATGGCAGTGAATGAATGAATGAATGAATGAATGATTGAACACTTCATCACATACACATTAAATGATGAAATCACCTGGGCATATCTTTGAGAACAGATTCCAATTCTTTTTTTTAAAAGATTTTATTTATTTATTTTTAGAGAGGGAAGGGAGGGAGAAAGAGAGAGAGAGAGAGAAATATTAATGTGCGGTTGCTGGGGGTCATGGCCTACAACCCAGGCATGTACCCTGACTGGGAACCGAACCTGCGACTAGATTCCAATTCTTTATTAAAAGAGCCAGACGTTTCAAATCCCTTAGGTTCCTGCTTTTGGAGAAAAAGAAACGTAAAACCCAAACACCTGTAATGATTCTCTCACGGAAAGTCACCTCCTCCCCTCAGTTTTCATTCTGAGCCCGCAGCATCCTGCAGCCTTCCGGCCCTTGTCACAGACCCGCCCCACCCCACGGGAGTAGGAGGAGGTTATCCAAGCTCCAGGGGAGGGGCCAGGGCGGGAGGGGGGGGGGCTGGAAAATACAAGAGGGAAGGAAGTTGTTAGCGCCCCACGGTTTCTTCCACAACCAAATAGTTGAAAATGTTGTTTTGTTTGAAAGAATAAAAATAAAGCCTTTGTTTTAGTAAAAAAAGACTCAGCCCCTTGTAAGTGATGCTCACCACATCACTGAAAGGGATGGGCACCACCCGGAAAAAGACAGAGAGGAAAATAAGTTGACCACGTCCCACTGCCCAGCCGCTCACACGAGCGTGTTCATCGAGCCCCGCCTAAGCGTGAGCTCTCCGCTGCGTGTGCACGCTCATCAGAAATCTCACCACCCAGAGGAAGGTCTTGAGATCGTCTTCCGGACCTCACGTCTGCCTCCTGTGGCACACTGAGTCAGTTGCCTAGCCACTCACCGTGTGCTGAGTACCTACTGTGTGCCGGGCTCTGGCTGGGTCCTGGGAATAAAGGACAGAACTCCCTCTGAGGGGCAGACTTTACTCAAGTAACGCCGCATGTACTTGTTTAGCTGTCACTGCGACCAGCGCTGTGCAGAGAGGGCCGGCTCTCTGACCTAGCCCGTGCGGACAGGGAGGGCTTTCTGGAGGAGGTGATGGGCCGTGTGAAGGAACAGGAGGCCTTGTCCCCGGGGGAGACTGAGAAAGGACATGTCCGGCCAGAGGGCAAGACCTCTGGAGAAGGAATTCCAGTGTGGCCCCACCACGGCTGCTCTCTCGTCCTCTCTTGCTGCAAAGATCAGGTTCTGTTCTGGGTCGCCCCCTCCACCAACGTGTTTACTAACACACCCAGCAGATCCCGGCGAGTCTGAGCCAATCCCCGGGGCCTCCTCTCCTTGCCAGGGGCTGGGGGCAGGGAGGGCGCGTGGTCTGGCTCTGGCTGAAGAGAGAAGGAGTGGTCTGCAGGGGGACTTCTGGGAAGAACCGGCCCATCTCTGTCCTGCCTCTGGACCCCAGGGATGCCGTGAGATGTCCGGAATCGCTGCGGCCATTTCCACCCCGGAGGACGAGACCAACAACACTGAGGGCCGCCAAGCCGAAAGAGCAAGAATCTGGGTCCTTCGTGATGTTATGCAGACTTCGGATAAACAACCCTGAGTGCCCTGCCCCGGACTTTCCGCTGCTGAAGTGACTTTGGATTGGGCTCTGGGAGCGTCAGTCTCGTTGGAAGTGGGGGTGAAGATTTTGTCCTGCCGTGATTGCGTAATGAGAGGAGCACATTTTTTGAAACCCGGGTTGTGGGTTTCCCTGGGGCTGGGAATGGGGGCTGGCGCAGATGATGAGGGCGGAGCCGGAGCTTCACCCCCCAGACTGTCCTTTGGCCCCATGAAAGCCCACCAACGGGAGCAGCCACTAACCCCAGAGCCTATTTGCAGCGAGTAATGAATGGGGGGGGGTGCTCGGAGAATGGGGGGGATGCTCAGAGAAACGGTGGGAGAAATGGTCACGTGCCAGTATGTGCCGAAGCCACGAGTCAGCCCCAGCTGTCCCCACGTTGCCCAGGCCCTTTTGATAGTCAACCAACTTTAGCTCCTCTTTCCAAGAGTCCCCTGCCTTGCTGGGGTGCACAGATTCTCTGTCACGTCCCCGGCTTCCCAATCTTCCCAATCATGGCTCTGGCTTGGTCCGTTTCTCCTGGCAGTTCTGTCCAAATTCATTTTACTGAAACACTATTCACAGACTGTAACGTTCATCCTCTTAACGTATACAATTCGGTGGTTTCTCATAAAGTCACAAGCTTGTGCAACCATCATCACTACCTTATTCCAGAACGTTTTTGTCAGCCCATCCAGAAACCCCAAACCCATCGGCAGTCGCGTCCCAGTCCTCACCTTCCCCCGCAGCCCCTGGAGGCCACCCACCTCCCTGCCTGGATGGGTGGTGCCTGTGAACCACACGATACATGGCTCTTGTGCCCGGCCTCCCTTCTACACCACGCACCGCGTCACATCGTGTCCTACACCAGTACGAGGGCCACTGCGTCCCTCCTGCTACACATGGCACTCCCCCTCACTCTGCGCATACATGGTTTTGTAGAAACAAACTATCCGATGCCTGTGGTCTAAAAGGATTTTTTTTACACAATCAAGTATCAGAGACGTCTTTCTGTGTCCCTGCAGATCCGCACAACCCTTTTTCATGTCTGCCCGGCTGTGTCCGTGTTCCTCTGGGTGTGTGGGGGCAGGGACACGTGGTGCATGAAGGGCAGGTTTTGAAGTGAGATCTGGATTGATGTCCCAGCTCGACTGCTTCCTCGTTGTCAAAAACTACTTCTCTAGGCCTCAGGTTTCCCGTCCGTGAAACGGGGTTATTGGGAGGATCGGATAAGACGATGGAACACCATGCCTGGCTCTGAGCCGGTGCTTGCTAAATAACAGGTAGGATCTCTTCAGCGAGCATCGCTTCCAAGCCCTTTGCTAAGAATTTTCATGGTTATTCAACTCAGTGGTAACGGCTGAGTCAGTCGTTGTTGTCACCCCGGTAAGGCCGAGACCGTGTGTCTGTTTATCGAGGTCCCAGGGAGAGCCACTTGCTGGGCTTTGGGGCAACATCCCACGGACGTTTGCTGAGCGCTGTCTGCTGCGCACCGGCAGGGGAAGGGGCCCTTAATTCTCTCCCACGCGGACCCAAGAGGTAAACAAACTGAGAAACACAAACGAGATGTCAGATGTATGTGATACAATAGAGTATCTTTTACTCTACATGTAAATGGGCTAATTTCCTCGATGAAAACAACAGCAAGACAGGCTGAAAAGCAGGAAAAGAAAATTTCAGTTGCACATTATTTATAAGAGACCTAAAACAAGCTAAGGAAAAAACAAAGAAATCTCGAGGGAAAGAGCTCTGTATTTATAAATTATCAATTTGTATTTCAAACGAGTAACCAACCGCACTGAAAGGGGAAAAAAGGACCAACCCAAGTAACTTCCGAACACAGACCTTTGAGACAGACACTCGGTCCGAAGGTGAAAAGAACAACAAGCCAATACCGACCTCCGCCGACGAGGCTTGCTTTTCGGAGCGGTGTGGGTCAGCAGCTGTGCAGCGCGCTCCGTGCGTTGAGAACGGAGTGGAAAACAAAGCACGCTGAGGACACTGAGGGCCTGCTCTCCGCTGCCGTAGGGGGGAGAAAAATGTGACACAGGGGAGGCCAGGAAAAAGTGCCCTGAAGGGCGCCATTGGGGGCGTTGACAAATTTGAGTAAGATTTGTAAACTAGATATAATATATTTGTTAAACTTTTAAAATTGATTTTTTAAAGATTTTATTTATTTTTAGAGAGGGAAGGGAGGGAGAAGGAGAGAGAGAGAGAGAAACATCGATGTGCGGTTGCTGGGGGCCGTGGCCTGCAACCCAGGCATGTGCCCTGACTGGGAATCAAACCTGAGATGCTTTGGTTTGCAGCCCGCACTCAATCCACTGGGCTACGCCAGCCAGGGATAAAATTGATTTTAAAGAGAGAGAGAATAAAAAACACTGACTTATTGTTCTACTCATCCATGTATTCATTGGTTGCTTCTCATATGTGCCCTGACTGGGATTCAAACCCACGGCCTTGGGCTGTGTTGGGACAATGCTCTAACCAACTGAGCTACCTGGTCGGGGCTAGATGTAACATTACATTGAGCCTCAATTTCCTGATTTTGCTCATTGTGCTGTGGTTATGTGAATGCCCGTGTTCTCAGGAAATAGACACTGAAGTCTTTAGGGGGAAAGGGGCATCGTGTCTGCCACTTCCCCTCAAATGGTTTAGGAAAAAAGGCGCCCAGAGAGAATGAAAAGGCACATGTCCCAAAACGTGACTAATCGGTGAATCTGGGGAGAGAGTATATGGGAATCCTTTGTGCTATTCTTGTAACTTTTCTGTAACTTCAACATTACGTCAGTGGAAAAAGTTGAACAGAAAAAAGAAAGAAGAAAACCTGTTTGGATGCTTTTCTTTAAAGAAGCTATTTCCCCTCAAGGAACTCATTCAGATGGCTGAGTCTTCAACAAGCCCGGACTCTTCCTTGGTGACTTCAGCAGAGATGCCAACCTTTCGGAAACAGACCGAGGTTTGTTCGTGAGGTCCTCGTTCCCTGGCTGTGCAGTGCAGGTGTGGGTCTCGACCACCGCCCCTTCCTGCCAGGCTCAGTGACCACGTCCATCCAGTGCACACGCCCGCCACGCCATATCCGAATCCCCAAGGCTCATCCCCACGCCGGGTCAGAGCGAGAGCGCAGGGTCGGGCTTTGTAAACTGGAAGATCAAAATATCGGGGGAATAGTAAGAGCTGGGAACTGAGAGGGAACAGGGAGGAGCCCCACTGGCCTCCGGTGGGGCAGGGGCCCTCGTGCATGCCTGGACCCTGGGCGAAAAAGCTCTGCACACAGCAGTGCCTGGAAGCCTCCGCCCCCTGTCTCGCTGACAAAGGGATTCACCTTGGAATGGGCAACCAGGAGAGAGAGGAGGGAAAGTCCCCGCCCTGCAGGGGCAACTCGGGACTGATCCCATCAGCGTGGTTCAGGGTGAGCAGGGTGACGGCTCCACTGAGCTGCACTCAGTGTTCATTGGAAGCTCTCCAGCTCCTTCCAGTTGGGCAAGTCGCTCACCAAATGCAGTGAGGTCTCGGGGCTGCCCCTCCGATCTCCACCTGATCTTGTGAGTCTGGGCACGGGCTTTCAGTTTGACTTTCCAGACGTCCTTGAATCCTCACATTTTGGTCCATTTTTTTTAAACGGAATCTGTTTTTTTTTTTTTTTAAAGATTTATTTATTTATTTTTTTAGAGAGGGAAGGGAGGGAGAAAGAGAGAGAGAGAGAAACATCAATGTGTGGTTGCTGGGTGCCATGGCCTGCAACCCTGGCATGTGCCCGGGTTGGGAATCGAACCTGCGATACTTTGGTTTGCAGCCCGTGCTCAGTCCACTGAGCTACGCCAGCCAGGAAAATCACATCTTGGTTCTTAAAGATCCTCAGGCCGATGGGGTTTGTGGTTGGGATATTTGGAAGTGAGTGGCCATGGATGAAACTGGGAGGGCCAGTGGAGGTCTTGAATGTCAGCCCTGGGAGCACGGTTTGATCCTCAGAGCCATGGGCGGGGCCACGGGACAGCGACCGGTGAAGGAGCGAAATGGCCAGGTTTTCATTCTCAGGTTCAGTCTAGCAGCTGAAGTCAGGGGTCAGAGGGTGGGGAGAAGCAGAAAGATCAGTGTGGAGACTGGCACAGAAAGCCAGGCAAAAACCAGAGTGAGAAGGGTTATCTAGATTTTGCCCTAAAATACCATAGAAATGTTGAATTTAGCACCCATCCCACAACCAGAACTTCTTACTCTCACGGCAGACACGGCTACTCGCCCAGGGTCCGCCCTGGGTCTGGTGCGTAGCTGCCAGCAACAGCCACTCCCAGTCCATCTGAGCAGGCACATGGCGTGAAAGAAATTTGCCCTCGCTGCTCTCCGTTATAGAAGGCAAGGAGAGTCATCAGTTTCGTGGTTACGCTTGGGTTTGCTGGCGATTCACATTGGGGCTCCCCTAGCCTGAGGCCCGGGGATGGGAGTGAGGGGGAGCCCCCACATTCGCCTTTGAGGCCCCTTTCGGTCATGGAGCCTCACCCTGTTGTGTGCCCTCCACATTTCCACCGAGAGCTTTTTCACGCCCATTGCCTCGTTTCCACCCCACCACACCCCTGGGAGGGCGAGGTTGTCGTCCCCATTCTACAGATGAGGAAGCTGAGGTCACAGGCTTCGAGCAGGTGGCAGGACCGGGACTCAAACCAAGGACGGGTCTGGCTCCAAAAGCCCCGGCTCCTTCCAGCAGGAGCCCGTGCGTGCGCACTGCACCAGCGGCCTGCACTTGTCAGGGCCTCCCGCAGAAAAGCCCGAACAGGTTGGGGCTGACATCTCGGTAACAATGACTTTCCCTGCCGATAGAAATCCCCGGCTTAAAAAGACCTGGGAAACTTGACTTCTGAATCACCCTTATCTAATCCGCTCCGTGCTGAGCTGTGGAAAAGGGAGGCTCTGGGCCCTGGGTGGGGCTGGGGTGGGGGCTGGTGGAGGGGTGCCGCACAGATGGTGAGGGGCGGAGGCCTCTGGCAGTGGGAGAGAATAAAGTTTCTGTCCTCGCACAGTTGGAATGAGGGCCCTGGAGCCAAGCAGCCAGGGCCGGGGCGGGGCCAGACAACCTTTGGCACGTGAAATGCCACCCTGTGCTCATGGCAGATAATTCTCGGTAGTAATTCATCCCCCGGCAGGCGTGCATCCTGAAAGCCCCGTCTGTTCCCGCCTCACGGGGTCCCTGCTGGAATGTGGGGGGTCGGGAGGCTGGCCCCAGACGTAGGCAGAGTTCAGACTGGCCCGGGTGAGCAGGGCAGTGTCTGGGCGCTGCCTGGGGCAGAGGGAGCCTTTGTGCTCTGGGCCAGGAGCCCACCCCCGCCCGCCGTCGCTCCCCTGCGGAGAAACAGCTGACACACACCCTCGCTCCCTCTGCTTCCTCTTCTGGGGCAGACGGCGCTTTCCTGGGTGCAGCCTGGCATCTGGCCACCCCACCCCTCCCCCGTCATGCCTGGAGTGTTCCTTCTGAGTTGCAGGAGCCCGAGGGGCAGGAGCCCTCGACCTCAAATGCATGGCAAAACCTCCCGGCGGGCATTTTTAAAACACAGCAGCTCTCACTCCTTGTCCCCAGAATCTGGGGTCAGAATCCACGGTGACTCGCAGGCAGGGCATCTTTTAAAGGTTTTATTTATTTATTTTTAGAGACAGGGGAAGGGAAGGAGAAAGAGGAGAGAAACACCCATGTGTGGTTGCCTCCTATCTGCCCCCGCCCTGGGGACCTGGCCTGCAACCCAGGCATGTGCCCTGACTGGGAATTGAACCAGCAACCCTTTGGTTTGCAGGCCCACACTCAGTACACTGAGCTATACCAGGGCTGGCAGGGCACCTTTTAAATCAATCCCAGTGACTCCAACTGGAGCCGGACTCGGGAACCACTGGTGTGATGTTTTGAGAGGCTAGTGCTGCAGCTCAGCCACCACCAGCCCTGAACATGTGATGGAGCAGTTGGTGCCTCAGTTTCCCCATTTGTAAGATCCGGACAGCAACAGAGCCTCTGTCATGGGGTACTGGGAGGGCTCCATGAGACAGTGCCGTGAAGACTGGGCCCCGCGGCTGGCCTGGAGCACTCGCTCATGATGTTACAATAGCCGAGAGAGTTCCCCTGGCTAGTTATGGCTGTGTCTTCCCTTCTCATTGCAGCCAAGGGGAGATTTTAGGGCTTGACATCTCAGGGAGGATGTGGGAAGGGCCGAGAGGAGTCCCCTTTGAGGACCACAGCACTGGAGGTGACCAGAGGGGGCTCTGCTCTCGCATGGAGGTGTGTTGGGAGGTGTCCGTCTCTCCGTGGCTCCTGTGGCTCCAAGAGAAGCCCACGCTCCTTAGCAAGGCACGTGGGGCCCCTCCGGGTCCTCTGCTCCACAGGGCCACCACGAGGAGGTGGTGGCCCCCGGGCTTTCCCACCTCCCAGCAAGGTCTCAGCAGAGGGGTGAGACCTGCTCAGCTCAGCGCCCCTGTGGCCGGCACAGGGGTGACGGTCATGTTGGATCGCCCACAGTGCGTGACGCGGACTGCCAGGGGAACTGGAGGAGTGCAGGACCGGTCACAACGGCAGCAGTGGCTACGGTTTCCTGGGTGCCCTCAGCTCGCTGGCCATCCCCCTCGGGGTTTAAAAAGCCACACAAATATTGCCACGGCCCTCTCTGGCAGGGAATGCCATGGGCCAGGTTGCTAAGGGTGAGAGAGAACTCCATCTGGTCCCCAAACCCGGTGAACTCTGTAGCCTCTGGCCTCTGCCAGCCACTGAGCGTCCTTGAACCCTGACCTGGGGCACAGAGCTGCGCACCTGTCGTGTCCGGCACCGTGTGTGCTGCTACTGCCACAGATGACAGAAAGGCCACCGCTTTCTCTGCTGAGCCAGTCGCTGGGTGTTCTCATTTCCATAGAACTGTAGGATGGAGAAAGTCACCAGGAATATCCCGCCTGCTCCCAGCTTTCATGATCCGAGACTGTATTCTAGAGTTTTCCACGTGGAACCTGACTTATGGATGACCTTGACAGATATGCTGCACAAAAAGGAACCTCAAAGGAGGTCTGTATGCAAATAACTCAAGTTTGGGGAACATGGACAAAGTGATGCTCAAGGGCCCCCCCCCAATGCCATGATGCCCTTTTCCACGAAAGCATTTCTTCCCCTCGCCCCCCTCTCCCTCAGGGAGCAAGCGTAGGTCCGCCCTCCCTCTCTGCACAGGAGAAGGGGGCGCTGCGGGGCAGCACCTGAACACCTTGGGACCGATTCGCTTCTCCTCGGCCCCGGGAGGGTCAGGTTTGCGGCCGGACTTGGGTTCTTCCGCCCTGTTCACTATTCAGATCAGTTTCCAGCAACAGTGAGGTGACAAGGCCAAGTCTCATGGCGAACTAAATATTTTTTTGTTGAATGTCTGTGTTCACATAAGGACTGTAGCCCGTGGCATTTAGTCAAAGGTCTTAAATCAAGCTTGTGATCATGTATTTATTTAGGTATATGCCACCTTGTTGCAAAAAAGGTATTGTGGCAACTTACACAAACAGATACAATAGAATAAAAACAAAGGGGTTAGAGTCAAGGTAAAAGCAGGAGGCTAGAATGAAGCCAGAGTCCAGTGGGAGACTCAGTACAATTGTTCAAAATAATATCAAATTTGACCTTGAGCTTCCCAGTGGCCAAAATGAAACAAAAAACATGACAGCTTACAAGATCCCTAACAATGAACAGTTAGTTTGGGGCTTCGGTATAAACCCAATTGACCCAGAGATTTCTTTTCCGTTAATTTGTTCCAAATGTGATGGGAGGCAGTCACTCCTCAGCTTGGCTCGGCATTCAAGGCTGTTTACCAGCTGCCCCGAGCCTCTTTCTTGGGTCTCACACGTGGATGTAGTTTGCGGTCTGGCCACGCTGAATAAAAGCCAAGGCCGCCGTTTGGAGCTGCTATTACAGAGGCACACGGGCGGCAAAGAAGAGGTGCCGACCAGCCCTGGAAAGCCAACTCTGCCGCAGACCCAGCTGCTCTGTGAAGGGACTTGGGTGAGTCCCTCCACCTCGGTGTCCTCATCTGTGAAATGGATGTACACGTTCGGAGTACACGCCTTCTGTTGCTATGGCGATGTAGGCACATGGCGTGCTCGGCACCCACTGCTGATGTTCGGACGATGAAGGTGGTCGGTCCCGTTACCTGATTTTGGAAGCTGGCCCTCCACCTAACCACCCACATGATGAGTGACTCCGTTTCTCCCGGCTGCAGTGTGACCACCTGTAAAACGAGGACTGTCCCTGCTGCTACCGCATAAGCCACGTGCCGGGGCCCGAGGGGCTGAGTGCCGTTCGGAGGCTGCCGCCAGAACCATCTCCCCAGACGACAACGTTGCTTTTGCACTTTCACTTTGCAAAACTGGTCCATTCTCCCTTTCCCTTTTCTCGATTAGTGGAGAGAGAGGAGCACGGACACGGCTCACATGGTTGGGCTGTGATATCATAAAAGACACAGGCTTATGAAACCCACGCCCAAAGCCAGAGGAAACGCAGCCCCCTGAAGAGCCTGCGCCCGGAGCCGGGACGGGTGGGCGGGGGAGGCTGGCTGCGTCCCCCACCGTGAGTCAGGCCTTGCTCCGCTGGGTGACGTCGTCCTCCTTTATTTCAGGGGTGGGTTCCAGCTTCGACAAAACGACGTCACCTGGCAATGCCTGACGATACAAGATCCCCCGACGGTACAAAGAAATGTGTTCTGCACAGAATGCACGTCCCTGCACTCCTAGGTACGCAGCTAGATCTCCCACCATGGCAACCGGTGCTCGGACCTACGTGCACCCAGAGCTGGCGTGGGGCCAGAGTGAGGGGAGCGGGGTCTGGGGGGTGTCCAGGGCTCAGAAGGAAATGCCCTTCGGAGCTGTGGGGTGGCTTGGACATTGGGTAGGCCCCCGCCCTCTCAGGCAGAACTGCCTCTTAGGCCAGGGGAGTAAGGGATGGAGACAAAGACCTGGAAGGAATTGGCTGTATCCTGTTCCCAGTGGGGCTCCAAGCCATGCTTCAAACCTCTCTGGGCCTATTTCTCCTTCGGTGAAAGAGGGAGCCATTTCTTCCCAGTACTGCCCAAAGCAGGTGAGGGGCAGGCCTGTGGGTCTGAGGCTCAGGGAGCCGCCAGCAGCGCTGCGTGGGGGGCCCATCAGTGCAGCCTCAGCCCCCGGCGCTGGGCTCGGGGCCGCCCTGGCACCAGTATCTCTGAAGCCAGGAAGGGGGCTCTGGCTGTTCCCTGTGACCAGAAGGTCCAATGCCTCTCCTGGACCCGATTGCTCGGATCTCAGCCTCCCCCAGCGCCCCCCCCCCCCCACCCCCCACTGCTGGCCATCCCACCTAATGCCCAGGTCAGGACTGACAAGGAAGAGGGAAGCTGTTTCATTCCTGTCCCACCCTGGCTTCAAGCCTAGGGTCTTGCTCCCGGCAGACCTGGAGGAATCCCTGAGTACACACAGGTTGTGGGTTGAGAGGACGAGAGAGAAAGGTCAAGGTAGACCCCAGGCCCAAAGGCTCTGGGAGGGGACAGGGAGTGGTCTCATGGTCTGGGTATGTGGCCAAAGGCAGCACTCCTGGGTGGAGAGGGAGCCTTGGGGCCTGGCCCAGCTCCCCACCCGGGTAGCGTCGTGGCTGGCAGGCAGCTGCCTGCAGCCTTCTCAGCTGCTGCGGCAGAAACAAGTGACGGCACTGACGAGGAAGAGAAAAATCGCAATGAGTACAGAGGGAGGGGCTCTTGGATCGGGGGCTGGGTTTTTTTTTCTTGGGGTGTGGTTTCTACTTGGTGGCTGGGTGACCATGGCGGTTTGGAATGTGGTTGGACAGCGGGTGGGGAAGCGGGGAGGGCTGGCCAAAGGCAAGGAGCAGGGACATTAGCCAAGGGGCCTGAAGCCCAGGGCCACCAACAGCTCAGCATAAACGGGGCCCGAGGTGGCACCCAGAGCCTGGCCTCCACCCGACATCAGTCCCTTCCTTGGTTCTGAAGGCCTCTGATTTCCAGAAGCCCTGGGGAAGGAGGCAGAGTTGCCAGAACAAGACAGATTAGGAGGGAGTGGGGTATGCGCAGGGGACAGCACGGTCAAGTCTGTCTGTAAGGTGGGGCTGTGGTGGCAGCATGCCGCCTGATCCAAACCGAGGCTATGCGAGCAACGGACCTTGTCTCTCTGAGCCTCAGTGTCTTCACCTGCTAAATGGGCTTAACTGTCTCTGCCTCCGAGCGCGCTGTCGGGAGGACAGAGCGGGTCAGTGCACGTGACGCTCTCGGCGCAGCGCTCTGCAAGTGGCGGCACCGACGGTTCCCCCCGGTGCTCGGGAAGCTTTGGCCGGCTGCCTCGCGTGCCATAGCACCTAACCCCCCGGCCCGGTCCCCAGCTAGTATTTGCTGACGGAGTCCCTCGCAGGAGTCGCTACGGAGAGCCCCTGTGTCCACTGCCCCTCCTCTCCTGCGAGCGCCGTCCCCGCTCAGACCACGAAGTGCAGCGTGTAGGTGAGCTGGTGGCCGTTGTCCCAGGCGTACAGCACGCGCTCCTTGGGGTTGTAGTCGATCTGGGTGGTGTAGGCGTGCTCGTTGAGGAAGGGCAGCTGCGGGCGGGCGTCGGTGCCCGTGTGCGTGTCGAAGGCGTAGGCCACCTGGCCGTCCCGCTGGCTGTAGGTGTCCACGGCGTACAGGATGCCGCACACCAGGAAGCAGTTCCCGTAGGAGTTCCGCCGCAGCCGCGTCTTCCACGTGGTCTCGCGGTGCACGGAGAGGTCGCCGGGGTCCAGGTGGCTCAGCACGATCACCTCGGGCTGGGCCCCGTCGCCGTCATCCACCGCGGGGTAGATGACCCACAGGCCGCTCTCGTCCACGGCAAAGTCGATGTCCGAGTGGCCGCGCCACTTCCAGGGCGTGGTGTCCTCGTACACGGCGTCGGGCAGCATCGCCCAGGAGGCCACGAAGCGCTGGCGCAGGTCGTACTTGATGATGTTCTTGGTGAAGGCGCGGTTGTAGTAGAAGGCACCCTGGTACACCACGTGGCCCGTGCCGATCCAGTTGTAGGGCAGCTTGTACATGTTACTCCAGCGGCCTGCGTGCACAGGGCGGCTGGTCACACCAAGGCCTCTGGTGACCCTCGGCCCACCCAGGGACACGGAGGCCGCCCAGGGCTCTGGAGTGGCTCAGCAAGCCAGATTCTGAGTGTTCTGTGAGTCGGGAGCTGGGCCAGACATCTTATCCCGGCCGGCCCGAGAAGGAAGGACTTCCAGTAACCCATCTGCTGGGGAGGAAACAGGCTCAGGGAGTTCAGGGTCACCAGTGATGGAGTGGCACAGCCAGGACGCAGAAACCGGCTGACGCCAGCCCCTCTTGCTTCTGTCTGGACTGCCATTCCCTGTCCTATTGGCCTGGGGGATGCCTCCTTATCTTTCACAGCCCTGGGCCAATGTTACCTCCTCCAGGAAGCCCTCTTTGATCTCCCCACCTTGAGTGAGGGCCTCTGCTCTGGCTTCCCATAACCCTCTGTCTTGGTACCTTTCCCTGGCTTTTCCAGCGCCAGCCTACGCGCCCCTCGAGGCAGGGGCCGGGTCAGTTTGGTCTGGCGGAGGAAGGACTTCAGCTGTTCCGGATCAATACCGGGTGACACCACTGCTCAGGGGGAGTCCAAACCCTCTCATGAGGCTCACAAGGCTTGCCTCAGCCTCCTCTCCCACTGTACCCTCCCCCCTCCCGTGCCACTGCGAGTCCTCCCATTGCACTGGCATGCACTGGGCCTTCTGCCTGGAACACATTTTCCTCTCCCTCCTGCTCTTCCTCCAGGGCTCAGCTCAGCGTCACCTCCTCTGGGAAGTCTTCCCTGATCTCCAGACTGGCTTCTCACGGCCCCCTGAGCTCTCCCTCTAACACTCTGGTCAAATCGTTGCTTTGCGTCTCTGCCTCCCACACAAGACTGTGCATTTCTGGAGCGTGGGTCCTGTCTCAATGACCCCTTCCCCCACCATGCCCCAGATCTGATAACCAAACTTTTGTCCTTCCCTGCCGAGACCTGCAGCTCCTCTAAGGCCCGGGCCCCGCTCAGCTCTAAGGCAGGGTGATAACCCCGACCTCCCGCAGTCATAAAGATAACACAGCTGACTCACACAGGTGATCAGCACAGAAGAAGCACTAGTGGAAACCAGAAGGATTATTTCCCTTGGCAGTAAGTTACACCCCTGAGGGCCAGGACATGTCTATCTCATTTGCTGGGGCATTCCAACCCCTGACACAGTGCTAGCAAATACGGGGTGCCCTGGATGCCCCTTCCTGGGCTGGCCGACCATTCGGAGCTAGGCCAGGCTGGGGAAGTCTGGATCACAGGGAACCACAAGGCGAGGGGGCCGAGTCTCCACGGGGGCCTCCCCCCGGGCCACCCACCCCTGCCCCACCCCCACCTCCAGGGTCCCCGACCTTGCTTGAAGTTCTCCAGGTTGCGGAACTCCACCAGGCTGTTTCCGTAGTAGTAGTTGGTGACGTAGATCCTGTCGTCCTGCGCAGCGGGGTCCTTCATCCAGGCACCCTCGTGGCGCCCGTAGCTGTGGTGCCTCACCGGGGGATCCACGGACCGGAGAGTGCCCTCGCAGCCAGCCTCTCTGCCTGTGGGGAGCAAGGGGTGCAGGGGCTGGCACTCAGACGCGTGCCCGCCCCCCCCAGTCAGAGCCACAGTCCTGGGCGTGCTCTCGGGGTCTAGCTTAAATCCCTCCTGATGTTTTGTTCAAAACCTTTCATGTTTTCTTTCTTTTTTTTTAAGATTTTATTTATTTATTTATTTGTTAGAGAGGGGAAGGGAGGGAGAAAGAGAGAGAGAGAGAGTAACATCAATGTGTGGTTGCTTCTCATGTGGCCCCCACTGGGGACCTGGCCTGCAACCCAGGAGTGTGCCCTAAGTGGGAATCAAACCTGCGATGCTTTGGTTCGCAGCCAGGGCTCGTGTCGTCTTCCCTCACGATCAAAGCAATGTCTGAACATTGCAAAAAGGTGGAACATTCAGAAAAGGAGAAAATAAAACTCATTTGAAATCCTGCTATCTAAAGAAATTTTCTAACATGTTGTATTTCCTTCCTTCTCTTCACACGTCCGGTCATGCAGACATACTTTCAAACCTATGGTCCTTCTGAACACAGTTTCATGGGCCCTGTCTGGTTTTTTTTCCTTCCCTCCACTGAGCAATTTCTCCCATCATTAACTGGCCTTTCAGTGATGTGATTTTAGGGTTCTCCAGGCTGCCAGACAGCCGTGCCCTTGAAGTTCCTAAGCCAGACCCCTCTGTGTCAGACCTTTAGCTTCTGTCCCGTTCCCCGGCATTAGGAACAGGCTGCGGGGAAACCAGTTAAGCTGCAGCTGCTGCCCAAGCGGCTGACGGACCCTTAGGGAAGATCCCTAAACACGGAGCGCGCTCGGACCCAGCGTGGCTCCCGGCCCCGGCAGCCAGGATGCCCGTCAGAAGGCGCGGCGTGGTGATTTCATGAGGAGGACTTCTACCAAAAGGCACAAGCCAAAATCGACAAATGTTGACCTAAAAACAGAGCCAAACACTGGACAGAAGAGAGAAAGATGTGAAGATAGTAGCTGTTGGATTTGATGATGGGATTCTAGGGGACTTTTACAAAAGAACTTGTTGAAAATGCTACTGGTTTCACTGTAAATGTTGTCAGGCTTTTTCTGTCAAGGATCAGATAGTAAACATGTTAGGCTTCCCAGACCACATACTTTTGCTCCATCTTCTCTCTCTCTCTCTCTCTCTTTTTTTTTTTACAGCCCTTTAAACATGTACCAATAGCTCCAAGGCTTGCAAACACGGGCTGCAGGCTGGCTCTGGCCCGTAGCAGGGGAGGAGCCTGCCAACCCAAGAGGCTTACTCACCTTGGCTGGGGACCGAAGGGTGGGAAGGTGGCTCACTGGGCAGGGGACTGGTGGCAGGGGTGGGGGTGATGGCTGGGTTCGAAGAGGGAGTGTCAGGGGCCAAGTCCGTTCCCTCCGAGGCCTTGGGCCCAGCCTTCTCAGAGTTGGGCTCGGGTGGCCTGCCCTCCACCCTGGGCGACAGCTGTTCCAGCCAGGAAGTGCCCCTGAGGAGGGCGTTGTCTGCGGAGAGAAGACCCTGAGCTCACATCCTCGCTGCACCCGCTGCTCCCCAGGGTCCTCCCCAGGCCAGTGGGGTCCCTGATCTGGGGCCCTGGGAAGTGGACAGGGGAGGCCCTGGTGAGCGAACGGCCTGGAAAAGTGGGCTTTGCGGTCTGCAGGCCTGCTCCGAGCCCCCCTGCCAAGTGGCTTTCCCTTCAGTGGGATGAGAGTCGTGAGGCCCACTGCGTTAGGCTGTTGTTGATTAGAGGAAAATGTGCACAAAACATTCGCACCGATTCTGCTGAATGCGAGACCCCTTTGCTTTCTGTCAAACTCCTTGGACCGATTCTCTCACTTCCTAGGCTCAGTTCCCGGAGGCAGAGAGCCATCCCCAGACCTCCTCCCAGCCCTGCCCCCTGGAGCCCACCCCCTGCTTTCTCTGACCCAGTATTCCACCCTGCAAGCAAGTAGGGGCAGGTGCGCCCAACTTCCTGTCGGCTTCCGGAAGCCAGGTCTCTGTCTCTGTCCGTCCCCCACTCATTTCCTGTCTCCTGTCTCTCTCAGCACCCCTCTCCCCATTTTCTCTCTCCCCTGCTGGCATGGGCTTTGCTCACAGGAGGACTTTTCTGAATCCATGGGACCTGGTTGGGAGCCATCTGGGTGGTCCCTGACCCACACACTTCCCTGGGCTGGGCTGGGTGGGGTCTGGGTAGGGGGAGCAGGAAGACTCAGTGCCACACAGCCGGGGACAGAGACTCCTCAGCTCTGGGGACGGAGCTGTGAAGGTGTCTAAGGCAGGCTCTGCAGCCTGCTGACCCGGGTTCCAGTCCCAACAACTCGCTATGAGACCTGGAGCCAGTGACTTCACCTCTCTGAGCCTGGTTCCTCCCCTAGTTCAGGGGCAACACGAGGTGAAAGAACTCAGAAAACCGTGATGCCAGGGCCAAAGGAAAGGTGCCAAGGTTACTGCGACGGAGTGGCCCCCAGCAGGTGCCCGGAGGTCCCTGACTCCAGGACAGTGACTTGATTCCTTCCTGTACTCTCCAGGCTGGGCTTCCTCTTTGCACAAAGGTTTAGCCGCGTCCCACTGCAGGGCAGCCCCTGGAGCCTGTTGGGAACGGGCTACACCCTCTGGTTAGGGGACCCTCTGGGAGGCTGGGCTGCGGCAGCCTGCCAGGGCAGGGGGCTTGTTCCCACGGGCTGTGCTGGCAGCGTCAGATGCCTGCAGCTGTTCTTGGGCAGTGTCCCAGCCTGGGGTCAGAGGCCAGGCTGAGCTGGCAGGACGCAGGGCCAGCAGCTGGCACCAGGCACTGAGGGAACAGGCCCCTGACCCCTGAGAGACCAAGAATTGAGGGGGCTCTCAAAGGAGATGGGCTCCTCACAGTTCCACCTCCCAGCGCTCTTGGACATGGGCTGGGCAGGGGGCCTCATGGGAGGAGGTGGTCAGCAGGGCCCAGGAAGGGGGAGCAGGCTCGGGACACTTCTCAGGGACATCCGAGGAGGCAGGCCTCTTGGGGGGTCTCAGAGGAGAGTGAGGAGCCATGCTAGTGGGGATGGCCTGCAATTTGGGTGCTCTAGGGACTCTTGTCCCTTGTTTCTCAGTGGGTCACTGTCATCATCCTTCACCGTGGTCCGGCAAGACGCTGCAGGGAAAGTATAGGTGTCTGTGGGCGCTCCTCTGGGGGGACAAGAAACGGGAGCAGGGGCTGGGGAGGCCGTCCGTTCCAAGGCCAGTCTGCAAACAGGCGGTGCCCCAAAGGGCCTACGTCACTCTTCAGAGACCGGGCCAGGCCACGGCCCCTGCACTCTCCCGCCCCAGACTGGCAGCTGTCTGGTCGTGGGCACGGTTTTTCCCACTAGACTGTGAGCTCCATATTAGGCAGAATCTCTGGGTGACACAGCAAGTACACAGTGGACTTTCAGCAAATCTCTGAGTGGAGGAGGAGAAGTCCAGTGAGGGTAGAGATGGCTGTGAAGACTGGGAAGGAACTGAGTGGCCCCCTGTGTCGGTCATATCATTCCATCCCCCATAACCCCCGAGGGAACAGTATGCCGTTGTGTAACCAATGCACCAACAAACAGGCGAGCAGTGGAGTTGAAACTCCAGGCTGCGGAGAATGCCCTGGAGCCCTGTGCGAGATCCTTGGGTGTGGCCGTCCACCCGCAAGCCCCCACTCCCCAAGGTTCCAGTGCCCCTCCAACTCACCAGCCTCGGTCACCTCCTTGCTGCCCGCCTTGTAGTAGGTGATGCCTCGGATCACCGCCTGCTGCTGGCCCAGGGCCCGGGGCTTGCCTGTGGGCTGGGGGAATCGGCCCTGGCCGCCCTCCTTCCGCAGCTTCTCCACCTTCAGCAGCTTCTCCCTAGGAGGCTTCGGGAGGGCCCTGTCTACAAAGCTCTTCTGTACGCCGCTGCCGTATTTGTTGCTGTCCTTGACCTTCCCTCCAGCCGTGTCCTGGACGAGAAGGGAAGTGTCAGAGTTGGGGGCTGGTAGAAGGGACGTTGTGGGGGGTTGTCACGGAGGCTCGGCATGTGGGGGCTGGAGTGGCCACGCTGCCCTAGGCCATACATCCTGGGTGGTCATCAGGTCACAGCTTTCCTCCCATAATGGGTGCATCCATGACTGGGGCGTGCCTCAGTTTCCCCACTCAGCTCTCTTGCTCCCCTCCAGGCTTGAAGGCCAGCCTGACTGGTTGGATTCCTGTCCCATTTCCTAACGCCTGTCACTCCCCAAACAGGGCTGGCTACAGTGGTCAGCTCCTTGGGGAGGGAGCCGACCGGCAGGTCCGCTTCTCCAACGCTGGCTCTCTCACTCATCGGTCTCTGTTTACAGACGGAGGGAGGTTCTCAGGACCCTGGCGGGGGCGGGGTGATCAGCTCATCCCAGTGTGGCTGGAACGTCCCCAGTTCGAGGTCTGAAAGCCCTGCATCCTGGGAAACCCCTCAGGCCTGGGACGGCTGGTCGCAAGGGCATTGCCCTCAGAGCATGCAGTTTCTAACGTTTTGTGAATTTTGCTGTTTTCATTTCCTTTTAAATGTCCTTGCTGCTGGCTTGGCACGAGAACACAGGGCCCGTGACTCCGACCATTGTTAGGCAGAGTCTTCAGGAGATAACAGCGGGGAGAGCGGAATCTGGGCCTCTGCACCACTCGCCCGCCTGTGGAACTGGCCTCCGCCCGAGCAGGAAGCCAGCTCTGGGCCAAGGCTCCAGGCTTCCTCCAGGCACCGCCGGCAGGCTGGCGGCTGGCGACAAAGTGCGCCGGCTCCGTGGCCAATGCCACACGCGCGCCGGCTCGGCAGGCACACGCAACCCAACCCCTTCTGGTCCCAGTGCAGACACCCTCTCCTGCTGTGACCTCACTCCACGTTTCCTCATCTGCCAAACGGGCGAGGATCACCCTCCTCGCAGGTGGTCACGGGATAAACCGAGAACACGTCTGCGAGGAAGCAGGTTCTACAACATCAGCTCCCTCCATCCCCCACTCGGCCGAAACGAGGCCACCAAGGGCGGTGCGGGTGCGGCCCGCGCATGCGCAGGTGACCGGCGGAAGGGGCATGAATGGAGCCGAGACCTAGTCTTACTCCACTCGCCAAGCCATACGCTCTGGTGCGTGTCAATCATAGGAAGGTGCCTTTGTACAATCTGTGCACTCAAAGGGGCTCCTCTTTCTAATTTATCTTCCCTGAGGAAGAGCTTTTTCTGCTCTTTGCCTGCCTTTGCCTGCCTTTGGAGGGCCTTTGTCAAATTTGCACAAAGGTGTGTTATTTGTCAAGGGTGGCTTTCCTGGTGACGAAACCTCTGCTCACTTTGAGCTCTGAGCTTGAACATGGAATGTCTAAGGGTTTGCTGCAGGAGTCCTTCGCCCCGGGCTGGCTGGAGGACGTGGTGTTCGCGTGCAGGGGTCCCCGAGGCGTTGCCTGGCGGCCCCTGAGCAGGCCTGACCCAGCCAGCGGCCCGGCCACAGCAGGGGAGGCTGGACGTGCTTTGCTGCAGCAGACCTGGCCCCCAGGGCCAGGCGGGGAGGGTCATCTCTATGCCCTTGTCCCCACTGGTTTGGAAATGGGAATGAGGACCCTGCCAAACCGTGAACTCTCCAGCAGTGCACACACCCCCTTGCCCCGCCCAGTCCCAGGCGAGGTCCTGGCTCACAGTGCCCCGAAGCCCAGAGGTAATCAGAGCCACGGTCTCACCTGTGCCTTACTGCCGGGGCTGGTGGCTGGGGCAGCGGCAGGGGCCGCGGCGGAGTCCTTCTGCAGCAGCTGGAGGCCCAGGCTGGAGAGCTCCTTCCTGATGCTCACCATGATGGCCGACTGGTTCTCGTAGTGCCTCATCTGCTCGCTGAGGTGGCGCATGCTCTCCCTCATCACCTCGTTCTCCCGGCTCAGGTTGGCCTTGATGCTCTGTGGGGGTGGGACCGAAGTCTTTCCAGCCTCCTCTCACAGCCTCCCACCCCTTGTCCTGGGAGGGGACACCCAGGACCTGCCAACGGGCTTTGCGGCCCACTGTTGCGGGCAGAGGCAGCACTCGTGAGCTTGGCTGGAAAAAAGCCTGCTGCTAAGAGACCCTGTAGTAATTTTTTATTTAAAGAGTGAATGGATCCTGGCTGGCATAGCTCAGTGGATTGAGCATGGGCTGTGAACCAAAGCATCGCAGGTTTGATTCCCAGTCAGGGCACATGCCTGGGTTGTAGGCCATGGCCCCCAGCAATCGCACATTGATGTTTTTTTTTCTCTCTCTTTCTCCCTCCCTTCCCGCTCTAAAAAAAAAGAAATAAAATCTTAAAAAATATATATATATATTTCTTTAAAAAATCTTAAAAAATAAAGAGTAAATGGGAGAAAAATAGATATAATATCTTCACAGTACTAAATTAAAAAGTACAAATGGGTATAAAAACATCTTCCTCCCACCTTTGTTTCTCAGCCAATTGTTCTGGGTTCCCTTTTATTTTTTGGACACTTTGCCTTCCCACGTGAGCCCGCCTTGAGAACTCTTCTGCGTCTGCACGTGCAGCGCTCGCCACTCCTTCCCTGGCCGCACGGCATGGACCGGGCGTAGTGGGTTTGGTCAGTCCCTGAGTATTCGTGATTTAACTTGCTACCAACGTTTTGCCACTTTAAAATTACCTTTTAATTTCACAAGTGATACATAAGTATATAAAAACCTGTTAATGAAATGCTCGAACAATGAAACTGGAGTTTTGCCATGGGTGAGACTCGGATCCCTTCTGACCCCCAAGCCTCTGACTTCTCTCCAGGTGGTGTTGGCTCTGCCCACGGCACTGCCCCTGCTTTTACTTCCAGGTTTCTTCTGTCTGCCTGCCCGACTCCCCTGGCTGGGGTCGCTGCCTGCCTGGCCTTAGTGTCCCCCACCACCCCCTCATGGCCCCTGGTTCTGAATCCTGCTGGACACAGGACTGCTCAGAATCTCTGTGCTCCTCTCTATGGACCCTGTAACCCAGGGGTCCCTGTCCCTGGGCTCTCGCCCGGGCTGGCCTTGTCCACTGGGCAGGACTCAGGAAAGCTGGGCAGCCTGGTGTCAGTCCCAGGTCCCTAAAGCCCAGGCAGGTCGGGGGTATGTGTGGAATTCCTTTGTCTGAGTCTACTTCTCAGCCAGAGCAGGTGAAGCTAGAGTCAGAAGCAGGAAGCACCTCTTTGCTGCACAGCCCTGGAGCTTACGAGTTCAGAATTTCATGGACAGGGGTTTTTATAGAGGAGAAGAGAACCTACAAGTGATTGATGTCTGGTCAGCCTGGGTGTGAACAGATTCAGGGCCCCAGAGGCAGCAGGCAGGAGTTGGACAGACCAGGGTTCAAATCCTTGCTCTCTGCTTCCTGGCTGAGTCGCCTAGAGTGAGTGAGCGACGCGACCTGTCTGACCCTCGGTTTCCTTGCCTGTTAAATGAGGGTCTTTATCATAATGACAACGGCCTATCAGGGTGACTGTGAGGACCAGAAATGCTAAGGAACAAGAAAGTGAGCTCTGAACCAGAACACAGGCAAGGTAGGAGTCAAATGGCAGAAGGTAACTTTCTCAGCCTCCGCACTGCTGACATCCGTCAGACAGCTGTGTTTGGGGCGGGGGGCTGTCCTGTGCGTTATAGGGTGTTTAGCAGCATCCCTGGCATCTACCCAACTAGAAGCCTGTAGCACCCACCACCCACCTTCCCCAAACTGCGACAGTCAAATGCCTCCAGATGTTGCCAGCTGTCCTCTGGAGAGCACAACGGCCCCTGGTCGAGAACCTCTGTGGTCAGGGAACAGAGCAGAGGGGGCCAGCTCCTCCCGAGGGGGGCTGTTCTCTCCCCTCCTCCCAGGTTAGCAAGGAAGGAATATTTTTCCTTCATAGAATTATCACTTAGTGAACAGAAGCAAAGCACAGATAATGCAAAACAGAAGATAATTAGAAATCACTTCTTTGTGGCTGTGGAAGTCACTTCTGATCTGTCCCAGGCCAGCAGACATGCCCTCCGGACGGGCTGCTCCCGGTTATGTGAAGCGAGTTAACATTTCCTTAGATTACCAGAGGAGCGGGCACAGGGTGGCTGCAGAGCTGGCCATGGGAGGGCCTGGCATGCACTCGGTGCGCGGGAAACGCCGGTGCTCAGTGGGAATCAGTCATTATTACTTTCTCCCATGCTGGCATGGGCCGGGCACATAGTGGATACTCACCAAATGCTTTTTGAATAATTA
Source organism: Phyllostomus discolor (assembly GCF_004126475.2). Classification (NCBI taxonomy): domain Eukaryota; kingdom Metazoa; phylum Chordata; class Mammalia; order Chiroptera; family Phyllostomidae; genus Phyllostomus; species Phyllostomus discolor. The sequence continues at coordinate 206,645,255 of NC_040905.2, read as the reverse complement.
AAAACCACTGTGACTTCAACTTCGGGGCCAGGAAGGGGTTAATCTCCCACCCAGGGGCACAGGATGCCCAGGTGCCCCCTCCCTCTGGAGAGGAAGCTGGGAAAGGAAGCCCCCACGCCCGCTCCTGGCAGCTGCGGGTCCCCAGGCTCCCAGCAGAGGCCGGATGCAGGAAACAGGCGGAGGCCGGGCTGTGCCAGCACAGATGCAAACCTCGAACCTGCGGCCTGGAAGCCTGTGCTCGCCCACCTCCGCCCCTGACCTCAGGGGGCAGTCCCAGCTGCTGGCCCACCCTCCCGCACTGTCACTCTGACCCAGAGTAGGTGCTCAGCACCTCCATCTCCATGGTAGGTGCCTCACGCCTGGCCCCTCATGGGTGCAGCCAGTCCTACACCCTGATGCACCACCTCAGGGGGCACTGCTCACGCAGCATTTGTGTCAACAGTGGCCCTGGTCTTGGTGAACTGAGGACAACTGCAATTCCAGGCCCCTCCTCCTCCCTTTCATACAACCGGCAGGGCCCAACCAGGTGCCTCAGTTTCTCCACAAAGCCATTTGGCCCTTGAGCCCGTCAGATCTCTGCCCCACAGTTGGGACCCTGTGGCCTGTGTCTCCCTCCCCCTCTCACTGCTGGAGTCCAGCTGCCGACAGCCACCAGGGCTGAGACAGAATGGCCCAGGCTCCCTGCTGACACTGCCCTCAGCCCCCAGCACTGTAGCAGCCTGGCCTCTGGCCCATGCCCTGCCCTTACCTCTTCCAGCGTGTCCATCTGGGAGGCCACCTTGTGGACGTAGGCGTGCACCCTCATCAGGTCCATGCTGTACAGGGCGCCCTCCAGGAGATCCACCATGGACTGCAGCTGCCGGGGAAGGGCGAGGGTTAGTGGGGGAGCAGAGCACAGGGCCTGCACACAGAGAGCAGAGAGGCCCCACCACAGCGTGGAACCCCGGAACCCCTGAACCCCGGAACCCCAGGCTCTCGGAATGGCCTTCTTGGGCCCTTCGGAGAAAAGCAACAGGCCCCATCTTTTGAGCACTCACCGTGTGGCATCACTGTGCTGGGGCTCCCGTGAGCGGTGCCACATAATCCTCACCCCGCCCCAGGAGGTCTGTGGTGGCAGGCTCCAACCATCCCCTGGGTCCCTCTTCCTCCTTCCTGTGCCCAGGCCTGGCCTGCATGTGCCCACTGTATTGGCCTGCACCTGTGGCTCACTTCAAAGAGCCACTCTGCCCCAAAATACGGCTGAGAGCGTATGTCCTACTGGGAAAGCCCTGAGGCCATGTCTGCCTGGCATGGGCACCTAAAGAACCAGCTCCCTAGTCCCAGTGGGACAACTGAGCTGTCATTCATACTCCAGCATCCCCTGGGGCTGGGGTTGGGGCTGGGGCTGGGGCTGGTGCTGGCCTGAGACTGCAGCCCTGCTGGGCTTCCTTCCCTTCCTGCACCCGAGCCTCCCGCTCCGCACAAGTGTCTCCCGGGAGCATGTTCCTTGTGAAACACCCGCACACAGACCGTTCGCCACAGGGTCTGCCTCTGGGGACCCAGCCGCAGGCAGGGTTAGGACTTTTTTTTTAATCTTCATCATACAGACTGGGGAGCTGCAGCTTGGACGGGTGAAGTGACCCGCCCCAGGTCACCAGGGTGCTCCATGGTGGAGCCCGGAGCAGAGCCCAGCTTGCTGAAACCCAAACCTCTTTCCTGTCATGCTGTACTGCTCCTGTCCTGGGTCCAGAAGGGGAGACTCAGGACAAGGAAGAAGGGGGGCTCGCACGACAGGTCGGTGGCAGATGCTGGGTCTCCCCTGCCTGGCCCAGGGCTCTTCTCTATAGCTGCCTCCCCGTTTCCCCTCTGTCACACCTGGTCAGAATAGGACATTCCCCTCCCGATGGCTGGGATGCCAGCAAGGGTGTCAGGGACACCATGGCCCAAACGACAGGTTGGGAAATCAGCTTCCCCTGGCTTCGCGGGCAGGGCGGTTCCTCCAGCCCACCCTCCAGCACAGCCCCGCTCCCAGGCCTACAGCGTTCCTTAGGGCCTGCGCGGGCCAGTGCTCCTGTTCAGTCCTAGCCCGCTGTTTCCAAAACAGTTCGCAAAACCCCCCCCTCTCCCAGGGGCATTCCAGCTGTTTTAAGCCTGAGAACTTTTCTCGGAGTAGACTTGGATCTCTAAAACAGAAGAAGGGGGCGGGGCTCCGGTGGGAGCAGGGGCGGGGCTTTGAGCCTTTTCTGCTCCCCTATGACTTTGCTCAGGCCTCCAGGCTGCACGGCTCCTGTGGGACTTTGTGGAACATAGTTTGAGAAACATGCCCGTGGATCCTCCTGTGCCTCAGCTTCCTTCCCTGTGAAAGGGGTCAACAGGGTCGTGAGCAGCAGTGAGGTCCGGACAGGGCTCAGCACGGAGCGAGCACGACGCAGCGAGGGCTCCGTGAACATCGGCACCAATGATGACGACTGACTCGGGGCCAAGTGGGAGCCTTCCAGCCACCGCAGCTGGCTCCCCACAGCTTGGCTTTGACTGCGAGTCTGTCCCCTGCTAGATAACTTCCTGTGGCTCCCCGCTGCCCACGTGTGGCTTGTCATCTCCTGAGCCTGGCATTTGGGCCCTCCTTGGTCTGTCCCAGCGACCCTCTTCAGCCTCAGCAAATGTTTACTCCGGGCCAGGCACTAAGGACGGTAATAAGCGAGACGGACACGAGGCCTCACGGTCCTTCCCAGGCTGGCCGGGCGTGCCGAGAGTAACAGAGAGGTGCCCAGGCCGGGGAACACAGACGGATGGCCACACCCAGGGACCCAGATGCTTCACGACCAGGTGTGACCTTGTCTGGGAGCGGGCACAGATTAGTAAAGTGTGCCAGGAAGAAGCTGTGTTGGAGCCGAGCTCTGAGAAAGCCAGGGTGGCAGGAGAAAGGCATTCCAGGCCAAGGGAACGGCTCGGGCGAAGAGCTGGCGGCGCGAAGAGACATGGTGTGTCCCGGTGTGCTGCCCCGGGCGTGGGCTGCGGATGGTGCTGGTCCCGACTGTCCGTGATCAGGCGATTATGGAAAGTGAGAGAGGCTTCCATGGACTTTTGCAGCCGTTTGATGGAGTGACTTTATATCTGTTGACTCTTAATAATCAAACATTGGACTAGTATCGTGCATGTGTCATTTTCCTAAGGGTGCATTTTTAGAGTATTTTACAAAAGGACTGGTTATTAAGCCCTGGCTGGCGTAGCTCAGTGGATTGAGTGCGGGCTGGGAACCAAAGTGTTGCAGGTTCGATTCCCAGCCAGGGTACATGCCTGGGTTGCAGGCCATAACCCCCAGCAACCGCACATTGATGTTTCTGTCTCTCTCTCTCTCTTTCCCTCCCTTCCCTCTCTAAAAATAAATAAATAAATAATCTTAAAAAAAAGGACGGGTTATTGACCGAGTTTTTAAACAGCCGGCCTTTCGTCACAGACAGCCCGAGCAGCGCTGTGTCAGAGACCCTGGCGGGCGGCCCGTGGGGCTGCAGCAGAGAGGGCACACTCCACTCGCTCCCCCCAGAATGCCCTCTCTCTGCTCTGCCGGAGGGACTCCTACGCAACCCTCAAAGCCCAGTTCTAATGCTACCACCTTCTCGTGGTTCCCGTAGTCCCTGGGACATCCCCAACCCAGCACCAATCGCACTGCCATTATCGGGGTCAGGAGCTATGTCCCCACAAGACTGGAGATTCCTCAAGGGTGGGGTTATGCCTGGTGTGTGTTCAAGGAAGAGGGGTGAGGAGGTGAGATGCACCCCTGCAGCCAAATTCCCCAAGAAAGGGGATCTGGGCTCCCCTCACTGCTACTCAGAGTGAAGCAACTGAGGCCAAATCGTAGCAGGGTTTCTTAGCTGGAGAAGAAGGAATGGAGGAGGGGCAAGGGGCAGGTATGAGGCAAGCGTGCCCCCCCTCCCCCTCCCCCATGGGCGAGGCCGCAGCCCTCTGTCGTAAACAGAGGGCTTCCCCTGCCCCCTTCTCCTCTTGGGGTTCTCTGGGTACCCCTCCTGTACCTGGCCCTGTTCCTAGGGCGTCATGAGGTGGAATAGCTTCTCTTCCTCCCACACCCCCACCCGCTGTCAATCCCGCCCCCACCCCGTCCCACTCCTATAAGGCTGAAAGGAACCCCAAGGTTGCTGTGTACCGGAAAGGCCCCGAGGACAATGGGCTCCTGACTGGGAGAGCTGCCTGGGGACCTCTCCCCTGGGTGAGGGGCCACGGCAGACAGTTCCTGAGTTCAAGTCTCAGTGCTGCCAATTTCCTCCTGTGTGATCGTCAGCAAGTCGTGATCCCTCTCTGCACCTCAGATTCCTTCCCAAGCAAAGCCGACCCGAGGTTCCCTCTCCAAGGGGTGCTGGTAAGCACTAAATTAGCCAGCTTTTATGAGAAGGTTTTGCGTATCCTCATGCCCAGTAGTCTGGGAGGGTATTTAGTTATTGAGGAGTGGGCCTGGGCAGAAATTGGGTTCATCCCTGTAACGGAAGACAGGCTTATGGCCTCCGCGCCTGGTGTCTGCAGAGCCCTCGCGAGACCCCAAGGAGGCCGTGGGGTCCGGGGACCGCCCAGATGTCAAGGGGCCACTTGGCCTAAAATTTACAACACCCCCCCACCACCACCACCAAATTTGAGAGTTTTGGTATCCATCCAGTTGTTACAAAAATAAAGCTAAAGTTAACTTTATTTATTTTTTTAATCTTCACCCGAGGACATTTTTTCATTGCTTTTAGAGAGAGGGGCAGGGAGAGACAGAGTGCCCTGACAGAAAAACACTGATTGGTCGCCCTTTCAGACGTGCCCCAATGGGGGACTGAACCTGCAACCTGGCTGTGTGCCCTGATGGGGAATCAAACCCGCGCCCTTTTGGTCTACGGGACAATGCTCCAGCCAACTCACACCGGCCAGGGCTAGAGTTAAATGTAAAGAACACATTTTCAGCCAAATGTGGGGACAGCTGTTCATGTCTGGCCTGCGGAGGCACTGACTGCGTGTTCCAGGCCGTCTGGTCGTGCAGGGAGCAGCCTTGGGGCGGCGGGCAGGGGAGGCATGCGCAGGGCCCCTTGTAGCAGACTGGACTCTCCAAGTGGGGATGCCTCTTTTGAAAAACACCCCACCTTTCCCTGGCCGGGTTGCTTGGTTGGTTAGAGCATTGTCCCAACATGCCAAGGTTGCAGGTTCGATCTCCGATCAGGGCACACACGAGAACCAATCAATTGAACTCATCAATATGTGGAACAACAGATCAGTTGTTTCTCTCCCTCCTTTTTCCTTTCGGCTCTCTGTTTAAAATCAATAAATAATTTTTGAGTCCTACTTTCCTTTCTGTCACTGTTGGTTCCCTGTACATTTTCCTTTATTTCACTTTTCATAGCCTTCACTTTTTCCTCTAATTTGCCACCATATTCAACCAATTCTGTGAGCATCTTGATTATTAGTGTTTTGAACTGTGCATCTGACAGCTTGGCTGTCTCATCGTTCAATTGTATTTGTTCTGGAGCTTGATCTGTTCTTTCATTTGGGCCATTTTTTGTCTTAACGCTGAAATCAGTAAATAATTTTTAAAAAATTTTTTTAAAAGAAAAAAAATCCACCCCACTGTGTGCAGGTGTCAGCTGGCCCTCACTTGCACCCACTGTGGGAGTTCGAGTGGGAGAACCAGGGCAAGCAAATACAGAAACTCTGGCTGCTCTGAGAAATCAAGTCCTTTGTCTCTGACCCTGGAGGCCTGTGACTTCTGCCAGCACCCACAACAACAGCAGACTAACTTGTTGGCTTTCGAGTAGGGTCACAGCTCCCTGAACTTCACAATTCTTGACACCCACGTGTTTGGAAGAAATTATGAAACAAACAAACAAACAAAGGACAGCTTCAAAAGCACCACAGTTGTCTGGTCCACTACAGAAAGGAAGACAGGGAAGCACTGTGATTTAGAACGCATGCTTTGGACACAGCAGGACCTGGGTTCAAATCCCAGCCCCACCAAGCCCTGAGCTGAGCCTTGTGTGAAGGGCACAAAGGTGCCTGGCTGGCTGTGGGGACTGACCTGGCTTGCACATGCCCAGCCAAGCCATGGGCCCTGGTGGGGGGCCCCGGCACGGGCTGTGTTGTGTCCCCTGGAGCTGGTGCTTCTTTCTGACCTGCCTATGGCGTGCGGTAAGGAGGGTGTGGGCACTAAAGTCACATAAAGTATGTGGTAGACTCGAGGCCACAGGTCATTGTGTGAGAGCTTGGGCCAGTGGCCGAATTTCTCTAAACCTCAGTTTTCTTTTCTTGCCTATAAAATGACAAAGCTCCTGTATTTCACAGAGTGGCTTAGGAATTAAGAGGGATAATCTGTGAAAAGAGTTTGGCACAACACCCGGCAGGCAGGTGGCGCTTGAATATGGGAAATATTACTACTAATTGAAAACAATAAGCCCTGGCTGGTGTAGCTCAGTGGATTGAGCCCAGGCTGCGAACCGAAGTATCGCAGGTTCGATTCCCAGTCAGGGCACATGCCTGGGTTGCAGGCCACGGCCCCCAGCAACCGCACATTGATGTTTCTCTCTCTCTCTCTTTCTCCCTCCCTTCCCTCTCTACAAATAAATAAATAATATCTTTTAAAAAGAAAAGAAAAGAAAACAATAACATCACAAAATTTAAAATATCACATCGACGCTCCAACAGAGGAACTGGTTTGGGTAAAGTACAGGACACTGGACGAGATGGCCAGGGGCTGTGTATTCGGGTAACTAGCCAAAGAATGCAGCCTCCATCACCTACCAGCTTCCCTTCAAGGGACAGGGAGCCTCTGGTTCCTCACCTGCGAAATGGGACGGTAACAGCACCTGCCTCAGAGCGTGAGGACTTTTCACTGGCAGGACAGCCTGGTGCCAGCCCCTGCCAGGTGCTCATCCCCAAGGTGTTCCCGTCCCTACTGTCAACCGAGAAAACCTACTTTGAGGAGCTCGGGTGCCTGCTTCTTGAGTTTCTCCATCTTCCACTCGTTCTCGCAGGGGTTGAGCGAGGAGGGCGGCGCGGTGCAGGAGCAGCGGCAGTCGCTGCCGGAGCTCACGGTCTCCACCGTGTAGAAGTCCTCCACTCGCGCCCGCCCGCTGCGCACCCGGCTGCACGCGTCCTTGCTCAGCGGCCGCATGATGCACTTGCAGCGGCAGTCGGAGCCCTCCGAGGTCATCCGCACCTGGTCCACGTCGCCAAAGACCTGAAAGAGGGGCTCGGGTGAGCCAAAGGCCAGTGCTGGGGGGAGGGAAGGAGAAAAAGAGGAGAGGGCGGGGTAGCAGGATCCACCCTCCCCCCACCACCCGCCTTGCCTTTGTGGAGGTGGTCCGAGGTGGCGGATTAGCTAGCAGCCCTTACAAGGAAACGGGGTGTTATAATAACACTAATTAAAATATGAGTGGATGCTGTGGAAAACGACTTGACTGTTCCTCAATAAGTAATACGTAGCATGACCGTATGACCCCCTAATTCTACTTCTACGTATATACCCCAAAGATTGAAGACAGATGTTCACACGAAGACTTGGGCACACGTGTTCACAGCAGCATGGTTCACAACAGTCACAAGGTGGGGACAGTTCAAACGTCCGTCAGCTGATGAATGGATAAACAACAGTGGTACGCCCACACAATGGAGTATTATGCAGCCATGAACAGGAACGAGGTGCTGACTGACACCTGCTACAGCATGAGCGAGCACTGAAAACATGGTGCCGAGTGAAAGAAGCCAGACACAAGAGGCTGTGCTTCGCACAGAACAGGCAAGCCCATAGAGACACAAGGCAGTTAATGGTTACCGGTACTTAGGGGGGACGGGGTGGGGGATGGGGACTGACTGCTTAACGAGCACGGGGCTTCCTTTCAGAGTGAAGGAACTGCTCTGGAACTAAGTAGAGGCAGTGGTTGCACGATTCTGTGAACTTGAAACGCCCCTGGACTGTGTACTTTAAAATGGTTAAAATGGTACATTTTGTGTTATGTGTATTTTACCACAATAGTAACAACACACGGAGACCTCTCGGTGGGCACTCACGACATCCCAGTGATGCCGTGGGCGTCACACCCTTTAATAACACCTGCGTGGGGAGGGCACTGCCACCTCCAAAGTCCCTTCGACAGCCTTCCAGGCCTGCGTGAGCTGACACTCGTCCCTCCGCCCCTTCTCTTGCCGCCCTGTCCTTCACCCACTGCAGCCTCAGGGCCCTTGCAGATGCGGTGCCTTCCTCCTGACACCCCTATCCTCCTGACACTCCCTTGGCTCCTCCCCTCACATCATTTACAAGTCACCTCCTCCAGGAAGCCCTTCCTGACCACCCACTTCCCATTACTCTTGGTCCTTTCTTCTAGTGGCTTTTTCTTTATTGCACCTACCACCATCTGAAATATCATATCCATGTTTATTTTTTTTGTCTCCCCTACTCTACTGAAGGCACCCTTAGAGGCAGGGACTTTGTCTAGTTCCCGTGCAAGTCCCCAGAATAGTGCCTGCCCGGCCTGCAGTGGGAGCTCTGAGAGTACCTGTTGGGTAAATGAGCCTGCACTCTGCAGACATGCGGGAGCGCAGGGCGAATGGCATGGCGGCTGGAGCCTGGGTTAGTAACTGCGACCTTGCGGGCACCTCAACCCTTCTGTGCCTGTTTCCTCACTCCTGTTCTGTGGGGTAGTTGTGAAAGATTAAATAAACAAGTTAATATAGGTAAAGAACAGAGCTTCTCACTTAGTGAGAGTGAGCCTTTACTCATACAGCTGAAGAAACAGAGTTCAGAGAGGTGAAGTCACTTGTCCAAGGTCACACAGCTTGGACTGGGAAGATCTGGCTGCAGGCCGACTCTGGGTCGACATCACTGGCCTGTGCTGCTTCTCCTCCCGAGCTGTTCCCTCACACTCTGTGTGACCTTGATGAGGTTGCACAACCTCTCTGAGCCTCATTTCCTCGCTGGTAAAATGGAGGACTTTCCATATCCAGCCTCTTCGTGGGGAGGACCAAATGAAATAAAGTGACCTCCGTTTAGTGGCTTCCCTCAGCTCCTCCCGTTTCCTTCAGTCCCACCCCAGGGTTCCATGCACCCAATGTCTAGCTGTGGTCACCGGTCACTGGGGTCAGTCAGCAGGACTTGGTGCCTGTAGGAGTCAGCTCAGTGAGGTAGGGGCCTTGCCCTGACACACCAGGGGGACTGTGGAGCCCCAACCAGCCACCTCCCTCGCTGGCTCAGCCCGCTCACCCTGAGCTCCGGCTGTTGGGACACAGCTGTTTATGGCTCAGTTAACAAACACCCCAGCGCTCATGGCTACTTAGCTCTCCCCGGAGCCACCAAGTGCCCGCTGGGTCCTGGGCTTTCTGCCAAGCCCGGCACCCACGCGCGTCTCAGGGCCCTCTGGGAATGGGCTGTGGGCACTCCACGTCTCCTCTGGGCCCTCCGACACCTGTCGGAGCCCCCGGCCCCTTCTAGCCCCCGGGTGAGGGCTGCAGGTACGGAAGAAATAGAGCCAGGAAGAAGCCGGCTCGGTGAGCTCTGAGAGCGCAGGGATACCCGCGGAGACTGCTCAGAGCAGCGCGGCCCTCGGGGTGTCTTTAAGGCGGAGGAAGCATTTCAGAGAGAGCGAGTCAAATACGTAAAGACAAGCCTGGCATCTTGGGGGTCTGGAGGAGCCCCCCTCCTGGGTGGCAGGAGGTAAGGCTTGGGGTGGCAGCGCCTGGCTTGTGGAGGACCCTGCAGCTTGGCTGAGGAGGATCCTGGCTCCTTCCTGAAAACGCCCGGGCATCACAGAAGGGTTTTAATCAGGGGGAGCCAGAGGCGAATCTGCACCATGGGAAGCGCTCTCGGCGGATGCTTCGTGGACAGACGGTAGGTGAGGGGGTCGAACCTGGAGCACAGAGGACAGGGAGGAGACATTCATTGGGAACTCGCTGCGTGCTGGGGAAGTGTGGGGTGATGGTTAGAACGCAGCCATGGGCTTAACCTCTCTGTGCCTCGGTTTCCTCGGCTGTAAAGGAAGGGCGCTACTGGCGCCTACCCAACACAGGGCGGCGTGAGGACTGAGATGGAATGCGAGAACTGTGCTGAGTCCAGTGCCAGAAGCAACACAGAAGTCTGGGCAGTGTAGCTATTATTACCACCAGTCATACCGAACGGGGGCTGTTTGGCCCATTGTTTCTCCACGTGGTAGGTATTCTTAGCATTGCCCCACAGAGGAGGAAACTGGGCCCCAGAGCCATCCAAGGACTTGTTGAAGGGGATTAGAACCCAGAACGGGTGGACTCCCAGGCCCCTGGGGAAGGAGGGCGGCGGGGAAGGGGGCAGCTACGGTGGAAGCTTCGTCCTGGCCCCTCTGTGGGCGACCGGTACTGTGGGCGCGTCTTCCCAACGGCCGGGCTTGGTGTCCTGAACATTCATTCCTCGGATCACCGCTAGCACCTTCTCCTCGAGACTTCTGGACCCCTTCCCAGCTCTGCCGGGATCCCAGCCACGTCCACCCACGCCCCCAGATTGGGCTCAGAGCCCAGCGGGTGGACGTGGGTGTGTTCTGTGTGGCCAGGCCAGGGAGGCCTCCGCCTTTGGAACTGTCCCTCATCTCAACTCACACCCCAGCGGCAGCAGCCTCCACAGAAGACTGTGACATTCCTTCCCTCTGCGGAGGAGGTCCTACGTCCTGACGGGGGCGGCTGCCGCCCTGATGCCCCGAGGAGGCGGAAGGGGGCCTCTACTCCCAGCCGCAGCTGCCAGGAGCCCAGGCAGGGCCCGAGGTCCCGTGATTACTATGTCCTGTGGTGCTCGACTGCGGGAGGCAGAGCTCCATGGTGGGACGCCACACCTGGACTCCAATCCCAGCTCCCACATCCCCTCCCTGCAGGGCCTTGACCCCTCTGAGCCTCAGCCTTCTCCTCTGGAAAATGGGGAGGATGACAGTCCTTTCCTTGCAAACTTGTCCCGAGGCCCAAATGAGCCAATGCATGCAGAGCGCCTGGCACCGAGCCCGGCACCGAGGGACCGCTCTCTAAGTGGCACGTGTTATTACACAAGCTGCCAACTCCCCTCCCTCACACCTGCACGTCATTTTCTGCCTCTCTCTGCTCTCACCACAACCCCACGTTAGAGAGGAGAAGTGTAAGCGTCAGAGAAGTCAAGGGGCTTGCCCGGGGTCACACAGCACAGCCTGACTCTAAGATCTGTTTTACATGCTGCTCCTCCCATGACCAGCCGGTCACCAGGCAAGGGCTTCTCTGGCACGGGGGACAGAGATGGCAGTCCTGGGTTGGGCCATGAGGGAGCACAGGACCTGGGGCTCCCACTGGGCCTGACCCAACCTGCCCTGGGCATGAGGGCTGGAGCTACTGCTGAGCAAGAAAGTCCTTACCTCAGCCCCTCATCTCTCCCTGCAGCCCCACTCAGCACAGACTGCCAAAGCCCCCAGAAGAGTAGTGGGTGGATCATGTTTAAAAAGGTCCCTAGGTATTTGCAAGGAAATCCCACAATAAGATGGTGAGAGGGCGTCCTTGAGATTTTTCTGAAGAGAGGTGGAGACACCTGGCTAGAATTGGGAAGGGGAGGACTGAAGCTGTGAAATGTTCTAGAAATGGAATGGGTTCAAATTGTGACACCTTCTCTCTCCTCTCATGGCCAGCTCCCATGTCCTCCTGCAGGCAGAGACCTCTCTGCTGTAGAGGTCACTGTGGGCTGGACACCTCCTCCTGGATGCCCACAGGCATCTATCCAAAACTGGACCCAGCATCTCCTCTCAAACCCAGTCCACCTACCCTCCTGCCCAGCCGAGATCTCTGAGCCTCCTTACTCAGGACAACCCACCAGTCATGTTCTTCTGCTTCTTCCCCCAAAGTATTTCCCGTCTCTCTCCCTTGCTCTTCACTCCGTGGCTACAGCCTGAGTTCAGGCTGCATTAATTGCTACCTGGGCAACCCAGCAACCTCCTCTCTGCTGGATTCATCTTCCTAAAGCTCCTGTTCGATGACCTGTTACTTTCTTGCTCCACAAACTTCCATGACTCCCTGTCATCTCCATGAGTTCTCTCTCGGCTGGGGGATGTGGCTCAGCATTAGCTAGGGTGCACATGAAGAATGCGGGTGCCCTGGCCTCAGCTCCGTCTCCCTTGCCTCAGACTCTCAAGCTCCCCAGACCATCTGGATGCCCCCCAAAGGCCCAGCATCCTGGAACCCCAGATTCTCCAAACTCCTCCAGCTCCCTCCAGGGCGCTTGGGCAGCCCCACACTGACTCTTTTGCCCCTCCGTGTCCAAGTCTGTCAGGCGGGGAGGAGCCACTGAAGCCTCAGAGTACCGGCAGGAGGGTCGTGTAAGGTCCTGCATGTAAGTGCTGGGCATGGGGGGGCAGCACACAGGATGTTGCTCAGAGCTGTCCTTCCTGGGTCCCCTAGCCCACAGGACTGTTGGGGAAGACCTTCCCTGCAGAGAGACCCTGGGGGACTGGCCCCACACTCTCTGTGTGCAGATCTCCATCACTGTGCATCCCTGGCCTACTGCGGAGCCTGCTTCCAGTTACGCCCACAGGCGGAAACTCCTGGAGCGGAGGCACAGCAACACCTAAGCCCCGGGGACCCGCCTGGGCTGGAACATCTGATCCAGCCGCTCCTGCTCTCCTGGCCCAGTTCCCCCAAGTCATGGCCTCCCCCCCTCCTCAGGCCCCGTGGCGGCGCTGGCCAAAGACCCCTCCCCACACCCGAATTCACGGAGGGGTGAGGCACCAGCAGCCTTTTCACAGATGGAGACACTGAGGTAGAAGTGGGGGATTAGCCACATTCCAAGGATGCACAGCACAAAAGCAGGTTCCCAGAGATCTCCAGTGCCATGGCTGGGTTTCACGTGGTTACCTGTCTCTCCCTTCCAACCAGCCTCCACGCCGGCTGCCCCTCAGAAATGCCAGGGACGCTGTGGACTCCCTCTCCTATTCCCAAGCTGGACAAAGCACTTCCTTACATGGAAACTTCAAATGCTGATCAGGAGACCTTGCTATAAACATGAAATCAACACACACTGAGCAAGTTGCTGGCTGGGCTGCAGAGTTCTGTCCTGGGCTGGGGTGAGGCTGCCCCTGTACCCCAGAAAGTACAGGGCAGGAGAAGGGCCTGGACCTCCTAGGAGCAGAAAGCCTGAGGTGGCGGGGGGGGGGGGGGGGGGGGGGGGGGGGGGGGCGCAGTTTAACCCTTTGGAGCCCTAGATGGACTCCAAGTCCCAGGCTGGCCCTCCCAAGGACCCCCTGCCCCCCAACCTGGGAAAACAGGACAGGCTTGGAGAGGAAGGATTGCTATGTGGGAGGGAGAGGGTGATAATGAAAACAGCCCTCTACAGAGCCAGCAGGAGTCCGGCTGTGCTGAGGAATGTGAAGTAAATTCACCCATCACTTGATTTTTATTTTTCCCAGCTGGCTGAAGCAGTGTGGGGTGGAAAGTGTACGGGGGGAGGGCTGTGCTGAGTCCCCCAGCTGCTTCGTCCTCCAAACCCTAGGATGTGCCTCCCCACCCCACCAGCCCCATCTTGCCCTGGGACAACTGAACACACACACACACACACACACACCCAACCTAGCAAGTGTTTGACTGACTCACTACATAAACAGGGTGTTGGGTTTTCTTTGTCTTCCCTTTGTTTCGAATGCTAGCCCTCCCCCACAAGTGCTGTGGCATTGCTCTCTGCGTCGCTCAGAGGATGCCCGAGACCAGATACTCCTCCCAGCCAGACAGAAGAGAGGGGCAGAGCGCTGATCAGGTTATGCGGGGGAGGGGCTTTGTACCTAAGCTAGGCCAGGGAGTCCTACAAGGTCCTATATGGAGGGGAATGGAGGCATTGTTTTTCAGATGGGGAAACTGAGGCTCAAAAACAGGCAAGGACTTGCCTAAGGTCACACAGTCAGAGAACAACAAAGGATCAGAAGCGAGGGGTTGCTGTTTGTTTGTTTCTTTGTTTGTTTGTTTTATTCACAAGCCAGCTGCCTGTCCATGCACCCTGGTTTCCCCATCTATAAAGTGGGAATGATACTCCTTCCCTTCTTGTCTTTAGAGCATGTGGCCGGGACTTCAGCACACTTGTCTTCATACTCTGAGCTGAGTCATCACCAGTGCCCACTTACCGTGCTCATGTACTTACCGTGTGGCTCCTGGCTGCTGCCTGTGGACAGGGCAGCCTCCCTTCTCTCCAGAAAAGAGGCTGGAGAGACATCAAGAGAAATCACTCCTGCGCTCTCCTGCTGCATGGGCAGGGCCCTCCCTCCCTCCTGCCCTTCCCTAGCTCCAGCCCTGTCCTCATCCCCATTGGCTCATTCCCAGATCACCTTCAAGGGGCCCCTCTCTGACACCTTAAGTGCTTATCCTCTCTGCATTCTGGGTCTCACCCTCCTTTTCAGGGTCCCTGTGGTGAGACTTCATAATCACAGTATCATTTATTGGTTACCTACGAGATGCCAGGGCAGGGGCTAAACATTTTACAGGCATGACCTCCACTAACATACAGATCGCAGACGCAGGATGCAGGAAGTGGAGGCTCAGAGAGGTGAAGACCCTGGGTCACCCAGCTAAGAGGTGAAGGTGGGCTCAGAACCCAGATCTGCTGGACAAACGCCAAGGCAGAACCTCGTAGCCAACACGGGAACACAGCTCACGTCACTGCTGGAGGCACAGTGTCCTCCAGAGGGTGCACGGGATCCCTGGCAGGCACGTGGCCAGTCCAGATGGGTTCACTGGGGAGGGACACTGGATCCCCAGCATGGCCTGAAAGCCTTGGCCCAGGGGCGGCTGCAAACCTGGGAGTCGCTGGGTAGCAGTTACCCAGGGAGTCAGCCTTCCACGAAAACTTCGAGCCGGATCTCCACACTGCCTCTTCCCGGGCTTCTGGGAATCCCTTCCCTCGGCTGCGGGCTGCATCTCCTGTCTGAGACCCTTCCAACTTTCTAGCGCCCCCTCTCCCAGGTCCTGCGTTTCGGTGCTGACCTCCATTCCGTTTTGGACTGGGTCCCAGTGCCCCTTCCTCAGGCTCCGGGTCCCAAGCACCACTATCATCTCCAGTGCTTCTTTCCCCACGCGCTCCTCTCCCGGGGTCCTGGCCCCAGTGGCTTCCATGCTAAGCCCAAGGTCGGGGCTCCCCTGTCCTGGTCCTCCGCTCCGGGTTTCAGGCACCCTCCTTGGCACACACCCGCCTTCCCGCCACAGCGCCCCCTCGCGCCTGGCTCCCTGACGAGCTGCGCCCGGGTCGAGTACCTTACTCTCGGCGCGCACCGGGTCGGCGCACAGCAGCAGCACTAGCAGCAGCAGCAGCGGCGGCAGCCGAAGCAGAGGCAGAGGCCAGGGAGGGAAGGTGGCCACAGCCATGGCGGGACGGGCACGACGGGCACGGGCAGCTGGGCGCGGACGCTGGGAATCGCGGGCTGCACTGCGAACTCGCGGCCGCCTCCAGCTCTGCCCGCGCGGCGCGCCCCCCGCCAGCTGCTCCCCGCCCCGCGCCCCCTCCCGCGCCGCAGGGGGAGGAGTTAGGGTGGAGGGGGTCACCCCGCCCTGCGCGGCCAGCTGGCTACGGTGCCTCTGCCACTGGGCGGCTCTCCAAAGGGCATCCCTGTCCAGACACAAAAAAGGGACTTGTTGGGAGCCGCAGGAGCCGCGGGGGCAGTGAGAGGAGCACGGGCTCCCCACACGCGCTGAGGTCCTGTTCCGTGTGGCACCTTGGGCGTGTCTGTTTACCTTTTTGAGTCTCAGCTTCCTCACGGGTAAAATGGAGAAAATAGTGCCTTCTTTTTGGAGTGGCGTGAAGTGCAGATGAGTGCGGTTTCCCGGGCAGGCAGGACTTTGATTTTTCGAAATACTGGACGCGGCCAGCTGTACCCTTCTCGTGGCTCAAACCCCTCTCTCCCGCGTGCTCCGTTTCCTCCTCCCTTCGAGAGCCCTCCCGTCAACCCCCAGTAGCTCCGACCTTTTAAACGCCCTCTGTGGTCCCCATTCTCAGGACAAAGTGCCTCATCTCTCTGACACCTGGGCAGCAAAACTTTCCCGAGGAGCCGTCTGTAATCGCCAATCCTCAGGTTCTCTGCCAATACTCCCGCTCCAGGGGTCCTCGGGCTCCCCGTGGACATGCTTCGTTGGGGTCCCCGAGACCTCCTGTAAACAGCTCAAGACGGCACCTGTCTGCACTCTCACGACCACCCCTCCTCAAACCGTCTCCTCTCTGTTTCTCTCGGATCGCCCCTCGAATTTCACCTGGGCCCTCTTTCAATCACTTTAGCAAGTCCTTCCGCCTCGGCGCGCCCGGGGGAGGGTGGGGCTGCACCTGTTCTCCTCCGTCCCCACCCTGTCTCTGTAGGCGACCTCCCCTGAGCCCAAGACAGGGCATCCACCTGTACGTCTGTTTCCTAGTAAACGTCAACCGCTCAAACAGGAGCACTTACTTGTGCCACAAATGTTGCTGCCCGCCACCCCTACCCCACCCCTACTCTCCAGCACAACCCCCGCAAGCACATCCCTTTTCTTTGTAGCATTGATCACTCGATGAAATGATCTACTTGGTATGTGTTTCTTTGTGTCGTTGGTGCCTTCCCACGTGGAAGAGAAATAAAGCGACCAGTGCACACACTTCGTCTAGGAGCAGCTAGCTCAGTGGTCCTGAAGTGTGGCTGGGGGGACTAGCAGCCTCAGCATTACCTGGAAACTCATTGGAAATGCAAATGCTCAGGCCCTGCCACCCCAGACCTAAGGAAGCAGGGACCCTAGCGGGGTCCAGGAATCTGTGTTGTAACAAGCTCTCCAGGGGACTGAAGGTTTGTGAACCACTAGCCTAGCACCAGGTCTGCTGCTCCATAAGTCTCAGCTGAATTAAAGAATCATAGGTGTTCAGTATAAATTAGCTTCTTTCATAATTAGAAGGCCCCTGCGAAGGTGTCAAAACCAGGGCTAGATTAATGTAAAAAAAATAAATGTGGTGTGTGTTTTTATGTGCAGAGACCAGCGATTTTCAACCGGTGTGCTGCCAGCATTTTTAAAACGTGCAGTACCTGACTAGTTAGTCAGGGGCACTGACCTCTTTTCATTGAAATTGTCAAATAACAAAGAAATGACAGCGGCCAACACAATAGCTGTCCGGTATGAATGAATCAAAATTCTACCTCTTTTTTGGTCAGGTTAGCAAAAAATATATTTGTGGGTGTCCCGCAGAATTTTAGTTACCAGTTTATGTGTGCCATGAGATGAAAATTGTTGAAAATTGGTGGCATAGACTATCCGGGAATGAATACGATAAATCGAGGTAGTGGTTATGGCTAAGGAGGGGAACCAGCTCTTGGGAACCAGAGTGAGGAGAAAGGCTTACTTTTCAGTGAATACTTTTTTTTCATCCAGGGGGTTTTGTAATGCACGACCTATCTATCCAAACAACAGACGAAACGCACTTGAACGGAACCTGGCAGGCGTTTTCCTTTCCCAGCCCTTTCTCCCCAGGCAGCCTGGCCCCAACTTTCTGGCGAGGGGGCCCTCAAAGAGCAACGCTGCTGTCACCGGAGAAGTCTGCCCCCTGCTGGCTGTTCCCCACATGGCTCCACGGTTTCTGGGTTTCTGGTTTCCTCCTTTCTACCTTCTTTCTTGCCCCTTTTTGAGGGGGCTCCAGTCATCATGGATTCTGTCGGTTCCAGCTTGGTCTCAGGACCTTTGCACACGTTTCTCCTTCCCCAGAAGCTCTCTCTCTGTGTGCAGCCTGACCCACCCCTAGTCATCCTTGGCATCTTATTTAAATGCTCCTTATCCCAATATGCTTCCCCTGATCAGCACCCCAGGGCAAACTGAGCCGTCACACACTCCTTAGCACCAGGAACTTCCTAAGCGTGTTCCATCGTAGCACTTACGTGCGGTTGTGGGTTTGTGTGATTATTTGGTGTGACTAGTGCCCGTCTCCCCCATCACGGGGGCAAGGGCCCCATGATGAGGGGCTCACACCTGCCTTGTTCTTAGCTGTATCCCTGTCTAGTCCTGTTAGTCTGTCTGCTTCTGGCCTCAGGACCACGTCCCTGCAGACCTCTCCCTATCCTGAGATGCTTTCCTTTCCAGCTCGTCAGTCCTGAGTGCTCCTGGTGGTGAAAGTCTTTTGCATATCTCTCTGAGCCCCTCTTTCCTCATTTGTAAATTTGGGGGGAAGTACTGACCTCTTAGGATTGTTGGGGGACCCTGGTGGGGGAAGACTCCGTAATAGGTGTTAAGCGTGTAGTAGGTGTGTACCTTTCAGGACAGTGGCTAGGGACTGAGTCCATCATCATTTCCCTGACCTTTCTCAGTTTTGTGGTAGATTCCTCCTAAGAAGCATTTTCGGAAGAGTGGTAACTGGGTATTGGGACTACTGTATACATTGGTCACGTTAGTAACAGGCCCCATTTTTTTTAGGCCAGACCTTGTATTAATTGCTTTGTATGTATCATCTTATTTAATTTTTGTAACAATCCTGTGAAGTAGCAACTATCCTTGTTATCCCTCACCCCTTGGAACCAGACTTTGAGGCTTGGCGGTCAAGTGCCCGAGGTCAGTTATTACGTGGAAAAGTCAGATCTGTTTTATCCACCCACTCAGCAGTTATTTATTGAGTGTCTACCATGGGCAAGCCCTGTGCTCTGCAGTTGCAGTTATAATGATGAGGGTGAGAAAGAAGGGGGTCGACTAGCCAGGGAGATTCCAGGGAGGCTTTGGGAGCGAGAGATGGCGGCGCTGGCCTGCAGGGTGAGTTGTTTCCCAGGGCTGGGTGTTTGGCTTAACTCTC
The DNA here is from genome assembly GCF_004126475.2 of Phyllostomus discolor. Classification (NCBI taxonomy): domain Eukaryota; kingdom Metazoa; phylum Chordata; class Mammalia; order Chiroptera; family Phyllostomidae; genus Phyllostomus; species Phyllostomus discolor. The sequence continues at coordinate 206,626,516 of NC_040905.2, read as the reverse complement.
TGCCCACCTTTTTTTTTTTTAATTTAAAAAAATGTAATGGATTGATTTTAGAGAGATAGAGGAAGGGTGAGAGAGAGAGAGAGAGAGAGAGATATCAATTTGTTGTTCCATTTATGCAAGCATTCATCAGTTGCTTCTTACATGTGCCCTGACCTGAAATTAAACCTACAATCTTGACATATCGGGACAACACTCCAACCAATTGAGCTAGGGCTCTGCCCACCTTTGAACTTAGATTTAAGTTAGACTCTTTGTCCACCACTGAAACCCCAGGGCTGCAGGGGTTTCTGCAGTGCCCTAAGCCCCTAGTGAGATCTCCAAGGAAGGGTCCCTCTGCAGAGGCCTGTGGCAGAAAGGCAGTTCTGCACCGGACACAGGTTAGAACCCCGAGTTAAGGATACAGCTCGGAGGTTCCATCTCCTCTGTCCTATGCTGATCCGCCCACCCCTCTCCCCGCCCCCCACCCACTAAAGGCTCTCCTCCCCACCTGGGACTGGTAGTGGGGAAGCAATCACAGAGAGATCATTTCTCACAGCCCATGGGGAACTCGACAGAACCCTAAGGGAGCACAGAGGGGACCTAGATATCCTCTAGACATTAAGGATGGTGTCCCAGGAGATATTTGAACAGTTGACTGTGGAAGACGAATGAGGGCTTGGGAGTGGGGCAAAGTCAGCAGCATTCCAGCTTGGAGGAACCAAAGGTTCAGGTTCTGGTGTCTGGAATCCCCACCTCTGCTATGTGACTCCATCAGTGTCCGAAAGGGACAACATTGGAGCTACCTCACAGAACGGGCGTGAGGTTCATGCAACGTTGCATTAATGTAAATCTCTTTCAGAACAGTGGCCGACACAGATTAAGGGTAACACAGTACAGGTTAACTCCTGTTGGTAAGAACCCGCGACTGCAGGAAAGTTGCAAAACCTCCTGCATAGCAGGTGAGGGAAGGGGCGTGAGGAGAAATGTGGGCAGAGGTCAGACCAGACAGGGACTGAAATGCCAGGATGAGGACTTTTTGAAAATTAAGCAATGACATAGACGGGCCAATGGACTGGTAGAGCGGCGTGGGGAGAGGGCGGGAAACAAGCAGCCAGTGAGGAAGCCGAGGCAGAACCCGGCAGAGTAGAGGCGGGCAAGGCATCCGTGTTCTGGTTCTTTGTTTTCAAGCAGGCCAGGTAAGGTCTTCGACCTAGGGCGGCAGCCGCGACGAGTCCTTCTGTGAGCGGGTGGCCGCAGGCGGACGCGCCGGAAGGCCCGAGGCTTATGGCCGCACGCCTCCTGGTGGCCACAGGAGGTGGGCTCAGCCGAGAAGAGCAGAGACTACAAAATCCGGGAAACTGAGGCAGGCAGCGGGGCGCGGGGGCTGGGGGGGTGTTTGGGACCTTCCAAATGGACCCCGTCCCTAGTCCAACTCCGTTGCACAGACAGGGAAACTAAGAACGGAAGGGGAACAAGGATGATGGGTAAGGAGTCTCTCAAACGGAGAGCTTCAAGACACCAGGCGTTAAGAGTCTTTAGAGTTTTTTTAATGGCATCAATGGCCTGGAGCTTAGTTTGCCTTTCCGTTCAACGGGCAGGCGGAAAATGAAAGAAAAGGAAGAGAAACTTAAGTCTTTCCCGCCCACCCGGAGGTAAAAGCCTTTAAAGAGTACCCCGGAGAGGAGAGTTTTATAGATTCTATTTGCATACGAACGCAGTCACCGCGAGTTAAACTCCGGCCCTTTAATCTCCGGTCCAATTTGTCCCGAAGCCGCGGAGGGAGACCCTCAGAAATACCCCAAACTCCGCCCCCCGAGCCCCGCCCCCGGGGCTGGGCTTCGGTGCACGTGCTCGGCCGGTTCCCTGGCGACCCACCTCCTAGGGAAGACTCACTGTCCGGGCGGGGAGATGCCACGAGTCACAGGAAAAGTTGACCGTGGATAAGTCACAATGAAGAAAAGGCCCCGAAGCAATATTTGTTAAATTTTGACAGAAGTTTTCATTAGGGTTTGCGATTGAGACAGGCCTCGGCTTTCCCTCCTCAGAGCTGCTAATCGTTCTTCCCACCCCTTCAGTTGCTGGAGTCCCGCGTGGCCGGCCTCGCGGGGCGGACTCCAATTCCCAGCGTGCCCCGCAGCCCCGAGCGTGGCAGCGGCGCGTGACGTCGGGGGAGGGAGCTGGCCAGTGCTGAGGGGGCGCGGCGCGGAGGGGCGCGGAGCCGGGCGCTTCGGGACCCAGAGAGCGCGGCGGCCGGGAGCCCGCAGGCCCCTGACAGCCCCCTCCCCCCGGCGGACGACGAGGGGACCAGTCATGGCGGAGCAGCGAACTGAGCGCGGGCCCTGAGCACCACCGCATGGAGCGGGACGAACGGCCGCCTAGCGGAGGGGGAGGCGGCGGAGGCTCCGCGGGGTTCCTGGAGCCGCCCGCCGCGCTCCCTCCGCCGCCGCGCAACGGTGGGTGAGGGGCGTGCGGAGTCCGGGCCGATCGAGAACCGGCCCCCTGTCCCCGGATCCCAGGGTACCTCCCCTCGCAGCCTGCTAGTACTCTGGGAAGCTGCAGCGCCCCCGGGTCTCCTCGGCGTGGACCTTCACCCCGGTCCCCGCAGCGCGGACCCTCCCTCTCCTCCCCCGTCTTAGTGCGCACCCTCCCTCTCCCTCCTCGTTCTCAGCGCAGATCCTCCCCGTGTTCCCTCTACCCCGACCTTCATTCCTCTCTCCCCCAGCCCCTGTGTGTGAAGCCTCCCCCCACCCCCACCCCGGGTCCCTGCTTCGCGGACCCCTCTCCCCCTCCCCCGGTCCTCTCGGAGCAGAGCCCTCCCCTTCCCCTGGGTCACTTCGGCCCGGATCCTCCCCCAGCCCCGCACCTCGCGTCCCGTCAGTGGGGGCTTCCCCTCCCCCTCGGGTCTCCTCTGCCTCAGCCTCCTCTTCCTATCCCCCGGCCCCGGTGCCCTCCGCGGGGGGCCTCTCCGCCTTGGCGTCCCTTCCGCGCGGACCTGTCCCCTCCCCCCAGTCCCCTCGGTGCTCCCTCCGCTGATGCTCCCTCCCGGTTCTGCCGACCCGACACCACGCCCTCGGTTCTCGCTGCCCCATACCTTTCTGGAGCCGCTTCTGCGGCCCCGCACTTCCCTTGCGCCCCCACCCCCGTACTCGACCTCTGCGCGGACCCTCGAATCACTTTACTCGGCCAGCGTTTCCTTTTCCGACCCCTTTGCGTGCTCCGCGCCCCATTTCTCTTTGGTCCTTCCCCTTCTCTGTTAAGGTGACGACTTTCTACTGGCTCGGATCTCTGGCCCGATCCGGTGTTAGGGACACCTGTCCCCCTCCGTCTGGCGGCTGGTCCGGGTCCGCGCCCGCCCGCCCGCCCGCCGCAGTTCTGCACGTCCCTTTCGCGGTCTCGGACCCTGAGCCCCGAGAATTCCTCACCTGGCCCGGCCCTTGCGACCTCTCTCCCCTGCCCCTAAGTCCGGGCGAAGTCCTCAGGTTCCTCGGGGCTGTCTCTGGGGCTGGCTCGTCCTCCGCCCCCTGGCTCCCTTCCCCTTCGGGACGTTTTATTTGTATCTGTTTGATATTTTCCCCCCTCGGTGTTTGCCGCGGAATGTTTTTATTGGTAACGTGTAAGGAGCTTTTGTGAGGTCGTAAAAGGTGAACTTTTGAACTTGGAAAGCGCCCTGGAGCAATTAGCGCAGGCGATAGCCCCAGGAGGCCCGCATTACAAAGGGTGCTCGTACGGGCCGGCAAACGCTCCGGCAGCAAACCCGATTTATTTATTTATTTGCCCTGCCTTCCACCTTTCACATCTCATTTCCGAATAAAGGGCAGGCTCTCGGAGAACCTTGCCTCCTCCCCTCTCTGCGCCATAAACTCGCAATTCTCTGAAAGATCTAGGACAGTGTCTAACAAGTAACAGATTTCAAATTGAATGCAAACACCCGGGACAGTTAGGAGGCACTAAAAATTAATTGCTTCGGCAAGAAGTTTCTTAGTCAGGACAGTGTGACCTGGCAGGTGTGAAGCAAGTATCCTGAATATAGGTCACTTCGGGCGCTCAATTGTTGAATGGATGAGCTACCGAAGGAGAGGAATCTTGGGGTGGATCTGAACCTCCATAAGTTTATTGCCAATTCGGTAGACCTGCTCTTTTTACCAGTTAAGGGAAAAGTCTGTTTAGAGGAGAGCCTGGTTAACTTCACTTGATGTTGTTGACCAAACAGTGACGTGTTTTCAGAGCTCTTGTCCTTTTTAAAGATGCCTGTGATGTGTGGTATCTAGGTGGTTGGTAGTCCCTTGGGATGTCTTTGGAGACTAATTTCTGAATGTGAACATGTTTGAGATCAATAAAACCCCGTGTCACAAAGAAGGGCTGGAATCCAGTTAGGGTAGGAGACAGTATCATAGGAACAAAGGATTTCTTTACTGCTTTTGACTTTTCAAGCTTTCAAAGTGGAGATCTGGTTTTGTATCAATGTGTGAATGTTGCAAATCTGATCCCAAGTTTACCACAGCGATATTTCTTTTTTACCCAACCCTAGATCTTACAGCCCACAGTAGTGTATTTTCATAATGTCTTTCTGTGTGTGCATACTTCCTGTACCCACCTGTGCATAACACATAGATGATAGATTTTGCTTCAGACTTCAGTTCTACTTGAGAATATTGTTGTGAGGGAAGCCTAGGAACTGCATTTACTATTAATTATTCATTAGTACATTTTAAAGAACTCAATGGTAATTTTAACTCAATCAAATTTCCCATTCATAGTCTCATTTCCTCAATTGGTCAGAACCATTTAAAAGACTGTTATCGAGCAATCCATTTAGGCTGAGGTGGCTTTAATATTTTACATCAGTCCTATTTAGTGCTACAAATATTTCCTTTTTGTTGCAAACACATGGGACTTTTGACAGTCTGATGGGCTTAAAAGAAAATACAGGAAACATTAGACTGTCGAGGGATGCTTTATTTTTTAGTGTAACAATGAGCATTTTGTCCTGTTTTACAATTAATGTTCACTGTCTCTTATAACTTAACATGCTCACAGAAGACTTACCAAAAAGGTGGGGGAAGGAGAGTTTACCTCTGGAAAGGTGGGGACATTTTTTTCTTTTATATTTACTAATATGTATTTTTCTCTAAAGCAATGAAACTGCAAAAGTTCTAAGAGAAAATGAATTTTTCTCATTTTTAAAATCCTACCGACTGATTTCCACTTTGTCTGAAATATGTGCATAGATAGCTAACTGGATATGGTGAGGTCTTTTGGTTTCTGTCATGAAGAAATAAACTGGGGGTGGGATTTCAGAAATGTTTTCTCGCCGGAAACGCCATTGATGCTGAATTTACAGTCTTTTAAATGGTTTTTATTATTCTGTCGGAACAGAGTTGCAAACCTTTTGATGCACCATCACCCTTCCAGGAATTCCCTGTGCTAACTGCACTGGATATTCAGATGTGTGCTTGTAGGTTTTCCTAACAAAAATGAACTCTTTTAGAGGACTGCTCTCTGTTGGAGTTTCAAAGGCAGATGAATGAGGAAGTATGTGCTAAATATTGAATTTGTTCACCTTAAGAGAATGAGGGAGTAGACTTAAATATTTCAAGCACTTGATGAGAAATGGAAGAAGTTCACTAAATAATCGGGTGCCTTTTTCCTGTTATCACTGTTACCCAAATGTTTATCCCTGAAAATAAATTAACAGCTGTTTTCCACGACAATTTAACTTCAGTTTTGTGACTTGGAAAATTAAGTTAATTCTGAGTCGCCTCAGAATTTTCTACTTTCACTACAAAAAAATGCATACCATAGCACTGCTGTTCTGTAGAACAAGCAGCACACAGGTTTTTTGTTGTTTTTTTTTTTTTCAGTAGGTTCTGTGACGTCCAAACAACATTGAAGATTCACTGTTGATTTTGAACAGCGGAAGTGTGAGATGACCACATCTCTAAACTTAGATTTACCATCCACCAAATTCTTGTTTGGGTATTTCTGTCCCATAGAATCAAAATATGATCATGACCTGCTTCCTGATCTGTAGGTTATTCTGAATTCTATAGCAGAAAGGTGTATGTGTGTGTGTGTGTGTGTGCACGCACGTGTGCATGCATGTGAAAGGGAGTTAGGTGAGGAGGACAAAGAGAGAGGAGCAAATGAAAAAAAAAACTACGTTTCTTAAAATATCCCTGAATCACACATTCCCATATTTTACTCATAATTTCTTGGTTTGTCATTTTTTCCCCTTTTTTCTGGTGGTGTAGAGCAACGGTAGAAAATAAACTTTAGATTAAAATACCTCATTTTAGGCTAGTGGGAGATGAAGGGTAGAAATGCCAACTACTACGAGACTGGGAAGGGAAGTTTGTTATATCACTTGTAGTGCTTGTTATGCAGGTTGGCTTTAAATTGCTAATGGTACTTGCTTGTTTTGGGACCTGGGGCTGTGTGAATTTCATCTGTATTATAAGTAGATATTTATTGGTTTGTGTTGAGTAGGTTGGTTCATTAATGAATTGTGTTCAGATGGCAATTTCTGGCTTCAGAATTCAGGATAACTCCTTTGACATGGGAGACTTCCTTTTCAGCATACCCTTCTAGATCCTGAGGAACCTTATCTTAATTTTTTGTTCTTATGTTTATTTTTGTGTTGTAGCCAAGTTAAATGACATTGCTTTGTTTAAGCATTTTTTCCAGGTATATAATTAAGCTGAAAGTTAAATTTGGGAAGATGCCCTTTCAGAGTAAATTGAAATTGTTGGTCCAGTCTTTTCCTTTTGTGTGCTTGTGAACCAGTCATCTGTTAGGTAGAAAGGGTCATAATCAGAAAAATCAAAATTCTGAATCAACAGCTAAAAACAAAACTTGCATTTCAGCAAAGAACGAAAGGGTCTCTGAAACAATTTTAAACGGGAGGTAGTATTGAATATGTCCCACAAGTAGTGATCCAGCACACCCAGTTCTCTGTTATACTTTGAAAATATTCACAAAACCAACAAATTGTGAAAGAAAATGTTTTCTTTTAAACTTTCACATTCTTAATGTCAGCTATTCCTGGCTCAGGTAATTTCTTAGAGGTTTACGGATGCCTTTGATTGATAACAAGGTTAGAGATACCAGAATTATTAAAAGTCGGCAAGAAGTACTGACTGAGCAGTAATGCCTTTTCTTGTGTTGAGCTGATGTTTCAGATTCATTTGAGCTTAATCTTAAAAAAACCCACAAAAACCTCTGGATATGACTTTGATGTACAGTATTCATAGAATGAAATCCGGTCTGCTATTTATTTATTGCTTGGTTTCCAACATGGCTTATCTTTACAAAACAGATAAAAGCCTTATCTGTTAGACCTTAATTTCCTTAATAATGGAAAATTAGAAAAAACTGTTGTGTCTAACCTGCTTTTCAGTGTGGTTTAGAAATAACTGTAGAACAGAGAACTTGATTTTAAAGAATAAACCATTTTGTACTTTATTTCGTTATTTCCTTGTTACCCGCTATTAAAAAGTAGCCTGTGTAGAACAGATTCTCAAGAAAACGTTTTTCTCCTCTGGTTATGATTATTTAAATAAGACCTTACTATGTAACCTGGTAATTCTGATTAACAGTGATTTAGTTGGAGGAGAGAACCAGGATTTCCTCAGCTGGCTGTTGGGGAGCTGAATTGCTTTTTACCCCACCCCCAGCTGCACCAAATCTTTTGATCCCTAAGCTACAGTGGTTGTCATTTGAGAAAGCAAACTGAGAGAAAATAAGTTGTGAAAATAGCCTACTTTAAGTCTTCATTTGCATTTTGGAATTTTTGTTGCTGAAAACTATAGGAATAATTGAACCTTTAAAATTTAACTTGAAGTAGGCAAACTAGACCAAACTCTCATGTCTAAGTAGAAAATTCCTGGATTTCTTTAAAAGTACATTTGTTGTTTTAAAAAATTTGGGGATGTTTTAATTATTGACAATCACTGTTTCAAGAGAAGACATCCTACTTACAAATTCGCAGGAAGCATTCTTTTGAATTTCCTTAGGGGTGTGGAAGTTTGGGGAAAACAAAAGTTAGCCGTATGCATTGTAACCATTTTCATTCAGGGCAGTTTGTGGTTTTCCCTGTCAGCATTGTGTAATAAGTTCACAAAAAGAACCACAGGTTTTCCTGTCATATACTAAATAAATGCTATAATTTGTTATATAAAGTTAACTTTGAAAAGTATCTTCAACTTAATGAGGTCTTTGGATCCTAATTGCCAACTGTACACCTTTCAATTTGTTGACGCTGGGAACCTATTCAAGCATAAACTACAGATGGCAGTAGTAGCATATTTTTGTATTTTCTGGAAGGATTCTTGCCTTTAAGTTGGTGTCAATTCTACCAGCACTGTTGATAAGTCAGCTGGTAAGTGTAATGTTTCCAAAATCAATTCCCCAGGCAGCAACATGTAATGTATTCTGGAAACAAATCCTGGCTGTTTGATTTGAAGATATACTCTGTGGGTGGTTCGAACCAGAGTAGTGACTTTTCTTTCGTTGTCACAGTGAGAAATTATAAGAAGAATTTGGTAATAGGGACAGAGGGAATTGTTTGCCTAATAAGCTTGAGCTTATTGCAACTGTAGTGGTGGTGTCAAAGATACTTGCCTGAACAGCTATTCGCATTGGAAATTACTTATAATTCATTTAAAAATATACTCAAGAATTATATTTGAGAGAGATATGCACTGCTAAATTCCTCATGTGGAAGAGGTAGATAGCCTTCTTGGCCTTTTATTTCTAACTTCTTATGTTTCATAGCATCATAGCATTTTAGGTCTTGCTGTAAAAGCATTTCAGAGGTCTACAAGTGGGTTCTGCTGGCTTTGTCAGTGCATCATTGTGGTGTCAAAATTCGTGTTCTTTATTTTTTTCTCTTAAACCATTGATTGAAGAAGGATGTGATTGGTTAAACAGATGTTCAGACGTCCTATGATATTTCCTCAGAGTCTTAATTAAGACAGAGGAAACATTTCAGTAACAAATCTGTGCCAAAATGAAGGACAGACTGATTAAGTGAAGGAAGCTACTTAACCTATACCGAGTTTTCATTTAGAAAAGTTATTTTCAAGTGCCGCCCCAATATATTCAATAAAAAGAAAAACATTAATTTTATTTAATTCATGTACTCATTTCAATCCTGAAGCTGTATCGTCTTGGAAGGGTTAAAAATTTGTCTTGATCTTTAAAAAAACACCCTTATGTTGTACTGGATCAGATGCAGTGTTCCTTTTATCACAGGGCAACAGACTGTGGTGGTGCTCATTGTAGTCCTCGCCTTCATACATTTATATTAAAGAAAACATAAGTTAACTGCAGTTTATGCAGTGCAGTGTTTCCCGCACAAGAAAAAAGATGACACTACAATTCTGTGAAGCCTGCTTCCTTATCTTTTGCTTTTTAAATTTATAAATGATTAATGCGGTAGTACTTAGTTGGATTGTATTCTTTTCTTCCATTCATCATTTGTTGATCATTCAGTACTGTATTATTTCAGACTTAATCTCCTTCCACTTATTGAGTCACTAAATTTGTTGTTTATTGTATTATTTAAGCCAGTAGGTTTCATATTGTGGTCCATGAACCTCTGGGGATGTCCCTGAGACCCTATCAAGGAAGCTCTTGGGCTCAAAAGTATTTTTATAATAATACTGACATTATTTGCCTTTTTCACCATGTTGATATTTGCACTGATGTTGCAAAAACAGCGGTGAATAAAAACTGTTGGTACCTCAGCAGAAAAATAAGGAACCAAACTATAACAGTGGTCTTATGTATTCTTCACCTCCACACACTTTTATTTAAAAAAGAAAGGCATCTTCACTTAAGAATGTCTTAGATGGAGGAGTAAGAACGATTACTTTTATTAAATTAATACTACTCAACCCTTGAGTATACTTGTTTTTTGATATTCTATGGCAGGTACACACACAGCATTTCTGTTGCATACCAAAATAGAATCATTGTTTTAAGGAAAAGTGCTTGTTCAGTTCATTATGTTGTGAGCTGCCCCCCCCCCCCCGCCCCCAACACCATTTTACCTTGAAAGAACAGTAGATAAAACTATGGTTTATTCAAATTTGGGTAGCCTGCAACTCCAAGGAAAACTGCCAATATTTATTGCCGGTAAATAAAATTTGAGCTTTCAAGCAGCAGCAGAATTGTGGAAATCTTGTACCTGTCACTTTGAGCTTGATGGTGTGTCAATACTTAAAGCCTTTACTGATGAGACTGATGATTTTAACAACTCTGATTTTTTTGATATTGTGTGATTAAATGTCAGCATTTTAAAGAGAATCTTACTTCAGTGAGGGAATTATTTCCTAAATTTCTGGTTATGTGATGTTACACATCCTGCATGAGCAAAAAATCTGTTCAAAATGTTATATAGAGCAATGGATTTTAATGTAACACAGTATACAGAGTTTACTGATGTGGGTTTAGATTTCAGGTTGAACTTAACCTTTAAGAAACCAGCACTTACTGAGTTTTGGTATATTATTAAAAAATCTACAGTTATTTTAATAAGCATATATTTCTTCCTTTTCCAAATATAAGTCTGTGTAAGGCCAGATTTTCTGCCTCCATACTTCAACAAAAACAATATACAAGTATAACAATATACTGAATGCATATAGGAGAATCTGGCTGCCAGAATTAAGCCAGATGCTAGAGATTAGCAAAAGTGTAAAGTGCCACTCTTTTCACTGAATGTTTGTTTTGTTGGAAAATATAGTTACTTTTCTTTTAAAATGTGATTTATGTTAATATGTAATGAGTTAATAACACTCAGACTAAAATGTGTGAGAAAAACCTCTGTTCTAAAGGACTCAACTTAAAATGTAAGAAAATGGTGACTTCACCAGATATTATTAGTACTCAATTACTTTGGGGTTTTCTTTCATTTTCTTCCCCCCTGCCTTCTGTAGAGGAGCTACAGAGGGAAAAATTTTGAAAATGAGTTCATACCTTTTTTTTTTTTTTTTTTTTTGCTGAGACTAAATGAAGTGTGTTGTAGTTCACCCTCACTGAGTTCTCTGATAAGGCTTTGTTACCTGCTACTTGAAACCTGTTGCTTAACTGTTAGTTATCTTGTGGCAGAAATTTTCCAATAGAACCTGTTTCCCCACAAAAGGTAGATTTGTAATTACGGAAATAAATCTGACAACACAAAAATACTTTCTTACTATTAAGAGTCATTGCTATAAAAATAATGAAATATGTAAGAGAGAAAAATTCTGCCTTGCCTTTCAAAACTTCCATCAAGAATAGCTTGCTTATTTGCTCTCAGTAGACGTTTTGATTTTTTTTGTCTTCCAAAGTTGCGATTGTCATTTTGTAGACGTTTTACCATTTAACCTGACTTTCACTGAGGGAGGTGGTAAGAAAGTCCATCTCGGAGAAGCATCTCCTCTTCTGGCTTAAGAATATCCTTTCCTAGTGTGAGTAACTTTTTAGTGTAAGTCAATTACTGTGCTGTTAAACAGGGATTTATTTCTTAGGTTAGTTGCTAGGTAGAACTCATTCTGCAGAGAGATTGCTAGCAGAAGAAATGTCACCTAACAATGTGAATAACAGAAAGGAGTTATTGGATCAGAATTTAAGATGAAGCTTGGTGGGTGATGAAAGATCAGTGAGATATTTGGGTTTCCTTCCTGAGAGCTCTGTAATTATCTTGATGTTCTTGGAGTGTCACGTAATGTACCCTTTAAAGCATTTTTGTATTCTGTAGGAGTTGCAATTTAGTCATAAGAAGAAACAGTCCTTTTCTTTTTCATCTTAATGCTTGGATTTTATTTTAGATTTCAGATGACATCTTTGAGTGCATTCTTCATCAGTTGAGTTAAATCAATTGGTTTAAGTTTAAGCTTTAATTTCTAAACTCAATAACTGAGGCACATTTGTTTTCTTCTTCCATATTCTTGCTGTATTGTTGAAATCTAACCTGTCAGGAGACTTCCTTTCTAGCCTTACAACCCTCCCTCTAAAATGCACTTTTAGCAGGATAATAAACCACCTGGGGGAAACCCCCCACTGATATCTGTTTAGAGGGCTTTGTTTTTTGGAAGTGGCAGTAGTAGTCTCTGCTGGGGAGGAAGGATTTTTGTTAGGTGGTGTGAGAGGGAAAGAACAGGGACTCCGGAGTGTGGCAGAACAAAGATCACAGCTATGTGACTTTGTCACTTGACTTCTCTGAACTTTAGTGTTCTCATTTAATAATAGCAGCTAACATTTACATAGTGCGTGTTGTATATAATATTCTAAGCACCTTATATGTATTAACTCACTTTATCTTCATAACCTTATGCAGTAGGTGTTTTATTATCATCTCCATTTTACAGATGTGAAAACCGAAGACCACAGAAGTTAAACCCCAGATTTCACAGCAACAGCATTAATAATTTGTTTCCTATATTTTACCCCCTCCCCCCCCATGATGTTTCTGAAATTTACTTCAGGGTTGCTAGGATTAGTGACAAAGTCTACAAAGTGCCAAGCATAGTGTCCGCCCCAAAGCAAGCATTTGTTAATTTAGGCCATTTCCAGTTGTTGAGGAGGCCCAGAAATCAACTGCCTGTAGATTAGAGGCAACAGAGATCCACTCTTAAAGTTGCAGGTGACTTTTCTTTTATGTTGGGTTTAATAAGCCAACCAGAAAACAAGTGACCAGAAAACAGTTTCACAGAATCAGGGACAATCCTTGGTGAACCCAAGGGGTGCTAAGGAAGAAAGGGGTTTGAGCTACTCAAGGAAGGGTTGCCATATCTTGTTTGTGTATCCTCAGCACTAAGCACAAGGATTTGGTGTTTCATGAATGTTGAATGAATGAAAGAAAGAAATCAGTCCTTTGCTGGTAGTCAGAGGAAGTTTACAAAATGCTATAGGGAAGGGAATGTGTTTTTCAGTTATTTTAGGTAATTGGGGCCGGTATATAAGTCAAGAGTGTTGAAGCTAAATCCAAGGTTTTATGGGTTCTGCTGGAATTAGATGTAGTTTCTGTTCAGAAATGTGACTCTCCTTGTAACTCAAGTGAGGAGATACACCAGATACAAACGTGCTTGACTGCTTTGGGAAATGCAGTTGAGGAAAAGATGGCCTTTGTCTCTTGTACCCTTTTCCCCCTGCCACACAAAAGCTGGCTATATGAAAGAGAGGAGAACCAATCCCGGAAAGTTGTTGTGACTCTTTTAAAATGGAACTAGAAGACCTAGTTGTCCAAAGCTTGTAAAATACAGAAAGTGATTTCCTGGCAAAGAGAGAGTGTGGCAGTGGGGGTTACTAGATTATGGTAGCAGTGTAGTCTGAGTAGGAAAAGATTTGTGAGAGGAGGTCCAGGAAATCGTTGATGGGCCTTCGTTTTGTCCAGGTTCTGATTCTAGCTCAGTTTAAAAAGGCACATCTCTGTGGGCCCACCTATAAAATGAAGGAGCCGTATTAGATAATTCCTGAAGAGATTTTTCAGCTGGATGATGGAATGAGCTGGTAAAACAGGAAATTGCAATTTAGGGAAGCCCTGACGGAAGCGCATAACTGCGGTGCTGACAGCCAGGTTCTCTGGGATGGCCTGGCTTCAGATACTGTTGCGTCATCCCTCCGAGAACATTGACACTGCTGCCCTGTTTTGATTTTAGAGCTCCTGGCTGCTTTAAAGTTTGTAGGGTCACATACTTTACATGTAAATTCCATTCTCCAGGTTTACTTGATAGAAATGTTTGCAGCTAAAGGTCCAGTGTTTTGATAATTGACAATGTAAATTTGAAATTAGATGTAGTTTTTGATTGTTTTTTAACGTGGTCACTTTCTTCCCATTTAGAACCCCTTTATGGCACACTTTCTCTTTTGTAAGTGTTTTAATTACTGAATCAGACCAGTACTTAATTTCAGAGTTTTCCCTCATTCCTTGTGAAAGGATTTTTATCTGCAAAACTCATTCAACATTGAGAAGAGTTCTATCCTCTTAAGATTCAATGCCACATTTGAGAATGTGGATTTATTAAGGAAAAGGGCAAAACCTCCTTAAATGCTGTTGGTCTGTAAAAAGGGAACCCAGCAGGAAAGGAGTGGCAGCACATGGGGGAGGGGTGTATGGGGGGGCAGCAAGGGAGCTGCAGTTGAAATATTCATCAATCATTTTACTGGCACCAGGAAACCAATCAGCCTTTTAGAGGAGAGAACTTAATCAATCACCTAATGTGGGAAATTACAATTGCTTTCCTACAAAAAATATTTCCTTACTTGCTGATAGATCAAATCTGAAAGATAGTTGGGCTGGCTGGAATTCTGATGGCAAGCAGTTACTGGAAGTAGTTCTGTGATGAAGAAATGCATTTAACTTTTGAAGATAAAACTTTTTATTTGCTTGGAGCCTTTTCAAAATCTTTCAAAGTAAGTTTGATTTTCATATAGTGTGCTCATTAATAGAAAACAGTTACTGAGCAGTTATTGGTAATGTGAAATATGTGGAGCACCGTACATGTATTCTCCAAAGCTAGTTTTCAGGAGCATAGATGGGGCTCCAGGCTGGAGAAGACCCAGCGCTTCCAGGGCCTCGTTTGTAAAGCAGCTTCAGAGTCCCGTCCGAGGGATGCAGCCAGGGGAACGCAGTTGGAGGTGCTTGCATGTAAATAAAAGCAGGAGGGAATTAGCTGTATCTTGTATTTAAATTTTAAATGGTGTGCTCTCTCAGCCCTGGGCTTGAATTGCCTGTGGCCCGTAGGTCCTTAGGTGTCAACTGCTTAGGGAATCTAATGTTTTTAAAATTAGAAATACTTGGTCACTGTAGAAAATACAGAAAATTAAGGGGAAGTTGCATATATGTAATCTTGTCTCCAAGCAGTTTTTATTAAAGTTTTCTTATGTTTTCTTCTGGACTTCACATCCTACATTTTTTTGCTTGTCGTGATCATGTGTGTCATTGTTTTATGCTTTTTGTTTAAAACTTTATTTTTCTTATGTTAGGAACTTACTCAACATGAAATTATTTAAAATTTATAATAGCTATATGACAGCCCATTGTTGTTTATTGTTGGACGTTGGGATAGTTTTTAGTTTCTTCCTGATAAAACAGTACTGCCCAGACCTTCTTGTGCTTTCTTTTATTTTTGGCTTATTTTGGAGGGATGGTTTTTATTTTTTCTCATTTTTAAAATTATTTTTTTCAATTGGCAATAATCATGCCTCAGATAAACCTCATTGGCTACAGTACTACCCCTGTGCAAAGACGCTTAATGCTTTTTAGAAGTACTTACGTACCTTTGCCAACAACCATTTTAATTTACACTAAGATTATCTTGTATAATAAAATCTAGGGTTGTCAGCAGCACTTATTTTTTACATAAATGCCTGGTACTTGAGATAGAATTGAGGCACTGTGGTGGGCTATTCGCTCCGTTCTCATTTTTGGGGGGAGAGATACAGTCATTCTCAATGCCTTTTTTCCTTTGAATCTTCTAGATTTCTGGTACCGGGCCCCCCACCCCCGCCGCAGTATCTCTAGCCTAGTCAGAGCAGTGCTTAGGGTCTCTTCTGTGGCTGCCTTCTCTGTATTACAGACTCTGGGAGAACGGGTGGTGAAGACACTCGGGCCTCCTCTGGTTGCCTCCAAAAATCTCAGGATGGTTTGTGAGTGTGTGTCTGTGTCACACAACTGCATCATTTCCCTCCTGAAACTTCAGGGCGGTAAGTCTGAAACTTACAACTGAATTTGATTAGAAATTAAGTGCATGAAGAGTGAAGTGAAACTTATTCCTTTAGAAGTCTGAAGAATCTGCATGGGTTCTCCAGTGGCTGACTTCTATGCTGACCCTGCACAGGGTTTGATAGTGAAGAGACCTAAATAAATATTGGGCTAATTTGAAAGGCATTCACAGTTTTTAACAAGGGTGGTTTCAGAATGGAAACTTGCTGTGTACAAATTTTAGATTAAATGATAAATCATATTTGTTGAAATTAAAAATAAAGAGTCTTTGAGTAATTTTGAAACTTTATATTGATTGAGAGTAAACACGAATGAAGATCATTTGCTCTGCTTCTTTGTGCTCACCACTGGTGGTCAGAGAAGTTGCAATTTGCCAAGACTCGGTTTTTATAATGCCCTTTAATAAGAAAGTGAATAAGCCAGCTGCTCTTTCCCTCAGCTATACCAATTGCAAACCTCCTCAAATCCTGGTTAGTAATTAAAAGCCTTGAGATGACCTTGAGTCTAACTGAACTACAAAAGCTGTCTTGAGTTAAATTTATAGCTTTTGTTGATTTCAAAAGAGGTTAGGTAGAATTGCATTCTATTTGCTAAAACATTAAGGGTAGCCTTGGATGTACATTGAAGATCAGAGATAATTAAAGAGGCACTATTAAGTGCAAAAGAAACCCCTGAAATGGACTTTAAAAATTAAATTTGTCATCTCTTCATTAAGCGTTTAAAATACATACTTGAAATTTTCTAAGGTCGGGTGGCATTTCCATTGTGTCAGTTTGCAATGTTCAGATTTGCTGAAAAGATCCCTTCCCCTGTCTTAACATCAAAGAGATTTTTGAAATCAATGAGGAATCACAGCAAATGTTTAATGCTTTTTAAAAGTACCAGTTTAGTTGGTTCTTAAAATATTTTACAGGAAAGGTAAGTTTGCTAGTGAAAGTTTTTGAATATTCTCAGGCAGTGTAAAAGTAAAAATATTAATATTTTTAAAATGCTTTATATATGGACTGTGTCATAAGATCTATGGAATAGAGAGTTTTTCTGCTTACCATGAAGGGCAGAATGTACTTTCAGTTGTTTAGAGATCCTTGAGATACTACAATCTGATTGACAGAAGGAAGCTTCATTGGTGCTGTATGAAAAGTCAGGTTTTATGTGTCAGTGGGTGAGATAGGTTATGTCTCCCAGCATCAGTATAAACGTGATGAATCCCTGAAGAGTCCAATAGTAAGGCAAATAGTTTGAGCAAGCACTTGTATCCTTATATATGGATCTTGTAGATTTTAGAATTATTTTCTTTTTTACATTTATTTAATGAAACTAGCCCAGACTTTGATAGAAATAATTGATCAGAAAATTGTATGCTTGTGTGTGCGCGCATGCATGTGTGTGTGTGTGTATGTAACCAACATGATGAAAGGAAGAAGTTGTAAAATACAGCAGGAATTGCCAGTTTGGGGTCTGTAAAAATGACAGGTTTCTCAAGAGATTTTAATTTTGCAATATTTGTTCTGAAATCATATATATAATAAGCTTGTCCAGGCTAAATAAAATAATATCTCTAAAATTTTGACTTTTGCCCTGACTGGTGTGGCTCAGTTGGTTGGGTGTTGTCCTGAAAAGCAAAAGGCTGCTGGTGGGATTCCCAGTCAGAGCACATGTCTAGGTTGTGGGGTGTGGCATGCAGGAGAGGCAACCAATAGATGTTTCTTTCCCATACCCATGTTTCTCTCTCTCTCTCTCTCTCTCTCTTCCTTTCCCTCTCTCTAAAAATAAGTAAATACAATAAAGTAAAATAAAAATTTGGCTTTTTCCTGAAATTATCCTATTTTAGTCGGTCAGTTCTACTCAACCTTGGAATAGCAAATGCTGTGCCGTAGAGTTAATGGTTATTGTATTATGGCAGACAAAACTGCATTGATGGAGGTGGCAGTTACAAATTATTTTGGTAAATTGTTACTGTGGAGTGGTGACTAGGTGTGTTAGAGCATGAGCTTTAGAATTTGACTTAGTTTAAAATCCTTTCTCTCTTACTTTTGTGATTTTTTTTGGTTGGGGGGAAGGTGGTGGTGGTGAAAGGAGGAAGAATCACCACGTGGAGACTCCTGGAGAATGAAGTGAGGTGGCGTGTGAAAAACCTAGAATATCGCTGTGTTACATTTTAGGGAAGTTAGTTAACATTCTCAATTTTCTGATCCGTGAGTGAGGTTACTGTCTCCTGGTTCATACGCAAACAAGCCAGTTTACCCAGATCCAGGACATTGAAGCTAGCTTGCCAAGTGTGTTCTGTGTGCCCAGTGTCCAGTTCAACAAAATCAGTTTGCCACGTCTGAACTTACAGAGTTTGTTCTCATGCTCCATCTCCTTCATTGCTATCCTGCCATCTCCCCCCTTTTCCTTCTCCCTCTTTTCCTGTGCCCTGTCTTGTCCCCCTGCCCTGCAGCTCAGACCAGGCTGTATCTTTCTGCACAAGAGCTCCCCTCTCTGCCCAGGCTCTCCGTGTGTAGCAGCACAGCACTGGGGTAGAGACAAATGAAACATTCTTGAAAATGCTGCTATCCTGTCATTCTTAATTTGGCAGGAATCTTTAAAAGTTAATTAAATTGCCCCCTCAAAACAAATTATTGTGAACTCTCTAAGTAGTTAAAATAAAATTTTGAGAATTGGCTATTTGAAGATTTGGTCATTTCATGGATTGACTTGGAATTACCTCTCAGTTATGTTTGGAGAAGTTAGGCAATGTATGTAAAATAAAGTACCTATTACTACACAATAGTTGGACTTAACTAAAGTACTCAGTTCCTTTTTTCTAAGCACTTCTACTCAGGGAACTGGGAACTGCCCACACCTAAACCCCCAGGATTTTCTCACCTGTGGGCTCTAGCTGGGCAATAGGAAGTGATGAAGTGATCAAGGTTGTTTTATGGAACATTCATTACAGCACATGTGGCAAACACAAGGCCCATGGGCCAAATCTGGCCCTCCACTTGGTTTTATCTGGCCTGGCACCTTGTTTTCACCTGGTGGCAGCACTGAGCTCCTTGCCCCCTAGTTAAGGAGTAGTTCCAATTATGCAGTCCTAAAATTACATTCGGCCCTTTGAAGGCAACTGCGACGCTGATGTGGCCCCCGGTGAAAATGAGTTTGACACCCCTGTATTACAGCATTGTCAAATTTGCCCACATGAAATACCTTCTTTTAGCTTGGACATCTGTTATAAAATGGCCCTGTCTTTTTTGTTACCCTTTAGGGTCTGATTTCTCAGTGATTTAAGATATGTATCACTTTTCTGAAGTACTTTAGTATGTCCAGTCGCTTGTAACTAGGATTATGAGCTTTAGGAGAGTAAACTGCTGCTTTATCGGAGTAAAAAGCAAGGCCAGATCCCTGGAGGTTCTTGGTGGGAAGTATCACAACCAGAACAAATGCTCCTGTCTGTAACACACAGGAAGCCTGGCTTCCCCACCCCCCACCTCTCTGGAGGTCTCTAAAAGGCCTTCTGGTTATATCCTTAAAAGGGGAAGGAACAAATGGTTGGCGAGTGCTCAGTGTGTGTCAGGCACTGTACCAAACCAATGTAATCCTTTCCACCACTTTTCTTTGATACGTGGTGATAGTCCCATATTGCAGATGAGTGAACTGTGGCTTAGAGTTGAAAATAACTTACCACTATTCCACTAAACCAGTGTTTTTCGAACTTTAGCCTTTCCTATATCACCATCATGATTTTTGTCATTTCCTAACACATTGTTTATTTCACCTTTTAACTATTGGGTAGTTAGTTAATACTTTGCATCCCAATATTTATTTTAAAGGGGAATTTTATACTAAATGAAAAAAATTGCCATAAATAGAAGGTAACAGTAAACATAAACTTAATAAAAGTAATATTGTGTAATATTCTAGCTAAGAGATTGTCTGCCAAAGTCTCTCTGGTCAGGTCTTTTTTAGGAAGGGTGATGAAGGAGCATTAGAGAGGTAATAGACAAACTAGCACCAAACAAGAGATTTTTCTTCTGATGTGATTAGAAGGATTGAAGGAGAATTGAAAAGGGAACGACTTTGAAATGTTTTAAAATGCTTTTTCTTTGCACTAGTTTCGTAAAATCTTCCAGTGGTCTCCTCGCTTTAGGAAACACTGACACAGGTGATGGTGTGCTCATTTTCCACGTGAGGGAACTTGTTCCAAGTCGAATCACTAGTTTCACAGACCTTACTGTTGAGGCTGCCCTCCTCCTCCCTTTTTCTTCTCTCATTCCTCCCTTTTCATCATTCCTTTTGCCTCCCTCTTTCCTCACCTTTTCTTTTTTCCTTCCCCGTTTTCTAGGAGAATTCAGCTGACCCTGGAGTGGTGTAGAGGAGGAGATGTTTAGATGCATTTTTCTGATCCTCCCCACCCCGTTCAACTATGGTGAGATAGGATTTTATCTTAAAGAAATCAGGTCTTTCTCCAAACATGACATTTCATGTTGCTTACTGAATTCTAGGAGTTGGGTGTAAAACATAACAGTAATTTTGTAGGTATTTGTATGCCTGCGTATTTATTGAAACACCTTTAAAGACATTATAAACCTTTTTTTGCTTTCTAATTGGATACTATTATAAAAGCAAATTTGAAAAAGGAAATTGCCAGCAGTTTTTGAAACATATTATCTTCAGTGCCATAAAAGGCAATTTCTTTGATTTTATTGTCTTTCATAGTTTTATAATTTACATTTAAATAATTATAAATTTAATTAACATTTTATTGCATTATATTCCAGTGGATATAATAGGAGTCTAGATTATAATTTGAATTTTAAAAATTCTATTATTTAAAAATATTATGTGCATATTAATTTGATTTTTAATCTTTAAAATTTTCTGAATAGAATAAACATTTTCTACTGCCATTTTTTCTTATTTGATTTTGTATTGTGTCACTTGCTCTGTAAAAATACATAAGGAGGAGTTTTGTAGTTCTCTTGTTTAACAAGCTTGTCCCACTATTACACTAGAAAAAGATTTCATTTTGAATTATTTTAAGTAACAGCTATACAGTTCTTCATAGAAACATTTTGTGCTTGGAAAGAAATTATTAGGAATTTTCTTAGAAGTCAGTGATGATAATATGCAGATCTAAAGATGGAAGAGTTGTTATTCAGGGAGTTTACTTTGCAAATTGATTTTCCTCTGTCTGTTTTATTGTACTTTGTGCTAGGCGTATCTTTGAATATTTACCCTGGATTTTTTAAATATGTCTTTTTAAAGATTTTATTTATTTATTTTTAGAGAGAAGGGAAGGGAGGAAGAGAGGGAGGGAGAGAGACAGGGATGTGAGAGAGAAACATCGATCGGTTGCCTCTTGCATGTGCACTTACTGGGGACCAACCCTCAACCCCGGCATGCACCCTGACTAGGGAGTCGAACCTGGTGACCTTTTGCTTTTTGGGATGATACCCAACCAACTGAGCCACACTGGTCAGGATTACCACGATTCTTGATAAATCATCTTGTGAAATGTATTCTTAATGGGTTTCCTTTTAAAAAATATATTTTATTGATAATGCTATTACAGTTGTCCCATTTTTTTCTTCCCTTTGTTCCCCTCCGCCCTGCATGTCACCTCCCACCATCATTCCCCCACCTTAGTTCATATCCATGGGTTGTACACATAAATTCTTAGGCTTCTCCATTTCCCATACTAGTCTCAACTTCCCCGAGTCTGTTTTGTACCTACCACTTACGGTTCTTATTCCCTGTACCTTTTTCCCCATTTCCCCCTCCCCACTATTATGATCTCCGTTTCTCTGATTCTGTTTCTGTTTTTGTTGTTTGCTTAGTTTGTTTTTGTTTTTAGGTTCAGTTGTTGATAGTTTTGAGTTTGTTGTCATTTTGCTGTTCATATTTTTTATCATCTTTTTCATAAGACCCTTTAATGTTTCATATAATAAGGACTTGGTAATGATGAACTCCTTTAACTTGACCTTACCTGGGAAGCACTTTATCTGCCCTCCCATTCTGAATGATAGCTTTGCTGGATAGAGTGATCTTGGATGTAGGTCCTTGCCTTTCATGACTTGGAATACTTCTTTCCAGCCCCTTCTTACCTGCAAGATTTCCTTTGAGAAATCAGCTGATAGTCTTATGGGAACTCCTTTGTAGGTAAATGTCTCCTTTTCCCTTGCTGCTTTTAAGATTCCTTATCTTTAATCTTGGGTAATGTAATTATGATGTGCCTTGGTGTAGTATTTTCTTGGGTCCAGTGTTTTTGGGACTCTGAGCTTCCTGGACTTCGTGAAAGTCTATTTCCTTTGCCAGATTAGGGGAGCTCTCCTTCATTATTTTTTCAAATAAGTTAGTTTTTTGCTCTTCATCTTTTACTTCTGGCTCCCCTGTGATTCAGAAGTTGGAACATTTAAAGTTGTCCCAGAGGTTCCTAAGCTTCACCTCGTTTTTTGAATTCTTCATTCTGTTCTGGTTGAATGTTTATTTCTCCCTCCTGATCCAAATCATTGATTTGAGTCCTGGTTTTATTCCCTTCACTGTTGATTCCTTGTATATTTTCCTTTGTTTCACTTGGTATAGCCTTCACTTCTTCCTCTATTTTGAGACCATCCTCAACTATTTCTGTGAACATCTGATTACTAGTGTTTTGAACTCTGATAGGTTGTCTATCTCATTATTACCTAGTTCTATTTTTGGAACTTTGATTTGTTCTTACATTTGGGCCATATTTTTTGTCTCCACTCGCCTGTTACTTAGTAAGGGGCGAAGCCTTAGGTATTTGCCAGGGTGGTGCAACCCAGGTTGCTGCATTGTGGTGCTGTATGTGGGGGAGGGGTCCGAGAGGGAATAGTGCCTTTCACTCAGCTCTGAGCTGGCTTTCAGTCACTTTCCCCACTACCCACAAACAAATTGGGCCCTTCCGGTGCTGATTCCCGGGTGGGTGGTTTGTGTACATTATAGGAGGACCCTGTGGGTCTCTCCAAAGAACTCTCCTGTGAGGATAGGAGTTTCTCCCACTGCCACAACCCCCACAGGTTTTTCCAATCAGAGGTTTTGAGGCTTTATTTCCTTGTGCTGGAGCCCTGGGTTGCCCGGGTCCTTCTTGCTCCCCAGTTGTTCATCTTGGTTTATCCTCATGCAAATGTGGGACCACCCAGTCTGCAAGCCACCACCTTGCCCACCTGGGTCCTCCAGCCACTGCCTTGCTGCAAGTTCTCCCCCCAGCTTCCTGTCTTGCCCCTCCTACTTGTCTGGATGAATGTTCCTTTATTAACTCCTTGGTTGTCAGATTTCCATACAGTTTGATTTTCTGGCAGTTCTGGTTATTTTTGTTTTTAAATTCGTTGTTGTCCTTCTTTTGGTTGTACAAGGAGGCAAAGTGTATCTACTTACGCCTCCATCTTGGCCTAAATAAAGTCTTAATGGGTTTCCAATCCCAGGGGCCAGACTGATGTGTATGGTGTGCCAAACTTGGGTTCATTCATATCTTAATAAAATTTTTCTAATACTTGGCATAAACCGAAATGTATAATTTACTGCTCTAAGACACTTTGAACCTCAGGTTTCAACCCAGAGCTTAGCCAAGGGTGAGATTTATCAGCATGCTACCAGTAACAACTTCAAACCAAGGGTTTGAAATTTTATTAATTTATGTGTTCGGTCTAGAATTTTACCACTTAAATTGTAAGTCATAAACAAAAACTTAATTTCTTTCTTGTTTAGAGCATACATTGCACTATTTTTGTTCTTCTAGGTTTTGTCTTAAACTGATTTCTTAGCTGATTGTGATTTAGCAACTCTATTCATATGCAAAATTAGCCTGATTAACACTTGGTCTCTGACCATTGTTTTCCTTTGAAATTTTTGTAGTTAAAAATTTAAGAAAAAAATTTTTTTCTTAAAGTGAAATGTATTATGTGCTGACTGTATGCTTACTATATGCAGCAGTCTCATAAGGGGAGTTACATTATTACCACCATTTAGCAGATGAGAGAGCTGAGTGACTTGGCCCAGCAAATAAATGGGAGAGATGGGATTCAAATCCACGGGTCTCCGGACTCCAGGGCTCACACTCTTGGAATCTCAGCATCCGCTTCTGGTAGAGGAGGATCCTAAGGGTCGCCTGTACTTTGAGGAGTCTAGTATTTAGAAGACTTGCTTTAATGGTAGATGCAAAATAAAGCCCAACTTCAGAGTAATGTCTCCTCTAGTTTTAGGCATGGGAACAGGTGTGCTCTTTGGAAATTACTTGTTTAAAATTTGTAACTTTTTTCCTTAACTGATCACGATTTTTTTTTAAAGAGGTGTTGGAAAAGAACAAAGTACAAAAGCCAGTTTGTGGTGTTGGAGAAGAATGTTGCCGCGGGGTTTAGGACAGATCCTTGCCAACTGGGAGGCTGTGCTGGTCCCGGGCCTGTGACACACCAGCTGATATCTCTCTGTGGAATGGGAGGAAATGCTAATACTTAATGCCTTTTAGGAAAGAGAAAGATAGCATTAGGCTACTTAAATACTTCAGTATTTGGAACAAAATTAAAGTGAGTAACATTAACTATTTCAGTAAAAACATGAAAACTGTAATGTGGTAGGGACTGTAAGTAACTAGTTGTTTCCACAGTTTAAATTTGCAAGTCATCTTGTATTTCCATCAGGCATGTTTACCTTCCATGTGTGTGCTCCTCTCACCTGACAGTGTTAGCCAGTATTTGCTTTGAACATTATGGTCATTTTGACTCACTCAGGAATGTGAGGCACATTCAGAGAGAGGATTGCTAACGTCAGATCAGAACAGCTGGATACCAAATAATGGTCTCTGCTTTGGAAGCATGACTCTCTCCATATTTCACTTAGTTTTGAGATAATAGGGAAGTAAGAATGCTACCCTAACATTATCTTTGTGCTAATGCTAATGTAGGATAATGCTGTTGGGTTGGCCAAAAAGTCCATTTCGTTTTTTCCATAAAATAAAAGACACAGTTTTCATTTTCACCAATAATTTTATTAATTTGGATATTTTGAGTATGTTGACTATCTCCTGCTATTGGCTGCTAGTGGTAGAGGCCAGGGGTGCTACTAAACATCTTCCAGTGTATAAGACAGCCCCACAGCAAGGAATTATTTGGCCAAAATGTCAGTAGTACCAGGAAACTTCACAAACCACTCTTGACACGTTTTAATCAGTCACAGCACGTTCTCCATACACTGTATAAACCTTTCTTTGGGTTTCAGTTGTATTTTTACCTGTCTTGAAATAATAAAGCATAATATTTCAAAAATGTTGCGTATTTTCTTTCAGTATTAAAATGGCTGCACAAAAATTCACAAATTTGATAACTGTTTTTAATGTACACCGATATAACAGCTGTCACAATACAAAACCAAATTGTTTTGAATGATGTTAAAGATAACTAAGCGCTACTAAGAGCCATGGTATGGAAAAAAACAAACGTTTTGGCCAACTCAGTAGAAAAAGAACTTTACCTCTAAGCTGATAGAACTTACAATAGGTATCAAAGACTATAAGGAAGCATGTATTATACGAGTATAGTATAGTCTTAGTAGGGCAGGGTAAGCTAGTATCTGTAACTCTTAAACATGCCCTGATCGTTTTATTTTACTGGTCCAGTGATCTGAGTTCTGAATGGTTGACCCAGAGGTCAGTTTTCACATGAATGCCGTAGCCTCGTCGAGGAGCCAACTCTCTGTAATAGCACTGAGTGATGACTTAATAAGAGCTCCTATTCCCTATGCTTGTGCAGGGTAGAATAGCTTCTCCAGAGCTGCTGCAAAGTGGTTTACATTTTTAAATCAAGAAGTCTGTTTCCTGAGTAAACTTAAATTCATGGTTTGGAGGGTGAAAATCAGAATGACTTTACCAACTATGATAATAATGGCTAACCCTTATTGAATATTTACTGTGTGCCAGGTACTCTCTTGAGTGCTTTAAATTTTTAGAATTTCATTTAATCCTCTCAACAACCCTGTGGCTTGTAAGTATTATTGCTGTTCCCATTTTTGGGTTAAGGAAAATGCTAAAGCCTTGAGGACCACAATTAGTGTTAAGTTACAGAGAGATGCTGCAAATGTTACTCCCTTTACAGAATTTCTTTCTCCTGTAAAATGAGGGCTGGGGTGGGATGGAAGAGATTTGGGATGATTTTTAAGGTTTCTTCCAGTTAAAAAACAGACAAACAAAGAATCTTGGCAGTCTCTTAAGGGTTCCTCAAAGGTTAACATGATTTGCACCCCTAGGACACAACTGCCTATTTTTGATAAACTCATAGACTTTAGAGCTGAAAGGAATACTGAGAACATTGGCCAGACTTTCTCCTTTTACTGGAGAGAAGATGGAGCACAGTCGATCACTCAGCATTGCACAGTTGGCTTATTACTTATTAGTATTGTGGTCCCTTGATAACCTTGGGAGATTGGTTCCAGGATTCCCCTTGGGTGCCAAAATCTGTGGCTGCTCAAGTCTCTTACATAGAATGGCATAATATTTACATATAACCTGTGTTTGTATATAGGGTAAGCCTACATACCACTTTATTTGCATGGTGTCGGTATAGTGCTTGGTGCAAATTTTGCTTTTTGGAACTCCTGGAATTTTTGGGTTTTTGGAATATTTTTGATCTTTGGTTGGTTGAATCCGTGGATTCAATACTAGCAGATACGGAGCTTTGACTGCACCAGAGCAAAACTATGTTTAGGTAATTGCCTACCTTGTATATCATTTTATTGATATTTTACTATTAGGAAATTGCTTTAATACCAAAGTTGTCATAGACATTTTTATTTCTGTTTAAAGAATTAGAGTTTGGAAATAGGAATTATGTATTACTCTTTTCAAGCTTCAGGAGGTGCCAGGGAGATAAAGATTACAAAAAGTAGCTCTTCATATATTGAATTTGTTTATTTCTGTAATTAACTCCAAGAATATCATGCTAAAGAATTGAAGATGAGTTGCTAACAGAGGCTTTTTGAGTGGATTAGGAAATCTGAATTCCAGGAAGTGAGAGAAGAAAGGTAGCAGGGAGAACAGAGTAATCTAAGATTCTGGGGTGGTGAGGAGGCTCCAACTAGGTCTGTGGAGATTTGAGGAAGAATGAAAATGCCTTGGTGAATGATAAGGTTGGTTGGGGTGAGGATTTGGGGGAGGACGGTGAAGTGGGGAGCCTAGGAGGAGTCCCTGGTAATCTCTGGTTGAGATGAGAGTTGGTGGTACTTAGAACCTGACTTGGGAACATAGAAGCAGGTTTCAAAGAGAAAATAATAGGTTCGATATGACATGTTGAGTTTGTTGGAGCCTCTGGTAGGATACACCTAGGAGATTTTGGCTGTAGGCCTTTGGATAGCTGGGTCTGTGATTTGGGAGGACAGTTTCATTTGGAATTGAAAGTGTGGGGGTCACCAGTTGGGAAAGCATAGGTGAAAAAACCTGTGGGTAGCTAAAACGATCCCATCCCAGGATGGGAGGGTAGTGTGTGGGCTGGGGTAGGCCCTTCTTGTCCCCTTGATTTCATTTAGGGAAAGAACATGTCAGGTAAGACCTGTATAATCTTCATTTTTAGGTTATGACTGCATTTGGGGGAAATACTTGCCAACTGTGGGTAAGGACATTCAAAAGATACATGTGGCTTACTGAGGAGTATTATCGACTGTCTGTATTTACGTTCTCCCTTTCCATGCTGGCTGGTCTGATTCAAGTCCCGCTAGTCCTTGAGTCTTTTCCAGTTGCCCCTAGGAAGAAGTAAGTGTTGTTTGGCCAGTGCTGCTAGTTCCTCTGTTAGATCACTTGCTTCATAATTCCTGGATGCAGTTAGTTTTCCACTTTTCCTTTCAGGTTGTAAGGATCTACAGGTAGCCAGCTTTATTCATCTTTGTATCCCTTTTGTAATCTACCACCGTAAATGCCCTATACATTAAAAATGGTAGATAAATAGTTGTTGAACTTCATTTTAGGATGTGGGGAAGTTTAGCATCTAAGCAGAGGCAGGAGTTTATTCTACTCATAATCATTAAAAACATTTTAAAAAATTGAGTTAGAGGGGGGGAACATTGATTTGTTGTTCACTTATTTATACATTCGTTGGCTGATCTTGCGTGTGCCCTGGCCAGGGATTAAACCCATAACCTTGTTGTATGGGGATGACACTGCCACCAACCGAGCTACCTGGCCAGGGCTTACGTTAATCATGTTTGTGGAGTGTCCTTTGTATGTAGTGCTAGAAATATATTGGTTAAACATGTTGGTTGTTGCTCTCCTAGCTTGACTTCAAATTCAAATAGTTTTTAAAAATTTCTTACGGGTTTTTTTCATAGAACTAGTTTTACTTCGGATTTCAAAGATCCTGGGTGAAAGGTTAAAGGTGGTGTATCTCTGTTGCCACACAATAGATTTCTGAAGCTGGGACAGGAGAGATGGCACTGAGCTTTAGCATTAATGACTAACTACTGTGTCAGGAAGATTAGTGCTCAGACTTGTGTCTCTAATAAGTAATTCAAAAGGCATTTAGAGAATTAGAATGTCTGGTAGTTTTTTTCCTCTTCATTTGATGTGATTGATTTTAGAGGGTTAAGCGAAATCATTTTGTTCTTAGGATTTTTTGAAATGTGCATTTTTCTGTTTATAAAAACAACATTTTTTTTAGATTTTATTTATTTTTTAGAGAGGGAAGGGAGTGAGAGAGAGAGAGAAACATCAGTGTGCTATTGCTGGGGGTTATGGCTTGCAACCCAGGCATGTACCCTGGCTGGGAATCGAACCTGCGATGCTTTGCTTTGCAGCCTGCACTCAAACCACTGAGCTACACCAGCCAGGGAAAACAACATATTTTTAATCAGAAAAGTAGTATGGGGGTGGGGGGGAGAAACACCCCGCCACAATACCCACACTTAATATAGTCACTGGGAAAAAATAGACCAAAATGTGCCTTTTTATGTATATGTGTGTTGGAATACAGCTGAGCTCATTCTGAGAGTACAATCTTATATCATGTTTTTGAATATAGTATTTGCCCATTATAAACTTTTGATAAATATTAACAATGTTGGAAAATTACTCTGTTGAATAGGGTACCATAATTTCATTAATCGTGCTCCTGCGGTTGAATTTTTAAGTGGCTTCCTATTTTGTACTATTCATTTCGGACTCTTTAATTCAGATAAATTTCCAGAATTGACCCCAAAGAACAAATATTATCAAGACCTTTGTGCGTCCGTGTTCCATTTTTATATGGGGGCTTTCAATGAGAATGTAAGAGAGGTGCATTCTGCTGCTGCGGGCGGGCACCTCTGTGGTCGCATCTGATCCTTACCAATTTCCTGCACACAGGTGGCTTCTGCTGTTCCATCCGAGTGTCTGTTGGATGGTATGGGGCACTTTCTGAAATGACCTTGAAAGCTCTCTGACTCATGTTCAAGTGAACTTCTTGGTCTGTAAGACTCTCCTTCAGTCAGTTTCCAAAATGAAAATGAGCAAAAAAATCTTTCCTTACTCCTATTGGGAGCGACGTATAATTTTTCAAAAGAAGCTAGTTCTTGTCTAATTTTATTTATTTGTTCATTTAAAGTTTTCTATTTTGGTTTGATATGATTGGTGAAGTTACTTTAGCTGCTTCCGACATGGAAACCTTGGATTATTCGGGAGGAGACTCATCTAAGGCTCTTGGACTCTCAGGGTCTGCTTCTGGGAGAGTATCAGGGTTTGCTTTTTGAAATAACGAAATTCTCACCTATCTGGGTGTTACAAAGCATGTGTTAGCCTTGGATATGTTCCATAGCCAAGGATATGTTACCTTGTTTTGATTTTTGTGGTTCTATCCATGTAACAGAATACACATTTCTTAAACCTGTAAGACGGAGGTAATATTAGCAACTTTCAGTAAAATTCATGTAGAGCATCAAGCCAATGCCTGGCATATAGTACAGATTGAATAAATGGCAACTGACAGATTCATTTACACATTTTTCATATGTGTGCATTTTGAAATTTCTCTAACATCCAGGCTGAATGAAGAATTACGAACAATCCCTTTTGTTACACCAGGGAACAGAAATTGTAAATGAGAAATGTCAGAGGCTCATCAGTACATGCAGTTTTCTGAGAAATGCCTGTACTATATTTCCATAGAAACACTAGTGACCTCTGACTCATCAAACCGAATTGCCTTCCTAAACTGTTTTCACCCTCCGATTCTGTAGTCACAGCCTTGAAGCTGTATACTGTTTTCATTTTTAAAAAAATTTCTTAAAACTGAAATGTCATGATCTTGGGCTGGCTTTTCTGCCATCAGTGTGGTTTCAAGGCTGTAATTACAAAGCTGGAAGCCCGAGGAACTATGAAAGGTGATGTAGGTTGATCAGATGAAAGTTATTAGTGTTTCCATAGAAATGTAGACACTTCTCGTAAGCAGCATTTAAGCTGAGCAAATACATGGGCACAATAGGTTATATAATTGAGAATCCTTGGCTTCCCCCACTCCTCTTCTTTGCCCCTAAGATTTCACATCAAGAAAATAACATTACAAAAAAGGGCATTGTTTTTGTTGCACTTTGAAAGATGTGACCTTGACATTTGTAGGTGGAGAATGGGAAATATGACTTGAAGCTCTGCCAACCAGCTTTTGCTTATGGACTTGTGGTGCTATGCTCCTGCACTGAAAAGCATTTTGTTGTTTCTGGAATATGTTTTTCAGGTTGCCTATGAGAAACAAAAGCTAATGGCCCAAGTGGCACACCATTCACTGGATGGAAAGGAAAGAGGCGGATGTGAATTTAGTGCTCAGCCAGTCCAAAGACAAGTGTTTCTGCATCTGCTTGGTTCTGGGACTAGTTTCCCCGCTGCAGGCCTGGCTGTAAGGCAGGCCATGGTCTGGCTAGCTAATGTTTGACACTCAAAAACCACCCCCAAACCCAAACAGTGCTCCCCCTCCCCCATTCCTTCTCAGCCTCCATCCAATCCATTCATTGTACCAAGAGGAGCCTAGAAGATGGAGGTGGGGGAGGGCCCTGAAAAATGGGAAGAGCTCTTAGAATTTAAGGAGCTGTTGGCTACCTCCACAAAGCTTTTTTTCCTCTTTCTCCTTTAGCTCTTTGTGCTTTTAGTTTACTGGTTGAAATTTTAGAGCCCCTATATTGAAGTAGTTAGAGGTGAACTGGTGTTTATAAACTTCCTAGGTGTATATGTTTATTTCCTTTCCTCAGTGACTCTGTTGCCTATAGACGAAAAGTAAAAAAACTCTTCATGTATGACAGTTAAAACCCTTTATGATATGGCCCTGGCAAGGGTTCCAGTCAAATCAAATTACCAGGTGATGTTCTGATTCCTCTCTCTGTGCGTGCCTTTTACGTGTGGCTTCCTCTGCATATTTTTCTCAAATAGCCCTGTTTGTCCGTTGAATGCTTCTCCCTTCCACATGACCCTGGCTCCATGGTTGCTGCTTCTGCTCTCTCATTCGTAATCTTTTTAAAAAGATTTTATTTATTTATTTTTAGAGAGGGGAAGGGAGGGAGAAAGGAAGAGAAACATCAATGTGTGGTTGCCTCCTGCATGCCCCCTACTGGTTTGGCTTGCAACCCAGGTATCTGTCCTAGACTGGGCATCGAGTTGGCAAGCCCTTTGGTTTGTAGGCGGGCGCTCAGTCCACTGAGCCACACCAGCCAGAGCTGCTCTCTCACTCATAATGATCACAGGTATCAAGCACTGACCTAAGTGTATCATCTCACTGAATCCTCACAACAATGTACTGATGAGGAAATTGGCTCAAAGAGGTGACGTCACTTCCTAAGCTAACATACTTGGTAAGTGATGGTGCCAGGACTCAAACCTGTTCTCCTATCAAAAGTGATGCTCTTACTTAGTACTCTGTACTACTTCCCACTAGCATCTTGTCCATCTATCTCAGCCTATCTGTCCATCATTCACTCCCTACAGTTAATATTTTTAAAGAGTAATTATTAATTGCACAATCCTTATTGTATTAGGCTTAATAAAACATGTTTTTATTATAGTAAAATATGTGTAACATAAATTTTTACCTTTTTAACCATTTTTTTAAATCCTCACCTGGGGATCTGTTTTACTCATTTTAGAGAGAGAGAGGGAGGAGCAAAAGGGGGGGGAGGGAGGAAGAGGAGCATCGATGTGATGATGTTAGAGAAGAAACATTGATTTGGTTGCCTCCTATATGCACCCAGACTGGGGGTCAAACCTGCAACTTTTTGGTGTGCAGATGATGTTCCAACCAACTGAGCCACCCGGCCAGGGCCTTTTTCATAATTTTTAAGTGTATAGTTAGGTAGCATTAAATATATATTCACATTTTTTCTCTTGTAGCTCTTTGTGCTTTTAGTTTACTTATTAAAATTTTAGAGTTCCTTTATTGAAGTATTGAGTTGAACTGGTGTTTACAAACTTCCTAGGTGTATATATTTATTTCCATTCCTTGGTGACCTGTGACATGTCGCTAGTGGCTACCATAATTGACAGAGAACAACATTTCCATTGTAGGAATTTCTGTTGGATGTCACTTTTCTACATTTTATTTATTTATTTATTTATTACAGTAGGATTTCTTTTTCTTTTTTAAAAAACGATTTTATTTATTTATTTTTAGAGAGGGGAAGGGAGGGAGAAAGAGAGGGAGAGAAACATCAGTGTGTGATTGCTTCTCACTCACCCCGTTTGGGACCTGGCCCTCAACCCAGGCGTGTCCCCCTAGACTGGTGACCCTTTGGTTTGCAGGCCAGTGCTCAATCCAAGGAGCCACTCTAGCCAGGGTGCTTTTCTACACTTTAAAGGCAGAGAATAGTGAACTTATTTTTTCTTAGAACTTGGTATTTTGGCAAGAAATTCATTGTGTTGGCATTGTGGGTTAGTACCATTGCTTTTTGGAGAAAGTGGTTCCTCGACATTTACTGAGCAGTTTTTCTTGGCATCCTGGGATATGTTCCCGCCCTCGGGCTGGGGGTGTAGTTAAGCCTGAGATCAGATGTGACTGAAAGAAGGATACAGAGTTTCATTGGGGACCCAGTCATAGTTAGGGGAGGCAAAGCAGATGGGAAACTGGTACAAATGACCATAGCTGGTTGGTCCAGGAAGGACCAGGAAATAACCGTTGGTACAAACCTTGGGTGAAGATTTTTAGCTTTTTGTTGGGGAATATGGAAAACAGCTTTCCGTAGAACCTGAATCCCCACCCAGTGGCTCTGATCGTGATGTGTTGCGGGGGAAGCACAGGGACCTGTGGGAGCACAGAGCAGGGGACCTGACGAACCAGAGCAGCTTCAGAGTCCTTGTAGACCCTTGACTGCCTTCTGGAACGCCTGCTTCATTTCATATCTCACATTTAAAATAGCAGTATATAAAGGTTGAATCACACTGGACTAGGTGAAATAGTGCTATATCTCATATTTAATGAAAACATTTTAACTTCAAATTTGCAGATCTGGTTTGTTTTTCTTGGATTTTGGACGCAGTGTTTTCTCTTCTCTTTTTCAAAGGTTCTTGAAAAGACCATAGCTTCAGTTATCGTACTTATATTGTCTAACTTGGACTCGTGTGTGTGTGTGTGTGTGTGTGTGTGTGTGTGTAAGAGGGAGGGGGAAGGGTTAGAGACGTGACTTGAGTCTTGACTCATAATGGTGAGTGAGAGTGGGCTCAGGTGGAGAAGACAGCATGTGCAAATGGGTGGAGGCTGAAGAGCATGTTGAATTCAGGGAGCTGCATTGTACGGGCATACCTTGGAAATACTGTGGGTTTGGTTCCAGAGCACTGCAATAAAGTGAGTATTGCAATAAAATGAGCCATACTCTTTTCGCTGGGGTGGCGCCTCTTCCTTTCAATTTCTAAAAAAGGCAACCTCTCTGAAGCTCAGTAAAGTGAAGTACAGTAAACTGAGGTGTGCCTATAGTTCAGTATGGGTGGAGTATACACTGTGCTGTGGTGGGATGGGGTGAGAAGAGAGAAATAAAGTTGAAGTGGCAGATCATATAAGGATAGATATGATTTCTGTTTGGGGGACCCGAGCCCATATCTCGGTTAGAGCATTGTCCCGATGTGCCAGGGTTGCGGGTTTGACCCGTCAACCAATGAATGCCCGGATGGGTGGAACAACAAACTGGTGTCTCTCTGTCTGTCTGTCTGTCTGTCTCTCTCTCTTCCTGCCCGCTCCTTCCTCTCTCTCTAAAGTCAATAAATTAAAAAAATTTTTCTGTTTGGGAAAGGTAGGATGTTTGATTACAATTGTACCCTTAATTTACCTTTTAAGGGTCTCACATTAATTTTGCTTGTTGGCGGCTGAGGCTTCAGAATGGACCGAGTGTCTGTCCGAGACCTGCCCAAGGTCCAGGTCTCCGCTGGACGGGGCTGCCTTACTACTGTCCAATTAAATTAAAGCCTTCCTAGAGTAGCAGTTAAGTTCTTGTGTCAAAGACACACTGTAGATTACAGTTAGCTAGTGTGTCAGGCTTGACTTTGCTTACTGGCATTACCCAAATTTTACTTGTTCACATCTGGCAAAACTAAAAGGGGGTACTCAGAAAGTTTAAGATTCCATTGTGGTAAATACATAATTTTATATAGTCACAATAGTAAATAAAGAAAAAGATAAGTAACTTTAAAAAAAGGATTTATTTACTCATTGTTAGAGAGAGGGGGAGGGAGGGAGAGAGGGAGAGAGGGAGAGAAACATTGATGTGTGAGGGGAACATAGATTGGTTGCCTCTCACACGCCCCCAACAGGGGACCTGACCCGCAGCCCAGGCATGTGCCCTGACCGAGAGTCAGCTGGGGGGACCTTTTGGTTTGCAGGGTGACACCCAACCAACCCCCTGAGCCACAGCAGTCAGGGCAATATAAGGCACTTTTTAACATGTCATTGTAGCCAGTCACAGATCGAGGAGTCACTGATCTTTTTCTTTTTGCCAAATACCTGTTGGAGAAAAGCTTGTCAACTGGGTCTTTGAATTAAAGAAATTTCCTAAGCTTGGAGCCTTTTATCAATCACTTGCCCTAAAGTAGATGATTTATGTATATCCTCCAGCTCTCACAACAGTTGAACAAGATGGTTATCCCCCCCCATTTTAGGAAAAATAGGCACAGGGTAGTTAATTAAATAAAAATAGTGGTAAATCTGGGATTTGAATCCAACTCTTACTCAGACCGATGCCCTGCCTTCTAAGTTAAAATGTGCTAAGTTAATTTGCACTCAGTTTCAGATGGCTTATGAGCATGCTGACTTGGTAATATATCATCTTAGGAACCAGTCTGTGTTTCTTGTCTATCCTCTTTTAAAACTATTTAAGTCACCTACCAAAGACCCTGATTTCTCAGAACATTTCCTGATCTGTTTAATATGTTGTACTCTGTGAGGCAGATGGTTTGGGGCGTACGTTTGTGTATTGATGTGGCTTAGGAGTCTGCTTTTTACTGAACAACTCTGGTATCCTTTGCCTTTGTGTTGAATAGAATTGAACACATGTTGGGGTTACTCCTAGCAGTGATGGGGATTCTTCTAGTTAGGAATCATTTTGCTGGCTAGATCTGTTTGCTGAGGATCTAGAGAATGGCAGCCAGATCTAGCCATTCTGTTAACTTGTTTGTCATCAGGAGATGGGAGGAGCATCCGTCCCTGTGTCTCCTCAGGCCTCCTGCTTTAGCGTTGACCTGCAAAACCAGGGACAGCACCACTAGCCAATGGTCTCAGGGCTGGGTGGGGGGGATTTTAGACATAGTTACCGAATTCCGTAATAAGCACTCTTTGCGACCGTGAAAGGAATTTGTAAAGGCAAATATAAAGAGTTCTTTTTTCCTCAGGAGGTAGAATAGATCTGGAATCATGACATGAAGCAATTTATAGGCTTACCATGCAAAAAAGATTCAGGAATCAGAGCAGGTAACTAAAGTGACGTTAGTGATGTTCCATCCCAGGTCTTTGAGGAGGATGTCATACAAAGGTCAGTAGTGAGCCTCCTGTAATCTGCTCTTTGCTCCCACAAACACAGCACTGGGTTGGATGGACCCTAGGGATTAGTTAGTAGTGGCTCTGACTTTGTCAAGTACCGTGCAAAGCCTTTACATACACTATCTCATTTAACAGACCTGTAAGGTAGATGCTGTTATTAATCCTTGTATATAGTAACGTTAGGGTCCACCCTACTCCGGGCATATGGACTGAGAGTGTAAAGGGGGATAGGTCTGCAAAGAAAAACCAGAATGCCATTAATGGAAGAATGGGAGAGTGGTTGCCAGGCAAATACTAGATGGCCACATTAGCTTTTCTTAGGGTTTTCTTTGTTTTTTTTAGTCACTCGTATTTTATCTAGTTACTCTGAGTTCAGAATGTTGTTTGTTTTCAGAAAATGCATTAGGCTTTGTCCTTCCTTGAGACTTCTAGTACAGCCCTTTCATTTAATGTCCAGAATCTGAGGTCCAAATTAGGGTATTACTTGCTTAAAGTCATATAACTAAACTACAAAATGGCTTGGATGAAGACTTAGGAGAGGTTTAACTTTATATGACCCTGCCTTCCCATGCATGTGTCTTATTTTTGAGTTAGTTCATATTAAATGAATGTTCTCAGTTTCACTTCGGGCAGGATGCTCAGATGGCAGTGTTGAACGCGTGTGTAATGACGAGTTATTTCTTCGTTGCCTCGCATCTCTCCACAGCTTTTCCTGTTCCCATTGCCTTTATCTGTAAAGACTTTAAAGTTGTTCCGAGGTGAGCCTTCCCAGGCATCTCAGCCACTTTTAGCACCTTCCCAACTCTGGTTTTAGGTTATATTTTCTCTCTTAAACCTTCCACACTCTTTTTGGGCTAGACTTTTCTGATTCTGTGACTCTCTTCCCTCCATCTGTGATGTAGAGGCAGGCTTGTGTTTTCTATTTGGTTTATCCTGCTTCTTAGCATCTTCGTAGAATATCGGCAAACTGTTCTAGTCCTCGGAGCAGCTCCACAGATACCTGGCACGGTCCCTCTCCTTGAAGAGCTCGCTGTCTAGTAGAGGGCACAGATACTTAAATCCTTCCTTGGTCTTTTGGTGACTGTAGGAGGGGCTGCTGCTTTTCTCCATCTTTCCCCGGCGGTGTTGTTGGAGCTGGACCTTGAGGGAGGAACAGCTCTTCAGCAAGGGCAGGAGGAGGAGGAAACACAGGAAGGCAGGAAGGGATGCGGCATGTTTGGTGAATGGTGTGGCCAGAACATTCAGGATTGCAGAGGACTTTTCAAAGTTGTTTAAACAGTTTACCTGCTACTTGAATCCCTCCTCTCTGCCTGACTCCCAGTTGCTGGCCTGGCCTTCGGTTGCCCAGCTCTGATGACAGAAAATGCTCTCATATCCCTCCAGTCTTAATTTTATTCCATAAACTTTTAAAAATCTATTGATTTGAAAGCGAGAGAAAGGAGTGGGTAGGGGAGTGGAGAGAAACACTGGTTTATTGTTCCACTTATTTATGCATCCATTGGTTGATTCTTGTATGTGCCCTGACTGGGGAATTGAACCCTCAATCTTGGAATATCAGGATGATAC
The DNA here is from genome assembly GCF_004126475.2 of Phyllostomus discolor. Classification (NCBI taxonomy): domain Eukaryota; kingdom Metazoa; phylum Chordata; class Mammalia; order Chiroptera; family Phyllostomidae; genus Phyllostomus; species Phyllostomus discolor. The sequence continues at coordinate 206,589,313 of NC_040905.2, read as the reverse complement.
TCTAACTACCTGAGCTACCTGGCCAGGCCTTGCTCCAAATTTTCGAATTTACCATTGAGATACTACAGTTGATGTTTATTGAACAGCTACTTTGTGCTAGGCTTGTGAGAGGTAATGGGGATACAGCGGTGGGCGAGACAGGCCAGGTCCCTTCCCCTGTGGAACATTCTAATAGTGGAGTCAGTCAGACATTGAACAAGTAATTAATTCCTTGTTGATGAGTACATGAATGATTATAGAAAATTATAACGGCTCTTTGACCTTTTGAGACAAAGGTGAGAGAGGAAAGAAAAAGCTTTCTGAGGAAATACTTGAACTGATAAAGAGTGGAAAGCAAACGGGAGAAAGTAGGCAGTCACCGCAGGAGGAAAGAACCGTCAGCTGCGTAGAGAACACTCACCGTGTGTGTGCCGTTTGCTGTGCTCGGTGTCTGTCCTCAGTGTGATGGCCGCACACCAGTCGGCTGCACGCAGCTCAGACTTTTCGGGCCCGAGTGTGCTTTGCGAGGTGTTTATTCCTACCTGAACACCACACTTATTAATAATAGAAGACTTGCTCTTTTTTATGAGTATAAGTAAAATTCTTAAGCATCTGTGAAATTTTTAAGTAAAGTCACCCTGTTTGTATTTGTTGTAAGTTACTATTTAGTATATTTTGCTTTCTTCTGGAAAATGATTAAGTAGCACATGACAAATATTAAATGAGTAGTAATTTTTCCATGAATTTTTATTCTAGCTAATAGTGCATGCTTACTCATAATTATTTGTGCTTTTTGTTTGGTGAGATCCCACTGTGTCCAAGGACTGTATTATGTATTAAATAAGCATTTTATATCAGTATCTCACGCAATCCTCATTACTACTCTGTGGTAAATGCTGTTACTATCTATTTTTTGGTTACTTACCCATTTTTTCGATATAAAGGTATTGAAATGGAAGCTCAGAGAGGGATAGCTAGTAGCTCAATGTTACAGAACTAGGATTTAAATCCAAATTCGACTTCTGAATGTAGATTTTTAAAATACTGTATGATGTTTGCATGTTCATATTTGGAGTTACCTTGGAGTAATTCACAAATCATAATCATTTTTCCCTGTTGTTTTCTCTGTAGGTTTTTGTCAGGATGAATTGACAGAGCTCGACCCAGGAAGTAGTAAGTTCTGACTATTCCCTAGGGTTAATGACTAGAAAAGGGTGTATGTGTGTGTGCTTTTAAATGTATAACTTAAGGTGTCATTGATAGTCCTTATTGACTCACTTTGTTTTCATTTTAACTTGTTATTATGGGGAGGGCACTGTATCTTTTCTAGTTATATATTTTTTTCTTCTGATATTATGTAGTGGCCAGGATCAAGCCATTTCACAGAAAATTGGGCTGCTGAAACTTTCCATTTGGTTCTAGTCTCCTTGCCCTCTCCATCCATCCTCCCATGAAACCAGTAACAATGCACACTGTGCTTTCATTTTTGTACACATACAGCCTACATTCACAGCCACTTTTCTAAAGTATTGACTAGTTTTGACATAATTTCTTTCAAAGATGGGTTGTGCATGGTTTCCAGGGGTGTCCAGCCTGTGGCCCACAGGCCACATGTGGCCCAGGATGGTGACGAATGTGGCGCAACACAAAATTGTAAATTTACTTAAAATGGTTTTTTTTTTTTTTGCTGATCAGTTTTCATTAGTGTTTCTATATTTAATGTGCGGCCCAAGACAATTCTTCTTCCAGTGTGGCCCAAAGACGCCAAAAGGTTGGACACCCCTGGTAGGCACTTAAAATTGATAACTTTTATGCTAGAGTTTAATTTCTGAAGCACTTTCATTTACATTCTTAAGGGATTAAAATATGAGAGTAACCATTTCAAAGTCTCATTAAATGATGCTTTTCAGGACTATGTAAGTCTTGGTCATAGATAATCATCTGTGTTTCCAGGGCACTATTAGAAATAGGATGTGGGAATATCCAGTGTATACAGACTTTATTTTGCTATAATTCCAAAAGTATAATGATGATTTAGATTGAGAGTCAATGAGATGATCTAGAATTATTTTTCTAGTTCTGGTACTTTTTAGGGTCATGGGACTGGCTTCTTGTCACCAGTCTATTGTTGGGGTAGGTGCTGCAGTCCACCTTCTCACCATCCTGGCTGATGTCATCTCTGTGATGTCGTGGAACTTCTCATATATTTGCCCCTCACACCTTAATAGTATAAATAAACATTTGTGTTTGTTCAACTAATACTTATTGTTTGCAAGACAAAATAAATCCCAGAATACTTATCAAACACCAGGGACATAAATTGGTCTTTCTAGAAATTGGAAAGTTCAGAATCAGTTTTGTAGGTAGTGTAGGTTCAGTTTACCCTGCCCTGCCACCCGAGATTCCAGTACCTATGTGTGCACATACTACAGTATAGTCTCTTGGTTCTCTTATGAATAGCCTTGAGTTATGGTTCTTCCTTAGAAGCACTTTTGTACACTAGGAAGGTCATTGAGGTGTCCTGTAATCTTTTGGACAAAACTATGTATAAAACATTCCAGATAATTGAGAACTCAAATATTGAGTGTTCTTTTCTGCTCTAGGCCCATTTCTGTGCTCCAGGGATAAAACAAATAAGTCTGGGTCCTACCTTCATGTATTAAATATCTATTGGAAAATATTTTCTTGTCTGGAGTTATTTTAAAAAACATTTTTTCAAGTAGGCACAAAGTACCCAAACTTATTCTCCTTTTCTGCACTTAGTAGCAATTGAAAACAGATCATGCCCTTCTTCTTACATTTTTTTCATAAGATTGTTATTGAATAATAAATCTTTCTGGACCAACTAGTTCTAACTCATTTAACATTTTTTGCATAGAATCTCTACCTAGATATGATGATTTACAGACCTCTCCATTCTGGGAGGATGAACAAATGTATTAGTACAAAATAGGAGTCACCTAAAAAAAGTCACTTTTCTTTTGAAAGTTGTGCTTAGCTTATGTGGCTAATATTCTCAATAAAACCTGTGTTATCTTTCTGAAATTAGTAGTGTTTTTATTCTTTCTCTTTGAAGAGATACATGAAGGCCTGATGTTATTATAATAAGCAGGCAGAAATAAAAGCTTATCACTTTGATTTGAACTAGTTTTGAGGTTCAAGTGAGCATGCTCATCCTAACTGCTGAGTGATGGGGAAAATCTCAAGACGAAGATGGCCTGTGTGTGTTGTGTTCAATTGTTTGCAAACTGTTGATACTGCAGAGTCCTTGGCCTGTGCCTGGGAAGAAAGGACATCTCCTATATTAATACTTCATGGCTTTTGCACATAAAATTGAGAACAATAGGGATTTCTTTGTGGTGCATCTTGGGAATTTAGAGGTCCCAGTGGCTTCCCTAATTCCGGAATTCCTGATGGGGAAAGCCTGCTCATACTTGTTTAATTTGGAACAGGAAGTACCATTGTTGCTGATTTCCCATTGTGCCTGGCAGTGGTTGTAGACAGTACGTTGGAGACAACAGGTGGGATGTGTTGGAACTGGATGAGGAAGGACTAACTTTGTTCAATTCAAATGACCTTTTTTTTTTTTTTGGCACCTTTTCTGCGATAGAGCAGATAGGTAGCCAGCCAGGTTTGTAATATGGGCAGCTGTTCACACTCTAGCTGCCTTCCTATGATTCCTGGGCTTCCTGGAGTCCAATGTTAGGGCACAGGTTCAGGCTAAGTTCATTTCTACAAGAAGCATCTCTGTACCCTGCCTATTAGCATAAGCTAGGGACAAGGGCAGGGAAAGGTCAAGAGGAGTTCAAAACAGCATAACCTTTCTGTGCTTCTGTTTCCAAATAACCCCAGTCTGCCATGCTCCCCAAGTTTTTTCCTCAGCTACCATGTTTACCACGTAGTTGTAAAACTCGAGAGAACAAGGACTGACTTGATACAAGGGAAGTCAGCCAATGGAAGTCATTGTTGCTTAAAACAGGAGAAATAATTGATTTATGTTTGGGGGCCAATTAGGTTATAAAACAGGAACAGTAAAGGGACCTGTGACTTGAGGACAGCTCCTTGCTCTGATTTCTGTCCCGTAGACAAGGGGCTCCCCAATAAAGGCTGTCAGCTTTCTAGGCTAAATTATTAATTCCTTTCATGCCTCTCAGGGATTGTAAACAGCACATAACACAGGAAAACAATTGATACTGTTCAGTCATTGGCCAAGAGAGGGTCAAAGGGTAAATAGTTGGATTAGCAACAGCTGTTCTTCCTCCAAAGTCAAACTTTTGTCCCTAATTATCTATTTCAGCAAAGCCATTTTTGAGTTTTTGGCTTGTACATAGTTAAATCCATTTTTTTCTTGTTACAAAGCAATTGTACAAATAATTAGTAAACATTGACCAGAATTGAAAATACTCATTTTAATTCCATTTCCGGAGGTAAAGATGAGCATTCTTTTTGGTATGTGCTGACTACAATATGTTGTTTGATGTTCAGAGGGTTTTATCCCAGGGAAAGTAACTACTTGCAAGTTAAGAGTAGGAGCTTTTTAGCTGTTTTTACCAACTGCTGAAGGATCTTGGTGTAGCTTGATTAAAAGAAAAAGAATGCCTTTGTTTACATTGATAGTAGGACAGTGCATGCTCATTGTGGAAAACATGAAAAGAAAAATATAAACACCCCTAATCTCACCACCTGGAAATAGCCATTGTTTCTTTTTGAGACTGTCCTTCCATTTGCATGAACTTATTTTTACATAAATAGGAATTGTAATATAAATATAATTTTATACTCCATTCTCTCAACTCAGCATTACATTAGCAACATTATTCCAAGTCATGAAACATTTTTTAATAAATATTTTTAATGGCAGAATATTTCATTGTAATAACTTTACCATGATTTATTTTTCAATTGTCCTGTTGGTGGACATTTAGATTGCTTCAGGTTTTTTGTATGTTACAAATAATGTCACAGTGAACATGTTTTTATATAAGTTTTTTCTCTGCATTTCAGTTGAACTCTTTTAGTTTTTTATACAAGCCAAAACTCTTTAGAATTGAGAACATGTCTCTGGTTTAAGATTGCTTGGCTTCAATAATTACCAACTCTGCAGTCTTGGCCAAGTTATTTAATCTCTCTGTGCTTCAGTGTTTCCATCTGTAAAATGGGGACAATAAAAAGTTACTTCTCCTTTATTGGGCTGTTGTGAGGCTTAAGATAAGTGATAAATGTATTTAGAATAATGTTTGACAAATGGTAAACACTATTAAGCTTATGCAACGTAATGTTAAAATGCTCAGTCTCTCTGTTCTTGTGGGCTGTTGTAACTGCGCTTTATTCAATTAGACTTGCCTGTATTTCTTAATGACGCGGAGATAAATCATTCCAGATGTTAGCAGGTGTAAGTTACTGCTTCGCAAGTAGCTCCCTCTGAGGAGCAGAGCTCACCACTTTGGCCAAGACTGGTTTTTACCATCTGGTTGACTGTTAGAATGTTTTGGGCCCCTTCCCCCAGCCAGTAGCAGGTAACCTCCCAGATGACCATCTGCCATCCCATTTATTTAACCTCTTAGGAAATTAACTCTCTGCTTACTTAAAACAAATACATTATGTACTTTCTGTTTGGCAAGTAGCACGACCTTATAGAGAGTGCACTGAGGTAAAAACGTGTACAATGACTCTTACCGTTTAAAAAATACTGCATGTTCAGATTTTTGCTGACCTAGACTTTAAAACATGTATATGTATATACTGTTTTCTACTAAGCAGAGACCTAGAAAAATGAACATTTTAAAAGAAACTTGAAAGTTGAATTAATCTTTGCTCGTTCTTGCCAGACTGATAGACGTCCATGAAGCGGGGGCCCGTGGGTGGAACAGGCAAGATAAAAACAGCTTCAGAACCAGACAGCCCGACACTGCTAGCCTGCTCTGTCCGGTTTTGCAGTTGTCTGTCAAGTGTTTGGAGGTTCCAGGGAGACTTTCTGTGGATCCTTCAAGCTACAAAAGAGAAATGTACATTTCAGTTAGAGTAACCGTAGTTTCTATTCAGAATTCTAATATTCTGTACCATCTCCTAATGGGTCCATTCCCAGTTGTCAAACTATATGTCTCAATTTTGGTCTCAGAAAATAATTCGTATAAGCCCAAGTGTGGTCCAAAGAGAATGGACTTAAGGCTGCCTGTTTGAGATCAATGAAGGAAAGAAAACGAACATTTATTGGGTATTCTGTATGTGTTAGGCACTTTGCATATATTCATTAGGAGCGAGGATGGTTATATTATGTAAATATATCTGATTTTAAGTTTGACTTTGTAATATCTAGTTCACTGTTCTTTTCTACCTTCCCATTTCCTTTTCCTCTTTGATGTATGTGCCGAGCTAAGACAAGAGTTCCTGCCCTTGAGGGACTCTGTTTAGTTAGGAAAACAGACACAAAATTTGATGATACGTGGCTTTTACTACAACATCATTATTGTCACCATCACCATCAGCTTATACTACTACTGCTGCTGCTGCTGCTGCTACCACTACTAGCTAGGCCTGGCTGGGTTGCTTAGCTGGGCAGAGTGTTGTCCCGTACACCAAAAGGTTGCAGGTTTGATCCTTGGTCACCAAACCTAGGTTGTGGGTTCAATCCCAGGTCGGGGCATATGGGAAGCAATTGATCGATGTTTCTCTCTCTCTCCCTCTCTCCCTCTCTCCTCCCCCCCCCCCTTCCTGTTTCTCTAAAATCAATAAAAAATATATCCTCAGGTGATTATTTAAAAACTGATGACTAATATTTAATACACACTAAATGCCTCACATGCGTTTTTGTTAAGCACTCCAAGAACTTGTTCACAAAGATGCTACCCCTGTCTTACAGATGAGGACGCTGAGGCCTGGAGAGGGTGAATGGCTCACCCCAGAGCCCATAGTGGAGAAGTGTCTCAGACTTCAGACCTGCTGTTCTAACTGATCTTTTATCCTGTCTCTAGGACTCTTGACTGTGACAAGTCACAACAGCTAGTGAAGGAGTTTGAGACAGTATAATGACTTACAACATATACATTGGGACTTTTTATGTACAGAAGAATAAAGACTTTTTACTAAGGGTCATTTGGGCTCTTTTGCATATCTTAGAATGGTTTTGGACACAAAGTAGAATAATTCACTATGGGCTAGGTTCCCGAAGAGAGTTCTTCTGTGACTCAGGTTCAGAATTTATCCACTATTTATCCGAGTTCTTTCTTGAAAAAAATGAAACTAAGTTCACAAATGTCCTGTTTTCCCCTTATGTTACCTTTCCTCCACAACATTCTGTTCGTGATTTAGGTATTCAGCACTGGTAACTGCTCCAAGAGCCTGCTTCTGAAACTGCAGCCGAATCTGCTGGATCAGGTCTCCTGACTGTGACCTTTCCCTGGGAAGATCTAACGTGAGGCCTGGATTTCTGATAAGGATTCTTTTGAACAGGGTGGGGGGTGGCATGAGATCCAGAGCTTAGACTGTGCTCTCATCCCCTTGACCTCTGCCCCTGTTTCAGAGTTTATACTAACTTGGTAGGGACTCCCTGTGGAGCCACGAGTTTAGGGCTTGTTTACAATTGGTGAAAAGATAGTTGCATTCAGAAGTCATTGTTGGGACGGTGGAGAGTCATGGATCGCTGTCATTATCTCGGGCGGGTGCGGGGAATGAACATCTGGGCCTGGAGATCTGTAATGGATGACTAAGAAGGAATGAGGAGACACTCTGGCCCTGGGGAGTCTGCTGAAGCCTCTTCCTGTGGGAGCAGTCCTGCAGCAACATTTTGAGAGCAGAGACAGATTTGTATACACCTGTGTTTCATTTTATTTTTAAAAAGACTGAAAGTGCTTGTTTAAATTCAATATGATAACGGGGGGATGTGTGAGAATTCTCTACCTTTTTTGATGTCCCACCAAAGAGAACATTTGCTGTGTTAGGTAAACTTACCAAGTCATGGAGGGAAGCTCTCGATTGTTACAGCCACGCCCCCTCTTCAAAGTTATGCTTAGTTTTACAAATTAGTGTTTTCTCTATAAAACCTTGTAGTGCTCTGTGTATGCTGAGGAGAGTACAGCAACTCAGTCCGAAATGAGTGCTCGCATGCTTTTCCGGGCACGCTTTGGTCAGCCACGCCCATGCTTAGCTTCTGTACCTCAACTTACATACTTTTTTTTTTTTGGTCCAGTATCTGTTGTCGATATGAATCTGAAAATAGAAAGATAAGCATCTTTTTTCTAAGGGTGCTGTCACTGTGAACCAGAATTGAACAAATACATCCTTGGTTGGTAAGCACAGGAAAAGATAAGCTTCATGAATAATAAGATTTAAAGTGAAAAGATATTTTATCTTTTTTACCCTAGCACAAAATGCCATGTGCCTAATGTAGTCTGGCCTATAGATGTATATTGTTTGGCTGCTGTTGTTAAATAAAAGCATGTTAGTTTGCCAACATTTAAAGCCTGCAAGAGTTTCATAAAAATTTGTGTTTCTGGCCTTGTGGATAAATTGGAAAAACCTAACACTGGGCTTGCGTGGCACCTTTTGGCTGGAACAGAGTAGTGGTTGTCCCCTTTAAGTGAGCATGCCCTCTCGGGCTCGTCACAGACCCGTGTGGCCGCCTTCGTGCATTCATGTTTCCTGCCAGCCTTACTAGGCATTCGAGTTTTCAGCTCCCACATTGAAGAATGAAGCGCAAATGAAGGTGTGGGGAAGTGGAAGCTTTTCCAAGTGTAGTCTCAGAGTATCTGTTAAAACTGGAAGTGTGCACATGTGTTTTTGCAGATTTAGCAGTTCACAAATATTCCTAGATATTCATGTTTTCATGTGTGTTTATCTTACAAGAAATGACAAGTGTGCAAAATATATACTCACACATACTCCTTTCAGCATTTATAATAGTAAAAATAAATGGGAAACAGCTCATAAGTTGAATAGGGGACTAGTTAAGTGGGCTGTGGTTACCCATGCAGCAGGAGTACTATGGAAACATTGAGGAGAAGGCAGGTTTTAGTTTGGAAGAGGATACGCTGAGTTGTTTATTAGTGGTATCTTTGGGCAGATGGGATCACAGGGTCATTTTCATTATTTCTATGTTTTATTTTTTTAACAAGGCTCTTGTATTAAGAAAAAGATACAGTATGTTTAAAAAAGAAATCTGTGGTTCTCATTTCTAACTACCAATTTTCCAAGGCAGTTCTGCCAAATTGAGTCAGCTGGGCTCCAGCTTCCCACTTAGATCAAGATTTTTACATTCAGCCCTGGCTGGCATAGCTCAGTGGATTGATCGCAGGTTCGATTCCCAGTCAGGGCACATGCCTGGGTTGCAGGCCATGGCCCCCAGCAACCTCACATTGTTGTTTCTCTCTCTCTTTCTCCCTCCCTTCCGTCTATGAAAATAAATAAATAAAATCTTTTAAAAAATCAATGGGATAGTAATAATATTTAAAGAAAAAGATTTTACATTCAGAATTCTCTTACCTTGAGATTGCTCTAAGGAAGAGAAATCAGTATCTTCAAGTAGCAGGAACCATCTTGCAGCCCAAGAGCATGGTAGAAGCCTAGAGTAGTAGTTTTAGGCTTCTGCTGGCAGCTGTGCCTCCATTCACCCATCAGGCTATTAGAATTGGCCTCCTTTTTAGCGGCAGGCTTGACACTAGGGTGCTATTAAGAATGAAGGGAGCTTTACTAGCTTCTCATGTGAATTGTGCTCTCCTGGCAGTCGCAGGGTTATTACGTCCCTGAAAGTGACCCTGCTGGAAGACAGCATGGTGCAGTGGAAAAACCAGGGCGAGTTTGCATCTTCACCGCTTCCTTGCTGAGTGACCATAGGCAACCTATAAAGCTCAGTTTCTTCATCTATTAAACAACAGGAGTTACGGTAGGGGCTGTTTTAAAAAATAAATGAGATAATATATGTGAATTGCCTAGCACTTAGCTGTTCTATCCATTCCTTCATGTTTCTCCTTTGCTGAAATACATGACAAAGGGTTTCTGACTTTTTGTTAATATTTAGTGAGCATTCACTATGCTAATGGTTTTGAAACATCTCATTTATTCTCTGTGCTAGCTCTATCAGGTTCTCAACTCTTGTTCTCCCCGCTTTACAGATGAGGAGCTTATGGTTTATCGCTTGGTTAAGGTCACATAGCTGGTGAGTTGCAGAGCTGGAGCCTGTGGTTCAAAAGCCAATGTACCTTTTACCTTTTAAAATAGTGGTATGATTTACATACTTTGAAATGGACAGATAGTTCAAACAGTTTTCACAAAAGTACGTATCCTTGTAAATCCTGTTCCATCAAGGTACAGAACATTGTCATCCCTGCAGAAAATTCCCTTATGCCTTTTCTCAGTTGATCCCACTCTTCTACCCCAAGAAGCAATAATTTCTGATTTCTGTCATGACAGATTCGTTTTGCCTGTTCTAAAGTGTTATATAAGTAGAATCTTGCAACATGTGCTGTTTTGTGTTCAGCATTTTTTAGCATGATGTTTGAGACTCATCCATGTTGTAGGTTTTAATATTTTTATTTTTTTTATTTCTGAGTAGTATTCCACTAACAGTATCACAGCTTATTCACCTGTTAACACCTCGGCTGTTTCTAATTTTTGGCTATGAAGAATAAAGCAGCTATGAACATTGTACAAGGTTTCTTGGATGTTTTTTTTTTCTTAGACATGTATCCAGGAGTTACTGGGTCATATGGTAGATGTATGTTAAACTTTTTGTTGACTTGCCGAATTATTTGTACATTTCACACTTCCAGTAGTGTGTGAGTTCCGGTTCCATATCCTTGTAGACATTGTGTGTTGTCAGCTGGTAAGTTTCAGTCGTTCTAGTGAGCAGTGTAATAGGACTCATGTGGGTGTTTTCTTTTCTTTTTCTTTTTTAAGATTTTATTTATTTATTTTTAGAGAGGGAAGGGGGGAGAGAGAGACAGACAGACAGACATCAATGTGCGGTTGCTGGGGGTCATGGCCTGCAACCTAGGCATGTGTCCTGACTGGGAATCAAACCTGCGATGCCTGGTTCGCAGCCCGAGTTCAATCCACTGAGCTACGCCAGCCAGGGTGGGTGTTTTATTTTCAATTTAACCTCACCCGAGTATATGTTTATTTTTAGAGAGAGAGAGAAACTTCGATGTGAGAGAGAACCATCTTTCAGTTGCCTTCCGTATGTGCCCTGACCAGGGATCGAACCTGTAACCTCTTGGTGTATGGGATGATGTTCCAAGCAACTGAGCCACTTGGCCAGGGTGGGACTAATGTGGTTTAGTTTGCATTTACTTGATGACTAATTATGTTGATCACGTTTTAATGCCCTTGTTGGTCATGTATACATTATCTTTTAGAAGTGTCTATTCAGAGTCCTTACAATTAAAAAAATCAGGTTCTTTGTCCTATTATAGAGTTGTGGGTATTGTTTACTACAATACAAGTCCTTCCTCAGAAATATGTATTGAGAGTATTTTCTTCTAATCAGTTGTGTTTCCATTCTGCTTTATTAATTTTTAAAAAATATATTTTAATTGATTGTTATTACAGTTGTCCGAATTTTCCCCCTGTACCCCCTTCCTCCCACTTTCCCTCCCTCCAGCAATCCCCTCCTTAGTTCATATCCATGGGTTGTGCACATAAATTCTTTGGCTTCTTCATTTCCTATACTGTTCTTGACACAGCTCCTCCTATTTTGTACCTACCGATTATGGATTTTTTAAAAAGATTTTTTTTTTTATTTTTAGAGAGAGGGGAAAGGAGGCAGAAAGACAGGGAGAAGAATTCACATCAATGTGTGGTTGCCACTTGCACGCCCCCTACTGGGGGCCTGGCCCGCAACACAGGCATATGCTCTGACTGGGAATTGAACCAGTGATATTTTGGTTTGCAGGCTGGCGCTCAATCCACTAAGCCACACCAGCCAGGGCCCAATTGTGCTTCTTAATCCCTGTACCTTTTCCTACATTCTTTTTTCCCCCTCCCAGCTCATAACCCTCCACATGATCTCCATATCTATGATTCTGTTCCTGTTCTGGTTGTTTGCTTAGTTTGTTCTTTTAGATTCAGTTGTTGGTAGTTGTGAGTTTGTTGTCATTTTAATGTGCATAGTTTTTACCTCTTTTTTCTTAAATAAGTCCCTTTACCATTTCATATAATAATGGCGTGGTGATGATGAACTCCTTTAGCTTTACCTTGTCTGGGAAGCACTTAATCTGCTGTTTCATTCTAAATGGTAGCTTTGCTGGATAGAAGAATCTGGGTTGGAGGTCCTTGCCTTTCATCACTTGGAATACTTTTTTCCAGTCCCTTCTTGCCAGCAAAGTTTCTTTTGAGAAATCAGCTGATAGTCTTATGGAAACTGCTTTGTAGGTAACACTCTGCTTTTATCTTGCTGCTTTTAAGATTCTCTCTTTATCTTTAAACTTCGCCATTTTAATTATGATGTGTCTTTTTGGGTCCCTCTTGTTTGGGAGACCCTGTGCTTCTTGGACTTGCATGTCTAGTTCCTTCACCAAATTGGGGAAGTTTTCCTTTATTATTTTTTCAAATAGGTTTTTGATTTCTTGCCCTTCCTCTTCTCCTTCTGGCATCCCTATGATCTGGATGTTGGTGCGTTTAAAGTTGTCCCAGAGGTTTCTAATCTATCCTTGTTTTTTTGAATTCTTTTTTCTTTCTGCTGTTCTGATTGAATGCTTTTTCCTTCTTTGTGTTCCAGACCATTGGTTTGATTCTTGGCTTCATCCACTCCGCTGTTGGTTCACCTGTAGATTTTTCTTTATTTCACTTAATGTAACCATCATTTCTTCCCTTATGCTGTTGCTGTGCTCAGTGAGTTCTTTGAGCATCCTCATCACTAGTATTTTGAACTCTGCATCTGACAGGTTAGTTATCTCCATTTTGTTTCGTTCTTTTTCTGGGGTTTTGTTCTGTTCTTTCATTTGGGTCATATTTCTTTGTCTCCTCAATTCGACAGCCTTCCTGTGTTTGTTTCTGTGTATTAGGTAGAACTGCTTAAAACTCCCTATAAAAGGCATCTGTAAATTGTATGGGGTGGAGCCTTGGTTAATTGCCAGGGCAGGGCAACCCATCTCACTGTTTTGGGGCTCTGTGGGGGGAGAGCGCTCATAGAGGGGCCAAGCTGCCTAGCTTCTGGAGGTTTTCCCAGCACTCTCCCTGTTTCCGGTCACTCCGCCCACGTCCTGTATGTGACTGGTGCCCTTCCAGCTGTTTCCCTGGTGGTGATTCCCAGAGCTGGTTTGCATACATTTTAAATTCATACAGGCCCTTTAAATGGACTCTCCTGAAAATTCGGCAGTTTTTTTTTGCCACCCTAACCCCCACTGTTTTTTACAGCCAGAAGTTAGGGGATTTAACTTCCCAGGACTGGAACCCTGGGCTGTGCAGTCTGACCAGGGGCTGGGATCGCTCCTCCCAAGGTATCCCTCCCAATTGTTATTCACCACACGTGAATGTGGGTTTTCCTTTTCCACCACTGCCAGCGCTGCCACTCTGTATCAGATTGTGTCTCCATGCAGCTCTGCTGCCTCTGCAAGTCCGCCCCTCCTACCGTCTGCATGGATGTGGCTTCTTTAAATCCTTGGTTGTCAGACTTCCATACAGCTCCATTTTCTGATGGTTCTGGTTGGTGGTGTTTTGAGAAATAGTTGTGATTATCTCTGTGGTTGTGGGAGGAGGTGAACTCTGTCTACTTATGCCTTAGTCTTGACCGGAAAAGTCCTATTAATGTGATGTTTGATTAGCAGAAGTTTTACGTGTTTATGAAGTCCAGTTTATTACTTTTTTCTTTTATGATCAGTGCTGTCAGTGTCCTCCCTAAGAAATCTTGGCCTACCAGACTTTGCAAAGGTATTCTTCTGTTTTCTATTAGGAACGTGATGATTTTACCTTTTACATTTATGTCCATAACTTGTTTTAAATTAATTTTTTGTGTGTGGTATGAGATAGGAATCAAAATCTTAAGAATATTAATTTGTTTTGGCATCATTTTTGAAAGTTTCCTCACTGAATTTTTAATACACTTGCTAAAAAATAATTTGATCCTCATATGTGTGAGTCTATAGACTCTGTATTCTCTTCCATTCATCTATTTAACTTTTCTCCAGTACCGAATGTCTTGAGTATTATAGCTTTGTAATAAATTTTGAGATCAGGTAGTGTTAGTTTTGCAACTCCATTCCATCTTTTCAAAGTTGTTTTGGCTATTTTAACTATTTTAGTGTTTGGGGTTTTTTTTTCATTTCTTTAAAAATTCTAGAATCAACTTGGCAATTTTTTTTAAAAAGTGTTAAGATTTTGATTGGATTGCATTGATCCTATCAATTTGGGGAGAGTTGTCATTTTAGAATTGAGTCTTCTATGAATTCAGTGTTGTCTTTCCACTTATTTAGAACTTCATTTATTCTCAGCCAATTTTTAAAAAAGATTTTATTTATTTTTAGATAGAGGGAAAGGGAGAAAGAGAGGGACAGAAACATCAATGTGTGGTTGCCTCTCACATGTCCCCCACTGGGGACCTGGCCTGCGGCCCAGGCATGTGTCCTGACTGGGAATCGAACCAGTGACCTTTGGTTTGCAGGCCAGCACTCAGTCCCCTGCAACACACCAGCCTCAGCACACCAGCCTGGGCTCAGCAATAGTTTTAAATGATTAGTGTTGAGATCTTGTACATCTTTCTTTAAAATTGGCCCTATGTATTATTATTTTTTAATGCTATAATGAATGATATTATTTACACTATATATTTTTTAATGAAAACATTTTTATTTTTTAATTGTGGCTAGTATATAGGAATTGAGTTATATTGTACAACATTATCGTACTTGTTTTCTAGGTGTAGGGACTTTAAAAAATAAATTTCTCTAGACTTTTGTGTACATCTGAATAAAGACAATTTTTTTGCTTCTTTTTGATGTTTATTTTTCTTATCTATTGCATTGGGTAAGATTTCAGTCCACTTGTAGATAAAAGTGGTGAGTGACATTCATGTTTTGTTTTTGATCTTAAGGGTAAAGAGTTTACGCTGTCAAGTATATTAGTTAATAGGTTTTTTTCCTCTTCATTGATTTTAAAAATTATGGTAAAATACATATGACATTTAGCATCCTAACCATTTTCAGTTTACAGTTCAGTAGCATTAAGTGCTTTCACATTGTTGTGCAGCCATCACCACCATCCAGCCACAGAACTCTTTTCATCTTGCAAAACTGAGACTCTGTGCCCATTAAAAATATACCCCCAGCCCCCTAGCCTCTGACACCACCATTCCACTTTCTATCTCTATGAATTTGACTACTGTAGATATCTCATATCAGCGGAATCACACAGTATTTATTCTTCTGTGCCTGGCTTCTTTCACAGCTTAGCATCAATGTTTTCAAGGTTCAGCCATGTTGTAGAATGGGTCAGAATTTCCTTCCTTTTAAGGCTAACATTCCATTGTATGTATATAGAAAATTTCGTCTATCCATTCATCTGTTGATGGACACTTGGGTTGTTTATACCTTTTGGCTATTGTGATTAATACTACTATGAATATGTGTGTAGAAATATCTCTTCAAGTCTTTTTTTTTTGGAACGTGGGGTTGCTGTATTCTTTAAACTTTTTTTTTTGTATTGATGTTAGAGAAAGAAAGGGGGAGAGGGAGGGAGAGAAGAAGGCAGGGACGGGGAGAGGGAGGGAGGGGGAATGAGGGGATGGGGAGAGACAGAAACATCGATTTGTTGTTCCATTTACTTACTCATCTTACTTATTCATTGGTTGTATGTGCCCTGGCTGGTGATTGAACTCAAGTTTTTATTTTGAATTCTTTTGGTTGTATTCCCAGAAATGATGAATCATAGGGTCATTGTAATTTTTTACCACTGTACTGTTGTTGTTCACAGTGGCTGGACCATGGACCATTTTACATTCTGCTAACAGTGCACAGGGGTTCTAATTTTTATGCGTTCTCGTCAATACTTCTTTTGTTTCTTTTTTTTTTTAAATTTTTTATTTTGAGAGGGAGTGGAAGAGAGGGAGAAAGAGAAGGAGAGAAACATCAATGTGTGGTTGCCTTGCGTGCACCCACCACCAGAGACCTGGCCCGCAACCCAGGCATGTGGCCTGACTGGGAATAGAACTGGCAGCCCTATGGTTTGCAGGCCGGTTCTCAGTCCATAGAACCACACCAGCCAGGCCTTTCTGTGTTTCTTCTAGTAGCTATCTTAACTGGTGTAAAGTGATATCACATTGTAGTTTTGATTTGCATTTCTCTAATGATAAAAGACATTAAACATCTTTTCATGTGCTTATTGGTCATTTGCATATTTTCTTCGGAGAAATGCCTGTTTTAAGTCTTTTGTCCATTTTTAAATCAGTCTTTTTTTTTTCTTTAGTTGTAATAGTTCTTTATATATTCTGGATATTAACCCCTTATCAGATTTTTGATTTGAAAATACTTTCTGCCATTCCATGGATTGCCTTTCACTCGGTTGATTGTGTCTTTATACACAGAAGTTCTTCATTTTGATATTGTATAATTTACTTAGTTTTTCTTTTTTTTATTTTTTAAAAAGATTTTATTTATTTATTTCCAGAGAGGGAAGGGAGGGAGAAAGAGAGAGAGAAACATCAATGTGTGGTTGCTGGGGGCCATGGCCTGCAACCCAGGCATGTGCCCTGACTGGGAATCGAACCTGCGATGCTTTGGTTCACAGACTGCGCTCAATCCACTGAGCTACGCCAGCCAGGGCTTAGTTTTTCTTTTGTTACCTGAGCCTTTGGTGTCATATCTAAGAAATCATTACTAAATCCAGTGTCATGAAGCTTTTATTCTGTGCTTTTCTACAAAGGTTTTATAGTATTAGTTTTACATTTAGATTTTTGATATATTTTGAGGTAATTTTTGTATATATAGTGTAAGATAATATCCACATTCTATTTATTCTGTCAGTATTCTATTCACATTCTATTTATTTATTCAATTGCATCTGAATATTCAACTTTGTCATCAGCGTTGAAGATTGTCTTTTCCCCATTAAATGATATTGGCAACCTTGCTGAAAATCATTTACAGTATATGTGAGGGTTTATTTCAGGGCTCTGCATTCTATTCTGTTTGTCTCTGTGTCTGTCTTTATGCCAGTACCATACCATTTTGATTACAAAACCTTCTGCAGTATCTTTTGAAATCAGGGAGCTCTGTGTTTTTTGTAGATTCCCTTTATCAGCTTGAGGGAGTTCTCTTGCATTTCCAGTTTGCTAAGGGGTTTTTTTTTTCTTCTTATTGTGATTGGTGTCAGAATTTTAAAATACTACATCTGCATGTATTTATATAGACTGTTAACATGGTGAATTACTCTGATTGATTTTTGAAAATTGAATCAGTCTTGCAATCCAGGGATAAGCCTCATATGGTCATAATGTATTGTCATTTTTGAAAACTGAAGCAGCCTGGCAGTCCTGCAGTAAGCCTCATATGGTCATGATATATTATAATTTTTATGTATTTCTAAATAAACTTGGTAATTTTTTGTGGATTTTTGTGATTATGTTCATGAAGAGTCAAAGCATATGTTCTTTTTTTCTCTTTCATTGAATTTATTTGGATGACACTGCTTAACAAAATTATACAAGTTTTAGGTGCACAATTCCACAGCGTAACACCTGTATGCTGTATTGAGTGTTCACCACCTGAGTCTCCTTCCATCACCATTTATCTCCCCCAATACCCACCTCATCCTCTCTATACCCAAGCAATTACCTACCACACTATTGTCCTTGTCAATAAGTTTTTTTCTTTTTTGCTTAATCACTTCAACCTCCTTAGCCCCCCAGCTGCCCCCAACAGCTGTTAGCCTGCTCTCTATGAGCCTGTCTCTGTTTTGCTTGTTAGTTCACTTTGTTCATTCGGTTCCACATAGGAGTGAAATTGTATGGTACTTCTCTTTCTCTCACTGGCTTTGTTCACTTAGCATAATGTTCTCCAGTTCCTTCCATGCTGTCACAAAGGGTGAGATTTCCTTCTTTCTTATGGCTGGGTGGTGTCCATTGTGTAAATGTAGCACAGCTTTTTATTCACTTATCTGATGGACACTTGGGCTGCTTCCAAATCTTGTAAATAACTAAATAGCTATGTAAATAATAGCTATTGTAAATAACTGTGCAATGAACATAGGGGTGCATGTATTCTTTCAGATTAGTCTGTTGGGCTTCTTTGGATTTATTCCCAGAAGTACAATTGGTGGTTCATAAGGCAGTTTCATTTTTAATTTTTTGAGGTATCTCCATACTGCTTCCCACAGTGGCTGCACCAGTCTGCATTCCCCACCAGCAGTGCACAAGGGTCCCCTTTCTCCACGTCCTCAACAGCACTCGTTTGTTGATTTGTTATGATAGCTATTCTGACAAGTGTGAGATGATACCTGATTGTCATTTTAATGTGCATTTCTCTGATGGTCAGGGACATGGAGCACCCTTTCCTATCTCTTTTGGCCATCTGTGTGTCCTCTTCGAAGAAGTGTCTACTCAGGGTCTTCCCCCATTAATTGGATTGTTTGTTTTTTGTTGTGGAGTTTTATAAGTTCTTTATAGATTTTAGATATTAAACCCTTATCAGATATATGGTTGGCGAATATGTTATCTCATTCTGTGGGTTGTCTTTTCATTTGTGATTGTTTCCTTTGCTGTGCAAAAACTTTTTAGTTTGATGTGGAACCTTTTGTTTGTTTTTTCTTTTGTTTCCCTTGCCTGAGGAGGTATGTCATAAAAATACTGCTACAAGAAATAGCTGAGATTTTACGGCCTATGTTTCCTCTAGGAATTTATGATTTCAAGTCTAACATTTAGATCTTTAATCCATTCTGGGTTTTTTTTGTACATATCTGTCCAATTTTCCCCACACCATTTATTGAATAGACTATCTTAACCCCACTGTGTGCCTTTGCCTCCTTTGTCAAAAACTGACTGACTATGTAAAGGCATGAATTTATTTCTGGACTCTGTACTCTGTTCCATTGACCTGTATGTCTGGCTGTCGCATGAGGTAGGTAGCGTCACAGTGAGTCACCAGGTAGGGGTAGGGGTAAGTGGTTGTTCACCAGACTGACAGAGGTTCACACTTGGTGCCAGTGCTGGGTCTGAGGCCAGTCCTCAGCTGTCCCTGGGGATACCGAGCCTAGCTGCCACCCGCTGGGTGCTCACACACCTTTGTATGGGGGTGGAGTCTCAGGGAATCATCAGGGTGAGGCCAGCAGAATTTATCAGGACCAAACAGACCAAGATTTGACCGTATGAAGGGAGGGATCTGCTTTGGTTGGGCATGTGAGGAAAATGGCTCCTGTTCTACAAAGCATGTATTTTTAACCTTCGTGCCATACTGCCTCCAAAAGATTTTTTAAATTCCTTATTTTGGACACATTTATTTTCATTTTATTGGTGTTAACGTGTGTTAGGGGTTTTTTTTTGGTATAGTCATAAACCAACTAACTGGTTTTCTGGGTAGCTTTAGGAATCGTCCTACTTCAAGCTTGAAGTCTCCATCTAGTGGTATCTTCTGGAAGTACAGACGTGAGAACTTGTGATTATGCATTGGCGTTTATTCTTATATCGTCCACTAGGTGGCAACAGGCACTAACCAAAGAGCCAAGAGCAAAAGAATCAGAAAACTAGAAGAAAACAATGCTTGTAAAACTCATAATTAAACAACAGATAACTAAGATTTCCTGAAGAATAATAGTGTTAGACTTCAACATGTGAGAGAAGGAATGAGCCTTTAGCTCTTTATAAGAGCATGTATGAAAATGCTGATTAAAAATGTATGAGAATTCACGTTGCTGCCTCCCTTTTGTTGCATTTCAAACTAGAGAATCTTGACTTACTCAGTGGCTATCCAGTTGCTTTTCTTTGACTGCAGGGGGGATGGAGGAGTGAGGTGATAGAGTGGGTCCTTGATGCTAAGCGTTTGGGGTGTGGGGGCAAGAAGGATGTGCTCTCATGTCCAAGGGCTGAAATGCACTTCCAGGGAGACAGCTGGAAGACGACACTCCGTGCTGTCCCCTGGGTCTGAGATTCCTTTCCTTGGGGGTGGAGAAAGGAGCCTTTATGAATGCTGTAGTCTACGGTATGGATTGTCCTTATACAAACGGAAATTGGGAGAACAGAGATTTTCCTAGACAAGGAATTGTTTAAGATAACGACGAAGGTCAGTTAAGGGGATATGTAATTCTGAGAAGCCATGGGTAGAATTGTGGGGCTCTGAAAATTAAAAGATAATGGACGTGATAAGTTTGCAATATTTCCTGAAGTAGCTAAGAAGAGAAAAAGTTGGGGAGGATAACGGGACTAGAAGCAGAGTGTGACCTGGTGGCCCCTAAGCTACTTGCTTGGTTGTGGCAGTGATGCCAACTTTTTTGACCACAGCTGACTTGGGCGGAATCCCATTACCTAGTTAACCTGCCTGTTCCCACTTTCCAGTTGAAAATAACTCATTGGCAGTAGAGTATTACATACAAATAAATTCAGGGGAAGGATGATCAGTGTGCATTAGCAGTTGTGGTATGGTTCATATTTGAAACGTGGCATACACATTTCAAAGTCTACTGGAAAATTTTAAAATAAGAATGCTGTTGAGGCAATATACCTATCATTATATACACATACATCAAACTAATTTGAAAATGATGCTGATTGAGCCATAATTGAAGATTAAAAAGCAAGAATAGCAACAATCGAAAGCTGCTATTAATTCCCCCAACAGTTATTGTGGAATTGTGAGAATTATAGACTTTAACTGATGTTATGTATGTATTTGCAGTAGGATATTTGCAATGTTGCCATCCATTCTGCAGTAACCAGTCTTCTTAATATAATAGTAAAGAGTCTCATTAATTTTAGTTGAATTTCAGGATTAGGGTTAGATTTAGTTGAATTTTATTAGCAGTCCGTTAACAAGCTACTTACAGGTAGCCTTCACTCATCAACAGAAATAAATTGAACATCAGTCACTCATAAGGTGGAGATGAATGCTGGGTTATGAATTCACCAGGATGATTCTTTACGTTTATACCTTGAGACTCTTAGGGCCAAAAGATTGGAGAGGAAGAAGAGAAGGTAGAAAAATAGCTGCAGCCTAGTTACAAGGAGGCTCAGTGCAACAGGCTTTTGGAACTTAGGTGTGAAATGAAAACGGGTGTTTTTATGATTTAAAAACAAAAAGTCTTCCCATTCTGGGTATATGTGTATATGCTGACATGTGTATAATAATAGCTCTAATACTGTTGATAGAATTGCTACTCAGTGTGTGACCAGTTCTGTTGGCAGGATGAATATTTATGTGAATCTAACACCAAATGATTCTTCTAGGAATTGCTTTTCCTATGTTGAATGCAGTACATCTATGTAACTGAGAAGGAAATAAAATTCTTTATGTAAAGATTTTGTGCTGGGCCTTTTGTTGATTTGTTGTGTCTGGATTGTGTAGCATCTTGTCCAGAGTCCTATATAACTAAGTTGCAGTGAGCCAAGCCCTAAACATGATTTTTATCAAAATAATCTTAATTGTGAAATTTAACCTCTGTGCCTTTCTCTGTCTCTGAGAGGTTTTGTCAGACAAAAACTTAAATTAAAATGCCTTAATCACCTTTCCTAACAGTCATGATAATTTTGACCCTTAGTTATCTTTCACCAAAAATATATTACATTCTCTTTACTTAAGTTTGCTAAATGTGAATTCCGACCAGTTAATTTCAACCTCTTACCTTTGTTTTCTCTTTTGAAACATCAGGATAAAAATATCACCAAACAAACAAATCTTATAAGCGACATTGGCAAGTTAGTGGAGATGATCCTACAAATGCAGATGAAAAATCAGAGTCATTTTCAAAGCTTCAGAAATACGATGGGGCCAGGAACAAATTTGGGAGCAGCAGATGCTGACTGAGAGTTGGCGTGGCTGCTCACAAGTCAGTGGTACGGTGCTGTCGTGCGGAAAGAACACCGGCCAGCAGGACGTCCTGTTGCTTAGTGTTCTTCACATGCTTGATGCCGCCATATCCTGAACATTAGTGATGTGATTATTACCTAACAATTACAAGTTTAGTCCAGGTAATACAGAAAAGAACTACCGTTAGTGGGGTCTGCCATGTGTCAGATGCTCTGCCAACCACTTTATTCTCGCCTAACACAATCCCCATCACACCCTTAGCAAGTAGGTGGCGGTTCCCAGAGGGCAGCTAAGGCTAAAAGGTTAAGACTACTCTCTCTCTCATTACCTGCTCATCATAGCCGAAGAAAACTTCAGAGCTTAGAGAATGTGCTCTGGTCTTAGGGGTTTGTAAAGACACTCGGCATAGCCAGAACAATGTGTGTTGAACACAAGGACCTGTATAGTGGAGAGTGGTTTAACTAGAGTGTGAGTGGAGTGACGCTGGTGCTTCTCTCTCCTTCTCTGGTGCCTCAACTTCGTGTATTTGTTCTCCTTCAAATGGTTGTTCTTTGCTTCTCTGTCCATGATGGAAAATGGGTGCCCCTGCTGTGTCCCTCCTTATCATGTCTTTCCAGCACACATGCTCATCACAACTGACTGAAGCATTTGTGTTCAAATCTTGTGTTCAAAAGGTTTTCAGTGCAGGAAAGGGTGTAAGCCTAGCACTGGTCAGATGTCAGGAGCTGTGGCCCATTGCCTACCTAGTAGAAGCTAGAGCCGCATTCTAAGATGAATATGAATGGAGCAGACAAGTTGTTTTGATGATGTCAATCAGGAAACAAGCAGGATGGAGGTTGTGGAAGCTCACCATTAAGTCTGGTATCTGACAGTGCACAGGGAGGGCGAATTTGGTTCATAAGCCAATGCTCAATCCATTCAGCCATACCAGCCAGGGCTTAGTAGGGCAAATTTAAGGGCACGGTTATGTAGAATTAAGTAATTCTACATATTCCACAACTGTGGGGTTGGGAGGATGGGGATTTAGCAAATGCACTGAGAATCCAGGCATTACATAATGCCTAAAGTTAGGCAAGTAGAAAAGATTTTTTGAAACCACCCAGGTGTTGACTGGAAGTATAAGCAGCAAGACTCGTAATTCTTGGGTATTTGGATTGTACTGCTCAGATGGGCAAGAGTAAGCCTGGGCTGGTGAGCAAGGGACCCGTGGTAAACCCGGGCATGCTGATAGGCTTAATTGCAGTGTCCAGGGCCAGCTGAAGCGCTGAGTGTAGTTACTTGTGTAGGACCTGTTTGAGTAACTAGCTGGTGACACAATCTGAGACTGTCCGTGTACCCTTGCCTGAGCCACAGTTGGACTCGGGGACTGGTTCCGCAGTTTATACATACACAAAGAAGGCAGTGGTGGCTTCAGTAGGTAGTGCTTTTGGGGAAGTAGGAACTGAAGCTAACTTTTTGATATTCAGAGTTTTGTATTGTTGCCTTCTGGAATTGCAAATAATTCCAGTATTCTAGAGTGACTTCAGTCCTTTGCCCTCCCTGGGAAGTTTTTCCTCCTCAGTGTATTTTGGGGTTGAGGTGTATTTGTGCAGTTTAGATGTCATGACACTTGGGTCTAATCCTAGGAAAATAGATTTGATTACAGACTTGCTGTTTGGCTTCACCAAGTTTAGGATTTGATCATTTATGAAATTTGTAAAAACATACCTGAGGAAGAGATTCATTTTGGGCATGAGTGAGTGAGAATATCAGTAAATTCTGTCCCCACAAAGCAGCTGTAAAATTGGACAAAATCGTCAAAAACAACCATAGGCTTATAACAAATTGAGAAGCATTTATTCATAAAAACCACTGAGTTTTGAATAAGGACACAAGTTTGTGATCTTGCCCAGGATTGATGCCATTTTTTTCCCGCTCTGATAGTATAGGAGTTCAGCCAGGGCGAGGTGGGCCATGGAAACCAGCAGCTTCACCGCTCCTGTGGAAAGGGCTCACTTGATTTGGAGTGTTGTCAGTTGAACGTGATGATCTTGGTGACACGTGAAGTAGGAAGAGCCAGCAACTTCGCTAGCCCCGTTACAGTCCTGTTTCCGACAAACCGTGGAGCAGCAGGCCGGACAGCACTCCAGCAGAGAGGTCTGGGAGGCGAGACAGCTGCAGGGAGCTTGGTAATCTCTCTAGCTACGCTGGGTTTACTAGAAGTTTTGTGTACACCGGTGTGAGCCCAAGCCACCTACGCATCTCTGGGCAATGCCAAGGGCATGTGGAAAGCCCAGCAGAAAATAAAAACTATAGCAGACTTGAAAGTGTGACTCTGCTCGCCATCCCAACCACAGGTCAGTCAGCAGAGAGCAAAAAGGCTCAAGGTGGTCGAACTCCTCTGACCAACCAGTAAGCTGTGCAGACACGAGGGGTGACCTGGTAGAAGCCAGGCTTCAAAATAAAAACAAGGGCGGAGGGAACCCTGAGCCACCAGAAGCCATGCATTGCAGGAGAGACAGGTTTCACAGATGTAGTCCAGGCAAGTTAGTAAACAAAACAAACCAAAAAAAAAACAAACCAAAAAACCACCAGTATCATAAACTTTAGTGGGCAAAAAATCAGAATCTAGAGTTGTTAACAGTGCATTATTTTAAATGTTCAGTATTCAACAAAATAATTAGAAGACATTTAGAGAAGCAAAGTGTGACCTGTACTCAGAAAAAACAAATCAGCCAGTAGCAACTACGTCTGAGTGGTCCCACGTGTTGGTGTGGCGCACAGAGACTTCACAGCAGCTGTTACAGATGTTGCAAAGACGTGAAGGGAGCTGTGTTCAGAGAATTGAGGAAACTGTGATGGCAATGACTCAGTGAATAGGGAATCGCAATAAAGAAAGTGGAAGAGAATAAAATGGAAGTGGTAGATTAAAAAGTATAATAACTGAAATGAAAAATTAGGGACTCAAAAACAGATTCAAGATGGCAAGAGAAAGAATTGTGAACTTGTAGATAGATCAGTAAAAATCATTTTTTTATGAAGAACAGAGAAAAAAAATGGAAGACTAGTGACTGAGCCTCTGAGCTCTGTGGGACAACGTCAAGTGTATACATCAGGGCCCTGGCCGGCCTGCGAATCAAGGGGTCACCCGTTTGATACCCAGGCAGGGTACTTGCCTGGGTTGTGGGCCAGGTCCCCAGTAGGGGACGAGTAAGAGGCAACCACACATTGATGTTTCTCTTCCTCTCTTTCCCCCTCCTTTCCCCTGGCTAAAAACAAAAACGAATAAATAAAAGTGTGTACATAAGGATACACGTGTAGAAAAGGAGAGGAGTGAGAGAAAGGAACAGAAAGTATTACAAGAAATAATGGCCCCGAACTTCCTGAATTTGAGGATAAGCATTAGCCTACAGATTCAAAAAAATTGATGAACCCCATGTGCAAACTGGAAGACAGAGACAAAAAGAAAAATCATGAAAACAGCAGGAAGAAAAGTGATTTATCACATGCGAGGGAACTGCAGTGGGCTTCGGGGCTGCTGACTTCTGAGCAGCAGCAGTGGAGGCCTGAAGGTAGTGGGATGACATACTGAAGCATGGAAAGAAAACATTGTTAACCGCCCTGGCTGGTGTAGCTCAGTGGATTGAGCTCATGCTGCCAACCAAAGCATCGCAGGTTCGATTCCCAGTCAGGGCACATGCCTGGGTTGCAGGCCACTGCCCCCAGCAACCACACACTGATGTTTCTCTCTCTCTCTCTCTCTCTCTCTCTCTCTCCCTCTCCCTCCCTCCCTCTCCCCCTCCCACCCCTCTCTAAAAATAAATAAATAAAATCTTTAAAGAAAACTAATAAAAACAAGAAAACATTGTTAACCAAGAATTGTGCATCTAGCAAAACTACTCTTCAAAAATGACGGCAAAGTAAAGATATTCCCACATAGAAAAAGAAAACAAGGAATTTGTTGGTAGCTAACCTGCTTTAAAATACTAAAAGAAGTTCTTAAGTCTAAAAAAAGTTTCACCAGATGATCACTTGAATCTGTAAGAAGAAATCAAAAACATTGGAAATGGTCAATGTAATTCTTTATATTCTTACTCTCTTAATTTTAAAAAAAGGCATAAGATTATATAAGGCAGTAATTATAATATTATTGAATTTATATGGCATATATGGCAATATTAATAACAGAAAGGAGAGAATAGGTGATATATTGGAGCAAGTTTCTATATTTCTGGAATTAAGTTAATAAATTGTGATAACTGAAGACGCATGTTGTGATGCCTAGAGCAACCATAAAGAAAATAACAAAAAATACAGAGTGAAAAAGTCAACAGAGGGATTAAAATAAGACACCAAAAAATATTTCACACAAAAGGAGATGGTAAAGGAGGATGAGAGGTTTGAAAAGGCATGAGCCCGGGCTGGGCGGTTCAGTGAGCGGAGCACTGTGTCATACACCAGAAGGCTGAGGGTTTGACCCCCAGTCTTGGGTTGCAGGCTTGATCCTCCGTTCGGGTGCACATCGGGAGGCAGCCATATGATAGGCAGCTGGCCAGTGTTTCCCTCACGTCAGTATTCTCTCTTTCTCTCTCCCTTCCTGTCTCTAAAATCAATAAAAATATATTCTCAAGGATAAAAAAGGCATGAAACAAATGAAAACAAGCAACATTCAAAATATATATAAGTCCAACCATATCAATAATTATATTAAACGTGAATGGACTAAGTGCCTATTCACAAGGTAGGGTGATTGCCTGGATAAAAAGGCAGGAGGACTCAGCTCTACGCTGTTAATAACAGATATGTCTTAGAAAAGTGATGACTATGAGAGGAAAAGGATAACAATTACAAAAATATACCCAACAGTCCTGGCTGGTGTGGCTCGGTGGATTGAGTGGTGGCCTGCAAACCAAAAGGTTGCAGATTCGATTCCCAGGCAGGGCACCTGCCTTGGTTGCAGACCAGGTCCCCAGTTGGGCAGTGTGGAAGAGGTAACTGATGATGTTTCACACATCAATGTTTCTATTTTTTAATTTGTTTTTTTGAGAGAGGAGAAGGGAAGAAGAGAGGGAGAGAAACATCAGTGTGTGGTTGCTTCTTATGCATCCTCTATTGGGGACATGGCTGACAACCCAGGCATGTGTCCTGACTGGGAATCGAACCAGCGACCCTTTGGTTTGCAGGAGGCACTCAGTTCACTGAGCCACATCAGTCAGGATTCTCTCTGTTTCTTTCTTCCTTCTGCTCGCCATAAAAAGTAAATAAACAAAAACTTAAAAAAATTTTAAAAATATTTATCTAACACCAAAATACATGACGCAAAAGCTGACAGAAATTAAATGAGAAATAGGTAATTCAACAATATTGTAAATTTCAATATCCTACTTGCAATAATTGATAGAAGAACTAGACAGAAAATTGGCAAGGATATAGAAGACAACACTATCAACCAACTTAATATAGCTCATGTTTGTTGAATACCTCATGCAGAATATCTATTTTTTTCAAGTGTACATGAAGCAGCCTCTGAGAATATTCTGGGCCATAAAATGTCTTAATGTTGTTAGTCATTAGGGGAATGCAAGTTAAAACCATAGTGAATTTTCACTGCACGCCCTCTGGAATGTTTATAGTCCAAAGGACTATAAAAATACTCTAAAAAGTGTTGCTGAGTCTGTATCGAAACTGGAAAGCTTGTGCATTGCTGTGAGAGTGTAAAATGGTATAATCACTTGGAAAATCAGTTTGGCAATTTAAGAAACAGTTAAGTGTAAATTTACCATATGATAGAGCAATTCTACCTAGGTGTCTACCCAAGAAAAATAACATATGTTCACACACAAAGACTTCATGTCAGTGTTCATAGCAGCATTATTTATAATAGCCAAAACTTGAAAACAATCTAAATGCCCATCAGCTGGTGAATGGATAAACAAAATATGGAATAGTCATATAATGGAATGCTATTCAGCAATAAAAAATAATCAGCGGACACATGCTACAGCGTGAATAAACTTCAAAAACATTATGCTAAGTGAAAGAAACCAAACTCAAAAAGACTACATGTTGTATGATTCCATTTATATGAAATGTGTAGAACAGACACATTTACAGAGACAGAAGACAGATCAGTGGTTTTCTGGGGCTAAGGGTAGGAGTGGAGATTGATTGGAAATGGGCTCAAGGGGAGTTTTGGGGTGCTGAAAGTGTTTTAAAATTAAATTACAGCAATAGTTAAATCTATGAATGAATAAAAGTCATCAAATTGTATACTTATAGTGGATTAATTTTATGGTACATAAATGATACCTAAATAAAGCTGTTAAAAGAACTAAGATTTGTTGGAAGGAGGATGCTTTTGGATAAAATGGTTTTAGGTTCATCGGTCAGGTGATGGCCTGTTGATTTGTGATGCTTCTAATAAATCTTTGCCTTGGGGCCTGTGCCCTCCCTCTCTGCTGCCCAGACCCTGCCCTGTACCCTGCCCCACTAAAGAATCCATTGGAAAGAACTTTGTCAAGTGGAGAAACCACTTTCTCTTGTTTGGGAGGACTGGCTCAGCTCTTTGGAGTGTGGCTCTGATGGACCGTGTAAGCTGATGATACAGAAAAATGCCAGCTTTCAGCCTCAGATTCTAGATTAGCCCCAGCCAAGACAGACATTTTACAAACATGTGCTGCCGGTTGACAACTGGTGAGAGTTTGGGGAGTAAGAGACTTTTGTCTACTGGAAATAGACAACCCGTGGAATGGTACCATCGCAGACCTGATGTTTTGGACTGTATTGCTGTGTGTTGTGTGTGGCATACTTTTCACTTTTTCTCAGGCTGCACAACAGTCCCGTGAGATAGGAGACATATCCTTTGTACCCCCTTTATAGAAGTGAAGCTTACAGGGTGACTGACTTGTCCAAGTGCACACAACGATTGCAGAGCTGGATTTAAATTCAGGTTTTCTGACTCCATATTTCAAATCATTTCTTCTATATGCTACTGTTTTGCCTCAACTGTTTAATGGAAAGAGGAGAGAAAGGGGCATGTGATTTTGATTGATTGACTTAATGTATTTTCAGTAGATTCAGAAGAATAGGAGGAGAAGGTGGGCTTTAGTATAAGTTCAGGGATTCTATTGCCAGGATAATCAGGATAGGTTTATCTTGATACCTGGTAGCTAACAAAATTATACCTGGGTTGGAACAGGTGTAATTCATGGCACAGAGGACTTGAAGGTATTCTGGACTTGGTTAAAGGGGCAGACCACATTCTAGGTTATAAATATTATTATGCCAGAAATCACAAGGAAATTCACTTGCCACTTACGGAATGTCCACTCCCTGCCATGCCTCTTGTTAAGATATGGGATCACAAGATCCAGGTGGATCCTGTTGAGAGACAGCCTGAGAGAACAGGAGTAGTCTGGAATTCTCTTCATTGTTTTCATTCTTTGACGCTGTGTGTCTGCGCTCCAAAGTGACCGCTTCCGCCGTGGACTTACTGCTGCTGTCCCTGCAGCTGTGCTTTCTACAGGTCCCCTTTCTGGATAAAAATAGTCCATCATTTTTTTCCTTATGCATTGTGGATCCTTCCATCTGGTTTTCAGCCAAACATAGGTAGGCCTTGCATTTTAAGGAAATTGTTGCTTTAAAAAAAGACATTAAAAATAATTTTTAATTGTTGAAATAGTGCATGCTTATTGCTGAACACTTGGAAGACATAGATGAGTTAAAATAATAAACATACAATAAAAGTCACCTCTCATTCTAAAACCTAGAGATTTCAGTTGTCCATAGTTTCGCTTCCAGACCTTCACTCTGCTTTTTACTTCCTATCAGCCAGTGCATGCACACACACACAGATTTTAGTGTTTTGTTTGGTATCAGGCTTTGTGCAAAATGTTTTACATGTATTTTTACTCTTCAAGTAGCCCTGTCAAGCAAAGACTATTATCATATCTCCTATTTATACAGATTTAGTGGGTAAGTAATTTGTCTAGGTTCACATAGATGGCTCAAGCTCTTCATCACTACCTTTCCTGAAATCTGTTTTCATCCATGGCTATCACTCCAAAAAATTGTTCTAAGACTATTAGTAATTTTTAAAATGTTCTGCCTTCCTCTCTAACCTTGTCTCATGACCTCTTCTCTGCCTTCTATGTGCTTTAGCCACACTTTCAAGCCACGCTTTCTGAAAGCACTACGCCCTGTGTACACTTGCCATCCATTCCCACTGCTTGGAATGCTCACCCCACCTGTCGCTCTCACGCGGTTTACACCTAACCATGCGAGCCTTCATTTCCACGTCACTTTCTTGAGGTCACTTCCCAGACCGTTCTCGCTTCCAAGACCAGATTGGTCTCTTCCAATATTTGTTCCCATAGTACCTTCTTTTTCTCTTTTGCGGAACTTTTCACACTTGGGATTATTTGGCCTGCCATTTGCATTTTTGTTTCTTCCACATTTCCTGGCATCTGTTGCAGGTGAGGTGCACAGTATGTGTCCAATAACTGTGTCACCTGTCGACTTTCTGTGCGTTCACTCACAACTCCAAGCTTACAAATCATAAATGTGCATTCTCTGTTCAAAAAAAAAAAAAAAGCTCTTCTGTCTTCCAGTTCAGAATTGCTCATTTCTTAGTGCACCCCAGGCCCCTAATCTAATCAAGAGAGTTCGGCAGCATTCTCGACTTCCTGCTGTCTTTTCTGTTTGAGCCCGTTTCTTGGAAGGTAGATCTGGTCTATTGAGCTGAAAAGATGGCCACAGTGTTTTAAGTAACAGAAGTTATGGAACATTATGTGTAACTTGTGATATTTTATCTAAAGATAAATACATATATTTTAAATGTCTCCAAAATATTTGAGAATATATACACTGAACAGAATGATGAGAGGTGCCAACTAGTGGACTTCCTTTTTCCCTTTTGTATGAATTTTTTTAGTGACTACATATTTGGAAAAAAATCCTAATGCGGAAAAGAGAAATACAAACCAAAAACAAAGCTAGTAAGGTGGCTTTTCGAGAGAGCCTTTCCATTCTCTCCAACCCTGCTGCCTCAGTCCTTTCACGCAGCAGGTCTCTCTCTCTCTCTCTCTCTCTCTCTCTGTCTCTCTGTCTCTCTGTCTCTCTCTTTCTCTCTCTCTCCCTCTTTCCCCCTCCAGTCTCTCTTCCCTTCTCCCTGTACATCAGTGTGGAAAACCTTCCGGAAGTCTTGCTTGCATTGTCTCCTTCCACAGCTTAGCGCTTAAAGAGGCCTCCTGTTGTACTATGAATTTTTCTACCTCGTTCACAAGATCTTCTGTACTTTGTTCTTTTCCCTTCCCGGTGCTGTTTCTCATGACCCTCGACACAATCCCAGAACTCCTCTGCTCTTGTCCCCTATGCATGCCACGCATTCTCTTGGTTGCTGATACTTATTTACAGTCTCACCTGCAGAAAACAACCACACCCTTGCAATCACATAATTGTCTCTCTTCCCTGCAGCACTTAGTTTTATCTAAGAGGAACTGCACAGGATTTTGGTGACTGAAATACGTCATTTTTTTCATTGGCCTATTTCGAGAGTGCTGATTCTCTGTAAGTAAATGGCATACTTGCTCAGGTGTACATCTTTCAAAGAACATCTCAGACATTCTTTTCTAATTTTTCAGAAAACTTGGAAATAATTTTCTCTATCTGAATTACTTTCTCTGTGTCCACCAGTATGAAAGAAAAGAAAACTTTGATTTCTCTAAGTACTTCTTAGGTGGAACAGTCATCTGAATTTAATGTTGTCCATTAGCTTCTTTCAGGGAGGCTTTAGTTTTGAGAAAGCATAAACTCAAATGCATCAGTCTTTAAATAACATCAGACACAATTTGATATGTATTTGGCTGCCACAACCTGGTGCAAAATTGTATGTTCTATGAAGAGAGATACTCGGTAGCAGCTTGAGTATGGATATACCTGTCTGTGCTCAGAAGAGTTGTGGCAATATCAGATGATGGCAGAGAAGTTTGGGAAATAGTTGAAAAGTGGATGACGTGAAGTGTGGTGGTAGAGGCTGGTGTGAAGTTGGTGAGCTTGACTTTTCTTGGACCAGCCTTTGGTAGCTCAGAATCATCTGTGGGCTTGTTATAATAAAATACAGAGTTTAGGGCCCTACCGCTGGTCTAGGGAAGAACTTAAGAATCTGTATGTTTAAAAACAACTCGAGGTGCCTGTGGTGCACAGCCAGGTTGAGGAAACGCTGGCCCGAGCCTCGTATTTTTCTGAATTCTTGTCACTTTTTGCATTTTTCTTTTGTCTTTGGTCTCTCTTTTTAGTTTTTGTCTCACTAACCCTGTACTTTTCTCTCCTTCCAATTTTGGAAGGCTAAATTGACAATACTGTCCTCCTACTGCTCTCTTTAATTTGAATTTTGCTATGAGAATCTGTTTCTATCTCAGACTTAAGTGTATGGTAAAAAAGCATATGGAAAACAAGGCCCTTGTTTCCTGTCATTATGATGACAGATTTAGTGGCTTAGCTTATTTTATAGGATTCACAGATTGATACTAAATTTTATTAAGAAAAGTGATGTGCATCCCCTAAATCAGTTAGATTTTTTTTTTATTTGAAGGACATCGTTTGCAAAGGCCACAACTAATGGTCCTAATAGCATTGGTCAAAAGAGAATACTTAAGTACGTTTGAGCAATAATAAGCAAGGCATTCATACTAAGACTGCAGAGTTATTTAGAAGAATGAGAATAATGTAACAAGGCTTGTTGTGGAAGGCCATGTATAATGTATAACTGAGTGAAAAAGCAGATTATACAGCAGTAAGTAAAAGATGAACTTGTTTTAAGCCACCCTCCAAAAAAAAAAAAAAAAACCAAAAAAGTTCTCTAAGGATAACTATTTTATACTGCCTTAATAATGAGTAGATGAGGTAATAAACTAAATTCATTATATTTCATTTATAACAAGTTATTAAACTTGTTTATAATATTTGCAAGTGATTGCAATTGAAATGGGTTGCAGATGATTAGGAGAGAGGGACTTTCAATTTTTACTTTATATATTCCTATATTTGAATATAAAGTAATAACATTGACTCTTTAATTTAAAAGTTATGAAAACATTGATTATTTTTAAATATGGTATGACGTCAGGGTATATAGTTTATTCCTCTGGTAAAATATCATTTCTTTAACTCTAGCACATCTATGGAAAAATGAAAGTACCAGGCATTTAGAGACCCTATTTCCTGTTAGAAGCAAAGAGAGCAAGAGAGACTTCAGCCAGTATACTGGAGACCACAGCAGCTGCCACCTAGCACAGTAGCTGGTGAATTCTCTGCACGTGCCTTACCCTTGGGTTGTTTGGTCCGCAGTTTGCATTCATTGATCAGTGAGTTGATTCAGACTCAAACCCACCGACAGCAATGAATGTTGAGTGCAGCCATCAGTGTTTCCTTTCGGTGGCGTTGCCTGGGCTCTCCCCAGCTCCTGGCTCTTCTTTTTCACACCGGTTTCTTCGACGTGTGGCTTTTCTCCTAGTAGCTAACGGTTGAGAACCCATGTAATTACTGATAACATTGACACTAGAGCTGGGGATTCTTAAAGATGGGGAACTGTGGCTCAGAGAAGAGAAGGGGCTCCTGGAGAAGCCAATGAGTAGCCTTGTGCTCACACAGGCAGTGCCGGAATACTGGGAGGTATGAACAGTAGTTGAGGACCCTGCTTCCTTCTCTCTCTTTTGTACTGGGAAATATGCGTACTTTTCAAGTTAAATTAGCACAGGTTATATTTTGGGTTAATAATACTAATAGCTTACATATACTGAGCATTTGCTGTGTGTTCTAGGAATGGTACAAAGCACCTTATATTTTCATTTCCTTGAATTGCAAAATATTCCACGAGGGTAGGTATTCTTGTCATCTCCTACTTTTTACATGAGATCACTGAGACTCAGACACTTGTCCAGAGTCACCCCGCTAGCTGGGGAGTGGAGCCAAGATGCATCCCAGATCTGCCTCACTCCAGACCTGACTTTTTACTTGAATTTAACCGACATTTAAATGAGCATATGTGTGGATGGAAATAGTGAGGCCGTAGCTGTTTTCAAATAGCTCATATTCTAATGGGGCTGTCAAAACCTAACCACATTAACTATAACTTGAGGCAGAATGTGATAACAACTGTGCAGACATTGGAAAGTTTTGTGCTATTTTTGCTTATTAAATCCTCCCCTTGCCCCTAATTAAAAGTTTTGAGGGTATATGGGAGAAATAAGTATAAAATAGTTCATTGAATTTTGCTCCAAAATAAAGTAGATTTTTTTAAAAAAAACTCTCCTTGCTACATGCTATTTCTCACCAGAATGGCATATTTCTAGGAGACATTTAGGTACACTTATTATCGTGGAGTTCTTCTCATCTTGTTGAAACAAAACGCATGTTTGTCAAAAGCACAATCAAAAGCAAGAAAAAATGGGCAACAGAAATAGAAGGGAGCTTTAAAAAAATCAGCTTTGGGGGACAGGCAGTGGGACTGGTTCTGGTGGTCTCATGTAATGTGTGAAGGTACAGCCTATTCCTTTGCTTCAGGAGATACAGTGGTGTTCGTAAGGACCCCAGGGTACAGTCAACGGTCGGTGGTTTTTTCCAAATCCCAAACTCACCGACAGCGTTGAATGTTCCTTGGAGCCCTCTGGAGGCTGGGTCCTGGCTCTGGCAGCCTTTCTCCAGTCTGTCCCCGCCTTTCAGGAGCCATGAGCAGTGAGACCACTCTGATGTGGCTCTCACATTCTTTTCAGGGTTTTTTTCCTCTTAAAATTCCTTCCTTTTTTAAAAGATATATTTTATTGATTATGCTATTACAGTTGTCCCATTTCCCCCCTTCACTCCCCTCTACCCTGTACACCCTCTCCCACCCACATCCTCCCCTTTAGTTCATGTCCATGTGTCATACTTATAAGTTCTTTAGCTTCTACATTTCTCATATTATTCTTACCCTCCCCCGTCTATTTTCTACCTACCATCTATGCTACTTACTCTCTGTACCTTTTCCCCCTCTCTCCTCCTCCTGCTCCCCTGTTGTTAACCCTCCGTGTGATCTCCATTTCTGTGGTTCCGTTCCTGTCCTAGTTGTTTGCTTAGTTTCTTTTGGTTTTGCTTTAGGTGTGGTTGTTAATAATTGTGAGTTTGCTCTCCTTTTATTATACATGTTTTTTTTTTAATCTTCTTTTCTTAGATAAGTCCCTTTAACATTTCATAAAATAAGGGCTGGGTGAAGATGAACTCCTTTAATTTGACCTTATCTGAGAAGCACTTTATCTGCCCTTCCATTCTAAATGACAGCTTTGCTGGATAGAGTAATCTGGGATATAGGTCCTTGTCTTTCATGACTTGGAATACTTCTTTCCAGCCCCTTCTTGCCTGTAAGGTCTCTTTTGAGAAATCAGCTGACAGTCTGATGGGAACTCCTTTGTAGGTTACTGTCTCCTTATCTCTTGCTGCTTCTAGGATTCTCTCCCTCATTTTTACCTTGGCTAATGTAATTATGATGTGCCTTGGTGTGTTTCTTCTTGGGCCCAACTTCTTTGGGACTCTCTGAGCTTCTTGGACTTCCTGGAAGTCTATTTCCTTTGCCAGAATGGGGAAGTTCTCCTTTATTATTTGTTCAAATACATTTTCAATCTGTTGCTCTTCCTCTTCCCCTTCTGGTACCCCTATAATTTGGATGTTGGAACGTTTAAAGATGTCCTGGAGGTTCCTAAGCTTCTCCTTGTTTTTTTTCAATTCTTATTTCTCCATTCTTTCCTGTTTGGTGGTTTCTTTCTTCCTTCTGGTCCACTCTATTGTTTTGAGTCCCAGTTTCCTTCCCATCACTATTGGTTCCCTGTGCATTTTCCTTCATTTCTTTTATGGTAACCTGCATTTGTTCATCTAATTTGTGACCCAAATCAACCAATTCTGTGAGCTTCCTGATCACCAGTGTTTTGAACTGTGCATCTGATAGGCTAGCTATGTCTTGGTTGCTCAAAAGGATGAGTTCTGGGGCACTGATTTGTTCTTCTGTTTGAGCCATCTCTCTCTCTCTCTCTCTCTTTTTTTTTCTTGGTCTGGTCACTCCTGTTGTGGTGAGGGGCGGAGCCTTAGGTGCTCACCAGGGCCGGGCACCCCAGTCGTTGGGTTGTGACGTTATATGTGGGGGTGGGGTCGAGAGGGAACAGTGGCGGTAGCTCTGCTCTCTGTGGGACCTCAGTCCCTTCCCTGGGATCCTGGGCTGCGCGCTCTGCCCTGCTCCACAATTGCCACCTCACTGGGTCCGCCACCTGCTGCTTGTGTACTCAGGGTCCACCCTCTGCGATCCTGTGCGCCCCAGATGCCTTACGCACCCCTGGTTGCCTTATGTGCCCAACTCTCCCTGCTCTCTGTGCCCCGACCCGCGCCCAGCTGCTCGTCTCCGCCCCTCCTACCGGTCTGGATGAATGGGTCTATTTCAACTTCTTGGCTGTCCGACTTCCATTCAGATAAATTTTCTGTCAGTTCTGGGTGTTAATTGTGCCTCTAAATTGTTGTTGTTCCAATCTTGGTTGTGCGTGGAGGCACGGTGTGTCCACCTATGCCTCCATCTTGGCCGGAAGTCCAAATTCCTTCCTTTTAAAAAATATATATATTTTACTGATTATGCTATTACAGTTGTCCCATTTTCCCCACTTTATTCCCCTCCACCCTACATATCCCCTCTCACCCACATTCCCTGCCCTCCCCCCCTTAGTTCATGTCCATGGGTACATATAAGTTCTTTGGATTCTCCATTTCCTATACTGTTCTTAACCTCCCCATGTCTATTTTGTACCTCCCATGCCTATGGTACCTATGCTTCTTGTTCCCTGTACCTTTTTCCCCATTCTTCCCCCACCTTCCTGCTGATAACCCTCCATGTGACCTCCCTTTCTGTGATTCTGTTCTTGTTCTTGTTGTTTGCTTAGTTTTTGTTGTTGTTTTTTTTTAGGTTCAGTTTTTAATAATTGTGAGTTTGTTGTCATTTTGCTGTTCATAATGTTGATCATCTGCTTTTTCTTTCCCTTTAACATTTCATATAATAATGGCTTGGTGATGATGAACTCCTTTAACTTGACCTTATCTGGGAATCACTTTATCTGCCCTTCCATTCTAAATGATAGTTTTGCTGTATAGAGTAATCTTGGATGTAGGTCCTTGCCTTTCATGACTTGGAATACTTCTTTCCAGCCCCTTCTTGCCTGCAAGGTTTCTTTTGAGAAATCAGCTAATAGTTTTATGGGCATTCCTTTGTAGGTAACTCTTTCTTTTCCTTTGGTTGCTTTTAAGATTGTCTCCTTACCTTCGTTATCCTTATTACCCTTATATCCTTATTCAGTAATCTTGGGTAATATAATTATGATGTGCCTTGGTGTGTGCTTCCTTGTGTCCAACTTCTTTGGGACTCTCTGAGCTTCCTGGAAGTCTATTTCCTTTGCCAGATTAGGGAAGTTCTCTTTCATTATTTTTTCAAATAAGTTCTCAATTTATTGCTCTTCCTCTTCTCCTTCTTGTACCCCTATGATTCAGATGTTGGAATGTTTAAAGTTGTCTCATGGGTTCCTAGGGCTCTCCTCATTTTTTTTTGAATTCTTGTTTCTTTATTCTGTTCTGGATGAACGTTTATTTCTTCCTTCTGCTCCAAACTGTTGACTTGAGTTCCGGCTTCCTTGCTGTCACTGTTGGTTCCCTGTACATTTTCCTTTATTTCACTTTTCATAGCCTTCATTTTTTCCTCTAATTTGCAACCATCCTCAACCAATTCTGTGAGCTTACTGATTACCAGTGTTTTGAACTGTGCATTTGATAGGTTGGCTAGCTCTTCATTGATTAGTTGTATATTTTCTGGAGCTTTGATCTATTCTTTCATTTGGGCTTTTTTTTTTTTTTTTTTTTTGGGTCTCTCCACACCTGTTCTGTAGTAAGGGGCGGAACCTTAGGCATTCGCCAGGGCGGGGCAACCATTTTACTGCCTAGCGTGCTGAATGTGGGGGAGGGGTCCGAGAGGGCTCACAGCTGCCTGCTCAGCTCTCTGCCTGTTTTCAGTCACTTCCCCCACTACCCACAAGCAAATTGGGTCCTCCTGGTGCTGATTCCTGTGTGGGTGGGTTTGTGTACATTCTAGGACCCTGTGCGTCTCTCTAACAAACTCTCCTATGAGGCTGGGAGTTTCTCCCACTGCCGCAACAGGTTTTTCCAGTTAGAGGCTTTATTTCCCCGGTGCTGGAACCCTGGGTTGTGCTGGAACCCTGGGTTGTGTGGTCTGTCCCGCTCCTCGGTTGTTCCTCCTGGTTTATCTGCACGCAAATGTGGAACCGCCAGCTCTGCCAGCCGTCGCCTTGCCTGCTCTTCCCGGCGCCAGACACCCCGGTCCTCCAGATGCTGCCTCATCGAGAGTCTTCTCTGCCGTGGCTGCCCGTCTCCACCCCTCCTACCGGTCTGATGCATGTTTCTTTTTTAACTCCTTGGTTGTGGGACTTCCATACAGTTAGCTTTTCTGGCAGTTCTGGTTGTTTTTTTGTTTTTAAATTTGTTGTTTTCCTTTTGGTTGTGTGAGGGGGCACAGTGTATCTACCTATGCTTCCATTTTGGCCGCGTGTCCTCTTTTCAGGTTTCAGTTGGAGAGTATTTAAATTTTGAAAACGTACTTGTATACTGCTGAGAGCTAATGAACTTCAGGATTGTGAGACGGTAGTGTTTATACAAGCAGACTCAAGTGGATGTCTGAGAAGATGGCTCTGAATGACATTTTTTAAATTCTGAAAATGTCAAATATCCCATTTTATAGTAGTCTGTGTTGATAATAAAGGGAGAGGGTAAAAAAGAACTTAATAGAGTACCCTACTGCTTGCTGAGATTTGTATATTTTTATTTCATCAAAATCTCAGCAACCCACTTTACCTCAGGGGAAATCTGAGTCTTACAGGAATCAAGGGTTGATTTGCCCAAAGTCACGTAGCCGAAAGCCAGCGTTAAAGCCAGAGCTTAAACCCTGGACTTCGTGATTGCAGAGCTCACTGGCCATACTTCCTCCTCCCTTATGCACAACAAAATTTCCTGTTGAGTTTCTGAGGGTAGAGCCTTCGGTGAGAGCGAAGTCTCAAACAAGCAGACATCCTCTTATTTGCCTTTAGTAATAGTTGGTGAGGCTGTAGATGAAATGTTTCGTACAGGAAGATGAAAAACATTAACCTTCATAACTGATAGTCTCCCTAGCTAAGAGCCTGGAGTACTAGGTTATCAGAGGTTTGGTGGCAGTCTGCAGGTTATTTTCTATGTTAAACAAACCAGAAAAGGAACACCCCCCCCATCCCCCACCTAATAGAAAAGCCCACATTTCTCAGGGAGTTCACAAGAGAGGACCTAAAATGTCACGTGCCTTTGCTTTTGGCAGAAAGGGTATCAGTGCGTTGTAGACATGCTGATTATTTGTATTGGCTATTGGCGTCCTTGATGAAACATCTGGAAAATGAATGAATTATGTGGATGGAACTCTTCAGAATGCAGGGTTTATAATGGGAGGGATCCAGGAGTGCTCAGTGGCAATACGGGCTTACAGAACTGCTGGCTGGATTTAGGTTAATCTTTAATCAGGGATAGTTATTACCATTCGCTTTAGGTTTAAATATTAAAGGTTGACTGTTCTCAATTTTTTTTAAAGCAGACAAATGGTACATAATAAAAAAACAACCACTGAGAATTTTGTTTGAATGGGAACTGTTTATATTCTCCATTACTTTAGTTATTTCACCCTTGGTCAAACACATCAGTTAGTCAGCTTCATTGAGTTCTCAGTGATACGACAGGAAGTTGTATAAAAATGAGAGTAAAA
Organism: Phyllostomus discolor; assembly: GCF_004126475.2. Taxonomy (NCBI): domain Eukaryota; kingdom Metazoa; phylum Chordata; class Mammalia; order Chiroptera; family Phyllostomidae; genus Phyllostomus; species Phyllostomus discolor. Next base: position 206,549,566 of record NC_040905.2, on the reverse strand, counting down.
AATTAAGCAGCTGTTTTGTGTGTTATCTTTGCAAATCTTAAATGGGTTTATTTTAAATGGCCCTCTGCCCTGATCATATGAAGGGATGTCAGTGCTTTATACCGTTTGGACAAAGAATGGTTTCCATGGTTTGAAAAATGAGAGAAGAGTGAAAGGTGGGCTTCCAGATGACACGGGGGGTTTCTCATTGTGTTTGAGGTAATTGTTTTCATGGCAGGAAAGCTTTCAGCACCCTCATTCCTTTGATTTGCTTTAAGTTCATAATTTCATTTTTTATTATCAAGTGAGTTTAAGGCACACATTGCATCTTTCAAGTGAGTTTGGCTAAAGGGTTTATGTACTCAGCGCAAGGATAAAGTCTAAGGGTTAAATCAGCAGAGTTATAGAAGCTGCATATTTAATAAATTGGTCCAGCTATTTAATTCTTGATTTAGATGGGTTTTGAGTGTGTCAGAACTCACCGTGCCGTCCTTTATCGTTTCACTTACCTCCTTTCTGTCGTTTTGCAGAGGTGCTACAAAATATTGAAGCCCACTTAGCTTTAATTTGGAGATGTAAATGTTTCCATGGTCCTCTTGAGGCCTCTTGATATACTTGAAAGAAAACAAGAAGCATAAACTCAGTTAAATGAAGTATTTTAGGAATTGGTACCATAGAAGTGGCGTCGCTGTCGCAGGTTGC